>NC_063165.1:85284731-86019686 GCF_023159225.1 Perognathus longimembris pacificus | reverse complement strand
GCCGTTCTGCAGAATGAAACAACAAAAACCTTGAAACAAGGCATCACCAAGGGTCTGCATCATTGAAAACTAGAATGATGAATGAAGTTTATGTGGAAGGTATTACTACTAGTCCAATTGAGTTAATTTTTAAGACTCCAAAACACAAGTAAACAAGAAGATATTAAATCCAGGGATTGTGGTGCATATCAGAGTTGGAATTACTCAGAGAGTAGAGCCAAGGCGATCAAGACTTTGGGAATATGAATTCCACTAGTTTAGTGAGCTACTATCTCAAAAACAAAATGTAGATCCATCTCACGTGGCTAAGTGCTGGCCTTGAGTGAAAAGGTAAATCATCGCACAAAGGACCTCAGTTCAAACCACAGTACTGGCAAATGAATTAATTATGAAATAAAGCAAAGAGTTACTTGATGTAGCTCTAATAGAGTGCTTTCTAGTATGGATAAAATCCCACTCCATTCTCTAGTTTGTGTGTGTGTGTGTGTGTGTGTGAGAGAGAGAGAGAGAACAAGAAAATAGCTAATATTCTGTGTATTGCCAGCCACCTGTGGTTCACTTTGGTAATCCTAGCTATGAAGGAGGCTCAGAACTGAGATTGTATTTCAAAGCCAGCCTGTGCAAAAGTGTCTATGAGAATTTTTTTTAAACCAATCCTGGGGCTTGAACTCAAGGCCTGGGCTTCTTTTGCTGAAGGCTAGCACTCTATCACTTGAGCCATAGCACCACTTCCCTTTTTTTTTTTTTTTTCTGTTTATATGGTACTGAGGAATTGAACCCAGGGCTTCATGCATGCTACGCAAGCACTTTACCAATGAGCCACATTCCCAGCCTCTATGAGACTCTTATTACCGATTAAGCATCAAAATAGTTGCAGATGGAGCTGTTGTTCATGTGGAAAATACAAGCCTTGAGGTCAAAAGCGTAGGTAGAGCTCTCCGTCTGGGAATTCAAGATACAGTTCTAGAGAGCACATACACAATCTTATCTTTTTGGTTACTGGCCAGTCCTGGGGCTTGAACTCAGGGCCTGGGCTGAACTCTGTCCCTGAGCTGCTTCTGCTCAAGGCCACAGTGCTACTGCTGGATTTTCTTGTTGTTGTTGTTCCTGTTTATGTGACCCTGAGGAATCAAACCCAGGACTTCATACATGCTTAGGCAAGCACTGTACCATTAAGCCACATTCCCAGCCCAGAGTTCCATGCATCCATCAGAAAGAATGGCATTGCCCCAATCATACGGAAATAAAAAAATCCTGGAAAAAAAATCATATTAAAGTGGAGTAAGCCAGATCCAAAGAAACACAGCCTGCATGGGTTCCCTCATTTGTAATAACTAGAATAAGTCTATGATATTCTTAACACGGGATCTCAACAGCCCAATCGCTTAATACAGAGGACATATTACAGATTGTTCAACATGACCTCCATGACATGGAAACAAGAGTTTCTTATTGTGTCCTGAATGTAGTTCAATTTTGTTATGTTTAGTGTGTTTTTTCTTTCATTTCTCTTATTTTCTATAATTTGTGTCTTATATATAAGATTATTTGACCAGGGAAAGGGAAAGGGAATCACAGAAACAGCAGATCAAAGGACAAACTAATGTAACAATGATATTCACTTAACAATAGATTGGGTATCAACCTTACAACTTAGGGCACAGAAGGGAAAGGGAGGGGTTATCCGGAGAAAATGAAGGATGGGATAACATTGCTTTAAAGAAAATGTAATCATTACCTTACTTCTGTAACTGTAACCTCCCTACTCATGACCTTTTCAAAAAACATAAATTGAAAAAATAAATCATACGTGGTGGATGTCAGCGATGTAAATTATCCTTGTGTATGATACTTTTAGAGTTGCACAGAAAATACTAGAAATGGAACTATACATCATTTCTGAAGATTAGATATTAACATTAGCTCAAGATCCTAAGGAAATGTTCCATAAGTAACGAATGCGGATTGCAAGTTTATGAGAAAAAAGGCGTGCTAAAGTTATATTCCTACATATACAGAGAAGCTGATGTAAATATGTGATTATTCAGTAGATCAATGGAATAATAATAAAAAATAATGGACTGTCTTGGAGCTGGGCATGCTCTGGTTAGGTGTTTACTATGTAAAGGCCTCATAGCTTTGCCTAAAATACTTCCTTTGGACATGGATGTTAAAAATATTCCTGGATTTTTTACCTTCCTATTCACATTCTTTGGGACAACTTCAAAAGGGAAGAGGCGCCACAAGGGCAGTTTTTGGAAGAGACCGGTAGTCCTTGGGGAATATCATTTATGCCAGGTGCTGAGCAAAGGGGCGTGCTTTGAATTCTCAGCTGCTATTCTAGTGCATCTCTTCTTACACCTTTCCTTTGTAAATGGACCTGCCTACAGAAGTACTGAGAATAGATTTTCAATGCTTTGTTAATGTGGCCTTGAGCCAATCTCGAAGGCCCAGTCTATGCCTCTATCAGAAAGAATGACATTGCCCCATTTGTAAGGAAATGGAAGAACTTGGGAAAAATCATACTAAGTGACATGAGCCAGACCCAAAGAAAATGGACTCTATGGTTTCCCTCATAGGGAATAATTAGCACAGGTTTAGGCTGGTCACAGCAGAGGATCTCAAGAGCCCAATAGCTATGCCCTTATGAACACATAAGATGAAGGCATAGACAGGAGAGCAGGGTGGTGTGCGCGACTGGACGCAGACAGCACCTTGCAAGCCCAGTCAGGCAGCTCCTCCAGTTCCCGCCCATCAAGTGGCTTATTAAGTGTTGCCAGCATTCCTGTCCCACAGAGGTTGCTTTATCCTACGATTACCATCTCTGCTCTCATTCGGCATGGTTGTCCTAGCACCATGTGTGTACAGTTTCATTGACACCACACTGCCACAGACTTATATATAGTGTGGAAATCCTGCTGGTTTGTATCTATTTATGTTAATATTTGTCTCCAATGAGGAAAGGCCACCTTTGAATTCACCAGCCTAATAAACATAAAAATTCACGTTCTTTAAAATAATTTGCAAACGCCAAAGGCGCTTCATAACAAGGCACACTAAGCCCACAGGACTGAGAGTGAAGTCCAGTCACTGTGTTTTCAAACATGAAGATCTCTCATGTGCCTCCCTAATCAACCAAGGGCACCTTGAGTCCATGGAGCTTAGGCGTGCGCTTGTAGGATAAATTCACAGGCTGACAACAGGCTGCGCAGTAGGGAGAATAACTTTTTGAGGGAACCTGTGCTACTTCTATTTTAATGTGAAAATCAATGTCTGCAGATTAGTAGTATACAATGATGAGAGCACAAACTCGTGGCTGTGTAACGTCAGTAGATTAGAGACACAGACGGAGAGAGATGCCGCCTTAGTGTGAGAGAAGAAGCAACAGGAACGAGTACTGGGGTCACAGGTGACAGGAAGCAGAACAACTCAAAGCTGGGGTTCTGAGGTTCTTCCAACTGATCAACTCCATCAAGCCCTGTGCGTCCCTCCCCCTCCCGCCTTGGCCCAGTGTTCTCACGAGAGTGTGTACTGGGCTGTTAGCTGCAGCACTGAAAGGGGTATTCCCTATGTGCACTCCACAGAGGAGCCAGTCTTAGCCCCTTAGCCCTGAAGCCCTTCCCAGGGTTTGAGCGCAAGTACAGTGAGTGAGGTGGGTGAGCAGCTTAGTTGAGCCTTGCTCTCCAAGTTCAGGAGCCTCGTTTGCTCTGCCCTACCTTTTATAGGAAGCAGTTTAAGCTTGCTTGGAGAAGAGACGCAGCTGTAATATTCAGAGCTGGACGAACTTTCTCCCTTTGCAGGAGTATATGCTGCCGGAGCCTTGTAGGTCTCAGGAGCAGACTCTTGTATTTTCTGCCGTTCTGCAGAATGAAACAACAAAAACCTTGAAACAAGGCATCACCAAGGGTCTGCATCATTGAAAACTAGAATGATGAATGAAGTTTATGTGGAAGGTATTACTACTAGTCCAATTGAGTTAATTTTTAAGACTCCAAAACACAAGTAAACAAGAAGATATTAAATCCAGGGATTGTGGTGCATATCAGAGTTGGAATTACTCAGAGAGTAGAGCCAAGGCGATCAAGACTTTGGGAATATGAATTCCACTAGTTTAGTGAGCTACTATCTCAAAAACAAAATGTAGATCCATCTCACGTGGCTAAGTGCTGGCCTTGAGTGAAAAGGTAAATCATCGCACAAAGGACCTCAGTTCAAACCACAGTACTGGCAAATGAATTAATTATGAAATAAAGCAAAGAGTTACTTGATGTAGCTCTAATAGAGTGCTTTCTAGTATGGATAAAATCCCACTCCATTCTCTAGTTTGTGTGTGTGTGTGTGTGTGTGAGAGAGAGAGAGAGAACAAGAAAATAGCTAATATTCTGTGTATTGCCAGCCACCTGTGGTTCACTTTGGTAATCCTAGCTATGAAGGAGGCTCAGAACTGAGATTGTATTTCAAAGCCAGCCTGTGCAAAAGTGTCTATGAGAATTTTTTTTAAACCAATCCTGGGGCTTGAACTCAAGGCCTGGGCTTCTTTTGCTGAAGGCTAGCACTCTATCACTTGAGCCATAGCACCACTTCCCTTTTTTTTTTTTTTCTGTTTATATGGTACTGAGGAATTGAACCCAGGGCTTCATGCATGCTACGCAAGCACTTTACCAATGAGCCACATTCCCAGCCTCTATGAGACTCTTATTACCGATTAAGCATCAAAATAGTTGCAGATGGAGCTGTTGTTCATGTGGAAAATACAAGCCTTGAGGTCAAAAGCTTAGGTAGAGCTCTCCGTCTGGGAATTCAAGATACAGTTCTAGAGAGCACATACACAATCTTATCTTTTTGGTTACTGGCCAGTCCTGGGGCTTGAACTCAGGGCCTGGGCTGAACTCTGTCCCTGAGCTGCTTCTGCTCAAGGCCACAGTGCTACTGCTGGATTTTCTTGTTGTTGTTGTTCCTGTTTATGTGACCCTGAGGAATCAAACCCAGGACTTCATACATGCTTAGGCAAGCACTGTACCATTAAGCCACATTCCCAGCCCAGAGTTCCATGCATCCATCAGAAAGAATGGCATTGCCCCAATCATACGGAAATAAAAAAATCCTGGAAAAAAAATCATATTAAAGTGGAGTAAGCCAGATCCAAAGAAACACAGCCTGCATGGGTTCCCTCATTTGTAATAACTAGAATAAGTCTATGATATTCTTAACACGGGATCTCAACAGCCCAATCGCTTAATACAGAGGACATATTACAGATTGTTCAACATGACCTCCATGACATGGAAACAAGAGTTTCTTATTGTGTCCTGAATGTAGTTCAATTTTGTTATGTTTAGTGTGTTTTTTCTTTCATTTCTCTTATTTTCTATAATTTGTGTCTTATATATAAGATTATTTGACCAGGGAAAGGGAAAGGGAATCACAGAAACAGCAGATCAAAGGACAAACTAATGTAACAATGATATTCACTTAACAATAGATTGGGTATCAACCTTACAACTTAGGGCACAGAAGGGAAAGGGAGGGGTTATCCGGAGAAAATGAAGGATGGGATAACATTGCTTTAAAGAAAATGTAATCATTACCTTACTTCTGTAACTGTAACCTCCCTACTCATGACCTTTTCAAAAAACATAAATTGAAAAAATAAATCATACGTGGTGGATGTCAGCGATGTAAATTATCCTTGTGTATGATACTTTTAGAGTTGCACAGAAAATACTAGAAATGGAACTATACATCATTTCTGAAGATTAGATATTAACATTAGCTCAAGATCCTAAGGAAATGTTCCATAAGTAACGAATGCGGATTGCAAGTTTATGAGAAAAAAGGCGTGCTAAAGTTATATTCCTACATATACAGAGAAGCTGATGTAAATATGTGATTATTCAGTAGATCAATGGAATAATAATAAAAAATAATGGACTGTCTTGGAGCTGGGCATGCTCTGGTTAGGTGTTTACTATGTAAAGGCCTCATAGCTTTGCCTAAAATACTTCCTTTGGACATGGATGTTAAAAATATTCCTGGATTTTTTACCTTCCTATTCACATTCTTTGGGACAACTTCAAAAGGGAAGAGGCGCCACAAGGGCAGTTTTTGGAAGAGACCGGTAGTCCTTGGGGAATATCATTTATGCCAGGTGCTGAGCAAAGGGGCGTGCTTTGAATTCTCAGCTGCTATTCTAGTGCATCTCTTCTTACACCTTTCCTTTGTAAATGGACCTGCCTACAGAAGTACTGAGAATAGATTTTCAATGCTTTGTTAATGTGGCCTTGAGCCAATCTCGAAGGCCCAGTCTATGCCTCTATCAGAAAGAATGACATTGCCCCATTTGTAAGGAAATGGAAGAACTTGGGAAAAATCATACTAAGTGACATGAGCCAGACCCAAAGAAAATGGACTCTATGGTTTCCCTCATAGGGAATAATTAGCACAGGTTTAGGCTGGTCACAGCAGAGGATCTCAAGAGCCCAATAGCTATGCCCTTATGAACACATAAGATGAAGGCATAGACAGGAGAGCAGGGTGGTGTGCGCGACTGGACGCAGACAGCACCTTGCAAGCCCAGTCAGGCAGCTCCTCCAGTTCCCGCCCATCAAGTGGCTTATTAAGTGTTGCCAGCATTCCTGTCCCACAGAGGTTGCTTTATCCTACGATTACCATCTCTGCTCTCATTCGGCATGGTTGTCCTAGCACCATGTGTGTACAGTTTCATTGACACCACACTGCCACAGACTTATATATAGTGTGGAAATCCTGCTGGTTTGTATCTATTTATGTTAATATTTGTCTCCAATGAGGAAAGGCCACCTTTGAATTCACCAGCCTAATAAACATAAAAATTCACGTTCTTTAAAATAATTTGCAAACGCCAAAGGCGCTTCATAACAAGGCACACTAAGCCCACAGGACTGAGAGTGAAGTCCAGTCACTGTGTTTTCAAACATGAAGATCTCTCATGTGCCTCCCTAATCAACCAAGGGCACCTTGAGTCCATGGAGCTTAGGCGTGCGCTTGTAGGATAAATTCACAGGCTGACAACAGGCTGCGCAGTAGGGAGAATAACTTTTTGAGGGAACCTGTGCTACTTCTATTTTAATGTGAAAATCAATGTCTGCAGATTAGTAGTATACAATGATGAGAGCACAAACTCGTGGCTGTGTAACGTCAGTAGATTAGAGACACAGACGGAGAGAGATGCCGCCTTAGTGTGAGAGAAGAAGCAACAGGAACGAGTACTGGGGTCACAGGTGACAGGAAGCAGAACAACTCAAAGCTGGGGTTCTGAGGTTCTTCCAACTGATCAACTCCATCAAGCCCTGTGCGTCCCTCCCCCTCCCGCCTTGGCCCAGTGTTCTCACGAGAGTGTGTACTGGGCTGTTAGCTGCAGCACTGAAAGGGGTATTCCCTATGTGCACTCCACAGAGGAGCCAGTCTTAGCCCCTTAGCCCTGAAGCCCTTCCCAGGGTTTGAGCGCAAGTACAGTGAGTGAGGTGGGTGAGCAGCTTAGTTGAGCCTTGCTCTCCAAGTTCAGGAGCCTCGTTTGCTCTGCCCTACCTTTTATAGGAAGCAGTTTAAGCTTGCTTGGAGAAGAGACGCAGCTGTAATATTCAGAGCTGGACGAACTTTCTCCCTTTGCAGGAGTATATGCTGCCGGAGCCTTGTAGGTCTCAGGAGCAGACTCTTGTATTTTCTGCCGTTCTGCAGAATGAAACAACAAAAACCTTGAAACAAGGCATCACCAAGGGTCTGCATCATTGAAAACTAGAATGATGAATGAAGTTTATGTGGAAGGTATTACTACTAGTCCAATTGAGTTAATTTTTAAGACTCCAAAACACAAGTAAACAAGAAGATATTAAATCCAGGGATTGTGGTGCATATCAGAGTTGGAATTACTCAGAGAGTAGAGCCAAGGCGATCAAGACTTTGGGAATATGAATTCCACTAGTTTAGTGAGCTACTATCTCAAAAACAAAATGTAGATCCATCTCACGTGGCTAAGTGCTGGCCTTGAGTGAAAAGGTAAATCATCGCACAAAGGACCTCAGTTCAAACCACAGTACTGGCAAATGAATTAATTATGAAATAAAGCAAAGAGTTACTTGATGTAGCTCTAATAGAGTGCTTTCTAGTATGGATAAAATCCCACTCCATTCTCTAGTTTGTGTGTGTGTGTGTGTGTGTGTGAGAGAGAGAGAGAGAACAAGAAAATAGCTAATATTCTGTGTATTGCCAGCCACCTGTGGTTCACTTTGGTAATCCTAGCTATGAAGGAGGCTCAGAACTGAGATTGTATTTCAAAGCCAGCCTGTGCAAAAGTGTCTATGAGAATTTTTTTTAAACCAATCCTGGGGCTTGAACTCAAGGCCTGGGCTTCTTTTGCTGAAGGCTAGCACTCTATCACTTGAGCCATAGCACCACTTCCCTTTTTTTTTTTTTTCTGTTTATATGGTACTGAGGAATTGAACCCAGGGCTTCATGCATGCTACGCAAGCACTTTACCAATGAGCCACATTCCCAGCCTCTATGAGACTCTTATTACCGATTAAGCATCAAAATAGTTGCAGATGGAGCTGTTGTTCATGTGGAAAATACAAGCCTTGAGGTCAAAAGCGTAGGTAGAGCTCTCCGTCTGGGAATTCAAGATACAGTTCTAGAGAGCACATACACAATCTTATCTTTTTGGTTACTGGCCAGTCCTGGGGCTTGAACTCAGGGCCTGGGCTGAACTCTGTCCCTGAGCTGCTTCTGCTCAAGGCCACAGTGCTACTGCTGGATTTTCTTGTTGTTGTTGTTCCTGTTTATGTGACCCTGAGGAATCAAACCCAGGACTTCATACATGCTTAGGCAAGCACTGTACCATTAAGCCACATTCCCAGCCCAGAGTTCCATGCATCCATCAGAAAGAATGGCATTGCCCCAATCATACGGAAATAAAAAAATCCTGGAAAAAAAATCATATTAAAGTGGAGTAAGCCAGATCCAAAGAAACACAGCCTGCATGGGTTCCCTCATTTGTAATAACTAGAATAAGTCTATGATATTCTTAACACGGGATCTCAACAGCCCAATCGCTTAATACAGAGGACATATTACAGATTGTTCAACATGACCTCCATGACATGGAAACAAGAGTTTCTTATTGTGTCCTGAATGTAGTTCAATTTTGTTATGTTTAGTGTGTTTTTTCTTTCATTTCTCTTATTTTCTATAATTTGTGTCTTATATATAAGATTATTTGACCAGGGAAAGGGAAAGGGAATCACAGAAACAGCAGATCAAAGGACAAACTAATGTAACAATGATATTCACTTAACAATAGATTGGGTATCAACCTTACAACTTAGGGCACAGAAGGGAAAGGGAGGGGTTATCCGGAGAAAATGAAGGATGGGATAACATTGCTTTAAAGAAAATGTAATCATTACCTTACTTCTGTAACTGTAACCTCCCTACTCATGACCTTTTCAAAAAACATAAATTGAAAAAATAAATCATACGTGGTGGATGTCAGCGATGTAAATTATCCTTGTGTATGATACTTTTAGAGTTGCACAGAAAATACTAGAAATGGAACTATACATCATTTCTGAAGATTAGATATTAACATTAGCTCAAGATCCTAAGGAAATGTTCCATAAGTAACGAATGCGGATTGCAAGTTTATGAGAAAAAAGGCGTGCTAAAGTTATATTCCTACATATACAGAGAAGCTGATGTAAATATGTGATTATTCAGTAGATCAATGGAATAATAATAAAAAATAATGGACTGTCTTGGAGCTGGGCATGCTCTGGTTAGGTGTTTACTATGTAAAGGCCTCATAGCTTTGCCTAAAATACTTCCTTTGGACATGGATGTTAAAAATATTCCTGGATTTTTTACCTTCCTATTCACATTCTTTGGGACAACTTCAAAAGGGAAGAGGCGCCACAAGGGCAGTTTTTGGAAGAGACCGGTAGTCCTTGGGGAATATCATTTATGCCAGGTGCTGAGCAAAGGGGCGTGCTTTGAATTCTCAGCTGCTATTCTAGTGCATCTCTTCTTACACCTTTCCTTTGTAAATGGACCTGCCTACAGAAGTACTGAGAATAGATTTTCAATGCTTTGTTAATGTGGCCTTGAGCCAATCTCGAAGGCCCAGTCTATGCCTCTATCAGAAAGAATGACATTGCCCCATTTGTAAGGAAATGGAAGAACTTGGGAAAAATCATACTAAGTGACATGAGCCAGACCCAAAGAAAATGGACTCTATGGTTTCCCTCATAGGGAATAATTAGCACAGGTTTAGGCTGGTCACAGCAGAGGATCTCAAGAGCCCAATAGCTATGCCCTTATGAACACATAAGATGAAGGCATAGACAGGAGAGCAGGGTGGTGTGCGCGACTGGACGCAGACAGCACCTTGCAAGCCCAGTCAGGCAGCTCCTCCAGTTCCCGCCCATCAAGTGGCTTATTAAGTGTTGCCAGCATTCCTGTCCCACAGAGGTTGCTTTATCCTACGATTACCATCTCTGCTCTCATTCGGCATGGTTGTCCTAGCACCATGTGTGTACAGTTTCATTGACACCACACTGCCACAGACTTATATATAGTGTGGAAATCCTGCTGGTTTGTATCTATTTATGTTAATATTTGTCTCCAATGAGGAAAGGCCACCTTTGAATTCACCAGCCTAATAAACATAAAAATTCACGTTCTTTAAAATAATTTGCAAACGCCAAAGGCGCTTCATAACAAGGCACACTAAGCCCACAGGACTGAGAGTGAAGTCCAGTCACTGTGTTTTCAAACATGAAGATCTCTCATGTGCCTCCCTAATCAACCAAGGGCACCTTGAGTCCATGGAGCTTAGGCGTGCGCTTGTAGGATAAATTCACAGGCTGACAACAGGCTGCGCAGTAGGGAGAATAACTTTTTGAGGGAACCTGTGCTACTTCTATTTTAATGTGAAAATCAATGTCTGCAGATTAGTAGTATACAATGATGAGAGCACAAACTCGTGGCTGTGTAACGTCAGTAGATTAGAGACACAGACGGAGAGAGATGCCGCCTTAGTGTGAGAGAAGAAGCAACAGGAACGAGTACTGGGGTCACAGGTGACAGGAAGCAGAACAACTCAAAGCTGGGGTTCTGAGGTTCTTCCAACTGATCAACTCCATCAAGCCCTGTGCGTCCCTCCCCCTCCCGCCTTGGCCCAGTGTTCTCACGAGAGTGTGTACTGGGCTGTTAGCTGCAGCACTGAAAGGGGTATTCCCTATGTGCACTCCACAGAGGAGCCAGTCTTAGCCCCTTAGCCCTGAAGCCCTTCCCAGGGTTTGAGCGCAAGTACAGTGAGTGAGGTGGGTGAGCAGCTTAGTTGAGCCTTGCTCTCCAAGTTCAGGAGCCTCGTTTGCTCTGCCCTACCTTTTATAGGAAGCAGTTTAAGCTTGCTTGGAGAAGAGACGCAGCTGTAATATTCAGAGCTGGACGAACTTTCTCCCTTTGCAGGAGTATATGCTGCCGGAGCCTTGTAGGTCTCAGGAGCAGACTCTTGTATTTTCTGCCGTTCTGCAGAATGAAACAACAAAAACCTTGAAACAAGGCATCACCAAGGGTCTGCATCATTGAAAACTAGAATGATGAATGAAGTTTATGTGGAAGGTATTACTACTAGTCCAATTGAGTTAATTTTTAAGACTCCAAAACACAAGTAAACAAGAAGATATTAAATCCAGGGATTGTGGTGCATATCAGAGTTGGAATTACTCAGAGAGTAGAGCCAAGGCGATCAAGACTTTGGGAATATGAATTCCACTAGTTTAGTGAGCTACTATCTCAAAAACAAAATGTAGATCCATCTCACGTGGCTAAGTGCTGGCCTTGAGTGAAAAGGTAAATCATCGCACAAAGGACCTCAGTTCAAACCACAGTACTGGCAAATGAATTAATTATGAAATAAAGCAAAGAGTTACTTGATGTAGCTCTAATAGAGTGCTTTCTAGTATGGATAAAATCCCACTCCATTCTCTAGTTTGTGTGTGTGTGTGTGTGTGTGTGAGAGAGAGAGAGAGAACAAGAAAATAGCTAATATTCTGTGTATTGCCAGCCACCTGTGGTTCACTTTGGTAATCCTAGCTATGAAGGAGGCTCAGAACTGAGATTGTATTTCAAAGCCAGCCTGTGCAAAAGTGTCTATGAGAATTTTTTTTAAACCAATCCTGGGGCTTGAACTCAAGGCCTGGGCTTCTTTTGCTGAAGGCTAGCACTCTATCACTTGAGCCATAGCACCACTTCCCTTTTTTTTTTTTTTCTGTTTATATGGTACTGAGGAATTGAACCCAGGGCTTCATGCATGCTACGCAAGCACTTTACCAATGAGCCACATTCCCAGCCTCTATGAGACTCTTATTACCGATTAAGCATCAAAATAGTTGCAGATGGAGCTGTTGTTCATGTGGAAAATACAAGCCTTGAGGTCAAAAGCGTAGGTAGAGCTCTCCGTCTGGGAATTCAAGATACAGTTCTAGAGAGCACATACACAATCTTATCTTTTTGGTTACTGGCCAGTCCTGGGGCTTGAACTCAGGGCCTGGGCTGAACTCTGTCCCTGAGCTGCTTCTGCTCAAGGCCACAGTGCTACTGCTGGATTTTCTTGTTGTTGTTGTTCCTGTTTATGTGACCCTGAGGAATCAAACCCAGGACTTCATACATGCTTAGGCAAGCACTGTACCATTAAGCCACATTCCCAGCCCAGAGTTCCATGCATCCATCAGAAAGAATGGCATTGCCCCAATCATACGGAAATAAAAAAATCCTGGAAAAAAAATCATATTAAAGTGGAGTAAGCCAGATCCAAAGAAACACAGCCTGCATGGGTTCCCTCATTTGTAATAACTAGAATAAGTCTATGATATTCTTAACACGGGATCTCAACAGCCCAATCGCTTAATACAGAGGACATATTACAGATTGTTCAACATGACCTCCATGACATGGAAACAAGAGTTTCTTATTGTGTCCTGAATGTAGTTCAATTTTGTTATGTTTAGTGTGTTTTTTCTTTCATTTCTCTTATTTTCTATAATTTGTGTCTTATATATAAGATTATTTGACCAGGGAAAGGGAAAGGGAATCACAGAAACAGCAGATCAAAGGACAAACTAATGTAACAATGATATTCACTTAACAATAGATTGGGTATCAACCTTACAACTTAGGGCACAGAAGGGAAAGGGAGGGGTTATCCGGAGAAAATGAAGGATGGGATAACATTGCTTTAAAGAAAATGTAATCATTACCTTACTTCTGTAACTGTAACCTCCCTACTCATGACCTTTTCAAAAAACATAAATTGAAAAAATAAATCATACGTGGTGGATGTCAGCGATGTAAATTATCCTTGTGTATGATACTTTTAGAGTTGCACAGAAAATACTAGAAATGGAACTATACATCATTTCTGAAGATTAGATATTAACATTAGCTCAAGATCCTAAGGAAATGTTCCATAAGTAACGAATGCGGATTGCAAGTTTATGAGAAAAAAGGCGTGCTAAAGTTATATTCCTACATATACAGAGAAGCTGATGTAAATATGTGATTATTCAGTAGATCAATGGAATAATAATAAAAAATAATGGACTGTCTTGGAGCTGGGCATGCTCTGGTTAGGTGTTTACTATGTAAAGGCCTCATAGCTTTGCCTAAAATACTTCCTTTGGACATGGATGTTAAAAATATTCCTGGATTTTTTACCTTCCTATTCACATTCTTTGGGACAACTTCAAAAGGGAAGAGGCGCCACAAGGGCAGTTTTTGGAAGAGACCGGTAGTCCTTGGGGAATATCATTTATGCCAGGTGCTGAGCAAAGGGGCGTGCTTTGAATTCTCAGCTGCTATTCTAGTGCATCTCTTCTTACACCTTTCCTTTGTAAATGGACCTGCCTACAGAAGTACTGAGAATAGATTTTCAATGCTTTGTTAATGTGGCCTTGAGCCAATCTCGAAGGCCCAGTCTATGCCTCTATCAGAAAGAATGACATTGCCCCATTTGTAAGGAAATGGAAGAACTTGGGAAAAATCATACTAAGTGACATGAGCCAGACCCAAAGAAAATGGACTCTATGGTTTCCCTCATAGGGAATAATTAGCACAGGTTTAGGCTGGTCACAGCAGAGGATCTCAAGAGCCCAATAGCTATGCCCTTATGAACACATAAGATGAAGGCATAGACAGGAGAGCAGGGTGGTGTGCGCGACTGGACGCAGACAGCACCTTGCAAGCCCAGTCAGGCAGCTCCTCCAGTTCCCGCCCATCAAGTGGCTTATTAAGTGTTGCCAGCATTCCTGTCCCACAGAGGTTGCTTTATCCTACGATTACCATCTCTGCTCTCATTCGGCATGGTTGTCCTAGCACCATGTGTGTACAGTTTCATTGACACCACACTGCCACAGACTTATATATAGTGTGGAAATCCTGCTGGTTTGTATCTATTTATGTTAATATTTGTCTCCAATGAGGAAAGGCCACCTTTGAATTCACCAGCCTAATAAACATAAAAATTCACGTTCTTTAAAATAATTTGCAAACGCCAAAGGCGCTTCATAACAAGGCACACTAAGCCCACAGGACTGAGAGTGAAGTCCAGTCACTGTGTTTTCAAACATGAAGATCTCTCATGTGCCTCCCTAATCAACCAAGGGCACCTTGAGTCCATGGAGCTTAGGCGTGCGCTTGTAGGATAAATTCACAGGCTGACAACAGGCTGCGCAGTAGGGAGAATAACTTTTTGAGGGAACCTGTGCTACTTCTATTTTAATGTGAAAATCAATGTCTGCAGATTAGTAGTATACAATGATGAGAGCACAAACTCGTGGCTGTGTAACGTCAGTAGATTAGAGACACAGACGGAGAGAGATGCCGCCTTAGTGTGAGAGAAGAAGCAACAGGAACGAGTACTGGGGTCACAGGTGACAGGAAGCAGAACAACTCAAAGCTGGGGTTCTGAGGTTCTTCCAACTGATCAACTCCATCAAGCCCTGTGCGTCCCTCCCCCTCCCGCCTTGGCCCAGTGTTCTCACGAGAGTGTGTACTGGGCTGTTAGCTGCAGCACTGAAAGGGGTATTCCCTATGTGCACTCCACAGAGGAGCCAGTCTTAGCCCCTTAGCCCTGAAGCCCTTCCCAGGGTTTGAGCGCAAGTACAGTGAGTGAGGTGGGTGAGCAGCTTAGTTGAGCCTTGCTCTCCAAGTTCAGGAGCCTCGTTTGCTCTGCCCTACCTTTTATAGGAAGCAGTTTAAGCTTGCTTGGAGAAGAGACGCAGCTGTAATATTCAGAGCTGGACGAACTTTCTCCCTTTGCAGGAGTATATGCTGCCGGAGCCTTGTAGGTCTCAGGAGCAGACTCTTGTATTTTCTGCCGTTCTGCAGAATGAAACAACAAAAACCTTGAAACAAGGCATCACCAAGGGTCTGCATCATTGAAAACTAGAATGATGAATGAAGTTTATGTGGAAGGTATTACTACTAGTCCAATTGAGTTAATTTTTAAGACTCCAAAACACAAGTAAACAAGAAGATATTAAATCCAGGGATTGTGGTGCATATCAGAGTTGGAATTACTCAGAGAGTAGAGCCAAGGCGATCAAGACTTTGGGAATATGAATTCCACTAGTTTAGTGAGCTACTATCTCAAAAACAAAATGTAGATCCATCTCACGTGGCTAAGTGCTGGCCTTGAGTGAAAAGGTAAATCATCGCACAAAGGACCTCAGTTCAAACCACAGTACTGGCAAATGAATTAATTATGAAATAAAGCAAAGAGTTACTTGATGTAGCTCTAATAGAGTGCTTTCTAGTATGGATAAAATCCCACTCCATTCTCTAGTTTGTGTGTGTGTGTGTGTGTGTGTGAGAGAGAGAGAGAGAACAAGAAAATAGCTAATATTCTGTGTATTGCCAGCCACCTGTGGTTCACTTTGGTAATCCTAGCTATGAAGGAGGCTCAGAACTGAGATTGTATTTCAAAGCCAGCCTGTGCAAAAGTGTCTATGAGAATTTTTTTTAAACCAATCCTGGGGCTTGAACTCAAGGCCTGGGCTTCTTTTGCTGAAGGCTAGCACTCTATCACTTGAGCCATAGCACCACTTCCCTTTTTTTTTTTTTTCTGTTTATATGGTACTGAGGAATTGAACCCAGGGCTTCATGCATGCTACGCAAGCACTTTACCAATGAGCCACATTCCCAGCCTCTATGAGACTCTTATTACCGATTAAGCATCAAAATAGTTGCAGATGGAGCTGTTGTTCATGTGGAAAATACAAGCCTTGAGGTCAAAAGCGTAGGTAGAGCTCTCCGTCTGGGAATTCAAGATACAGTTCTAGAGAGCACATACACAATCTTATCTTTTTGGTTACTGGCCAGTCCTGGGGCTTGAACTCAGGGCCTGGGCTGAACTCTGTCCCTGAGCTGCTTCTGCTCAAGGCCACAGTGCTACTGCTGGATTTTCTTGTTGTTGTTGTTCCTGTTTATGTGACCCTGAGGAATCAAACCCAGGACTTCATACATGCTTAGGCAAGCACTGTACCATTAAGCCACATTCCCAGCCCAGAGTTCCATGCATCCATCAGAAAGAATGGCATTGCCCCAATCATACGGAAATAAAAAAATCCTGGAAAAAAAATCATATTAAAGTGGAGTAAGCCAGATCCAAAGAAACACAGCCTGCATGGGTTCCCTCATTTGTAATAACTAGAATAAGTCTATGATATTCTTAACACGGGATCTCAACAGCCCAATCGCTTAATACAGAGGACATATTACAGATTGTTCAACATGACCTCCATGACATGGAAACAAGAGTTTCTTATTGTGTCCTGAATGTAGTTCAATTTTGTTATGTTTAGTGTGTTTTTTCTTTCATTTCTCTTATTTTCTATAATTTGTGTCTTATATATAAGATTATTTGACCAGGGAAAGGGAAAGGGAATCACAGAAACAGCAGATCAAAGGACAAACTAATGTAACAATGATATTCACTTAACAATAGATTGGGTATCAACCTTACAACTTAGGGCACAGAAGGGAAAGGGAGGGGTTATCCGGAGAAAATGAAGGATGGGATAACATTGCTTTAAAGAAAATGTAATCATTACCTTACTTCTGTAACTGTAACCTCCCTACTCATGACCTTTTCAAAAAACATAAATTGAAAAAATAAATCATACGTGGTGGATGTCAGCGATGTAAATTATCCTTGTGTATGATACTTTTAGAGTTGCACAGAAAATACTAGAAATGGAACTATACATCATTTCTGAAGATTAGATATTAACATTAGCTCAAGATCCTAAGGAAATGTTCCATAAGTAACGAATGCGGATTGCAAGTTTATGAGAAAAAAGGCGTGCTAAAGTTATATTCCTACATATACAGAGAAGCTGATGTAAATATGTGATTATTCAGTAGATCAATGGAATAATAATAAAAAATAATGGACTGTCTTGGAGCTGGGCATGCTCTGGTTAGGTGTTTACTATGTAAAGGCCTCATAGCTTTGCCTAAAATACTTCCTTTGGACATGGATGTTAAAAATATTCCTGGATTTTTTACCTTCCTATTCACATTCTTTGGGACAACTTCAAAAGGGAAGAGGCGCCACAAGGGCAGTTTTTGGAAGAGACCGGTAGTCCTTGGGGAATATCATTTATGCCAGGTGCTGAGCAAAGGGGCGTGCTTTGAATTCTCAGCTGCTATTCTAGTGCATCTCTTCTTACACCTTTCCTTTGTAAATGGACCTGCCTACAGAAGTACTGAGAATAGATTTTCAATGCTTTGTTAATGTGGCCTTGAGCCAATCTCGAAGGCCCAGTCTATGCCTCTATCAGAAAGAATGACATTGCCCCATTTGTAAGGAAATGGAAGAACTTGGGAAAAATCATACTAAGTGACATGAGCCAGACCCAAAGAAAATGGACTCTATGGTTTCCCTCATAGGGAATAATTAGCACAGGTTTAGGCTGGTCACAGCAGAGGATCTCAAGAGCCCAATAGCTATGCCCTTATGAACACATAAGATGAAGGCATAGACAGGAGAGCAGGGTGGTGTGCGCGACTGGACGCAGACAGCACCTTGCAAGCCCAGTCAGGCAGCTCCTCCAGTTCCCGCCCATCAAGTGGCTTATTAAGTGTTGCCAGCATTCCTGTCCCACAGAGGTTGCTTTATCCTACGATTACCATCTCTGCTCTCATTCGGCATGGTTGTCCTAGCACCATGTGTGTACAGTTTCATTGACACCACACTGCCACAGACTTATATATAGTGTGGAAATCCTGCTGGTTTGTATCTATTTATGTTAATATTTGTCTCCAATGAGGAAAGGCCACCTTTGAATTCACCAGCCTAATAAACATAAAAATTCACGTTCTTTAAAATAATTTGCAAACGCCAAAGGCGCTTCATAACAAGGCACACTAAGCCCACAGGACTGAGAGTGAAGTCCAGTCACTGTGTTTTCAAACATGAAGATCTCTCATGTGCCTCCCTAATCAACCAAGGGCACCTTGAGTCCATGGAGCTTAGGCGTGCGCTTGTAGGATAAATTCACAGGCTGACAACAGGCTGCGCAGTAGGGAGAATAACTTTTTGAGGGAACCTGTGCTACTTCTATTTTAATGTGAAAATCAATGTCTGCAGATTAGTAGTATACAATGATGAGAGCACAAACTCGTGGCTGTGTAACGTCAGTAGATTAGAGACACAGACGGAGAGAGATGCCGCCTTAGTGTGAGAGAAGAAGCAACAGGAACGAGTACTGGGGTCACAGGTGACAGGAAGCAGAACAACTCAAAGCTGGGGTTCTGAGGTTCTTCCAACTGATCAACTCCATCAAGCCCTGTGCGTCCCTCCCCCTCCCGCCTTGGCCCAGTGTTCTCACGAGAGTGTGTACTGGGCTGTTAGCTGCAGCACTGAAAGGGGTATTCCCTATGTGCACTCCACAGAGGAGCCAGTCTTAGCCCCTTAGCCCTGAAGCCCTTCCCAGGGTTTGAGCGCAAGTACAGTGAGTGAGGTGGGTGAGCAGCTTAGTTGAGCCTTGCTCTCCAAGTTCAGGAGCCTCGTTTGCTCTGCCCTACCTTTTATAGGAAGCAGTTTAAGCTTGCTTGGAGAAGAGACGCAGCTGTAATATTCAGAGCTGGACGAACTTTCTCCCTTTGCAGGAGTATATGCTGCCGGAGCCTTGTAGGTCTCAGGAGCAGACTCTTGTATTTTCTGCCGTTCTGCAGAATGAAACAACAAAAACCTTGAAACAAGGCATCACCAAGGGTCTGCATCATTGAAAACTAGAATGATGAATGAAGTTTATGTGGAAGGTATTACTACTAGTCCAATTGAGTTAATTTTTAAGACTCCAAAACACAAGTAAACAAGAAGATATTAAATCCAGGGATTGTGGTGCATATCAGAGTTGGAATTACTCAGAGAGTAGAGCCAAGGCGATCAAGACTTTGGGAATATGAATTCCACTAGTTTAGTGAGCTACTATCTCAAAAACAAAATGTAGATCCATCTCACGTGGCTAAGTGCTGGCCTTGAGTGAAAAGGTAAATCATCGCACAAAGGACCTCAGTTCAAACCACAGTACTGGCAAATGAATTAATTATGAAATAAAGCAAAGAGTTACTTGATGTAGCTCTAATAGAGTGCTTTCTAGTATGGATAAAATCCCACTCCATTCTCTAGTTTGTGTGTGTGTGTGTGTGTGTGTGAGAGAGAGAGAGAGAACAAGAAAATAGCTAATATTCTGTGTATTGCCAGCCACCTGTGGTTCACTTTGGTAATCCTAGCTATGAAGGAGGCTCAGAACTGAGATTGTATTTCAAAGCCAGCCTGTGCAAAAGTGTCTATGAGAATTTTTTTTAAACCAATCCTGGGGCTTGAACTCAAGGCCTGGGCTTCTTTTGCTGAAGGCTAGCACTCTATCACTTGAGCCATAGCACCACTTCCCTTTTTTTTTTTTTTCTGTTTATATGGTACTGAGGAATTGAACCCAGGGCTTCATGCATGCTACGCAAGCACTTTACCAATGAGCCACATTCCCAGCCTCTATGAGACTCTTATTACCGATTAAGCATCAAAATAGTTGCAGATGGAGCTGTTGTTCATGTGGAAAATACAAGCCTTGAGGTCAAAAGCTTAGGTAGAGCTCTCCGTCTGGGAATTCAAGATACAGTTCTAGAGAGCACATACACAATCTTATCTTTTTGGTTACTGGCCAGTCCTGGGGCTTGAACTCAGGGCCTGGGCTGAACTCTGTCCCTGAGCTGCTTCTGCTCAAGGCCACAGTGCTACTGCTGGATTTTCTTGTTGTTGTTGTTCCTGTTTATGTGACCCTGAGGAATCAAACCCAGGACTTCATACATGCTTAGGCAAGCACTGTACCATTAAGCCACATTCCCAGCCCAGAGTTCCATGCATCCATCAGAAAGAATGGCATTGCCCCAATCATACGGAAATAAAAAAATCCTGGAAAAAAAATCATATTAAAGTGGAGTAAGCCAGATCCAAAGAAACACAGCCTGCATGGGTTCCCTCATTTGTAATAACTAGAATAAGTCTATGATATTCTTAACACGGGATCTCAACAGCCCAATCGCTTAATACAGAGGACATATTACAGATTGTTCAACATGACCTCCATGACATGGAAACAAGAGTTTCTTATTGTGTCCTGAATGTAGTTCAATTTTGTTATGTTTAGTGTGTTTTTTCTTTCATTTCTCTTATTTTCTATAATTTGTGTCTTATATATAAGATTATTTGACCAGGGAAAGGGAAAGGGAATCACAGAAACAGCAGATCAAAGGACAAACTAATGTAACAATGATATTCACTTAACAATAGATTGGGTATCAACCTTACAACTTAGGGCACAGAAGGGAAAGGGAGGGGTTATCCGGAGAAAATGAAGGATGGGATAACATTGCTTTAAAGAAAATGTAATCATTACCTTACTTCTGTAACTGTAACCTCCCTACTCATGACCTTTTCAAAAAACATAAATTGAAAAAATAAATCATACGTGGTGGATGTCAGCGATGTAAATTATCCTTGTGTATGATACTTTTAGAGTTGCACAGAAAATACTAGAAATGGAACTATACATCATTTCTGAAGATTAGATATTAACATTAGCTCAAGATCCTAAGGAAATGTTCCATAAGTAACGAATGCGGATTGCAAGTTTATGAGAAAAAAGGCGTGCTAAAGTTATATTCCTACATATACAGAGAAGCTGATGTAAATATGTGATTATTCAGTAGATCAATGGAATAATAATAAAAAATAATGGACTGTCTTGGAGCTGGGCATGCTCTGGTTAGGTGTTTACTATGTAAAGGCCTCATAGCTTTGCCTAAAATACTTCCTTTGGACATGGATGTTAAAAATATTCCTGGATTTTTTACCTTCCTATTCACATTCTTTGGGACAACTTCAAAAGGGAAGAGGCGCCACAAGGGCAGTTTTTGGAAGAGACCGGTAGTCCTTGGGGAATATCATTTATGCCAGGTGCTGAGCAAAGGGGCGTGCTTTGAATTCTCAGCTGCTATTCTAGTGCATCTCTTCTTACACCTTTCCTTTGTAAATGGACCTGCCTACAGAAGTACTGAGAATAGATTTTCAATGCTTTGTTAATGTGGCCTTGAGCCAATCTCGAAGGCCCAGTCTATGCCTCTATCAGAAAGAATGACATTGCCCCATTTGTAAGGAAATGGAAGAACTTGGGAAAAATCATACTAAGTGACATGAGCCAGACCCAAAGAAAATGGACTCTATGGTTTCCCTCATAGGGAATAATTAGCACAGGTTTAGGCTGGTCACAGCAGAGGATCTCAAGAGCCCAATAGCTATGCCCTTATGAACACATAAGATGAAGGCATAGACAGGAGAGCAGGGTGGTGTGCGCGACTGGACGCAGACAGCACCTTGCAAGCCCAGTCAGGCAGCTCCTCCAGTTCCCGCCCATCAAGTGGCTTATTAAGTGTTGCCAGCATTCCTGTCCCACAGAGGTTGCTTTATCCTACGATTACCATCTCTGCTCTCATTCGGCATGGTTGTCCTAGCACCATGTGTGTACAGTTTCATTGACACCACACTGCCACAGACTTATATATAGTGTGGAAATCCTGCTGGTTTGTATCTATTTATGTTAATATTTGTCTCCAATGAGGAAAGGCCACCTTTGAATTCACCAGCCTAATAAACATAAAAATTCACGTTCTTTAAAATAATTTGCAAACGCCAAAGGCGCTTCATAACAAGGCACACTAAGCCCACAGGACTGAGAGTGAAGTCCAGTCACTGTGTTTTCAAACATGAAGATCTCTCATGTGCCTCCCTAATCAACCAAGGGCACCTTGAGTCCATGGAGCTTAGGCGTGCGCTTGTAGGATAAATTCACAGGCTGACAACAGGCTGCGCAGTAGGGAGAATAACTTTTTGAGGGAACCTGTGCTACTTCTATTTTAATGTGAAAATCAATGTCTGCAGATTAGTAGTATACAATGATGAGAGCACAAACTCGTGGCTGTGTAACGTCAGTAGATTAGAGACACAGACGGAGAGAGATGCCGCCTTAGTGTGAGAGAAGAAGCAACAGGAACGAGTACTGGGGTCACAGGTGACAGGAAGCAGAACAACTCAAAGCTGGGGTTCTGAGGTTCTTCCAACTGATCAACTCCATCAAGCCCTGTGCGTCCCTCCCCCTCCCGCCTTGGCCCAGTGTTCTCACGAGAGTGTGTACTGGGCTGTTAGCTGCAGCACTGAAAGGGGTATTCCCTATGTGCACTCCACAGAGGAGCCAGTCTTAGCCCCTTAGCCCTGAAGCCCTTCCCAGGGTTTGAGCGCAAGTACAGTGAGTGAGGTGGGTGAGCAGCTTAGTTGAGCCTTGCTCTCCAAGTTCAGGAGCCTCGTTTGCTCTGCCCTACCTTTTATAGGAAGCAGTTTAAGCTTGCTTGGAGAAGAGACGCAGCTGTAATATTCAGAGCTGGACGAACTTTCTCCCTTTGCAGGAGTATATGCTGCCGGAGCCTTGTAGGTCTCAGGAGCAGACTCTTGTATTTTCTGCCGTTCTGCAGAATGAAACAACAAAAACCTTGAAACAAGGCATCACCAAGGGTCTGCATCATTGAAAACTAGAATGATGAATGAAGTTTATGTGGAAGGTATTACTACTAGTCCAATTGAGTTAATTTTTAAGACTCCAAAACACAAGTAAACAAGAAGATATTAAATCCAGGGATTGTGGTGCATATCAGAGTTGGAATTACTCAGAGAGTAGAGCCAAGGCGATCAAGACTTTGGGAATATGAATTCCACTAGTTTAGTGAGCTACTATCTCAAAAACAAAATGTAGATCCATCTCACGTGGCTAAGTGCTGGCCTTGAGTGAAAAGGTAAATCATCGCACAAAGGACCTCAGTTCAAACCACAGTACTGGCAAATGAATTAATTATGAAATAAAGCAAAGAGTTACTTGATGTAGCTCTAATAGAGTGCTTTCTAGTATGGATAAAATCCCACTCCATTCTCTAGTTTGTGTGTGTGTGTGTGTGTGTGTGTGAGAGAGAGAGAGAACAAGAAAATAGCTAATATTCTGTGTATTGCCAGCCACCTGTGGTTCACTTTGGTAATCCTAGCTATGAAGGAGGCTCAGAACTGAGATTGTATTTCAAAGCCAGCCTGTGCAAAAGTGTCTATGAGAATTTTTTTTAAACCAATCCTGGGGCTTGAACTCAAGGCCTGGGCTTCTTTTGCTGAAGGCTAGCACTCTATCACTTGAGCCATAGCACCACTTCCCTTTTTTTTTTTTTTCTGTTTATATGGTACTGAGGAATTGAACCCAGGGCTTCATGCATGCTACGCAAGCACTTTACCAATGAGCCACATTCCCAGCCTCTATGAGACTCTTATTACCGATTAAGCATCAAAATAGTTGCAGATGGAGCTGTTGTTCATGTGGAAAATACAAGCCTTGAGGTCAAAAGCGTAGGTAGAGCTCTCCGTCTGGGAATTCAAGATACAGTTCTAGAGAGCACATACACAATCTTATCTTTTTGGTTACTGGCCAGTCCTGGGGCTTGAACTCAGGGCCTGGGCTGAACTCTGTCCCTGAGCTGCTTCTGCTCAAGGCCACAGTGCTACTGCTGGATTTTCTTGTTGTTGTTGTTCCTGTTTATGTGACCCTGAGGAATCAAACCCAGGACTTCATACATGCTTAGGCAAGCACTGTACCATTAAGCCACATTCCCAGCCCAGAGTTCCATGCATCCATCAGAAAGAATGGCATTGCCCCAATCATACGGAAATAAAAAAATCCTGGAAAAAAAATCATATTAAAGTGGAGTAAGCCAGATCCAAAGAAACACAGCCTGCATGGGTTCCCTCATTTGTAATAACTAGAATAAGTCTATGATATTCTTAACACGGGATCTCAACAGCCCAATCGCTTAATACAGAGGACATATTACAGATTGTTCAACATGACCTCCATGACATGGAAACAAGAGTTTCTTATTGTGTCCTGAATGTAGTTCAATTTTGTTATGTTTAGTGTGTTTTTTCTTTCATTTCTCTTATTTTCTATAATTTGTGTCTTATATATAAGATTATTTGACCAGGGAAAGGGAAAGGGAATCACAGAAACAGCAGATCAAAGGACAAACTAATGTAACAATGATATTCACTTAACAATAGATTGGGTATCAACCTTACAACTTAGGGCACAGAAGGGAAAGGGAGGGGTTATCCGGAGAAAATGAAGGATGGGATAACATTGCTTTAAAGAAAATGTAATCATTACCTTACTTCTGTAACTGTAACCTCCCTACTCATGACCTTTTCAAAAAACATAAATTGAAAAAATAAATCATACGTGGTGGATGTCAGCGATGTAAATTATCCTTGTGTATGATACTTTTAGAGTTGCACAGAAAATACTAGAAATGGAACTATACATCATTTCTGAAGATTAGATATTAACATTAGCTCAAGATCCTAAGGAAATGTTCCATAAGTAACGAATGCGGATTGCAAGTTTATGAGAAAAAAGGCGTGCTAAAGTTATATTCCTACATATACAGAGAAGCTGATGTAAATATGTGATTATTCAGTAGATCAATGGAATAATAATAAAAAATAATGGACTGTCTTGGAGCTGGGCATGCTCTGGTTAGGTGTTTACTATGTAAAGGCCTCATAGCTTTGCCTAAAATACTTCCTTTGGACATGGATGTTAAAAATATTCCTGGATTTTTTACCTTCCTATTCACATTCTTTGGGACAACTTCAAAAGGGAAGAGGCGCCACAAGGGCAGTTTTTGGAAGAGACCGGTAGTCCTTGGGGAATATCATTTATGCCAGGTGCTGAGCAAAGGGGCGTGCTTTGAATTCTCAGCTGCTATTCTAGTGCATCTCTTCTTACACCTTTCCTTTGTAAATGGACCTGCCTACAGAAGTACTGAGAATAGATTTTCAATGCTTTGTTAATGTGGCCTTGAGCCAATCTCGAAGGCCCAGTCTATGCCTCTATCAGAAAGAATGACATTGCCCCATTTGTAAGGAAATGGAAGAACTTGGGAAAAATCATACTAAGTGACATGAGCCAGACCCAAAGAAAATGGACTCTATGGTTTCCCTCATAGGGAATAATTAGCACAGGTTTAGGCTGGTCACAGCAGAGGATCTCAAGAGCCCAATAGCTATGCCCTTATGAACACATAAGATGAAGGCATAGACAGGAGAGCAGGGTGGTGTGCGCGACTGGACGCAGACAGCACCTTGCAAGCCCAGTCAGGCAGCTCCTCCAGTTCCCGCCCATCAAGTGGCTTATTAAGTGTTGCCAGCATTCCTGTCCCACAGAGGTTGCTTTATCCTACGATTACCATCTCTGCTCTCATTCGGCATGGTTGTCCTAGCACCATGTGTGTACAGTTTCATTGACACCACACTGCCACAGACTTATATATAGTGTGGAAATCCTGCTGGTTTGTATCTATTTATGTTAATATTTGTCTCCAATGAGGAAAGGCCACCTTTGAATTCACCAGCCTAATAAACATAAAAATTCACGTTCTTTAAAATAATTTGCAAACGCCAAAGGCGCTTCATAACAAGGCACACTAAGCCCACAGGACTGAGAGTGAAGTCCAGTCACTGTGTTTTCAAACATGAAGATCTCTCATGTGCCTCCCTAATCAACCAAGGGCACCTTGAGTCCATGGAGCTTAGGCGTGCGCTTGTAGGATAAATTCACAGGCTGACAACAGGCTGCGCAGTAGGGAGAATAACTTTTTGAGGGAACCTGTGCTACTTCTATTTTAATGTGAAAATCAATGTCTGCAGATTAGTAGTATACAATGATGAGAGCACAAACTCGTGGCTGTGTAACGTCAGTAGATTAGAGACACAGACGGAGAGAGATGCCGCCTTAGTGTGAGAGAAGAAGCAACAGGAACGAGTACTGGGGTCACAGGTGACAGGAAGCAGAACAACTCAAAGCTGGGGTTCTGAGGTTCTTCCAACTGATCAACTCCATCAAGCCCTGTGCGTCCCTCCCCCTCCCGCCTTGGCCCAGTGTTCTCACGAGAGTGTGTACTGGGCTGTTAGCTGCAGCACTGAAAGGGGTATTCCCTATGTGCACTCCACAGAGGAGCCAGTCTTAGCCCCTTAGCCCTGAAGCCCTTCCCAGGGTTTGAGCGCAAGTACAGTGAGTGAGGTGGGTGAGCAGCTTAGTTGAGCCTTGCTCTCCAAGTTCAGGAGCCTCGTTTGCTCTGCCCTACCTTTTATAGGAAGCAGTTTAAGCTTGCTTGGAGAAGAGACGCAGCTGTAATATTCAGAGCTGGACGAACTTTCTCCCTTTGCAGGAGTATATGCTGCCGGAGCCTTGTAGGTCTCAGGAGCAGACTCTTGTATTTTCTGCCGTTCTGCAGAATGAAACAACAAAAACCTTGAAACAAGGCATCACCAAGGGTCTGCATCATTGAAAACTAGAATGATGAATGAAGTTTATGTGGAAGGTATTACTACTAGTCCAATTGAGTTAATTTTTAAGACTCCAAAACACAAGTAAACAAGAAGATATTAAATCCAGGGATTGTGGTGCATATCAGAGTTGGAATTACTCAGAGAGTAGAGCCAAGGCGATCAAGACTTTGGGAATATGAATTCCACTAGTTTAGTGAGCTACTATCTCAAAAACAAAATGTAGATCCATCTCACGTGGCTAAGTGCTGGCCTTGAGTGAAAAGGTAAATCATCGCACAAAGGACCTCAGTTCAAACCACAGTACTGGCAAATGAATTAATTATGAAATAAAGCAAAGAGTTACTTGATGTAGCTCTAATAGAGTGCTTTCTAGTATGGATAAAATCCCACTCCATTCTCTAGTTTGTGTGTGTGTGTGTGTGTGTGTGAGAGAGAGAGAGAGAGACAAGAAAATAGCTAATATTCTGTGTATTGCCAGCCACCTGTGGTTCACTTTGGTAATCCTAGCTATGAAGGAGGCTCAGAACTGAGATTGTATTTCAAAGCCAGCCTGTGCAAAAGTGTCTATGAGAATTTTTTTTAAACCAATCCTGGGGCTTGAACTCAAGGCCTGGGCTTCTTTTGCTGAAGGCTAGCACTCTATCACTTGAGCCATAGCACCACTTCCCTTTTTTTTTTTTTTCTGTTTATATGGTACTGAGGAATTGAACCCAGGGCTTCATGCATGCTACGCAAGCACTTTACCAATGAGCCACATTCCCAGCCTCTATGAGACTCTTATTACCGATTAAGCATCAAAATAGTTGCAGATGGAGCTGTTGTTCATGTGGAAAATACAAGCCTTGAGGTCAAAAGCTTAGGTAGAGCTCTCCGTCTGGGAATTCAAGATACAGTTCTAGAGAGCACATACACAATCTTATCTTTTTGGTTACTGGCCAGTCCTGGGGCTTGAACTCAGGGCCTGGGCTGAACTCTGTCCCTGAGCTGCTTCTGCTCAAGGCCACAGTGCTACTGCTGGATTTTCTTGTTGTTGTTGTTCCTGTTTATGTGACCCTGAGGAATCAAACCCAGGACTTCATACATGCTTAGGCAAGCACTGTACCATTAAGCCACATTCCCAGCCCAGAGTTCCATGCATCCATCAGAAAGAATGGCATTGCCCCAATCATACGGAAATAAAAAAATCCTGGAAAAAAAATCATATTAAAGTGGAGTAAGCCAGATCCAAAGAAACACAGCCTGCATGGGTTCCCTCATTTGTAATAACTAGAATAAGTCTATGATATTCTTAACACGGGATCTCAACAGCCCAATCGCTTAATACAGAGGACATATTACAGATTGTTCAACATGACCTCCATGACATGGAAACAAGAGTTTCTTATTGTGTCCTGAATGTAGTTCAATTTTGTTATGTTTAGTGTGTTTTTTCTTTCATTTCTCTTATTTTCTATAATTTGTGTCTTATATATAAGATTATTTGACCAGGGAAAGGGAAAGGGAATCACAGAAACAGCAGATCAAAGGACAAACTAATGTAACAATGATATTCACTTAACAATAGATTGGGTATCAACCTTACAACTTAGGGCACAGAAGGGAAAGGGAGGGGTTATCCGGAGAAAATGAAGGATGGGATAACATTGCTTTAAAGAAAATGTAATCATTACCTTACTTCTGTAACTGTAACCTCCCTACTCATGACCTTTTCAAAAAACATAAATTGAAAAAATAAATCATACGTGGTGGATGTCAGCGATGTAAATTATCCTTGTGTATGATACTTTTAGAGTTGCACAGAAAATACTAGAAATGGAACTATACATCATTTCTGAAGATTAGATATTAACATTAGCTCAAGATCCTAAGGAAATGTTCCATAAGTAACGAATGCGGATTGCAAGTTTATGAGAAAAAAGGCGTGCTAAAGTTATATTCCTACATATACAGAGAAGCTGATGTAAATATGTGATTATTCAGTAGATCAATGGAATAATAATAAAAAATAATGGACTGTCTTGGAGCTGGGCATGCTCTGGTTAGGTGTTTACTATGTAAAGGCCTCATAGCTTTGCCTAAAATACTTCCTTTGGACATGGATGTTAAAAATATTCCTGGATTTTTTACCTTCCTATTCACATTCTTTGGGACAACTTCAAAAGGGAAGAGGCGCCACAAGGGCAGTTTTTGGAAGAGACCGGTAGTCCTTGGGGAAGATCATTTATGCCAGGTGCTGAGCAAAGGGGCGTGCTTTGAATTCTCAGCTGCTATTCTAGTGCATCTCTTCTTACACCTTTCCTTTGTAAATGGACCTGCCTACAGAAGTACTGAGAATAGATTTTCAATGCTTTGTTAATGTGGCCTTGAGCCAATCTCGAAGGCCCAGTCTATGCCTCTATCAGAAAGAATGACATTGCCCCATTTGTAAGGAAATGGAAGAACTTGGGAAAAATCATACTAAGTGACATGAGCCAGACCCAAAGAAAATGGACTCTATGGTTTCCCTCATA
Source organism: Perognathus longimembris pacificus (assembly GCF_023159225.1). Lineage (NCBI taxonomy): Eukaryota > Metazoa > Chordata > Mammalia > Rodentia > Heteromyidae > Perognathus > Perognathus longimembris. Next base: position 85,990,145 of record NC_063165.1, on the reverse strand, counting down.
GGGAATAATTAGCACAGGTTTAGGCTGGTCACAGCAGAGGATCTCAAGAGCCCAATAGCTATGCCCTTATGAACACATAAGATGAAGGCATAGACAGGAGAGCAGGGTGGTGTGCGCGACTGGACGCAGACAGCACCTTGCAAGCCCAGTCAGGCAGCTCCTCCAGTTCCCGCCCATCAAGTGGCTTATTAAGTGTTGCCAGCATTCCTGTCCCACAGAGGTTGCTTTATCCTACGATTACCATCTCTGCTCTCATTCGGCATGGTTGTCCTAGCACCATGTGTGTACAGTTTCATTGACACCACACTGCCACAGACTTATATATAGTGTGGAAATCCTGCTGGTTTTTATCTATTTATGTTAATATTTGTCTCCAATGAGGAAAGGCCACCTTTGAATTCACCAGCCTAATAAACATAAAAATTCACGTTCTTTAAAATAATTTGCAAACGCCAAAGGCGCTTCATAACAAGGCACACTAAGCCCACAGGACTGAGAGTGAAGTCCAGTCACTGTGTTTTCAAACATGAAGATCTCTCATGTGCCTCCCTAATCAACCAAGGGCACCTTGAGTCCATGGAGCTTAGGCGTGCGCTTGTAGGATAAATTCACAGGCTGACAACAGGCTGCGCAGTAGGGAGAATAACTTTTTGAGGGAACCTGTGCTACTTCTATTTTAATGTGAAAATCAATGTCTGCAGATTAGTAGTATACAATGATGAGAGCACAAACTCGTGGCTGTGTAACGTCAGTAGATTAGAGACACAGACGGAGAGAGATGCCGCCTTAGTGTGAGAGAAGAAGCAACAGGAACGAGTACTGGGGTCACAGGTGACAGGAAGCAGAACAACTCAAAGCTGGGGTTCTGAGGTTCTTCCAACTGATCAACTCCATCAAGCCCTGTGCGTCCCTCCCCCTCCCGCCTTGGCCCAGTGTTCTCACGAGAGTGTGTACTGGGCTGTTAGCTGCAGCACTGAAAGGGGTATTCCCTATGTGCACTCCACAGAGGAGCCAGTCTTAGCCCCTTAGCCCTGAAGCCCTTCCCAGGGTTTGAGCGCAAGTACAGTGAGTGAGGTGGGTGAGCAGCTTAGTTGAGCCTTGCTCTCCAAGTTCAGGAGCCTCGTTTGCTCTGCCCTACCTTTTATAGGAAGCAGTTTAAGCTTGCTTGGAGAAGAGACGCAGCTGTAATATTCAGAGCTGGACGAACTTTCTCCCTTTGCAGGAGTATATGCTGCCGGAGCCTTGTAGGTCTCAGGAGCAGACTCTTGTATTTTCTGCCGTTCTGCAGAATGAAACAACAAAAACCTTGAAACAAGGCATCACCAAGGGTCTGCATCATTGAAAACTAGAATGATGAATGAAGTTTATGTGGAAGGTATTACTACTAGTCCAATTGAGTTAATTTTTAAGACTCCAAAACACAAGTAAACAAGAAGATATTAAATCCAGGGATTGTGGTGCATATCAGAGTTGGAATTACTCAGAGAGTAGAGCCAAGGCGATCAAGACTTTGGGAATATGAATTCCACTAGTTTAGTGAGCTACTATCTCAAAAACAAAATGTAGATCCATCTCACGTGGCTAAGTGCTGGCCTTGAGTGAAAAGGTAAATCATCGCACAAAGGACCTCAGTTCAAACCACAGTACTGGCAAATGAATTAATTATGAAATAAAGCAAAGAGTTACTTGATGTAGCTCTAATAGAGTGCTTTCTAGTATGGATAAAATCCCACTCCATTCTCTAGTTTGTGTGTGTGTGTGTGTGTGTGTGTGAGAGAGAGAGAGAACAAGAAAATAGCTAATATTCTGTGTATTGCCAGCCACCTGTGGTTCACTTTGGTAATCCTAGCTATGAAGGAGGCTCAGAACTGAGATTGTATTTCAAAGCCAGCCTGTGCAAAAGTGTCTATGAGAATTTTTTTTAAACCAATCCTGGGGCTTGAACTCAAGGCCTGGGCTTCTTTTGCTGAAGGCTAGCACTCTATCACTTGAGCCATAGCACCACTTCCCTTTTTTTTTTTTTTCTGTTTATATGGTACTGAGGAATTGAACCCAGGGCTTCATGCATGCTACGCAAGCACTTTACCAATGAGCCACATTCCCAGCCTCTATGAGACTCTTATTACCGATTAAGCATCAAAATAGTTGCAGATGGAGCTGTTGTTCATGTGGAAAATACAAGCCTTGAGGTCAAAAGCTTAGGTAGAGCTCTCCGTCTGGGAATTCAAGATACAGTTCTAGAGAGCACATACACAATCTTATCTTTTTGGTTACTGGCCAGTCCTGGGGCTTGAACTCAGGGCCTGGGCTGAACTCTGTCCCTGAGCTGCTTCTGCTCAAGGCCACAGTGCTACTGCTGGATTTTCTTGTTGTTGTTGTTCCTGTTTATGTGACCCTGAGGAATCAAACCCAGGACTTCATACATGCTTAGGCAAGCACTGTACCATTAAGCCACATTCCCAGCCCAGAGTTCCATGCATCCATCAGAAAGAATGGCATTGCCCCAATCATACGGAAATAAAAAAATCCTGGAAAAAAAATCATATTAAAGTGGAGTAAGCCAGATCCAAAGAAACACAGCCTGCATGGGTTCCCTCATTTGTAATAACTAGAATAAGTCTATGATATTCTTAACACGGGATCTCAACAGCCCAATCGCTTAATACAGAGGACATATTACAGATTGTTCAACATGACCTCCATGACATGGAAACAAGAGTTTCTTATTGTGTCCTGAATGTAGTTCAATTTTGTTATGTTTAGTGTGTTTTTTCTTTCATTTCTCTTATTTTCTATAATTTGTGTCTTATATATAAGATTATTTGACCAGGGAAAGGGAAAGGGAATCACAGAAACAGCAGATCAAAGGACAAACTAATGTAACAATGATATTCACTTAACAATAGATTGGGTATCAACCTTACAACTTAGGGCACAGAAGGGAAAGGGAGGGGTTATCCGGAGAAAATGAAGGATGGGATAACATTGCTTTAAAGAAAATGTAATCATTACCTTACTTCTGTAACTGTAACCTCCCTACTCATGACCTTTTCAAAAAACATAAATTGAAAAAATAAATCATACGTGGTGGATGTCAGCGATGTAAATTATCCTTGTGTATGATACTTTTAGAGTTGCACAGAAAATACTAGAAATGGAACTATACATCATTTCTGAAGATTAGATATTAACATTAGCTCAAGATCCTAAGGAAATGTTCCATAAGTAACGAATGCGGATTGCAAGTTTATGAGAAAAAAGGCGTGCTAAAGTTATATTCCTACATATACAGAGAAGCTGATGTAAATATGTGATTATTCAGTAGATCAATGGAATAATAATAAAAAATAATGGACTGTCTTGGAGCTGGGCATGCTCTGGTTAGGTGTTTACTATGTAAAGGCCTCATAGCTTTGCCTAAAATACTTCCTTTGGACATGGATGTTAAAAATATTCCTGGATTTTTTACCTTCCTATTCACATTCTTTGGGACAACTTCAAAAGGGAAGAGGCGCCACAAGGGCAGTTTTTGGAAGAGACCGGTAGTCCTTGGGGAATATCATTTATGCCAGGTGCTGAGCAAAGGGGCGTGCTTTGAATTCTCAGCTGCTATTCTAGTGCATCTCTTCTTACACCTTTCCTTTGTAAATGGACCTGCCTACAGAAGTACTGAGAATAGATTTTCAATGCTTTGTTAATGTGGCCTTGAGCCAATCTCGAAGGCCCAGTCTATGCCTCTATCAGAAAGAATGACATTGCCCCATTTGTAAGGAAATGGAAGAACTTGGGAAAAATCATACTAAGTGACATGAGCCAGACCCAAAGAAAATGGACTCTATGGTTTCCCTCATAGGGAATAATTAGCACAGGTTTAGGCTGGTCACAGCAGAGGATCTCAAGAGCCCAATAGCTATGCCCTTATGAACACATAAGATGAAGGCATAGACAGGAGAGCAGGGTGGTGTGCGCGACTGGACGCAGACAGCACCTTGCAAGCCCAGTCAGGCAGCTCCTCCAGTTCCCGCCCATCAAGTGGCTTATTAAGTGTTGCCAGCATTCCTGTCCCACAGAGGTTGCTTTATCCTACGATTACCATCTCTGCTCTCATTCGGCATGGTTGTCCTAGCACCATGTGTGTACAGTTTCATTGACACCACACTGCCACAGACTTATATATAGTGTGGAAATCCTGCTGGTTTGTATCTATTTATGTTAATATTTGTCTCCAATGAGGAAAGGCCACCTTTGAATTCACCAGCCTAATAAACATAAAAATTCACGTTCTTTAAAATAATTTGCAAACGCCAAAGGCGCTTCATAACAAGGCACACTAAGCCCACAGGACTGAGAGTGAAGTCCAGTCACTGTGTTTTCAAACATGAAGATCTCTCATGTGCCTCCCTAATCAACCAAGGGCACCTTGAGTCCATGGAGCTTAGGCGTGCGCTTGTAGGATAAATTCACAGGCTGACAACAGGCTGCGCAGTAGGGAGAATAACTTTTTGAGGGAACCTGTGCTACTTCTATTTTAATGTGAAAATCAATGTCTGCAGATTAGTAGTATACAATGATGAGAGCACAAACTCGTGGCTGTGTAACGTCAGTAGATTAGAGACACAGACGGAGAGAGATGCCGCCTTAGTGTGAGAGAAGAAGCAACAGGAACGAGTACTGGGGTCACAGGTGACAGGAAGCAGAACAACTCAAAGCTGGGGTTCTGAGGTTCTTCCAACTGATCAACTCCATCAAGCCCTGTGCGTCCCTCCCCCTCCCGCCTTGGCCCAGTGTTCTCACGAGAGTGTGTACTGGGCTGTTAGCTGCAGCACTGAAAGGGGTATTCCCTATGTGCACTCCACAGAGGAGCCAGTCTTAGCCCCTTAGCCCTGAAGCCCTTCCCAGGGTTTGAGCGCAAGTACAGTGAGTGAGGTGGGTGAGCAGCTTAGTTGAGCCTTGCTCTCCAAGTTCAGGAGCCTCGTTTGCTCTGCCCTACCTTTTATAGGAAGCAGTTTAAGCTTACTTGGAGAGGAGGCGCAGGAGACATTCACAGACTTTGAGGAACGTTTTCCCTTTACCGGAGTACATGCTGCAGGAGTCCTGTGGGTCTCAGGAGCCGTCCCTTGCAGTTTCTGCCATTCTACAGAATGAAATGACAAAAACCTTGAAACAAGGCATCACCAAGGCTCTGCTTCATTGAACACCAGAATAAGGAATGAGCGTGAGTTTAAGATACTATTACTAATACAATTGAAGTGGTTTTTATGACTGCATATCAAAGTTAAAAGATGATACTCTAATCCAGGATTTGGTGTGCTTGATAGTAATTCCAGCCACTCAGAAAGTAGACGTAAGAATAACTTCAGTTTGGTGAAATTAGTTTAGGTAGAGTTAGCAAGAGCCTATCTCAAAAACAAAATAAGGAACGGTATGTGTGGCGCAAGTGGTGAAGTCTGGCCATGAGCCCACAAGTTAATGTTCAGAGCCCTGTTTCTGCATTAAAGCCCCAGAACCAGTGTGGGGGGGGTGGCCCACACAGAGTTACACACACAATTTTAAATTGTATGTGGTAGATGTCAGTGGCATAAGGTATCTTGTATATTATATTTTTCGAGATGCATAGGAAATGCTAGACACTGAAGTACATGTAATTTCTGACGCTTGGGTATAATTAATATTAACTCTAGTTTCTCATGAGAAGTTTTGCAATAACAGTTATGGATCAAAATATATGAAAAAATGGTGTTGGCATATTTATATTCATACACACAGAGATGCTGACACACTGGCTAACTTGATAAATAGACATAATAATAATAACGAGAGTTCTGGCAACGGGACACTCATGTGAAGGCTATACAGATTACTTTTAGTCCAGGTTACTTTTCTGGAAATTTGTCTTCACGATTTTCTTAGATTTTTTTTAACGCTTTTACATTGTTTAGGATACTCTACAAAGTGAATAGGAGTCAGCAGCCCACTTGTGGAAAGAGATCATGGGTAGTCCATGGAGAAAGATCCTGTGTTAGGTGCTCCTAAGGGTGTGGCTTCAATTCTAGATTGTTTTCATATCTCCCTTTCACCACACCTTGTTTGCCCTTGTCCCCAGGAAAGGTGCACAGAATATAAACAGAGTCATCATCATCATCATCCTTATGACCTTGAGGCAATCCTGAGGGTCCAGCCTCTCGAGATACTTCTGGAAGAGAAAAAGAAAAGTTAGATATATGATTTTATGCATTCAAAAACTAAGAAATTCCATTAGAATAACACAAATATCATCGAACCAAGATTATATTTTTAAAACTGCTCCTCAAAATTTCAAAATCTAGATGGACAAAAACTATATCTCAGAATGATATCCTCACCGGTTGTTTATGCTGCCTATGCAGAGTAGTAGAAATTCAGAGTCTTCTCTGAAATGTGCATATGTGTCTGTGATTATTTGTTATAACCATTTCTTAACCCAAAGAATAAAGTGCTGTCACCTTTTCCTGCCCCGCAGTGTCCTGACATATCCTAACATATTCATCTCTATTCTTCATACCCATGTTGAGGGATTTTTTTCCCCTACCATAATTTTTGTTCTTTTTCATTAACTGTACTCTACCACAGATTCTAATACATCATGAAAGTCATTAGTTTTTCTTATTTTATTGTAATATTTGTCTGCAATGGGAAGAGCCCCGCCAGAATACACTAACTTCACTATTTGCATATTTACTCAAATTGTAGTTCCTTAAAATAATTATGCTCCTCTGTTTCCTATAAATGTGAATGTTAACACTGATCGAGTGCTTATGAAGGTACTCTGCAACATCCCCCAAATGTCCTACTAGCTCTATCTTTATTTTATACTCTCTGCTTCCAGGTTTGAATGATAACACAGAAATTACAGGCAATGTTTCTATGAGTTCTATTACTTTCTCCTTGACATAATATTTTTCACAGAAAATGTGTCCAGAAAGCCTTTCTACACTCCATACAAAAAAAGGAAAAGTATTTGTGATGAATTCCTGTTGGTAGGACAAAGAGAAGAGCTATATTCCCAATTGTAGTGAAAGGAGAGACCCATATTACTGGCTCCAAAATCTACCTTTCCATGAGAGACAGAGCAGATATAATGAACTGGATTTCTTCAGGTATACTCCAGTATCCAGTATTCCACCTGTCTAAATCTGCACTATCTTTTCCATCCTCATGAGAAGGAGTATAGAAAAAAAAGCTAGCAGACACAATACTTCAATTAAGAGGATGGTTATTTTGCCTCTCTAACCTGGGCAATAACTTCCAAAGCATAACCTGCATTTATAATTACTGCATCTCAAAAATCAGAGATTCAGAATCATAACCATCAACTTTTGTTTTGGAAGTATTTGTGAGTAAGTAAGTAAGTATTTTATATCACCTTCCTTGTTTCACATGTTAACCAAGCTCATCCAGTAGTACTGTCTGAACAGGAATGACATGTGTGACCTATGTCCTTGGATATGTCTGACACATCTGTATGTGTTTTCATCGCATGTCCTATGGTTGGGTCGTGTGACTCTTAGTGTTGTTCATTGTTATGTGCTTTAGTTATGTAATATTATCTTTACAACTAAAGCAACTAGTGTAGTTGTGAAATTTAAGCAAATAAAAAGCATGAAAACATAAAAATCTAATTGTTTAAAGAAATAAAAACCGTGAGTTTTGATAATATTCGACTGGGGGAAAAGAGACTACAGGAAAGCATAAAGAAGTGTGATACATTATGTTTGTTAACGAGTAATTGCTTTAGATAAATATATAAAAGATTAGATTCCTCAACTGCCTGTGTAGTTGTAGAGATTCTGTGCTTTCATCAAGTAGAAGTATGTCAACATAGCAAAATACATGAAAGAGCATTTTCTGAGCATCACCTTGTCCTGTCCGTATAGAATCACTCAAATGACCAGCAAATGATCACACATACACAAAGTAAAATTCACGTAATGTGATAAAAATGAAAACATTATACTAACATGCAACAGGGATGAATTCTACATGTGTAATGATGAGTGGAAGGAGATTAACACAAAGTGTATAATTTGCATTTCAAACCCAAATTGAAATAGAGCAGAAATACCTGCAGGTCCCAAACTCTTCAGAGTATTATTACTGTTTGTCTATTATGAACAGTGGTGTGGAAGGTTCTAGGAAAGTGAGAGACATGGGGCTGCAGGTGCCTCTGTGTACGGAGAGGTAAGTGTGAGCACATTGAATTTGGAAATAAATGGGTATAGTATGTCCTTGGACTTAAAATCTCTACAGTGCATCTCACGCCCAGTTTTGAGCACCTGCTTGAAGCAGCTGGTGGTCCCACACACTTGCTCTGGCTCGTGCTGACCTATGCTCCCTGTGTGTCTTTGATAATACTGCCATCCTTCTACTCCCTCCTCCTATGGTTATTTCTCCGGAAGTTCTCCACTACTAATCCTATCAAATATATATGAAAGAACAGGGCACCGGTGGCTGACATTGTTATTTGAAGATCACAGTTTGAAGTCAGTCCTGGCAGGAAAGTCTGTGAGATACTTCTCTCCAATTAGCTACCAAAAGGCCAAAAGTGGAAGTGTGGCTCAAGTCTTAGAGCACAAACCTTGAGCAAAACAGCTCAGGGACAGTGCTCAGGCCCTGAGTTCAAGCCCCAGGGCTGGCAACAACAACAACAAAAAAAAAAGGGAAAATAAAACACATAAAAGAATGTTTGGGAATTCTTTCTGGATGGGCAAATGTAACTAGAACCTTACTTCCCTGTTGTTCCCTGTTAATAGTTCTTCTGTACCTGCCCTAATGAAATGTTTGTCACGTGTGAAGTAGGAATAGTATGGAGAGGAAGGAATATTTCTTAATTTCCCACCTTGATTCGAAGCCTGGACTTCTTCTGAACGCTGCTGAGCATCTTCTACTAAATTTAATCGTCCTGAGTAATAAAAGAGATATAGAACTTGATTTTTATGCCTATTTACCTCTAAGTTAAATGTCTACTGAGAGACATATTTGTATTCACGATTTCTGTCAGTAGTGGAATTATATAGAGTTTTCTTTTGAAAATCAAAAAGCTGGAATAATATTTAACATGTCACTGTATGTTATCATGTTACCACTGACTATGTTTCTACAATGTGTCACCTATAATGCAGACTGAGTGAAAATCTAGGAATGACCATAGACTTCTTCACTTTGTGTCCATCATCTCCTTTTTGTGTCAGCTGACTGGCATTTTCATTGTTGAGAACTCTTAGAAAGGTAGCTATTAATGATGACAAGGTTTCCCTCAGTCCCATCTCATGATTACCCTGTTGTCCTTTCATACAATCTGAAATATTTAAGTTACAAGGAGAGATTCATCTGTATTAGACACTGTAGCCTGGCTTACCTCAATGAAGTCTGGGTGTAATGTGTTTCTGGAGGCAAATAATCTCACCTCATATAGGTTTCCTGGACAATTATACTAAAAAGCTATTGGTATGTTTTATATGTTTATAGTACATTTTGAATGGCTCCGAGTTTACACTGAATAATAACTTTGAATATGTCCTAAATACACCAAAGGTGAGCTGAAGTCGACTTTACTCTCAAGGCTGTTCTGCATAATGACCCTCAGAAAATATATAAGCCGCAAATTATACAAGTATTGGAAATATCAGATTAGCGTGCTTAATAGGAGCCACAGTTAGGAGCAATGGGTCTGGCTGCATTAGATCCTTCCCTACCATTGGGGAAGTGTTTAGTGTTAATCTCCATGGTAGCCAATTAAGAAATTCCAATAAAATAGTAAAATCTGCCATCTGTAACAGCATTATATTCTTTTTTTTTTTTTTTTTTGCCAGTCCTGGGCCTTGGACTCAGGGCCTGAGCACTGTCCCTGGCTTCTTCCCGCTCAAGGCTAGCACTCTGCCGCTTGAGCCACAGCGCCGCTTCTGGCCGTTTTCTGTATATGTGGTGCTGGGGAATCGAACCTAGGGCCTCGTGTATCCGAGGCAGGCACTCTTGCCACTAGGCCATATCCCCAGCCCCAGCATTATATTCTTAAAACTGCTCTTCAACTTCAGAAATCTAGACATATAAGAAATAAGTGTTAGAACGATCTTTCCACCTGTGCTATGGGCAGCAGCTCAGAATTGTTGCTGACATGTGAGTAGATGTCCATTATTGTTATAAGTGTTCTGCTAACCAGAGAATAAATTGGTATTATGTTTACAGGAAGGGTTTGCACCTGGAGATTCCTGTGTGCGCGCCCCCCATCCCATTCCTCCAGCTGACCAGTTCATTACCATATGCAAATCCCCTGATTCCTCAGTGCCATTTATAAGAAGAAACCACTCCCTTACACGTCCTGCCAAAATGTTCTGGCTCTAGTGGCCACACCTTGGCAGAACCGGGGCCTGATGGAGGCATAGAGAGGAGAGCAGGGTGGTGTGCACAACTGGACGCAAACAGCACCTTGCAAGCCCAGTCAGGCAGCTCCTCCAGTTCCCGCCCATCAAGTGGCTTATTAAGTGTTGCCAGCATTCCTGTCCCACAGAGTTTGCTTTATCCTACGATTACCATCTCTGCTCTCATTCGGCATGGTTGTCCTAGCACCATGTGTGTACAGTTTCATTGACACTACACTGCCACAGATTTAAATATAGCATGGAAATCCTGCTGGTTTTTATCTATTTATGTTAATATTTGTCTCCAATGAGGAAAGGCCACCTTTGAATTCACCAGCCTAATAAACATAAAAATTCACGTTCTTTAAAATAATTTACAAACGCCAAAGGCACTTCATAACAAGGAAGACTAAGCCCACAGGACTGAGAGTGAAGTCCAGTCACTGTGTTTTCAAACATGAAGATTTCTCATGTGCCTCCCTAATCAACCAAGGGCACCTTGAGTCCATGGAGCTTAGGCGTGCGCTTGTAGGATAAATTCACAGACTGACAATAGGCTGCGTATTAGGGAGAATAACTTTTTGAGGGAACCTGTGCTACTTCTATTTTAATGTGAAAATCAATGTCTGCAGATTAATAGTATACAATGATGAGAGCACAAACTCGTGGCTGTGTAACGTCAGTAGATTAGAGACACAGACGGAGAGAGAGGACGCCTTAGTGTGAGAGAAGAAGCAACAGGAACGAGTACTGGGGTCACAGGTGACAGGAAGCAGAACAACTCAAAGCTGGGATTCTGAGGTTCTTCCAATCTGATCAACTCCACCAAGCCCTGTGCGTCCCTCCCCCTCCCGCCTTGGCCCAGTGTTCTCACGAGAGTGTGTACTGGGCTGTTAGCTGCAGCACTGAAAGGGGTATTCCCTATGTGCACTCCACAGAGGAGCCAGTCTTAGCCCCTTAGCCCTGAAGCCCTTCCCAGGGTTTGAGCGCAAGTACAGTGAGTGAGGTGGGTGAGCAGCTTAGTTGAGCCTTGCTCTCCAAGTTCAGGAGCCTCGTTTGCTCTGCCCTACCTTTTCTAGGAAGCAGTTTAAGCTTGCCTCGAGATGAGGCACAGGAGACATTCACAGACTTTGATGAACTTTCTCCCTTTGCAGGAGTACATGCAACACGACTCTCGTAGGTCTCTAGTTTCTGCCATTCTGCAGAATGAAACAATAAAAACCTTGAAAGAAGGCATCATTGAACACCAGAATAAGGAATGAACGTGAGTTTAAGATACTATTACTACTACAATTGAAGTGGTTTTTATAACTGCATATAAAAGTTAAAAGATGATACTTTAATCCAGGATTTGGTGTGCTTGCCAGTATCCAACCACGCAGGAAATAGACGTAAGAATAACTTCAGTTTGGTGAAATTAGTTTAGGTAGAGTTAGCAAGAGCCTATCTCAAAACAAAATAAGGAACGGTATGTGTGGCTCAAGTGGTGAACTTCTGGCCATGAGCCCACAAGTTAATGTTCAGAGCCCTGTTTCTGAATTCCAGCCCAGAACCAGTGTGTGTGTGGGTCACAGACAAATACACACATAGACTCTTACGTTGTATGTGGTGGATGGCAGTGGCATAACCTAACTTGTATATTATATTTTTAGAGATGCATAGGAAACGCTAGAGACTGAAGTATAGTAATTTCTGAAGCTTGGGTATAATTAATATTAACTCTCATTTCTCATGAGAAGTTTTTCAATAACAGTTATGGATCAAAATTAATGAAATTAATGGTGATGGCATATTTAGATTCATACACACAGAGATGGTGGTATGTGAATAGTTAGCTTACTAGATAAATAGACATCATAATAATAACTTGAGAGTTCTGGCAATGGGGCACTCATGTGAAGGCTTCACAGTTTTGGCCCAGGTTACTTTTCTGGAATTTTGTCTTCACGAATTTCTTACATTTTTTTTTAACGCTTTTACATTGTTTAGGATACTCTACAAAGTGAATAGGAGTCAGCAGCCCACTTGTGGAAAGAGATCGTAGGAAGCACATGGAGAAAGATCCTGTGTTAGGTGCTGAAACAAAGGGTGTGGCTTCAATTCTAGATTGTTTTCACATCTCCCTTCTACCTCACCTTGTTTGCCCTTGTCCCCGGGAAAGGTGCACAGAATATAAACTGAGTCGTCATCATCATCCTTATGGCCTTGAGGCAATCCTGAGGGTCCAGCCTCTGGAGATACTTCTGGAAAAGAAAAAGAAAAGTCAGAAATATGATTTTTTGTATTCAAAAACTAAGAAATTCCATTAGAATAACACAAATATCATCGAACCAAGATTGTATTTTTAAAACTGCTCTTCAAAATTTCAAAATCTACATGGGCAAAAACTATTTCTTAGAATGTTTTGAGCACCTGCTTGAAGCAGCTGGTGCTCCCTCACCGTTGTCATAATCTAACACGCTTGCTCTGGCTCGTGCTGACCTATGCTCCCTGTGTGTCTTTGATAATACTGCCATCCTTCTACTCACTCCTCCTATGGTTATTTCTCCAGAAGTTTTCCATTACTAATCCTATCAAATATATATGAAAGAAGAGGGCACCAGTGGCTGACGCTGTTTTTTGAAGTCAGTCTTGGCAGGAAAGTCTGTGAGATTCTTATTTCCAATTAGCTACCAAAAGGCCAACAGTAGAAGTGTGGCTCAAGTCTTAGAGAACATACCTTGAGCAAAACAGCTCAGGGACAGTGCTCAGGCCATGAGTTCAAGCCCCAGGGCTGGCAACAACAACAACAACAAAAAAAAAGTAAGAGAGAGACACATAAAAGAATGTTTGGGGATTCTCTCTGGACGGAGAAACCTAACTAGAACCCTACTTCCCTGTTGTTCCCTGTTAATAGTTCTTCTGTACCTGCCCTGATGAACTTTTTGTCACATGTGAAGTAGGAATAGTATGGAGAGGAAGGAATATTTCTTGATTTCTCACCTTGATTCGTAGCCTGGACTTCTTCTGAATGCTGCTGAGTATTTTCTACTAAATTTAATCTTCCTACGAAATAAAAGTAAGACATATTGTACTTGATTTTTATGCCTATTTACCTCTAAGGTAAATGTCTACTGAGAGACATGTTTGTTAATATTCATGATCTCTGTCTGTAGTGTAATTATCTAGAGTTTCCTTTTGAAAATCATAAAGGTGGAATAATATTTAAGATGTCACTGTGTATTATTAGGTTACCACTGGCTATATTTGTGCAATGTGTCATCTGTAATGCAAAATGAGTGAAAATCCTACCTTTTCTATGATGAAGTTTAAGCTTGCCTTGAGATGAATCGGCAAAGGAGACATTCACAGACTTTGATGAACGTTCTCTCTTTGCAGGAGTACATGCTGTAGGAGTCTCGTGGGTCTCAGGCACAGACACTTGTATTTTCTGCCGTTCTGCAGAATGAAACGACAAAAACCTTGAAAGAAGGCATCACCAAGGCTCTGCTTCATTGAACACCAGAATAAGGAATGAACTTGAGTTTAAGATACTATTTCTACTACAACTGAAGTTATTTTTATGACTCCATATCAAACTTAAAAGATGATACTCTAATCCAGGATTTGGTGTGCTTGCCAGTAACCAACCACTCAGGAAGTAGAAGTAAGAATAACCAGTTTGGTGAAATTAGTTTAGGTAAAGTTAGCAAGAACCTATCTTGAAAACAAAATAAGGAATGGTATATGTGGCTCAAGTGGTGAACTTCTGGCCATGAGCCCACAAGTTAATGTTCAGAGCCCTGTTTCTGAATTACAGCCCAGAACCAGTGTGTGTGTGTCTCACAGACATATACCAACATGGACTTTTAAGTTGTATGTGATGGATGGCAGTGGCATAACCTATCTTGTATATTTTTAGAGATGCATAGGAAATGCTAGACACTGAAGTATATTAATTTCTGAAGCTTGGGTATAATTAATATTAACTCTCACATGAGAAGTTTTGCAATAACAGTTATGGATCAAAATTCATGAAAAAAAATGGTGATGGCATATTTAGACTCATACACACAGAGATGGTGGTATGTGAATAGTTAGCTTACTAGATAAATAGACATCATAATAATAACTTGAGAGTTCTGGCAATGGGGCACTCATGTGAAGGCTTCACAGTTTTGGCCCAGGTTACTTTTCTGGAATTTTGTCTTCACGAATTTCTTACATTTTCTTTAACGCTTTTACATTGTTTAGGATACTCTACAAAGTGAATAGGAGTCAGCAGCCCACTTGTGGGAAGAGATCGTAGGAAGCACATGGAGAAAGATCCTGTGTTAGGTGCTGAAACAAAGGGTGTGGCTTCAATTCTAGATTGTTTTCACATCTCCCTTCTACCTCACCTTGTTTGCCCTTGTCCCCGGGAAAGGTGCACAGAATATAAACTGAGTCATTTTCATCATCCTTATGGCCTTGAGGCAATCCCGAGGGTCCAGCCTCTGGAGATATTTCTGGAAGAGATAAAGAAAAGTCAGATATATGATTTTTTGCACTATAAAATAAGAAATTTTATTAGAATAACACAAATATCATCGAACCAAGATTATATCTTTAAAACTGGTCTTCAAAATTTCATAATCTGGATGGGCAAAAACTATTTCTAAGAATGGTATCGTCACTGGTTGATTATGCTGCCTTATGCAGAGTATTATAAGTTCAGACTCTTTCCTGTGATGTGCATAAATGTCTATGATTATTTGTTATAACCATTTCTTTACCCAAAGAATAAAGTGTTGTCACCTTTCCCAACACCAGAGTGTCAGAATCATAACCATCAACTTTTGTTTTTAAATAAGAATTTGTGATATGACATCACCTTCCTTGTTTCATAAGTTAACCAAGCTCATCCAGTAGTACTGTCTGAACAGGAATGACATGTGTGACCTATGTCCTCGGACCCGACTGACACATCTGTATGTGTTTTCATCGCTTGTCCTATGGTTGGGTCGTGTGACTCAGTTTTGTTCATTGTTATGTGCTTTAGTTTTGTAATATTATCTTTGCAACTAAAGCAACTAGTGTAGTTGTGAAATTTAAGCAAATAAATGCATAAAGATATAAAATATTCTTTAAAGAAATAAAAACCATGAGTTTTGAAAATATTCCGCTGAGGGAAAAGAGACTACAGGAAAGCGTAAGGAAGTATGAGCCATTGCGTTTGCTAACGAGTAATTGCTTCAGATTAACACATAAAAGATTAGATTCCTCAACTGCCTGTGTAGTTGTAGAGATTCTGTGCTTTCATCAAGTAGAAGTATGTCAACATAGCAAAATACATGAAAGAGCATTTTCTGAGCATCACCTTGTCCTGTCCGTATAGAATCACTCAAATGACCAGCAAATGATCACACATACACAAAGTAAAATTCACATAATGTGATAAAAATGAAAACATTATACTAACATGCAACAGGGATGAATTCTACATGTGTAATGATGAGTGGAAGGAGATTAACACAAAGTGTATAATTTGCATTTCAAACCCAAATTGAAATAGAGCAGAAATACCTGCAGGTCCCAAACTCTTCAGAGTATTATTACTGTTTGTCTATTATGAACAGTGGTGTGGAAGGTTCTAGGAAAGTGAGAGACATGGGGCTGCAGGTGCCTCTGTGTACGGAGAGGTAAGTGTGAGCACATTGAATTTGGAAATAAATGGGTATAGTATGTCCTTGGACTTAAAATCTCTACAGTGCATCTCACGCCCAGTTTTGAGCACCTGCTTGAAGCAGCTGGTGGTCCCACACACTTGCTCTGGCTTGTGCTGACCTATGCTCCCTGTGTGTCTTTGATAATACTGCCATCCTTCTTCTCCCTCCTCCTATGGTTATTTCTCCGGAAGTTCTCCACTACTAATCCTATCAAATATATATGAAAGAACAGGGCACCGGTGGCTGACATTGTTATTTGAAGATCACAGTTTGAAGTCAGTCCTGGCAGGAAAGTCTGTGAGATACTTCTCTCCAATTAGCTACCAAAAGGCCAAAAGTGGAAGTGTGGCTCAAGTCTTAGAGCACAAACCTTGAGCAAAACAGCTCAGGGACAGTGCTCAGGCCCTGAGTTCAAGCCCCAGGGCTGGCAACAACAACAACAACAAAAAAAAAAGGGAAAATAAAACACATAAAAGAATGTTTGGGAATTCTTTCTGGATGGGCAAATGTAACTAGAACCTTACTTCCCTGTTGTTCCCTGTTAATAGTTCTTCTGTACCTGCCCTAATGAAATGTTTGTCACGTGTGAAGTAGGAATAGTATGGAGAGGAAGGAATATTTCTTAATTTCCCACCTTGACTCGAAGCCTGGACTTCTTCTGAACGCTGCTGAGCATCTTCTACTAAATTTAATCGTCCTGAGTAATAAAAGAGATATAGAACTTGATTTTTATGCCTATTTACCTCTAAGTTAAATGTCTACTGAGAGACATATTTGTATTCACGATTTCTGTCAGTAGTGGAATTATATAGAGTTTTCTTTTGAAAATCAAAAAGCTGGAATAATATTTAACATGTCACTGTATGTTATCATGTTACCACTGACTATGTTTCTACAATGTGTCACCTATAATGCAGACTGAGTGAAAATCTAGGAATGACCATAGACTTCTTCACTTTGTGTCCATCATCTCCTTTTTGTGTCAGCTGACTGGCATTTTCATTGTTGAGAACTCTTAGAAAGGTAGCTATTAATGATGACAAGGTTTCCCTCAGTCCCATCTCATGATTACCCTGTTGTCCTTTCATACAATCTGAAATATTTAAGTTACAAGGAGAGATTCATCTGTATTAGACACTGTAGCCTGGCTTACCTCAATGAAGTCTGGGTGTAATGTGTTTCTGGAGGCAAATAATCTCACCTCATATAGGTTTCCTGGACAATTATACTAAAAAGCTATTGGTATGTTTTATATGTTTATAGTACATTTTGAATGGCTCCGAGTTTACACTGAATAATAACTTTGAATATGTCCTAAATACACCAAAGGTGAGCTGAAGTCGACTTTACTCTCAAGGCTGTTCTGCATAATGACCCTCAGAAAATATATAAGCCGCAAATTATACAAGTATTGGAAATATCAGATTAGCGTGCTTAATAGGAGCCACAGTTAGGAGCAATGGGTCTGGCTGCATTAGATCCTTCCCTACCATTGGGGAAGTGTTTAGTGTTAATCTCCATGGTAGCCAATTAAGAAATTCCAATAAAATAGTAAAATCTGCCATCTGTAACAGCATTATATTCTTTTTTTTTTTTCTTTTGCCAGTCCTGGGCCTTGGACTCAGGGCCTGAGCACTGTCCCTGGCTTCTTCCCGCTCAAGGCTAGCACTCTGCCGCTTGAGCCACAGCGCCGCTTCTGGCCGTTTTCTGTATATGTGGTGCTGGGGAATCGAACCTAGGGCCTCGTGTATCCGAGGCAGGCACTCTTGCCACTAGGCCATATCCCCAGCCCCAGCATTATATTCTTAAAACTGCTCTTCAACTTCAGAAATCTAGACATATAAGAAATAAGTGTTAGAACGATCTTTCCACCTATGCTATGGGCAGCAGCTCAGAATTGTTGCTGACATGTGAGTAGATGTCCATTATTGTTATAAGTGTTCTGCTAACCAGAGAATAAATTGGTATTATGTTTACAGGAAGGGTTTGCACCTGGAGATTCCTGTGTGCGCGCCCCCCATCCCATTCCTCCGGCTGACCAGTTCATTACCATATGCAAATCCCCTGATTCCTCAGTGCCATTTATAAGAAGAAACCACTCCCTTACACGTCCTGCCAAAATGTTCTGGCTCTAGTGGCCACACCTTGGCAGAACCGGGGCCTGATGGAGGCATAGAGAGGAGAGCAGGGTGGTGTGCACAACTGGACGCAAACAGCACCTTGCAAGCCCAGTCAGGCAGCTCCTCCAGTTCCCGCCCATCAAGTGGCTTATTAAGTGTTGCCAGCATTCCTGTCCCACAGAGGTTGCTTTATCCTACGATTACCATCTCTGCTCTCATTCGGCATGGTTGTCCTAGCACCATGTGTGTACAGTTTCATTGACACTACACTGCCACAGATTTAAATATAGCATGGAAATCCTGCTGGTTTTTATCTATTTATGTTAATATTTGTCTCCAATGAGGAAAGGCCACCTTTGAATTCACCAGCCTAATAAACATAAAAATTCACGTTCTTTAAAATAATTTACAAACGTCAAAGGCACTTCATAACAAGGAAGACTAAGCCCACAGGACTGAGAGTGAAGTCCAGTCACTGTGTTTTCAAACATGAAGATTTCTCATGTGCCTCCCTAATCAACCAAGGGCACCTTGAGTCCATGGAGCTTAGGCGTGCGCTTGTAGGATAAATTCACAGACTGACAATAGGCTGCGTATTAGGGAGAATAACTTTTTGAGGGAACCTGTGCTACTTCTATTTTAATGTGAAAATCAATGTCTGCAGATTAATAGTATACAATGATGAGAGCACAAACTCGTGGCTGTGTAACGTCAGTAGATTAGAGACACAGACGCCTTAGTGTGAGAGAAGAAGCAACAGGAACGAGTACTGGGGTCACAGGTGACAGGAAGCAGAACAACTCAAAGCTGGGATTCTGAGGTTCTTCCAATCTGATCAACTCCACCAAGCCCTGTGCGTCCCTCCCCCTCCCGCCTTGGCCCAGTGTTCTCACGAGAGTGTGTACTGGGCTGTTAGCTGCAGCACTGAAAGGGGTATTTCCCTATGTGCACTCCACAGAGGAGCCAGTCTTAGCCCCTTAGCCCTGAAGCCCTTCCCAGGGTTTGAGCGCAAGTACAGTGAGTGAGGTGGGTGAGCAGCTTAGTTGAGCCTTGCTCTCCAAGTTCAGGAGCCTCGTTTGCTCTGCCCTACCTTTTCTAGGAAGCAGTTTAAGCTTGCCTCGAGATGAGGCGCAGGAGACATTCACAGACTTTGATGAACTTTCTCCCTTTGCAGGAGTACATGCGACACGACTCTCGTAGGTCTCTAGTTTCTGCCATTCTGCAGAATGAAACAATAAAAACCTTGAAACAAGGCATCATTGAACACCAGAATAAGGAATGAACGTGAGTTTAAGATACTATTACTACTACAATTGAAGTGGTTTTTATAACTGCATATAAAAGTTAAAAGATGATACTTTAATCCAGGATTTGGTGTGCTTGCCAGTATCCAACCACGCAGGAAATAGACGTAAGAATAACTTCAGTTTGGTGAAATTAGTTTAGGTAGAGTTAGCAAGAGCCTATCTCAAAACAAAATAAGGAACGGTATGTGTGGCTCAAGTGGTGAACTTCTGGCCATGAGCCCACAAGTTAATGTTCAGAGCCCTGTTTCTGAATTCCAGCCCAGAACCAGTGTGTGTGTGGGTCACAGACAAATACACACATAGACTCTTACGTTGTATGTGGTGGATGGCAGTGGCATAACCTAACTTGTATATTATATTTTTAGAGATGCATAGGAAACGCTAGAGACTGAAGTATAGTAATTTCTGAAGCTTGGGTATAATTAATATTAACTCTCATTTCTCATGAGAAGTTTTTCAATAACAGTTATGGATCAAAATTAATGAAATTAATGGTGATGGCATATTTAGATTCATACACACAGAGATGGTGGTATGTGAATAGTTAGCTTACTAGATAAATAGACATCATAATAATAACTTGAGAGTTCTGGCAATGGGGCACTCATGTGAAGGCTTCACAGTTTTGGCCCAGGTTACTTTTCTGGAATTTTGTCTTCACGATTTTCTTACATTTTTTTTTAACGCTTTTACATTGTTTAGGATACTCTACAAAGTGAATAGGAGTCAGCAGCCCACTTGTGGAAAGAGATCGTAGGAAGCGCATGGAGAAAGATCCTGTGTTAGGTGCTGAAACAAAGGGTGTGGCTTCAATTCTAGATTGTTTTCACATCTCCCTTCTACCTCACCTTGTTTGCCCTTGTCCCCGGGAAAGGTGCACAGAATATAAACTGAGTCGTCATCATCATCCTTATGGCCTTGAGGCAATCCTGAGGGTCCAGCCTCTGGAGATACTTCTGGAAAAGAAAAAGAAAAGTCAGAAATATGATTTTTTGTATTCAAAAACTAAGAAATTCCATTAGAATAACACAAATATCATCGAACCAAGATTGTATTTTTAAAACTGCTCTTCAAAATTTCAAAATCTACATGGGCAAAAACTATTTCTTAGAATGTTTTGAGCACCTGCTTGAAGCAGCTGGTGCTCCCCCACCGTTGTCACAATCTAACACGCTTGCTCTGGCTCGTGCTGACCTATGCTCCCTGTGTGTCTTTGATAATACTGCCATCCTTCTACTCCCTCCTCCTATGGTTATTTCTCCGGAAGTTCTCCACTACTAATCCTATCAAATATATATGAAAGAACAGGGCACCGGTGGCTGACATTGTTATTTGAAGATCACAGTTTGAAGTCAGTCCTGGCAGGAAAGTCTGTGAGATACTTCTCTCCAATTAGCTACCAAAAGGCCAAAAGTGGAAGTGTGGCTCAAGTCTTAGAGCACAAACCTTGAGCAAAACAGCTCAGGGACAGTGCTCAGGCCCTGAGTTCAAGCCCCAGGGCTGGCAACAACAACAACAAAAAAAAAGGGAAAATAAAACACATAAAAGAATGTTTGGGAATTCTTTCTGGATGGGCAAATGTAACTAGAACCTTACTTCCCTGTTGTTCCCTGTTAATAGTTCTTCTGTACCTGCCCTAATGAAATGTTTGTCACGTGTGAAGTAGGAATAGTATGGAGAGGAAGGAATTTTTCTTGATTTCTCACCTTGATTTGATGCCTGGACCTCTTCTGAACGCTGTTGAGCATTTTCTACTGAACTTAATCTTCCTGAGAAATAAAAGTAAGAGATATAGTACTTGATTTTTATGCCTGTTTCTAAGGTAAATGTCTACTGAGACACATGTTTGTTAATATTCATGATCTAGGTCTGTAGTATAATTATCTAGTTTCCTTTTGAAAATCATAAAGGTGGAATAATATTTAAGATGTCACTGTGTATTATTAGGTTACCACTGACAATATTTGCGCAATGTGTCATCTGTAATGCAAAATGAGTGAAAATCCTACCTTTTCTATGATGAAGCTTAAGCTTGCCTTGAGATGAGGCACAGGAGACATTCACAGACTTTGATGAACATTCTCTCTTTGCAGGAGTACATGCTGTAGGAGTCTCGTGGGTCTCAGGCGCAGAGACTTGTATTTTCTGCCATTCTGCAGAATGAAATGACAAAAACCTTGAAACAAGGCATCACCAAGGCTCTGCTTCACTGAACACAAGAATAAGGAATGAACGTGAGTTTAAGATACTATTACTACTACAATTGAAGTGGTTTTTATAACTGCATAGAAAGTTAAAAGATGATACTTTAATCCAGGATTTGGTGTGCTTGCCAGTATCCAACCACGCAGGAAGTAGACGTAAGAATAACTTCAGTTTGGTGAAATTAGTTTAGGTAGAGTTAGCAAGAGCTAACTCAAAACAAAATAAGGAACGGTATGTGTGGCTCAAGTGGTGAACTTCTGGCCACGAGCCCACAAGTTAATGTTCAGAGCCCTGTTTCTGAATTCCAGCCCAGAACCAGTGTGTGTGTGGGTCACAGACAAATACACACATAGACTCTTACGTTGTATGTGGTGGATGGCAGTGGCATAACCTAACTTGTATATTATATCTTTAGAGATGCATAGGAAACGCTAGAGACTGAAGTATAGTAATTTCTGAAGCTTGGGTATAATTAATATTAACTCTCATTTCTCATGAGAAGTTTTTCAATAACAGTTATGGATCAAAATTCATGAAAAAAATGGTGATGGCATATTTAGATTCATACACACAGAGATGGTGGTATGTGAATAGTTAGCTTACTAGATAAATAGACATCATAATAATAACTTGAGAGTTCTGGCAATGGGGCACTCATGTGAAGGCTTCACAGTTTTGGCCCAGGTTACTTTTCTGGAATTTTGTCTTCACGATTTTCTTACATTTTCTTTAACGCTTTTACATTGTTTAGGATACTCTACAAAGTGAATAGGAGTCAGCAGCCCACTTGTGGGAAGAGATCGTAGGAAGCGCATGGAGAAAGATCCTGTGTTAGGTGCTGAAACAAAGGGTGTGGCTTCAATTCTAGATTGTTTTCACATCTCCCTTCTACCTCACCTTGTTTGCCCTTGTCCCCAGGAAAGGTGCACAGAATATAAACTGAGTCATTTTCATCATCCTTATGGCCTTGAGGCAATCCCGAGGGTCCAGCCTCTGGAGATATTTCTGGAAGAGATAAAGAAAAGTCAGATATATGATTTTTTGCACTATAAAATAAGAAATTTTATTAGAATAACACAAATATCATCGAACCAAGATTATATCTTTAAAACTGGTCTTCAAAATTTCATAATCTGGATGGGCAAAAACTATTTCTAAGAATGGTATCGTCACTGGTTGATTATGCTGCCTTATGCAGAGTATTATAAGTTCAGACTCTTTCCTGTGATGTGCATAAATGTCTATGATTATTTGTTATAACCATTTCTTTACCCAAAGAATAAAGTGTTGTCACCTTTCCCAACACCAGAGTGTCAGAATCATAACCATCAACTTTTGTTTTTAAATAAGAATTTGTGATATGACATCACCTTCCTTGTTTCATAAGTTAACCAAGCTCATCCAGTAGTACTGTCTGAACAGGAATGACATGTGTGACCTATGTCCTCGGACCCGACTGACACATCTGTATGTGTTTTCATCGCTTGTCCTATGGTTGGGTCGTGTGACTCAGTTTTGTTCATTGTTATGTGCTTTAGTTTTGTAATATTATCTTTGCAACTAAAGCAACTAGTGTAGTTGTGAAATTTAAGCAAATAAATGCATAAAGATATAAAATATTCTTTAAAGAAATAAAAACCATGAGTTTTGAAAATATTCCGCTGAGGGAAAAGAGACTACAGGAAAGCGTAAGGAAGTATGAGCCATTGCGTTTGCTAACGAGTAATTGCTTCAGATTAACACATAAAAGATTAGATTCCTCAACTGCCTGTGTAGTTGTAGAGATTCTGTGCTTTCATCAAGTAGAAGTATGTCAACATAGCAAAATACATGAAAGAGCATTTTCTGAGCATCACCTTGTCCTGTCCGTATAGAATCACTCAAATGACCAGCAAATGATCACACATACACAAAGTAAAATTCACATAATGTGATAAAAATGAAAACATTATACTAACATGCAACAGGGATGAATTCTACATGTGTAATGATGAGTGGAAGGAGATTAACACAAAGTGTATAATTTGCATTTCAAACCCAAATTGAAATAGAGCAGAAATACCTGCAGGTCCCAAACTCTTCAGAGTATTATTACTGTTTGTCTATTATGAACAGTGGTGTGGAAGGTTCTAGGAAAGTGAGAGACATGGGGCTGCAGGTGCCTCTGTGTACGGAGAGGTAAGTGTGAGCACATTGAATTTGGAAATAAATGGGTATAGTATGTCCTTGGACTTAAAATCTCTACAGTGCATCTCACGCCCAGTTTTGAGCACCTGCTTGAAGCAGCTGGTGGTCCCACACACTTGCTCTGGCTCGTGCTGACCTATGCTCCCTGTGTGTCTTTGATAATACTGCCATCCTTCTACTCCCTCCTCCTATGGTTATTTCTCCGGAAGTTCTCCACTACTAATCCTATCAAATATATATGAAAGAACAGGGCACCGGTGGCTGACATTGTTATTTGAAGATCACAGTTTGAAGTCAGTCCTGGCAGGAAAGTCTGTGAGATACTTCTCTCCAATTAGCTACCAAAAGGCCAAAAGTGGAAGTGTGGCTCAAGTCTTAGAGCACAAACCTTGAGCAAAACAGCTCAGGGACAGTGCTCAGGCCCTGAGTTCAAGCCCCAGGGGCTGGCAACAACAACAACAACAAAAAAAAAAGGGAAAATAAAACACATAAAAGAATGTTTGGGAATTCTTTCTGGATGGGCAAATGTAACTAGAACCGTACTTCCGTGTTGTTCCCTGTTAATAGTTCTTCTGTACCAGCCCTAATGAAATGTTTGTCACGTGTGAAGTAGGAATAATATGGAGAGGAAGGAATATTTCTAAATTTCCCACCTTGATTCGAAGCCTGGACTTCTTCAGAACACTGCTGAGCATCTTCTACTAAATTTAATTGTCCTGAGAAATAAAAGGTATAGTACTTGAATTTTATGCCTATTTATCTCTAAAGATAAATGTCTACTCTGAGACATATTTGTTAATATTCACAATCTCTGTCTGTAGTGTAATCATCTAGAGTTTCCTTTTGAAAATCAAAAAGCTGGAATAATATTTAACATGTCACTGTATATCATCAGTTTACCACTGACTATATTTGCACAATGTGTCTTCTGCAATGCAAAATGAGTGCAAATCCAGGAATGACCATAGATTTCTTCACTTTGTGTCCATCATCTCCTTTTTATGTCAGCTGACTGGCATGTTAATTGTTGAGAACTCTTAGAAAGGTAGATTAATGATGATAAGGTTTCCCTCAGCCCCATATCATGATTACCCTGTTGACCTAACATAGATTCTGAGATTTTATTTAAGTAACAAGGAGATTCATCTGTATTAGATACTGTAGCCTGGTTTACTTCAATGAAGACTGGGTGTAATGTGTTTCTGGAGGCAAATAATCTCACCTCATATAGGTTTCCTGGATAATTGTACTAAAAAGCTATTGGTATGTTTTATATGTTGAGTACATTTTGAATGTCTCCTAGTTTACACTGAATGACAATTGTGAATATATCCTAATTTCACCAAAGGTGAGCTGAAGATGACTTTACTCTCAAGGCTGTTCTGCAAAGTGACCCTCAGAAAATATATAAGCCCCAAATTATACAAGTATGAGAAATATCAGATTATCCTGATTAATAGGAGCCATGGTGTGGAGGACTGGGTTTGGCGGCATTAGATCCTTCCCTACCATTGGGGAAGTGTTTAGTGTTAATCTCCATGGTAGCCATAACCGTTACTTCTTACTTTTCCCCAAAAATCTAAGTATAATCTCCTTTAGCCACTAATGGATGTGGATTGTATGACTGTTTGGTTTTAGTTTTATGCCATGTATGTGTTTGAATTGTTTTCTGTGTGTGTGTGTGTGTGTGTGTGTGTGTGTGTGTGTGTGCGCGCGCATGTTTTCTGGATTTCCTCATTTTTGTTTTTGTGGTGGTACTGAGATTTCAGCGCAGCCTTAAAGGTGGTGAACAGGTGCTGTACCATCTGAGCCATACTCCCAATCGTCCCAACCTCTGATTTTTCCCTTGCATTTCACATAGAATCCTCACATTTGCTTCAATATAAACAAAACAATTTTTATCTTATGAGTAAACTAATTCTTTATGACTTACTACTCATCACGGAACCGTTTTTCAGAATTTATACCTTTTTTCTTTAGTGTTTCCTTGCATTCTACAAAGCACAATTTTTGTTACATAAGTTAAAATGTACTATTTAAAATTTATAAAAATAATGAAGTCTTTTCCTCAGTCTTTTCTTCCTTAAGAAGTCAAAAAAAATTTTTTTCAAGAAAAAGGTTACTCTAACCCAGAATTCTAAGACAGAGTAACGTACAGTACCTTGTCATGGGTAGCTTGGGTCCTAACTTACTGGAGTAAGATCTGGGTCATCTGAATCTTCTCTCTACCCAGACTACCAGGACCCAGAAAAGACCAGTATATACCCCACATGAACTTCTCTCCTTCCCTCTCCCTTCCCTCCTCTATCACAACCTGGACATTTTCTCTTTTCCCCTTTTCAGAAGGACATCTCAGTCACCCTATGTTCAGAGGGCATGCTGACATCTACCTCTTGCCCTTTTGGCCGGCTGGGAGCAGTGTTCTTCCAGGTGCTTCTTCTTCTGTTGTCGCTTCATGGTTCAAGTCTCTGGAGAGTTATTCAAGCCTACTAACTTTCTCTCTGGAACTAAGCTCTCAGAGAGTTAGTTAGGACTGACGGAGAATTAAATTTGTATAATAACAATGACAAATCACAGGAGAGGTTAGCTCCTCAAAATGTCAGTGTCCTGTCCTGACCGCTGGTCAGGACAAACTGAGGGTTGCTATGGTGCCAGTCATCACTAAGGCTCCTGCCGTGTCTATGACCTAGTGATGACATCAGTAGCTCACAGGAGCCCACTGATGACCACAGTACTGCAGGATGGCTAAAGGTGGTAAAGCCAAGGGCTAGTTCTCCTTTCAGAGATTGGGGAAGTGATGAGAGAGTAACAAGTGAAATCTTTCCTTACCCATGAAATTCTACCACCGAGCGAGTTATGTTGTTTTTATTGTTTTTCTTATCTTTAGGTAGTTGTACAAGGGTTCCAATTCAACACATCGGCCTGCGAGGGCAGTGCATCTTGATCAGTGTCGCCCCTCTCATCATTCTGGCCTGCCTATCTATCTGCCTACCTATCTGTGTATCTGTCTATCTATCAATCTATCTACCTGTCTATCTACCATCTATCTATTTCTGTACTGGTCCTGGGGCTTGAACTCAGAGCCTGACTACTGTCACTGGGCATTTTCCTCACGGTTATTGAGTTACCACTTGAGCCACAGCTACACTTACAGCTTTTTATTTTTCAGTATATATTCAGTAGGATTGACTCTGTTCAACAAGTTATACAATCATTACCACAACTGATTTAATAAAATTTTTACTCTTGCCTCAGGGGTCTTTTATTATTATTTTTTTTTATTTTTTTTTTGCCAGTCCTGAGCCTTGGTAGCCGGGCCTGAGCACTGTCTCTGGCTTTTTGCTCAAGGCTAGCACTCTGCCACTTTAGCAGGAACGCCACTGTTGGCCATTTTCTATATATGTGTGCTCAGGAATTGAACCCAGGGCTTCATGTATATGAGGCAAGCACTCTTGCCACTAGGCCATATTCCCAAAACATCAGGGGTCTTTTAAAACATCTGAAGCTCATACTAAACCTCTCATTAATTAAATCATAGTCTCTGAGGATGAGGGAAACATGAACCAGGGGGTTTGTGAAACTACCCAGGTGATTGTAATGCTCAGGTAAGTTTTGGAAGAAACACTACCTGGTGACTTTGTGAAGATTACACGGAAAACACACATCGAGAGAAATAAGATACTCAACATAGGCATGAGCTTATAGTACAATAATCACTACAGAAGTGGGGGGAATGTTCATTCTGGGGGCAAATGCAATGGAAGGACCACTGAAAGAATCACACTGGAACTTTCATTATTGGGACTAAAATGAATTTTGACTCTCCAGTTACCCTTTTCCCATTTCTATATGCTCAGCATCTGAAATAAAGAGGACATCACTAGCGAGGGGTCTGGAAAGGATAGGAATCTACATCTTGCCTATCCCTCACATTCCCTTCAAAACTTCTCAGAAGCCTTCTCAGAAGCTCCTGATCCCACTTCAGGGTGCTATGGAAGGGATGCTCATTTGTGAACCCTTCTCTATTCCCTGAGTCGACTGTCTTCTGCACCATAATGCTCACACTTGCAGCTTTTTTTGGTGGTTCATTGGAGATAAGCATCAGATCTGAGCCTTCTGGGTAAGGACGGGAACAGGCATGACATACCTGCTCCAGGCTTCCATCTTGTATTTATATCTTACACTTGAAAGCAAAACAGAAGAATGGATTCATGGGAAGTTACATCTGTTTCAAAGATTACTGCTTACTCTGTCCAATAGTGAGATTACACTTTTATCCCAGAAGGCAGGGCTTTCAACTGTGTTTGTTCCACAGAAAATAACACATTAGAGTTTATTAGCAGTATTTGTAGAAACATGTTTGAGAGGTGGATTGGAATATATAAGGAGAGAACTGGCTTTATTGAATTAGTTTGTTGATTCTGTACAAAGCTACCTTCTGGTACTAACTTCTTTAATAGTGTTGGACAAAAATTTAGTACATTTCTGGGCTCTAATATTGACGTTAGGTCTAATATTAAGATGTGAACAGGGTTGATTAAATTAGGAATCTTCTGTAAGACAATCTTTCCCTTTCATGATTTGGTTTCAGAAGGTACCTTCTATCCTTGTTCACTGTTTCACACTGAAAATACATGCCTGCCATATCTGCTGTCTGGTGTACCTCCTCCTGACCTGTATCCTCTTTCTTCCCACTCATAGAGACCACTGTGATATATTTTCATTGACAACACCCACATAAGGTTAACACAATATTATCTTTCCACTCAAAATCCCTGATTCAGTCCTCAGTCTTCAGTAGTTTAATTTTGTTATGTTTAGTGTGGTTTTTTGTTTTTTCTCTCAATTTTCTATAACTTGTGTCATACATATAAGATTATTTGACCAGGGAAAGGGAAAGGGAATCACAGAAACAGCAGATCAAATACAAATTAATGTAACAATGATATTCACTTAACAATAAATTGAATTTGAACTTTACAACTAGGGGCACAGAAGGGAAAGGGAGCGGTTATCTAGAGAAAATGAAGGATGGGATAACACTGTCTGTAACTGTAACCTCCATACTCATCACCTTTTCAATAAAGATAAAAAAATTAATTGAAAAAACAAATCATACATGGTGGATGTCAGCGATGTAAATTATCCTTGTGTATGATACTTTTAGAGTTGCACAGAAAATACTAGAAATGGAACTATATATCATTTCTGAAGATTAGATATTAACATTAGCTCAAGATCCTAAGGAAATGTTCCATAAGTAATGAATGCGGATTGCAAGTTTATGAGAAAAAAGGCGTGCTAAAGTTATATTCCTACATATACAGAGAAGCTGATGTAAATATAAGTGATTATTCAGTAGATCAATGGAATAATAATAATAATAAAAAATAATGGACTGTCTAGGAGCTGGGCATGCTCTGGTTAGGTGTTTACTATGTAAAGGCCTCATAGCTTTGCCTAAAATACTTCCTTTGGACATGGATGTTAAAAATATTCCTGGATTTTTTACCTTCCTATTCACATTCTTTGGGACAACTTCAAAAGGGAAGAGGCGCCACAAGGGCAGTTTTTGGAAGAGACCGGTAGTCCTTGGGGAAGATCATTTATGCCAGGTGCTGGGCAAAGGGGCGTGCTTTGAATTCTCAGCTGCTATTCTAGTGCATCTCTTCTTACACATTTCCTTTGTAAATGGACCTGCCTACAGAAGTACTGAGAATAGATTTTCAATGCTTTGTTAATGTGGCCTTGAGCCAATCTCGAAGGCCCAGTCTATGCCTCTATCAGAAAGAATGACATTGCCCCATTTGTAAGGAAATGGAAGAACTTGGGAAAAATCATACTAAGTGACATGAGCCAGACCCAAAGAAAATGGACTCTATGGTTTCCCTCATAGGGAATAATTAGCACAGGCTTAGGCTGGTCACAGCAGAGGATCTCAAGAGCCCAATAGCTATGCCCTTATGAACACATAAGATGAAGGCATAGACAGGAGAGCAGGGTGGTGTGCACAACTGGACGCAGACAGCACCTTGCAAGCCCAGTCAGGCAGCTCCTCCAGTTCCCACCCATCAAGTGGCTTATTAAGTGTTGCCAGCATTCCTGTCCCACAGAGTTTGCTTTATCCTATGATTACCATCTCTGCTCTCATTCGGCATGGTTGTCCTAGCACCATGTGTGTACAGTTTCATTGACACTACACTGCCACAGATTTATATATAGTGTGGAAATCCTGCTGGTTTTTATCTATTTATGTTAATATTTGTCTCCAATGAGGAAAGGCCACCTTTGAATTCACCAGCCTAATAAACATAAAAATTCACGTTCTTTAAAATAATTTGCAAACGCCAAAGGCGCTTCATAACAAGGCACACTAAGCCCACAGGACTGAGAGTGAAGTCCAGTCACTGTGTTTTCAAACATGAAGATTTCTCATGTGCCTCCCTAATCAACCAAGGGCACCTTGAGTCCATGGAGCTTAGGCGTGCGCTTGTAGGATAAATTCACAGACTGACAACAGGCTGCGCAGTAGGGAGAATAACTTTTTGAGGGAACCTGTGCTACTTCTATTTTAATGTGAAAATCAATGTCTGCAGATTAGTAGTATACAATGATGAGAGCACAAACTCGTGGCTGTGTAACGTCAGTAGATTAGAGACACAGACGGAGAGAGAGGACGCCTTAGTGTGAGAGAAGAAGCAACAGGAGTGAGTACTGGGGTCACAGGTGACAGGAAGCAGAACAACACAAAGCTGGGATTCTGAGGTTCTTCCAACTGATCAACTCCATCAAGCCCTGTGCGTCCCTCCCCCTCCCGCCTTGGCCCAGTGTTCTCACGAGAGTGTGTACTGGGCTGTTAGCTGCAGCACTGAAAGGGGTATTCCCTATGTGCACTGCACGGAGGAGCCAGTCTTAGCCCCTTAGCCCTGAAGCCCTTCCCAGGGTTTGAGCGCAAGTACAGTGAGTGAGGTGGGTGAGCAGCTTAGTTGAGCCTTGCTCTCCAAGTTCAGGAGCCTCGTTTGCTCTGCCCTACCTTTTCTAGGAAGCAGTTTAAGCTTGCTTCCATTAGAAGCGCTGGAGACATTGACAGAGATTGATGAACTTTCTCCCTTTGCCGGCATACTTGCGACGGGAGTCTCGTAGGTCTCAGGAGCCGTCCCTTGCAGTTTCTGCCGTTCTGCAGAATGAAACAACAAAAACCTTGAAACAAGGCATCACCAAGGCTCTGCTTCATTGAACACCAGAATAAGGAATGAACTTGAGTTTAAGATACTAATACAATTGAAGTGGTTTTTATGACTCCATATCAAAAGTAAAAAGATGATACACAAATCCAGGATTTGGTGTGCTTGCCAGTAACCAACCACTCAGGAAGTACACGTAAGAATAACTTCAGTTTGGTGAAATTGGTTTAGGTAGATTTAGCAAGAGCCTATCTCAAAACAAAATAAGGAACGGTATGTGTGGCTCAAGTGGTGAACTTCTGGCCACGAGCCCACAAGTTAATGTTCAGAGCCCTGTTTCTGAATTCCAGCCCAGAACCAGTGTGTGTGTGGGTCACAGACAAATACACACATAGACTCTTACGTTGTATGTGGTGGATGGCAGTGGCATAACCTAACTTGTATATTATATCTTTAGAGATGCATAGGAAACGCTAGAGACTGAAGTATAGTAATTTCTGAAACTTGGGTATAATTAATATTAACTGATTTCTCATGAGAAGTTTTGCAGTAACAGTTATGGATCAAAATTCATGAAATTAATCGTGATGGCATATTTAGATTCATACACACAGAGATGGTGGTATGTGAATAGTTAGCTTACTAGATAAATAGACATCATAATAATAACTTGCGAGTTCTGGCAATGGGGCACTCATGTGAAGGCTTCACAGTTTTGGCCCAGGTTACTTTTCTGGAAATGTGTCTTCACGATTTTCTTACATTTTAACGCTTTTACATTGTTTAGGATACTCTACAAAGTGAATAGGAGTCAGCAGGACACTTGCAGTAAGAGATCATGGATAGTCCATGGAGAAAGATCCTGTGTTAGGTGCTGAGCCAAAGGGTGTGGCTTCAATTCTAGATTGTTTTCACATCTCCCTTCTATCTCACCTTGTTTGCCCTTGTCCCCGGGAAAGGTGCACAGAATATAAACTGAGTTATCATCATCATCCTTATGGCCTTGAGGCAATCCTGAGTGTCCACCCTCTGAAGATACTTCTGGAAGAGAAAAAGTCCGATATATGATTTTTTTGCATTCAAAGCCTAAGAAATTCCTTCAGACCAACACAAATATCATAGAACCAGGATTATATTTTTAAAGCTGCTCTTCAGAATTTCAAAATCTACATGTGCAAAAACTATTTCTTAGAATGATATCCTCACTGGTTGTTTATGTTGCCATACGCAGAGTATTATAAGTTCAGACTCTTTCCTGAAATGTGCATATGTGTCTGTGATTACTTGTTGTAACCATTTCTTTACCCAAAGAATAAAGTCTTGTCACGTTTACCTGCCCCACAGAGTGTCCTGACGCATTGTAACATATTCATCTCTACTCTTCATACGCAGGTTGAGGGATTTTTTTCCCTATTGTAATTTTTGTTCTTTTTAATTGACTGTACCCTACCACAGATTCTAATACATCATGAAAGTCATCGTTTTTTAATTTTCCTATTTTATTGTTTGCAATGGGATGAGCTAACTTCATTATTTGCATATTTATTCCAATTCTAGTTTCTTAAAATAATTAAAAAAACATATTAGTCTTTGACAATTCTTAATCCAGCAACTATAAACCTTAACTTCTCACAATATATCCAATTTGCTTTTTGTAACACTGGAGACAGTGTTGTCTATGCTATTGGTGTAGAGATGTTAAAATGGAGTATTCATGGTATAATTTTGACAGTTTGTCTCCTGTGGTGACTGTAGCCTCATGTGTACTTGTTTGTGCGTATCTCTGGCGTTTGACCTTAGTGTGCGTAGAAAGGGGATTACTATTTGTATGGAGCTATGGGTTACTATCTTGACATTAGAGGATACGTTTGACTATGTATAGGCTTATACATCTCCTTTGTGACCTGCATGTCACAGACATTGGAGCCTAACCAGCTATCTAAAATGATATATGCGAAGCTCTTCTGATACTAGTCAAAAAAATTGTCTAGGAAGACAAAGCAGCTCTGTGACTGATGGACAGGATGGGGATTGTGTGCATTGCTAGGCTGTAGGATTATGTGAAGGCTGTAAAACCTTGGAACAAAGAGCAAGGTGAGAAGAGGTTAACTGATTCTAATCCTTCATGCACTTTTCACTTAAATACAAGATCCCATTAAAGTGGGATTCTTTGTGTGAGAGTTAGACTTTATCACATCATATACATGAAGGCAAAGGAAAGCAGCTTTGAGGGCTGTGGGTACTGGGCAATGAAAATACGCTCTCTCCATGCACACGGATGTTCAGCTGACAAGTGTGCCGAGGTGCTGCGGGAAATGGGAGATGGAGGACCGAGAGACTACTCTGAGAGCCTGCTGTCATGAGACTAGCTGAATGAGGCAGAATGTCCACCTAAGCACCTCCTTCAAATCTCTTAGCCACTGTCACCACAGGAGATAAGCAGCCTTGTCTCTTCCCTCCTGTGGCAAAAGCAGAATCCACTGACATCTCTTAGGTACTTCCATCCGTGCCTTTGGGCCCATCAGGTGTCTGTCCACGGTGTGACCAGAGTTGAGCTCCTCAGGCACAGGTTACAAGTCTGTCCTTCCTCGACAGGAAGCTAGTCTATCATTCTTCTGCTGGCCAACTCCTCAGATAACCCCTGCCCCTCCACCTGGTACTTTCACACAGTTTCCTTTGTAGATTCTTCTTGAACCTCTGCTTACCACAGATGCAATGAGCACATGTATCAAAGGAGAAACCCAACACCATGTATTCACTTTGTGCTCTGGACTTGGTTCAGTGTGTTTTACCTTGTGTTTGTCAGATGACATTTAACATCTCACATTCCTGTTTAAACCTCTATTCGACTCCTTATCTGCTTAGTTCGTATTACCACTTATGACTATTCTTAGTCTTAAAGGAAACATAAAAGGATCATTTGGGGATAAAGATGTGTTTCCAGGAACATGACAAGGCAGGCTATCATCTTTTTACATCTTCAAGTTTTCTGTTAAAATTGAATGAAAATTAAAGAGGTATATTTTCCCTTTCATTTATTCAGGAAATTTAGACTTGCCACTATGTGCCAGACGTTCATGAAGAATGTAGTTATTACTTGGCCAAAGCTCCAAGGTAGAAATATTTGATATTCTTAGTCTTTCCCAGGTGTTGGCAACGAGAAAATTTATATGTGCTGTTTTTATTAAACTGCTATATTTTACATATCTGGGAAATATGCTTTTATTGAGAGTGAAACCAACATATTTTACTATTTCTGACCTGACTCCATATGTCATTGCGCCATCACAGTTGGGTGAGGATGAATCATCTGTCTCTGAGATGTACATATCTTAGTATCTAGGAACCGAATATGTAACTTTGTGTATCTAAGAGGACTTTATAAAGATATTAAAAGATTAAAGTCCTGTTATGCATGAATGGAACCTGGATGTAACCTCATGTATATTTTTAAGGAGGAGGCCAGGAAAGGCAAGAAAAGAGGTATGATCATGGACACAGAGGCTGAAGTGCAGAAAAAGTGGCTGTAATCCAAGAGTGTAACATACACAGACCTGTCATGCAAGGGACATTCTCTACCGAAGCCTCCAAAACAAACATTCCTCCCAATTCCTTGATTTTAGCCTCATATTTTTAATTCCTCACTTCTAGTACTAGAGGTGAAGAAATTCATGTTGTTCTAAGCTATTAAGTTTGTAGCAATTTGTCACAGTAATTAATAGAAAATAAGTATACGACCTTTAAATTAGAGATCTCTATATCAAGTTCTTGGATTTTTTATGGGTAATCCCAATATATCTCATCTTTACCTCTATTT
Source organism: Perognathus longimembris pacificus (assembly GCF_023159225.1). Taxonomy (NCBI): domain Eukaryota; kingdom Metazoa; phylum Chordata; class Mammalia; order Rodentia; family Heteromyidae; genus Perognathus; species Perognathus longimembris. Next base: position 85,955,244 of record NC_063165.1, on the reverse strand, counting down.
TTCTGATCCTGTCGGACACATGTAAACTCCCAATCTAATAGCTCTACCGTTAACCACTTGCCATTGCCTTCATCTCGCTGATATCTGTCAACCAGTTTTTAATAAGGATTATTATTTGGATGATTAAATAACTGAAACATGTTTATATTGTCTCACACACTTACCAGATTCTTAGTTTATCAACTAATCCTGGTTGTCATAATTACCCTGTTCTGTTTAATTTTTTTCTGAACAGACTTCATTAGCACTTTTTACATGTTCTGTCACTCTTAACTTACCATGTCTCCATTTTGGTTTTGTTCTTTTGTGATTGTGATTCTTCTGTCTCCAGCACACACTCTCCATTATCTTGAGAAAAACACTGCTATATTTCTCTGTAATTATACTGAAGTCTTTGTATTGTGGTGCTACATTTACCGTACAGCACATATACTCCAGAGTTCATTTATCCCATCTTGTACTGAGCTTAGGATAATGTCCAATTCTAATAATGTGTTTGTTTTGTAAATTCTCAAGAGATTTAAATATCTACCTCATCTGCGTCATACTTCCATTTATACTTCCATTATCCTCATTTTATCTCTTTTTTGCATTTTCCACATACTTATATGGAGGATCTGCCATACATCTCACTAGTTTTCTTTTTAGTAATTTTTCATCTATACTGTCTAACCTACCATAAATTTTTTGCTAGCAAGGAAAAATGCTTGCTGATTTCATATTATATAATGTACACATCAAGCTAAGACAATATGCACTTTTATTTTTCAAACACTGTATGTGAAATAACACAAGAAAATATTTCATTAAAAAAAGGAGCTGAATAAGTAAAATTCCATTAAAGACTGAATTTTGGGGGATTCTTTCTGAACGGGGCAAACTAACGAGAAACGTACTTCCCTGTTGTTCCCTGTTAATAGTTCTTCTATACCTGGCCTAATGAAATTTTTGTCACGTGTGAAGTAGGAATAATATGGAGAGGAAGGAATATTTCTTAATTTCTCACCTTGATTCGAATCCTGGACTTCTTCTGAACACTGCTGAGCATCTTCTACTAAATTTAATCGTCCTGAGAAATAAAAGTAAGAGATACAGTACTTGATTTTTATGCCTATTTACCTCTACGGTAAATGTCTACTCAGAGACATGTTTGTTAACATTCACAATCTGTGTCTGTAGTGTAATTATCTAGAGCTTTCTTTTCAAAACCATAAAGGTGGAATAATACTTAACATGTCACTGTGTATTATCAGGTTACCACTGACTATATTTGCACAATGTGTCACCTGTAATGCAAAATGAATGCAAATCCAGGAATGACCATAAACTTCTTCTTCTTCCATCATCTCCTTTTTGTGTCGGCTGACTGGCATATTCATTGTTGAGAACTCTTAGAAAGGTAGATATTAATGATGACAGTCCCATCTCATGATTACCCTGTTAACCTATCATAGATTCTGAAATTTTATTTAAGTAACAAGGAGATTCATGTGTATTAGATACTGTAGCCTAGTTTACTTCAATGAAGACTGGGTGTAATGTGTTTCTGGAGGCAAATAATCTCACCTCATATAGGTTTCCTGGACAATTATACTAAAAAGCTATTGGAATGTTTTATGTTGAGTATATTTTGAATGGCTCCGAGTTTACACTGAATAACAACTTTGAATATGTCCTAAATACACCAAAGGTGAGCTGAAGACGACTTTACTCTCAAGGCTGTTCTGCAAAGTGACCCTCAGAAAATATACAAGCCCCAAATTATACAAGTATTAGAAATATCAGATTATCCTGATTAATAGGAGCCATGGTGTGGAGGACTGGGTTTGGTGGCATTAGATCCTTCCCTACCATTGGGGAAGTGTTTAGTGTTAATCTCCATGGTAGCCATAACCGTTACTTCTTACTTTTCCCAAAAAATCTAAGTATAATCTCCTTTAGCCACTAATGGATGTGGATTGTATGACTGTTTGGTTTTAGTTTTATGCCATGTATGTGTTTGAATTGTTTTCTGTGTGTGTGTGTGTGTGTGTGTGTGTGTGCGCGCGCGCGCATGTTTTCTGGATTTCCTCATTTTTGTTTTTGTGGTGGTACTGAGATTTCAGCGCAGCCTTAAAGGTGGTGAACAGGTGCTGTACCATCTGAGCCATACTCCCAATCGTCCCAACCTCTGATTTTTCCCTTGCATTTCACATAGAATCCTCAAATTTGCTTCAATATAAACAAAACAATTTTTATCTTATGAGTAAACTAATTCTTTATGACTTACTACTCATCACGGAACCATTTTTCAGAATTTATACCTTTTTTCTTTAGTGTTTCCTTGCATTCTACAAAGCACAATTTTTGTTACATAAGTTAAAATGTACTATTTAAAATTTATAAAAAATAATGAAGTCTTTTCCTCAGTCTTTTCTTCCTTAAGAAGTCAAAAAAACTTTTTTTCAAGAAAAAGGTTACTCTAACCCAGAATTCTAAGACAGAGTAACGTACAGTACCTTGTCATGGGTAGCTTGGGTCCTAACTTACTGGAGTAAGATCTGGGTCATCTGAATCTTCTCTCTACCCAGACTACCAGGACCCAGAAAAGACCAGTATATACCCCACATGAACTTCTCTCCTTCCCTCTCCCTTCCCTCCTCTATCACAACCTGGACATTTTCTCTTTTCCCCTTTTCAGAAGGACATCTCAGTCACCCTATGTTCAGAGGGCATGCTGACATCTACCTCTTGCCCTTTTGGCCGGCTGGGAGCAGTGTTCTTCCAGGTGCTTCTTCTTCTGTTGTCGCTTCATGGTTCAAGTCTCTGGAGAGTTATTCAAGCCTACTAACTTTCTCTCTGGAACTAAGCTCTCAGAGAGTTAGTTAGGACTGACGGAGAATTAAATTTGTATAATAACAATGACAAATCACAGGAGAGGTTAGCTCCTCAAAATGTCAGTGTCCTGTCCTGACCGCTGGTCAGGACAAACTGAGGGTTGCTATGGTGCCAGTCATCACTAAGGCTCCTGCCGTGTCTATGACCTAGTGATGACATCAGTAGCTCACAGGAGCCCACTGATGACCACAGTACTGCAGGATGGCTAAAGGTGGTAAAGCCAAGGGCTAGTTCTCCTTTCAGAGATTGGGGAAGTGATGAGAGAGTAACAAGTGAAATCTTTCCTTACCCATGAAATTCTACCACCGAGCGAGTTATGTTGTTTTTATTGTTTTTCTTATCTTTAGGTAGTTGTACAAGGGTTCCAATTCAACACATCGGCCTGCGAGGGCAGTGCATCTTGATCAGTGTTGCCCCTCTCATCATTCTGGCCTGCCTATCTATCTGCCTACCTATCTGTGTATCTGTCTATCTATCAATCTATCTACCTGTCTATCTACCATCTATCTATTTTTGTACTGGTCCTGGGGCTTGAACTCAGAGCCTGACTACTGTCACTGGGCATTTTCCTCACGGTTATTGAGTTACCACTTGAGCCACAGCTACACTTACAGCTTTTTATTTTTCAGTATATATTCAGTAGGATTGACTCTGTTCAACAAGTTATACAATCATTACCACAATTGATTTAATAACATTTTTACTCTTGCCTCAGGGGTCTTTTATTATTATTTTTTTTTTATTTTTTTTGGCCAGTCCTGAGCCTTGGAAGCCGGGCCTGAGCACTGTCTCTGGCTTTTTGCTCAAGGCTAGCACTCTGCCACTTTAGCAGGAATGCCACTGTTGGCCATTTTCTCTATATGTGTGCTCAGGAATTGAACCCAGGGCTTCATGTATATGAGGCAAGCACTCTTGCCACTAGGCCATATTCCCAACACATCAGGGGTCTTTTAAAACATCTGAAGCTCATACTAAACCTCTCATTAATTAAATCATAGTCTCTGAGGATGAGGGAAACATGAACCAGGGGGTTTGTGAAGCTACCCAGGTGATTGTAATGCTCAGGTAAGTTTTGGAAGAAACACTACCTGGTGACTTTGTGAAGATTACACGGAAAACACACATCGAGAGAAATAAGATACTCAACATAGGCATGAGTTTATAGTACAATAATCACTACAGAAGTGGGGGGAATGTTTATTCTGGGGGCAAATGCAATGGAAGGACCACTGAAAGAATCACACTGGAACTTTCATTATTGGGACTAAAATGAATTTTGACTCTCCAGTTACCCTTTTCCCATTTCTATATGCTCAGCATCTGAAATAAAGAGGACATCACTAGCGAGGGGTCTGGAAAGGATAGGAATCTACATCTTGCCTATCCCTCACATTCCCTTCAGAACTTCTCAGAAGCCTTCTCAGAAGCTCCTGATCCCACTTCAGGGTGCTATGGAAGGGATGCTCATTTGTGAACCCTTCTCTATTCCCTGAGTCGACTGTCTTCTGCACCATAATGCTCACACTTGCAGCTTTTTTTGGTGGTTCATTGGAGATAAGCATCAGATCTGAGCCTTCTGGGTAAGGACGGGAACAGGCATGACATACCTGCTCCAGGCTTCCATCTTGTATTTATATCTTACACTTGAAAGCAAAACAGAAGAATGGATTCATGGGAAGTTACATCTGTTTCAAAGATTACTGCTTACTCTGTCCAATAGTGAGATTACACTTTTATCCCAGAAGGCAGGGCTTTCAACTGTGTTTGTTCCACAGAAAATAACACATTAGAGTTTATTAGCAGTATTTGTAGAAACATGTTTGAGAGGTGGATTGGAATATATAAGGAGAGATCTGGATTTATTGAATTAGTTTGTTGCTTCTGTATAAAGCTACCAGAAGTTAACAGTGCAGAACAAAAATTTAGTACATTTCTGGGGTGTAATATTGACCTTAGGCCTAATATTTAGCTGTGGGTAGGGTGGATTAAGGTGGTAATCTCTGTAAGAGAATCTTTCCCTTTCATGATCTGGTTTCAGAAGGTACCTTCTATCCTCGTTCACTGTTTCACACTGAAAATACATGCCTGCCACATCTGCTGTCTGGATGTACCTCCTCCTGACCTGTGTCTTCTTTCATGCCTCTCACAGAGGCCATTGTGATTTGCTTCCATTGGCAACACCCACCTAAGGATAAGGACAACACCAGGGCTCCTCAGCACAGGGTGACCTTCCTCAATAGAGATCCAGGAACACAACAAGGCAAAGAAAAGCTCGATTAATGGGACTGCATTAAAGTGCAGTGTTTCTTCACGACCAAGGACATAGCCAGCAAGATAAATAGAAAGCCCACAGAATGAGAGATGATCGTTATGAGCAATTCAACCCACAAAAGTCTCATATCTAAAATATACTTAGAGCTCAAAAAATTAATTCCCCCTCCCCCAAAAAAATCCTCAAAGAAACAACAGCCCTAGTAACAAGTGGGCTAAAGACAGAGAGGCTTCTCTGAAGAAGAAATAAAAGTGGCCAATAGACACATGAAGAAATGTTCAACGTCTCTGACCATAAAAGAAATAAAAATAAAAAGCAACAATGAGATTGCACCTCACTCCAGTTAGAATAGTTATTATCAAAAAAAACTAATAACATGCTGGTGGGGATAGGTCCAAAAGGGAACACTACTACACTGTTTTGGAAAGGTAAACTTATTCAACCACTCTGGAAAGCAGGGTGGAGGTTCCTCAAAGATTAAGCAATCCCATTCTTGCGAATTTACCTAAATGCTCACAAACCAGGCCCCACTAAAGCTACCAGCACATCTATGCTCATTGCAGCATTATTTACCATAGCTAAAATATGGAACCAACCAAACGCCCCTCAGTAGATGAATGGATCAAAAAAATGTGGCATATATACATAATGAAATCCTATGCTTCCATCAGAAAGAATGAGGTCACCTCATTCGTAAGGGAATGAAAAGATGGAAAAAAATTGTAGTAAGGGAAGCAAGCCAGACCCTAAGAAACACTGGTTGCATGGTTTCCCTCCTTAGAAAAATCTAGATAATATGTCTAAGATATTCTTAGCAGAGGATCACAATACCTCAGTAGCTAGGTACACATGACCATAAAAAATGAAACTTACAGGAAATGGAAACAACAGGTTTTTATAATTACTAATTGCTGTTATTTCTTTTTTCTTTCTTTTCCTTTGGCTTATGCCTTGTCACTGATTTTGATTTCTGTACCCTTTGTCTAAGGACAAAGATGAGTTGCAGAAGGGAAGAGAAAACACAGAAACCGAGGGACAATGGGTGAACCAAGGCAACTGTGATAATCACTAGACATTATGTAGGAAATGAATTTACAACTGGGGAGAGACGAGTCAGAGGAAAGGGAGAGAAAATGAGGTGTAACTCTGTTCAAAAAGAAATGTACTCATTGCCTTACTTATGTAACTTTAACTCTGTGTGCATCACCTGTACAATAAAAAATAAATATGAAACCCAATGGTCATGACATTAAAAAATAAAGAAAATACAGTGATATGAACATAGAGGTTCAAAATTAGTAAAAGCAATAGGAAAAAATGAAACACCAAGGATTTGAACATGCTCAGCAAAACAAAGCAAAATGAAACAAAAAAGCTAAAGTCTGGTTTGAAATTAAGCATTCACCAACAGAACAGGACAGCTACACAAAGATGTTTCATGCCATAAATTAAGCAACTGGATTTAACAGAAATGCCTCACCCCCACCCCCAAATTCCAGGGAACAGCCATACAATGAAATAAGTAAGGAGAATTTAGAGCTGTTAAAATAAAAATGTTAAACAATTAGTAACAGAATAAACAAAATCAGAAACTGGACAAAACTTAAAATTTAACGATTAGAAGGTAGGCTTAACTAAAGTAATTGATTGAAAGGGACAAAAATAAATTATAATCATTCTTTCCTTCTTTTGTATTACCTTTTAGTACTTGTAAAAAGGAGTTTCAAAACATGCCAATTTATGATTACAATGCATCTTGATCAATATTATTCCTTCTTTTGTCTTTTTTTCCAGGTACTTTCCTTCACAATCTAGAAGGATGAAAGAGAATTTTTGGGTTTACTAGAAGGAGCACATCATTTACAGGAGCTAACCAGAGATTCACAAATTCAAGCAGTACAAAATGGGCCAAGATTTCGATTGGCCGTAATAGTTAACTTGCTTCTTACCCTAGAAGATAGATACATAGACTACACAAGGCCATTTCATTTCTTTTTTCAATAGAATTACTACAGGTCTACAATTGGTGTACAGGAAGAATGAAGGAAGGCCTCTGACAGTTCTGCAATCCTTCTGTTCATGAGTATGGAAAGCTGCTCTTTACTAAAGTAAAATGAAACAACTGGAGGGGGAGGGGGAAATGTGGGAGGAGGTAACAAATAGTACAAGAAATGTACCCACGGCCTTACATATGAAACTGTAACCCCTCTGTACAACACTTTGACAATAAATAGGTAATTATTATTGAAAAAAATGAAACAACCATGAACTGACTTTTCCTTGACCTAGGAGAAGTTGCATGCATTCTGTTTGTAACTCTGAAATTTACAGAGGTCACAGGACTTGACAAAAATTTCTTTCCTGGGGCTGGGGATATGGCCTAGTGGCAAGAGTGCTTGCTTCGTATACATGAGGCCCTGGGTTCAATTCCCCAGCACCACCACATATACGGAAAACGGCCAGAAGTGGCGCTGTGGCTCAAGTGGCAGAGTGCTAGCCTTGAGCAAAAAGAAGCCAGGGACAGTGCTCAGACCCTGAGTCCAAGGCCCAGGACTGGCCAAAAAAAAAAAAAAATTATTTCCTGGTTTTAGCTCTTCAAAAGAAGCCCGAGTGGTAGATGATGAAGATAATCAGATGTGACTTGAGAAAGGGAATACCAAAATTGAGAGACACAGGGTAAAAAAAGACAAACGACTACAAAAGCAATACTTGCAAAACTGTTTGGTATAAATGAACTGAACAATTCATGGGGGGGGAAAAGGAAAGGGGGAGGGGGAAAGGGGGAATGAGGGAGGAGGTAACAAATAGTTCAAGAAATGTATCTAAATGCCTAACGTATGAAACTGTAACCTCTCTGTACATCACTTTGACAATAAAAATTTAACAAAAAAAAGAACTACTAAAATTTTTTTTTTAAAGACAAAAAAAAGATAATCAGGACTAATCACTGAAAATTTGGTAAAATTGTAGTCTTTGAAATAACTAATTTAGTTTTAGCATTTCTTCTCTTAAATAGCATCATAATCTGCTTAATCTTAGTAATAAAAATCATTTTCTTTGATTTTTTTTGTTTTCTTTCCATTATCTCAAAGTTGCAATTCTATGTCTTTTCACAATTATAGGAAATGCTTTTTTATACTTGAATATTATTTCACTATTTTGAAAAATACAGTACTTCTGTTTTCTTTATTTAAATGCACTTTAAAATGGTGTTGCAACAAATTAAATACAATTTTATCCATTTTTTCTGGCAAAGGCAGATTTTTACCCCCTGTGGTGATGAAACCATCCATCTTTTCCTACCGTGATGAAAAGGTATTTAACATTTAATTGTGTCAGATTATATGTAGCTAACTTCCTTTATGGAAGTTTGCATAGTCTAAAAAAGCATAAAGTTCAGCAAGGGTTTTTTGTTTGTTTGTTTGCTTTTATTTGAACTCAGTTTTCTTGCTCATGGCCCATGCTACGAGGTTCTGCTATACAACTGCTATCATCTAAATTCTCTCTTTTCCTCTCCCCTCCCACCCGACACATACCCTATGATATTGGACTCTGAACTCGGGAACTTGAGGTTGCCAGACAATTATTGTACCACCTGAAGCATACTTCAAGTCCTTTTCACTATAGTTATTTTTTTAGGTATGATTGTAATTCTTTTATTTATAAAAACCAACTTTCTTATTTAAGTAAAATATTTCAGACCATGCACATGAATTAAAATAATATCACTGAACCTGCAAGAAACAAATACCTGTATTGTGAACATTTTTCGAAAAAAATATTTGATAATGGGTTTTTCTAAATTAGCCTTTATCCTCACCATGCATGCTGCTGTTAAGTTCAAGCTCATTCATAACTCTTAAATCATTAGAACAAATACATGTGTTTTTAGGATGAGGTTTTCTTAAATCTACATCCTTTTATTATTTGCTATTAAATTTCGCACTTCATCAAGATGGGACCCTATCTTTTCCAGGCTGGCCTCAGGCTGAAATCTTCCTGTTGCTAATATAGATTTCTGCCATTCTACCCAGACCCTCTTTCTCCTCGTGTCATTGTCCTCATCTCTGTGACCAGCAACTCAATAGATCCTCTAGCTATCCAGATCATCTGAAGAAGGGAATTCTTTGAAGCAAGCTTCTTCCTGGTACACAAAAGGGTAGATTTTTTTTAATCATTACAGTTTGCACAAGTATAGGAATTGTTTTCATCAATTGTACAACAATTCTTTGAATATAGCATACAACAGTTCTGTGACTGGCACCACTGAGAGGAACTGTGAAGCAGTTGATCAAACAGCATCTCTGCTGATGTGGTTGGGTCAGTGATGGTCATGCCTCCCTAGCCACATTTTCCTGTCTATCACTGAAGTAGGCCTAGCCCTTGCTCAACCGATTCTCCTACTGATGAAGGGAAGAAATCATGCACAAATCGGTCAATAATGGGTTTTCCTTCATGGCTACATTTCTCTTGTCAATCTGTTACAGGTGACATAACCCTCACCTGTGGAAAGCTATTAGCAAACCATCAGAAGAAAATGAATTCCAAAACAACTTCATATAGCCTGGTTCCTCATTCTCAGGCATTGTTCAATGACCTCCTACTGAGCTCTTGCTGTCTTATTTCTGCTTATACAGAAAATGTCTATTCTTCGTTACAGCTTGTTGGCTTTTAAATCAAACAAATCATTTTGTTTCATTAGGAAAATAGTATTGGCTTAGTTTTATTCACCCATACTAAAAATTCAGAACCAATATTTTTAATGTTTCTGCACCAATTTTAGAAAGTATCATCAATTAATTTAGAGATATAATATTGTGACCTTTATGGCGATTCTTCTTAATATTGCATAATATTTGTGTTACTAGAAAAAAAAACAATCTGATCATGTTTCAAAATGGGGTGGCTCTTTGATCTTTCTTACTAAAAGATTTGTTATTTGGACACATCCATTCTGAAATTCAGTTTATTTTTTGAGTTTTTAATTAGCTATATTATTATTCAGGTGCAATCTTTGAAGATTGTACCTTTAGCATCTTGTTTTTAATCCATCTTTCTATTATTAGCCAATATTCTTGCTTCTATCTGGTCCTCTAAATTGTCCACATGCACATGTTTTGCTCTGTATTAGTAAGGACTGTTCTTTTTATTATTTGACTTAACAGTGTGCTAAGAGGACCTTTTGGTAGTATTCCCTGAGCTCCTTTTCTTTAGGACACTGGCTCCATTATCCTAGTACTGTAAATTTCTGTCAAGAAACCATTACATGGGTTATCACCTCTGAAGTCTGGAGGGCGAGATGGATCACTGCTCAAGACATTCCTCTTCCCTGGGAGCATACTATCTCTTGTGGTGCTGTGATGTTCGTGCCCTACCTCAGCTGGGATGTTTCAAACTTATCCTGATGGTAACTTTCTACTGGCAGTCCTGAACTATATAATTATCTTTCTGTTTCAGGGAAGCAAATATTAACTGCATAAATTTATGAATGTTAGCTACAAGAAATCAGGAAACACTGAAAAGCCTGTCCTTTATTCTCACTCGCATAAACAGCATTGTGCTCTCTTATGTCCCTGAACGCACATTTTTCCCTGTGCTGGAGTTTGGTAATGTTGTCACCCAGTGTCAGCTCTGGTCATCTGCTGTATAGTGCGGGGGCTACTTACTCCCCTCAGAATCTGAGTGCCCTCTGCCAGGGCTCTTTCTTCACGTGGGTAGCGGAATATGAGTTGTGCTCAGTGTACAACTTTAGCACAAAGAATCATCCCATTCAGTAATTCCTTATTTCATGTATTCTACAAGCAACAATGTTCAGTTCTAACAGGGAAAGGCAGACGTGGAAAATCTGGCTATTCACGGGTGTGTCTGGGTTCTTAGAGTTGCTGCACGTTCCCCATTGCTTCCAGCTGTGAGAGCTCATGCTGTTCTTTTCAGCAGTTGCTATGCTTGGTCACATGTGATTATCAACTGCAGACCCCTTAAAATTACCAGGGCCTCAGCTCACTAGTTGGAGCTCCACCACTTCCAAAGCTCTCTTCTGAGTTGGTCTAGAATGTGACCTGAGTACAGCCTTTGAAAGCAGCTCCCAGACAGATTTTACATATGTTACGAGTTGGCAAAAGTCTCACTTTTACTTGCTCTTCCGTCCTAGTAAAGGCAAATACGAGGGCTCTCTCGGGAGGGCAGCAGGAGCCTGTGCAGAGTGCGTGGCACATAGTGCCAAGTATAAGCACAGAGAGCCTCGTGTGAAGAACGCTGAAGCACATTACATGTGTCTCTTTCCATATCATGAGTGCAGGATACAGAAGTTCCCCCTTCTCTATTCCAGATAAACATATATGCAATACCCGGGGGTACCCAAATCAAATACAGTGGCAACAGGGGCTAAACAACAGGAAAGAAAAAAGAAATAATTTCACATAGTATATTAAAAATAACAACAATGATAAGCCACTTGTTTCCACAGCTTAGAGTTCATTTCATTTAGCATCATCTTACATGGCATAGTCATTGAATTATTGTGATCCTCTGCTACGACTATCCTAGACATTTACTAATTATTACCAATGAGGGAAACCATGGAATCTATGTTTCTTTGGGTCTGGCTCACTTCACTTAATATGATTGTCCCCAAGTCTTTCCATTTCCTTATGAATGGGGCAATTCCATTCTTTCTGTTGGAAACACAGAATTTTCTGGGCTTACTTTCTTCCTATCAACCATGCCCATTTCAACGACAGCTCCTCATCCAAAAACTTTAGAAGTGGCACCATAAGATTAATCTCTGGAAATACACTTACGAATCATAGGAAATTATTCTATAATAACCACAGCACCATAAAGATGAAAGCACATTTGTCAGTGGGTCTGGGGTGGCAACTACATTTCTGGGCCCGACCTCCTTTTTCCCTTTTAAAGGATGTAACTTTCAGTGTCTGTGGAAGTACCTGGCTGTCTCCTCAGCTGACCTTGTGGTGTGCAGAAGATTTACTACCGAGTGAGTGAGAAAGGAGTCCATTTGGCCGTGATATAGTGCTGTGTAGATACCATTCAAGAATCCTCTCCTGATGGGTGGAAGCTCTCTTGACAAGCAGATGTAAAATTTCCTCTGAGTATTCAACTGCCAAGAACAAACTGTCAAAGAAAAAATTAATAATTTAATATAAAACCCACGAATGGGAACTATAGAGCTATGAGCCCAATAGGTGAAATCAACTCTGATTGGAGTCTAGGACAATGCCCTTATTGATACAATTTGTTGAATTACTTGATACCTCTCTTTTTAACCATGCTGACTGACAGTTTAACGTGAATTCACAAGTCTTGTGAGCTAGGAAAAATGTCATGGATTTACTATGCTTAAAGAATAGTCCAAAGTCTGTGAAACCATGTGAAAAAGGGAAAGTAAGAAGAAGTGAAAAATACAAGTACAGAAAAATATAATAACTCTTTGTGAGTGAGACAAATGCAAAATATTCTTCAAATTTTGAACCAAGATTGTGTGGTCCACAAACAAAATCACACTAAAGCCACCAGCACAACAATGTTCATCGCAGCACAATTTGTCATAGCTAGAATCTGGAACCAACCCAGATGCCCCTCAATAGACGAATAAAACTGATAACACATGTTTTACATATCTATCCAGACACAGAGCCCCATACAAGAGTTTCCTTGTAAAAGGATAGCAAAGACCAATGAGAAATTAGCACAATCTTACAAACTGGCCAAACAAATTCAATGAGTTGTCCTTAAAGTAAAACTTGATTTACCAGAGTAAAAGCCAAAACAAGGAGTTAATTCAATATTGCTTTAGCAAGCTGAATTGAAAATTTTAAAGGGAAAATGTGATTTTTAGATAAAAACTGTAAAGTAAACTCTAGAGGACTTTTTCCTAGGTATAGTTTACAAATTATCTAGGTACCATTGATTTCTTTTTTGTTGTTGTTGGCAGTACTGAGATTTGAACTCAGGGCCTGGCACTTTATAGACAGGTGCTCTTACCACTGAGCCGTACCCATAGCCTGATTTCTTTTTTTCATTGTTCATTGAAGAATTCTTGAATATTCCTTTTTATTATTACTTTAAAGGAGTTGTACAAAGGAGTTGCCATTTAACAAAGCAGTTTATGAAGGACTCAAGTCTCACCTTTACCATTGCTTCACTTTAGTTTTCAGATAATGACATGGGTCTTGAGATTTTTTTTTTTTTCTGAGTGCTTCCGAGGCTGCCCTGATTTTGAACCCAAGATCCTTCTCCATCTACCTTTTCAATTCTGGGATTATAAGCAAGAACTACTATTCTCAAATTTAATTTATGATTTTTTTAATCCATACTACTTGGTCCAGAGATTTAAATAGAAAGGTACTAGTGAAATTTTCTTCGCTTTTGTTAATTAATACATTCTGTTTGATTCATTCTAAGGCTCTATCTTGCTCTTATCTTCAAACCAAACACATATTAATTATCAATTTTCTAATATTCTAAACTTAATGTATTATATATTACAAAAACTTATAAAATATAAGTGACCAAAATAAAAAATATAAAAATATGAATACATATATTTGGTATAGCTATACTATAGATATACTATACATACTTATAGGAAATACATTATATATACTAGATATAGATATGTACTAAGTATATATGCCATGTATTTATATAGTATAGATTACAGTATATTTATACATCATACATATACTATATGACAAATATATAACTTAAATGTATAAATTTCTTTATTTTGAATGAATTTAAGTGTGTAAACATATTTAAATTATATATTAAGTATGTATCCTTAAATTATATTAATCATTATATGCTAAATACACTTATGTTAAATATGTATATGTGTGTATATAATTCATATAGTTGTATGCAGTCTTGAGCTATCCTGTTTCCTTCATACTCATGTACAACCTGAGAAATCCCACCTGACAATCAAAATCTATTATCATACTGCTTTATTCAAATATTACTGCTAATTTCAGCTTCGAGCTAACCTGTTGAAAGTTATTCCCGTCAGTACCTCCTCCAGCAGGATGCTCTGTTAGCTATCATGTCATACCACATAGCCTCTCATATCACACTTTTCTGGGCATTATGGAGGCCTAAGAGTAGAGGTTGTCAGAGCACTATTCAGGCTGTGCACAAACATGTGCAGGACCATCAGGCTGCGTAATTTAACTGAGAGGAGTAAAGAATTTTGGAACAAATCTTAAGGAAGACCACAGACTTAACTACATTCTAAACTAACAAGCAATCTTTTCTTAGAAAAAAATGTTTCAGTGAGCCAGTGGCTCAGACCCATAATCCTAGCTCCTCAAGAGGCTGAAATCTGGAGACTGAGAGCCAGCACTGTGTGCAGTCTGTGAGACTTTTTTTTAATCTCCAATTAATTACCAAAAGGCCAGATATAGCTATGGTTCAAGTGGTAGAGTGGAAGCTTTGAGCAAAAATCTCAGGAACAGCACCCAGCCAAGAAATCATGACTTGACTCACATTCACACGCATGTGCACGCACGCACACACACACACATAATTATAAAAGTAGAGAGTACTTCACTAAAACAATAAATGATTTAAAATGCTTCAATTGTCATGATTTAAAGTGCTTTTCTTGCATTTCTTTATCCTCACTATTGGGTTTTCTTTAAGGCTATAACATAATATGTTCATGTAGGCCAGTTTATTGGAAGGCAAAAAACAAACAAACCCAAAACCCAGTAAGGAACTGCAATCTGTGTTATTAGCAAAAGCTCTAAGGTTTTCTGAAAGGTGTGGAGGTGTGAGCCTCCCAGTTTTAGTGATGAAGCAGAGCAGGTGTTCCCTCCACACGAAGGGCTATAAATCCATGGTGCTTATTTTCTCCTCTCAAGCATTTCAACCAACTCCAAGACAACTCTCGGAGAGCTATCTGAACACAAGGAATAATCCCATAAGTGTCAGGACAATCCATCACTTAACTCCATTTGCTGTAATTCAGTATTTATTATTTGATCTGCAATGTTACTTAAAAAAATATGCGCAGCACAGGATCTATTGCAATTCTAACAAAAGGCAGCTGGTACCCTTGTGGCAGGCACATACATAAATGTGGGAAGAGGTGGAAGCAATTGAAAGGTGCCTGGATAGGATATTATTCAGTCTTAAAAATAAGGAGACTGACACATGTCATACCATGGATAAATCCCCTCAAGGCTAGTATTTACTAGCAAGGCTAGTAAATAGGCTAGCTCCACATTGGCTTTTTGGTGGTTAATTGGAGGTAAGACTATCAGAGACTTTCTTACCCAGCCTGGCTTCAAACCATGATTCTCAAATCTCAGACTCCTGTTACCTCCTTTGCCCAGCAACAATTTAGTTTGTTTAAAGGCTGAAGTATAAAGGACCCAGATTAGGATAGGGGGTTACAGAAGCAGAAAGATGGAGGAGCATGATAGGGAAAGACATTAACATGTGTATCAGCTGTCCTCAGAGGCTTTCCAGAATTGAGCCTTGGTTGTAGAACCTGTCATCAAAGTGTCTACTAAAACCAGTAGCACAGAACTACCCAATTATGTTTCTCTCATGTAGCTAAACCCACAATATTGTCTGAATTTGTTTCTCCTCTACCTACTTCATAGTTTTCTGGAGAGTATATATATCAAAGATAAAACATACCAATCTGAGGTGGCACCATTGGCTCACGACTAATTGTAGGTACTCAGAAGGCTGGGATTTAAGGATCATGGTTTGGAGAAACCATCAGACTGTGTGTCAAGTGGTAGAAAGATAACTTTGAGCAAAAATGCTCAGTGACAGTACCCAGGCCCTGAATTCAAGCCCCAGAACCAACACACACACACACACACACACACACACACACACACACACACACACACACACCCTCCCTCACACACAAATGAATCAATTTGAATGTATAGTTAATATATTTTATACCTCATCATATCATTCATTTAATCAAAGCAGAGTAAATTTGAATGTGTTGTTTGAACTAGCCCAACTGCTCTGCAAAATCACATTTGTTGCAGAGTCATGTGGTTTTTCCTAATGCTGGTTTTAGATGTACTTTATCCTCTAATGTGGTTTGGAAGAAGTCCTTTTTATTAAAGTACAGTCTTCATATGTCAAAGCATAATGTCAAAGACAATATACAATGAGTAACAAGCTGACCTTTAACCTTTCCAAAGAATAGTTTATGAAATTAGACAAGGGATTAACTCTGAATGGTTATACATGAGAAAGATGTTCAGTCTCAGTGGAGAGCTGGGAGACAGAAAAAGTAGGCAGGCAGCCTAATCTTAGGCAATAAGCTACAAGCCATTATTTCTCTAGAATCTTCAGGTACTTTTTCCAGATAATAAAAAAATGAATAAAAAGATTCTCAAGATTAGTGAGTAAGCAAACAGACATAAGTTTAAGGCTCTCAAGAAATATAAATATTACCATTTTATAAGTATTGGGTCTTAAATCATAATACTTTACATGATTTGATCAAAATGTATTTTAAATATGACCATGGATTTTACAAAGTAAGACAATATTTTGAATATGTGTGGAAGAATAATACTTTGTCATTAGCATATTCTTTCCTCTGATAAAAAAAAATCTCCACAAGCAAAATTTTTAAATCTTTCAATTTATGTAATAAAAATGGTATGCTTTTAAAGTTTACATTTTTGTAAAACAAGATGAGAAATCTTAGAATAAAGAACTAGGTATTAGTAAGTAGTTAAAAATAGAAATGAAACAATGAATAGTAAAATTTAATCCAAAAGGAAATTCACAAGAGCTCAAAAAAATTAAAAAACTTGCTACCTAAAACTATGTCTTTTGTTAACAAAATCTGTATAAATTCATCCCATCACTTCTATCCCTGTTCTTTGTACTTTCTGGTTTCCATAGAAACCAACCAATGCCACAGCTAGGTTACTTCTTTCACATTGGTTTTTCTTGCTTATTGATTTTTCTCATCAGTTCTCTGTTTATTCAAATGATGTTTTCATAAAACTTTAGGAAACAAAAGCTTCCAAAATTTTTACATACCTTATTTTTAATTGACAAGTACAAGTATATACATTTATGGAGTACAATGCTGTGTTTCACTATACAATCTCAAACATGTAACCCACTGCTTGGTTGGAAGAATAGTTAAAAATCTCTTACCATAGCTCACATTTCCTTTGACTGAATTAGTCCACAGTCAAGGAAAAAGAGAAAACATACATGTGAATCTGAATTGACTTATAAGATCTGCAAAAATTATGCAAATGTGCCAGGTGCTGGTGGCTCACATCTGTAATTCTAGCTATTTAGGAGGCTGAGATCTGAACACTGTGGTTCAAAGCCAGACTGGCTTTTGAAGCCCATGACACTCTTATCTCCAATTAAAAGGGAAAAAAAGCTGGAAGTGGACTTGAGGCTCTGGTAGAACACTAGCCTACCATAAAAAGCTCGGGGTTAGTGCCCAGGTCCAGAGTTCAAGCCCCAGGAGACACACACACACACACACACACACACACACACACACACACACACGCACACACACAAATTTTTTAAAGCACCTAAACATAATGACAGCAAATGATCTAGAAATGCAAAATTCAGATATTCATGACATAAGCAATGACTTCCAAACTTCAAACCTTTTATCATTTTTCATGTCTTAAATAGTAAATTATTTTGAATCACTGTCCTCAACTGTACATTTCTTATAACCATGATAGTTATTAGGAGCCATCATTACAGAACACTTACTATTCTTATTTTATAGACATGGAACCAGACTTAAAACACCTGCTAAGTAACTTCTCCAAAGCCTTATTTTCTAACTCCTTCTATTGATAGGATACCACTTTAAATCTTGCAATGTTTCTTTCTCACCCACTGACTGCCTCAAGTCTTTATCTCTTGAATCTGGACATCTTTGTTTTCTGTCCTTTCTTTGAGGTCATCCAGATGTTCTTATGACCCCTCCAGGTGCTGCTTCTACCACAAGGACTGTACTAGGGAGATGCTCTGGGGTAGCAGGCAAAACCCAGCTCAGTGTATCAACATCAACGGCTCTCTTAATTGCTGTTTCCTTTATTTATGTATGTATTTACATTTATTTTTGGCCCATTTTGTGGCTTGAACTCGGGGCTTGGATGCTGTCCCTGAACTTTTCACTCAAGGCTGGCACTCCACCACGTGTGTGACACTTCCACCTCTGGTTTTTTGGTGGTTAATTGCAGATAAGAGTCTCATGGACTTTCCTGCCCAGCCTGGTTTCCACCAAAATCCTGAGATCTCAGCCTCCAGAGTAACTTAGATTACAGGCGTGCACCACTGAGACTTGGCTTGCTGTTTCCTTAATTAAGATCAAATGAATCTATCTTTCAAAGTATCTCTAATAGTATGTTAAATTGCTAAATTTATAGGAAAGACAGATTATGAAAGTTTTGTTCCTGAAGCATTTGATATGCTATTGAATTTCACACAAGTGTTTCTGCTAGTAGAGATCTGTGTGATAAGGTGTGGATTCAAAAATTACATGTAAAGAATTGGTTTCAAAAAGTTGTGATATATTGTATTTTTAATTTTTTTAAGCGCCAGGACTTGGACTTGAGATCTCACTGGGCTTTTTCCTATTCACAGCTGGTGCTCTACCACTAGAGCTCTATCTTCACTTCCAGTTTTTTCAGTGGTTAACTGGAGTTAAGAGTTTGTCTGAAAGGATAAAAAGATAAATGAACCCAAAAGCAATACTTATAAAACCCTTTGATGTAAACCCACTGAACAACTCATGGGAGGAGAGGAGAAGAGGGAGGGGGAGGGGAGAATGAGGAAGGAGGTAACAAATTGTACAAGGTATGCACTCACTGCCTTACGTATGAAACTGTAACCCCTCTGTACATCACTTTGACAATAAATAAGTAATATTCAGAAAAAAAAGACTTTGTCTGAGCTGGTTCTGAATCATATTCCTCAGATCTCGGCATCCTGAATAACTCTGATTATGGGTGTGAGCCACTATCACCAGCCTACACCGCTTTTAGTTGCCAATAACCGCTTGACTAAAATTCTAATTAAAATTAAACTTAAAAATGGAGTTTGTTACAAAAATTTGGCCCAATATTATTTGATTAGAAAATAATAAAAGGTCAATAAACATTCATTGTAGTTAGTAAACAGACTAAGACAGGAATTTTAATCTCTTGAATTTAATGCCAATTTACAAATAATGGCAAAGAAGTTTTTTGAGAAAAGAAAATAAAGGTTTATTAATTTTGCCCAGAAAAATAAAAATCATACATGCTGCTATCTGAAAAATAAAGCATAGTGGGATCAGCGAGGTGGGTAGGATTGGTAGGGGAAGACAGGAGTTCTTGAAAAAGCCTTTCTGTCTGGCTTCAGGGTGTACAATGTTGTGGTTTGATTTGTAGCTGAATGGTGGCGTGGGTCTGCTTGATTCCTCATAAACAGACACTTGCTTCTGGAGTTGTTAACCTGGTTGTTTTATTTTTTCCTCTGTCTTTCTGGTGAGAAACAGGAGGGCCTTGCCTGGCTGTCCATACAATCTTGAGTTGACTCAGGAGAGGGAATGAGGGGAAGCAACGCACAAAGAGGATAGAAAAAAAAATTCTTTTTTTTAAACTTGTGAAGCTGAAAGTTGACTGGCCAATGAAGTGTGTTCATTATTGGGCTAAAATGGTTACTGTATTGAACAATTAGCTTTCTAGTCTTTTTCTTGAATGGTAGTTTTTTCTTTTTTAAATTTTTTTTCTTCTTTATTGTCAAAGTGATGTAGAGGGGTTACAGTTTCACATGAAAGGCAGTGAGTACATTTCTTACCCAACTTGTTACCTCCTCCCTCATTTCCCCCCCTCCCCCTTTCCCTCTCCTCAGCTAAGTTATACAGTTGGCTTACACCAAATGGTTTTGTAAGTAATGTTGTTACAATGGTTTGTCTTTTTATCCTGTCTCTCAATTTTGGTATTCCCTTTTAGTCTTTTTTTTCTTTTATAATTATCTTCAAGTAGATGTACAAAGGATTTACCATTCAGCAAAGCAGTTTATGAATACAATCCATCTTTTTTAAATAATTGAGGAGAGTAGATATGGAGACATTGAAGGAAGCTACACAGCCCATTTCTGTTATAGGTACCTCTCAGGATCCACTCCTTATTTTCCCAGCGTGTGGGGGCATGTGGTTCCCCTTAAGGAGAATGCATCAGATTCATTTAACAATCGTTACAAATCTGGTAGCTAATCATATGCAACAAAATGATTGCACTGGTCAATGGCATTCTAGGTGTTAGGCTGCCATGTCTGAATGCGTCTGCAAGGCTGTGTCCAGGCGAAAGCCTCATCTGCATCTGTTAAGTGAGCAGAGCAGACAACTGGTCACTCCCTGGTCACTTGAGAGTCTCCAAACAACACAAAAATGGAAGGAGAATCCATTCTGTTCTCTTGAGCCTTCAAGACATCAACCTTTACTTTCTCCAAGGCATCCTAGATCCTGGGTCTCAGACTCTAATTATTAGATCTTAGTTTGCAGACTCAATCAGATTGTTTCTCTGACTTGCGAGTAATAGATAGTGGTTTTTCTCAAGGTACATAACCATAAGAGCCAATCCCAAAAATAAATTCTTTATAGCTATTTATGGCTATGTCTATCTATATATAATAGTGATTTATTATCAGTGCTTTGTCATGTAAATCCTGTGATCTGTCTATCATCTACCTATCATCTTAGAGCTTCTCCATGGCAAAGGACATAGCTAGCAAGATAAACAGAAAGCTCACCTATTGGGAGAAGATCTTTACTGGCTATACATCAGATAATGGCTTCATATCTAACATATACTTAGAACTCAAAAAATTGAAGCTCCCAGAAACAAATTCTCAAAGAAACAACCAACCCATTAATAAATGAGCTAAAGAATTAAAGAAAGACTCCTCTGAAGAGGAAAGAATAACATCCAGCAGGGCAGGATTAGTGGTAGAGTGCTTGCCTAGCATGAAACCCTGGGTTCGATTCCTCATTACCACATAAACAGAAAGGCCAGAAGTGGCGCTGTGGCTCAAGTGGTAGAGTGCTAGCCTTGAGCAAAAAGAAGATCAGGGACAGTGCCCAGGCCCTGAGTGCAAGCCCCAGACTTATAAGAGAGAGAGACAGAGAGACAGAGAGAGAGAGAGAGAGAAAGGTGTCCAATAGACACATGAAGAAATGTTCAACATCCCTGGCCATAAATAAATGCAAATCAAAACATTGAGATTCCACCTCACCCCAGTTACAATCATTGTCAAGAAACTAATAACAGATGCTGGTGGAGATGTGGCCAAAAGGGAAAGCTGCTACAATGACGGTGGCTGTGCAAACTTGTTCAACTACTCTAGAAAGCAGTATGGAGGCTACTCAAAGGCTAAACATAGAGCTCCCCTATGACCCAGCAACCCACTCCTAGAGATTTACCCAAATGACCACAAACAAGGCCACACTAAAGCTACCAGCACAACTATGCTCATTGAGCATTACTTACCATAGCCAAGATATGGAACCAACCCAGAGGTCCCTCAGTGAATGAATGATTCACAAAAATGGAATCCTATGCTTCCATCAGCAAGAATGACATTACTCGGTTCATAAGGAAATAGAAAAACTTGGAAAAAATCATAATAAGTGAAGTAAGACAGACCCAAAGAAACATAGGCCACATGGTTTCCCTGATTTGTACTAACTAGTATATGTCTAAAATAGTCTAAGCAGAGGATCACAATAGCTCAATAGCTGTGTGCATATGATCATATAAGATGATACCAATCAAAATGAGCTACAAGAAATGAAAAAAGGCATTTTTTTGTTTTTAGTGTACTGTATGCAGTACACTTTTTTGTCTACCCCCTTGTCACTGTTTTGTTGTTGTTGTTGTCTCAGTCCCCATTGTCTTGTGTATAAGTTTATCTGATTTAGGGATGGAAAAGGGAATCACAGAAATGGTGAAACAAAGGACAAAGGGTGAACCAATGCAACAGTGATACTTACAAGACACCATGTTGGAAATGAACTTTACCACTTGTGGGGGGAGGGGAGACAGGGGGAGGGAAAGCTGTAGAAAAGGAGGAAGAGGGGAACAATGTTTGACAAGAACTGCACTCATTTCCTTCCTTATGTAACTGTAATTTTTTTGTAAAATTCATCTTGATTGATGTTATCCCTTTCTAGTTTGAAGTTCATATTTAGGATTTATAGATAGTACTTGAAAATTCTCATTTAAAGCCTCTTTAGAAAAATAATAAAACAATGTTCTTTTCTTTTTCTTATACATCTGTCAAACCTGACAATATTACTGAATCAAACACACACACACAAAAAAAAATCCTAGAGCAGGACATTCCAACAGAGCATAATTTTTAAAGTATTTATAACTAAAGAAACACTGAAGATAAGTCATGCAGCAAACCTATATCATCTAGATCATATTATTTTGCATTAGTAGATATAAAAAGACAAGCACATGAATTCATGTTAATTTGTAGAAAGATATGTCAAAAATGGATTTCCTGTGATGCTGATCAAAGTAATTCTTGTTCCTTTCAATATTATTTGCAAAAGAAACCCTTCAGAAGTATGTGTTATGATTCATCATAGAAGGATAACAAAGTCCATGGTCTCAGAGAGCTTGGGTTGCTGCGATATTTAATTGCTAAAAACTTCCAATTATCTACTTTATATTTTAAAAGAAGTGAAGTAGAGCTGGTTGCTAGTGGCTCACACTTCTAATCCTAGTTGATCTGAGGATTGCAGTTTGAAGCCAGCCCAGGCAGAACAATCCATGAGGCTCTTATCTCCACTTAACCAGCAAAATACCAGAAGTTTAGCACTAGTTCAAGTGTTAGAGGCCCAGCTTTGAGCAAGCATGAGGTCCTGAATTAAATCTACAGTTCTGGCATCAAAAAATAAGATAATATTTTGGGATTCATGTTCAGGTTTCTGTATGGCATATGATTTTAGGCCAAAAGGTAAATAATGCCATATGGAATGTGTATTTCCAGCAACACAATTCATGTCAGCAGCAATGCATGCTGTTATTTCTTCTCTGACTGTGCTTTGAATCCCTAGTTACATCAGAAATTGTTCTTAGAATAGTAGATAACTGAGAATTATTGTACAAAGAAGAACACATGAAAGTGAGTGTTGATGGGATCATTTCTCCAGAGTGCAAAATAACGCAAAAAGCAGTTCACAGTTTGACAAATGAGCCAAACAATTGGATGAATCCCACGGGTGAGTTTTTTTGTTTGTTTGTTTTTAGTGGAAGAGTTTAAGATAACTGAATAGAACGATCTGCTGATATCTGTGAGGGAACAGATATCAGTCCTAGAAGAATGTTGAAAGTAATAAAACATTCTTGTTAGGTGAGAAAAAACATACTTAGTATGTGAGGGAAGAAAATCAACAAAACAGGAATGAGTGGGCCGGGAATATGGCCTAGAGGCCAGAGTGCTTGACACACTAAGTGTGCTGTGATCACTGATATTTTATTCTTTTGTGTATAGAATTTCTCTAAGGAATTATAAACTTGGAAGTTTGACTGAGGTGGTCAAAAAGCTTGGCTGAAATACATCTAATGAGTAGCCTTGGACTCTTTTGACTAGAAAAACATGCTTGATGTCAGCACTGCGGACATTGCATTGACAGAGATGATGGAAGGTGGTCAAGAAAAACAAAAATCTAAGACAGTTAAAGCCATGGAGAAGCAGACTGGAAAAAAGTGGTTGACTTCAAGATGGAAGTGAATTCAGTGGGGTTTTTTGTGATGGTGTGTGGAGTAATTGCACTGAAATTAAGTAAAGCTCCTTTTCTCTCACTTAAACTGAGTTGGAATCAGATTCTTCATTTTACTGTATAAGGATTTTACTGCATAAGGAATAGAATTCGCCAGGATAAAACAACCATTACTTTGGAATTTTATATACTCTGAGTAAAATTCCATTCTGCTATTAAGAAACCTTGCATTTCACTTACATAGACTGTACTATTCTAGCTTTTATTCAGCCTCAATAGCACCATGTTTCACTTATGACTTTGCTGCTATTCATTGTATATAATAAGTTTTGTCTTAAGACCTATATTCAGTTTTCTACAGGTGGTAGATGGATACTGATGACAGTATAGAGAAATAATGATCCTGGAAATATCAAAAAATTTCTGAGAAATAAACAGCAAATAATACTAACAAGAAAGATGTAGAAATTATTTGGTAGCTCTTAATTTTACATTTTCAAAGAAATAAAAGCCTTCCTTTTCCATAAAACATTACAACACAAGTACTTAATGCTAATCCCTCAACAATTTTCTTTCTTTCTTTCTTTCTTTTTTTTTTGGCCAGTCCTGGGGCTTGGACTCAGGGCCTGAGCACTGTCCCTGGCTTCTTTTTGCTCAAGGCTAGCACTCTGCCACTTGAGCCACAGCGCCACTTCTGGCCATTTTCTATCTATGTGTTGCTGGGGAATCGAACCCAGGGCCTCATGTATACGAGGCAAGCACTCTTGCCACTAGGCTATATCCCCAGCCCCCTCAACAATTTTCTAAGAGTACTTTAAAATATAAGGTCTATTAATTTATTTAAAAATAAATGGTTTCCCTAAATTCTGCCACTTTTCTTTTAGAATTCAACAGTACTATACTTTTATTGCAATTTATATAAATTATGTAAATATTATGATTTCCTTATAGTTTCATTGGGATTCATTATTTGAAAGAAATGAGAACATTTAATTTTACAACATTGCTTTTGTTTTGATTTGATGTTTCCAGTGCTGGGAATGAACCCAGAACTTTGCATCAATGAGGTAAATTTTTACACTTTTCAGAAAATGTTTTCAAGCTTTCTTGTTATGCTTTCTTCTTCTTTTTATGATATCTAATTACTAAAGTTGTATGTTATTAACTGAAATTGCTCCAGGCTAACATATTGGCTCATATTATTTTCAGTATTTTATGGAGACATACTTAAGACAATGGATACTTGTCTTTCATCCCAGGGCAGATAGGATTCCAGGCTTTATTTCTAGACAAAAAAAAAAAAAGCCAAATGAGTGACAAGAAAATGGCACACTTTTATCCAGTCTTAATAAAAACTTTTAAATAATATATAAAGAATACTTAGAGACAAACGTTTTAAAGATTTTAAATCTCAAAAAGTTCTCCAAGGCATCATTAATTTTTTGCCTCAAAAATATTAAGAATCTACCAGGTAATGGTAGCTCATCTCTGTAATTCTATCTACTTAGGAGGCTAAGAGTCTCAAAATTGAGATTTGAAGCCAGCTTGAGTAGAAAAGTCTGAGATTATGTGTCCAAGGTAACCAACAAGAAGTCAAGCTGAAGCTGTAGCCCAACTAGTAGAGCAGTAAGCACAAGCAAGCCAGCTGGTTGAGTTTTCAGGCATGAAAACTTTTTTGCTGCTGGCAAAAAAGAACAAGAAAGAGGAGGAGGAGGGGCTGGGGATATGACCTAGTGGCAAGAGTGCCTGCCTCATATACATGAGGCCCTGGGTTCGATTCCCCAGCACCACATATACAGAAAAGGCCAGAAGTGGCTCTGTGGCTCAAGTGGCAGAGTGCTAGCCTTGAGCAAAAAGAAGCCAGGGACAGTGCTCAGGCCCTGAGTCCAAGCCCCAGGACTGGCCAAAAAAAAAAAAAAAAAAAAGGAAGAGGAGGAGGAGAAAGAGGGGGAAGAAGAGGGGAAAGAAGAGGGGGAGGGGAGGGGAGGGGAGGGGAGGGGAGGAGAGGGGAGGGGAGGGGAGGGGAGGGGAGGGGAGAGAGGAGAAGATTATTAAACCATGCTTGGGAAAAAGTCTCCCTAACTTTTCTCAGGTTGGCCCTGATTTAGTTTCTGAGCTCTGTCACCTGAGTAGACAGGATTACAGGCTGCAGTCATCATACTCAGCTCGTTATTCAATATAAAATATTCAAAGAATTTAAATGAATCTTTTTAAATTGGTAACTGACCCTCCAAATAGTTTACTGGCTATATTAATACAAAGTTAGTTTGACACTTAATAAATATTCTCAAAGAAATAGTTTTCGGTAGAATATTTTGCATTTTTATTGGTGATTTTGTGTTTTTGTTTGTGACAGTGGAGTGAATATTTGTTTATAAACAGATACATCTGATTTTTAACAAAATGCAGATTTTTTATGAGGAAATATTGTATTGTCTGTACAAATTAGTCAGAGGAGATTTTATGAGTAGCCATGAATATCTTCTAAAGAAAGGTGCTAAATTCTGGAGTATATTCTAAGTGTGGATGTGCAGCCATTGAAGGATACACTACACTAAATGGACCACCAGAATTAATCACATTTACATAAGCAAAGTTCATTTTTTTCTCTGAAAATACATTGGTTATAGAAATTCTGAGGTTAATAAAAATCTATCACTTTAAACCATAGCTTCTATTGTTGATGATCCTCTTGTATCCCCTTCTTGTGGTTGTCCCTGCACTATCACTGTATCTCATCTGAGTACCCTGGATACTGTGTATACTGGTGTTAGAACTAGGGAAGGGAAAGGGAATACCAAAATCGAGAGACAACAGATAAAAAGACAAACAACTCCAAAAGCAATACTTGCAAAACCATTTGGTGTAAACCAACTGAACAACTCATGGGGGTGGGGGGAGGGAAAGGGGGAGGGGGTAATGAGGGAGGAGGTAACAAACAGTACAAGAAATGTATCCAATGCCTAATGTATGAAACTGTAACCTCTCTGTACATCTCTTTGACAATAAATAGGAAAAAAATCTATCACTTTGAGAAAATATATGAACAAGTATGATTTTTTATAATGAAAAATAATGTAGCAACGAGCTGCTTTGCTGTGTTTAGGATTCCACTCAGGCATTTAGCATTAAATTCCTCACCCCCTTTCATGACAGGTGGGCAGTTCGATTTGTTGTCTTAAATATAGATACATAAATTCAAAGAAATTATATTTATAATAAGGATCACTTCTACCTCTGATCAAATCTTTGGAGGTCCCCTGGTTCTGTCCTAATATACTGTACTTAAGGTGAACATTTCAGAACCCCAGATCTAAGAAAATAGGGTAAAGGTGGGGTATCTACAAAGCATAGAGTCAGCTATAAGAGCAACACAAGCATTTCTGAATACAACATCCAAGTAGACTGCAAATTCAAACCTAATAGATACTGGGATATGGGTTTTACTAAGGAAAAGTATTGCTATTCACCGCATAGTTTGTGGCAGTGGTGTGCTAGAAAATGGGAGAGAATCAGATTTCTATAATTATGTATCTACATATATGGATAGATAGACATGTTTATTACAAACTTTGCTAATATATAAAGGGTGTATTGGACACAATCTGCAAATAAAGTTGAAATATGCAATCTTCATTATTATCAATTTCATACAACCATTTGACACTCACAGAAATGCTTTAGCTAGGGGCTGGGGATATGGCCTAGTGGTAGAGTGCTTGCCTCGTATACATGAAGCCCTGGGTTCGATTGCCCAGCACCACATATACAGAAAACGGCCAGAAGTGGCGCTGTGGCTCAAGTGGCAGAGTGCTAGCCTTGAGCAAAGAGAAGCCAGGGACAGTGCTCAGGCCCTGAGTCCAAGGCCCAGGACTGGCAAAAAAAAAAAAAAAAAAATGCTTAAGCATTTCTTAACTGTTATGTTTATTGTCAATTTACAATTGCAATTGATTTTAAAAAATAAAAGCAAAGTTACAAAGTGAAGGTCACTTTATAGTTTTGTTTACTTTAATAAGTGCAAGAAACAACAACCTTGGAGACAGTTCTGAAATTGCACTTGCCAATGGCATGAACCCAATTTTTTTCAGAAAATAAAAACATACTGCTATGAAGAATAATCCTGGGTTTTCTATTCACTATAAAACAGATATAGACACTGTACATCTGCTAGTTTAATCTTCATCAACATTACTTTCCCCCATTTCTTTCTAAACAAATGCGAAGACACTTGTTATTGAAAGCAAAAGTACTGAGTAGAGATATGCAGCAAGTAGCAGGCCCTTGTGAAGCCTTTCTACCAACAGATTAACACAACTGACACAAGTAACCTCAAAACCATGAGGGATGAAGCTTGCCTAAAATTATAAAACATGGTGCTTAGCATATTCATGAAATTTTTAATAAATTTTATTTAATATAATTTATTTTTTAGAATCAATTGTTTATCAAATGGCTTGCAAAATTCCAAGAATAGTGAACAGTGGTGAATGAGTTTCCACACAATACTGCTTAGTAGCTTCACGATTTCCTGGGAATTTTTCCTGAATTTTTCACTGGGAGAAGCATTTTTGAAGACTCTAGGTTTCCCAAACTCACAGACTTGGGATAACCCTATTACTTATATAAAAGTGTAACGCTAAAGAATCCATGTATCCACTGTACCTACATCCACATGCCAGTGCCCACCCCTCTTCCTCTAGATGTGGGCTGGGATTCAAGACTCTGGTAAAGCAGATGGCTGTCATGGTTCCCGTCGCTGGTGGGGTTTTCCTAACACTTCTATACTATCCTTCAGTTTGGAATTGGTGTAATTCAGATCCAGTCTAAATTCATCATCGTATTTTCACTTATTGAGACCAAATCTGCAGTCTTAGTAAGATTCCCTTTATTTTTTTACTGTTAAGAATCCCTTTAATATCACTATTAAGATCCATTTTCTCCTCTATTTATTCCACATAGTTTCCAGTTACTCTGAAAATTAAGCAAGATTGTATTTATACAATGCCCACTTTAGACATTCAATAATTATTACAATAATATTCTTATGACTGATACTACTCTAAAGTCTATGTCTTATATTCGTTCTAGTTGGTATAATTAGTATAATTAGCTTGAAGGTGGCAGCTATCGTTCCAGGAAATTAAATACAATTTGTTACAGAGTTTGTCTCCACTATATATGTATATTTGAAGAAAGGAGTTCTGTGACTGAGGTTTTACTATATAGCAAAGGATATTAATCATAATACTATACCAATTCTTCAACTAATTTGATACTCATTTTTCAGCCAACCCTATACATACTTGATTCTTACAATTTCTTGGAGGCACATCTTACTTTTTATCTTTCAGATGCCTTTCATATCAATCTGTAACCCCTCTGTACCACACCTTGACAATAAAGAAAAAATATTAAAAAAAGAGAAAACGACTATTTCTTGCTATAGTGATAAATGCTTCTCAACTTTGTATTATCATGTAGCTGAAAATAACATCCAGGAAATACAGAGCAAAGTGTTGGTAAGCATGTAATTCTTCAGTTTCAATACACTGCTTATGGAAGTCACAAGAAAAGTCCAAATTCTAGTGAAAAATTATCAAGCTCTGACTGCCCATATTCTGCTTTTATGAATAAAGTTTTTATTGGTGTACAGGTACAGAGTAGTCCCTTTCTATGAGCAGGAACATGGTTGCAAGAACGCATACACATTCAAGGTCTTGCACTGAGGATGCTCAATTCATTTATTCTGTGATATATTGCCTAATTTCTGTTAAAGGCACAACGTTGTTGTTTTTTCTTATTTATTGTCAAAGTGATGTACAGAGAGGTGGTTACAGTTTCATATGTGAGGCCTTTGGGTACATTTCTTGTACGTTTTTCAACAAATCTCTTTTTTTTACTTTCATCACATAATTAAAATTTAATTTTTTCTTACTCTACTACTTGAATGTATTACTTAAATTAAGTACCATTTGCCCTTCCTGGCTTTGGAGGATTATCACAATTTCACATTGCTTTCAGTTGGGGGGGAGCATGTGCTTTTTTGGAGGCAGATTTTCACAAAATTAAGGGCAGGAAAATGCTCAGCCGATTACAGTGATTTATATTATGCTTCAAGCATTTGTGTAATGCATTTGTGGGAGCTTAACACTCTTCTTTTTGAACTATTTATTTATACTATTATTATTTATACCTGCTGAGCAAAACATGTATAATAAATCCTCAAATAGGACAGGCTTTTTGGATTCATCAGCAGAGATCAACTGCTGCTGTTTTATTACACTGCTGCTGTTTTATTACAAAGTCAGAGTCCAGTAGTTGTGACAGGTGCCTGCAAAGCCAAGCATATTTACTACCTGTTTTAGGAGAAAAGAAATGTTTCTATATTCTCACCTGGTCAGGAGAAGATGATTTGGGAAGAAGGGAAAACTAGTCTAAGCTGTTGTTTCCTAAATTTTCACATGAAGAAGTTGTGTTTGTGTTCTGTTCTGAAAACTGCAATCTCTTCCCATAAGTACAGTTCCCTAAAAGGAATGGAAGATGAGAATTAGACCTACAATTTGATAGGATCTCCTGAAACAAGAGCTAGAGAGTTCTAAGAAGCTCTACTGTCAGATATTGAGATATTTATTGTGCGAAGGCAGGGAATTTTCTATCTGCCACACAGCTTTCAGAATGTTATTTTCTAAAATCACATCTAAATTCATTTTTTGCATTTTTAACATTTTATTTTATTGTATTGTAAGGGTGATATCAGAGGGCTTACAGTTACATAAGTAAGGTAATGAGAACATTTCTTTTTGAACTTTGTTACCCTCTCCCTTGTTTTTCCCCATTTTCCCTCCCTCCCAAGCCTGCCCACCAAATTGTAAAGTGTATTTCCAACATACTGTCTTGTGAGTATTGCTGTTGCATTGGGTTTCTCTTTGTCCTTTGTCTCACCATTTTGTGATTCCCCTTCCCTTCTCCAAATCAGATAAACATATATACAAGACACAGTACCAAAATATAAAAACAGTGACAATAGGAGAAAGATTAACAAGTTCTATTGATTTGTCTTGGGACTAAACTTGTTCTTTCATGAAAAACTTCTCATTTTGTGTGTTGAGGAGAAGTAGTATATGTCAAGAAATTCTTCCTTGGGGCTGGTATTGAACAAAATCAAATGTAATAATTTGCCTCAAAAATTGGATAATAGTTTTATTGAAAAGCCATTTAAAGTAGAACCATTTTATTTTCAGTTTTTACATTGATTGGCTATATAGATTTACCATAAATAAAAACTGGATCACCAAGAATATTGAGTTTTATGGTATCTGTTCCATCTAATACCGTAGAAAATTAGGTTAGACTGTCTGGAATTTTATTAAATAACAGTCTTTTTAATCTCCTTAAACAAAATCTCATATTTTTGCCTGAAGTGCTAGCAATAAAAAAAGTATTCAACAGAAGTGGGAAATTCTCCCAACATTAGAATACTATAATAATTCTTTAGAATGAATGTTTTAAGTCTTCCTAGTCGAGTAATACTTCCCAGTGGAAATGATAAAACTATCACCAGGCCCTAGAATGCAGCACATTACTGCCACAGAAATAGAAGAAAGAAGGACTCTCAATGTAGGACAGTCTACCTTTCAGAGCCCTCTTCCTCAAGTGTAAGATGGAGGTAAAAGGAAATATGTTGATTGGGATGTAGGTCCAGGTGTTATAACAATAGTTCTCTATAAGCAATCCTCCCATCGCCCTTCATCCTAAGGCTCCACTGCTCACAGCTTTGTCAAAAAACCACACAGAAAAAGACACACACACACACACACACACACACACACACACACACAGGAGTCACTCATGATTTTGGAAGAGGTATTCAAAAGCTACTTGTTTAAAAAAAAAAGCATCTATTTTCTACGTGGGATCTATTGGTTGACTAAAAGCAGCATAAAAGCTTGGTATTCTGGCCTCCTTCGTTCTGAACCACTTTCCCCTGCAGTTGCTTTGCAACCACCTGGGGCTCAGGAAGGACTGTAGTATTGGTGGACAAACACAGTGTGGCAGAGGACAAGACTAACCCATGGCAGATAGCAGTCACTCGCCGTAACAATTCTCACTTGACGGGGCTTGCAGTGTTGAGCAACTGCCCAGGCAATGACCACCACACACTGGGACTGGGACTGGGACTGTCGGTGACTCATGCGTATCTTTCCATGTGCTCCAGGATTATTCCTCCTCTGTTCTATCTGCTGAAGAATACGGACTGAAGATTCACCTTGCCTCTTCCCACATTCTTTTTGTATTGTGTCAACAGACTCTCCTTTCTCTAACTTCCACCATCTTTCTTATGTTTGGTATATTGCAATGAATGGCTGAATCTGGCCTATGGAATTCGGGAGTTCAGACCTGGTACTAAAACTACTGTAACAATTTCAGGAAAAAAAAAGTTTCTGACCGAAAAGGCCATGTCTCCAGTGTGTCTCAGCTAACCACGGGAGGGATGCATTATTAACTTTTCTTCCTTGTGTATATATAGCCCAACACATGACTAGGGTGTAACTGTGTGTTATACCACTTTCCTATGGCCATTTCTGACTGAGCTTTTAGCAAGATGAGATTTAAATTATGGAAGTCATGGAAAACAGAAATGAGCAGGGGACAGGATCATGGAGAAAATACCTCATTGTCATGCATAACTCTACTACCCAGTCTCCTGAAGTCCTGTCTGATGGCAGTGTTCTATCCATGTAAGAACATATCCAACTTTCAGAGCAAACATTGTCTTCATTGAAAGGCATTCCCTTATCTGTCTTTGTGGAATACTCTGTAACATCCGTTACAGACTCAGCATGGATTACCCTGTGTGGCTGATAGAGAGTAAGGCCTGCATACACTTGAACTACCAGGGAGTCACACAAGGCCAGGGGACTTTGAGCAGATACATGTCTTAATTTACTTTTAAAACAAAG
Organism: Perognathus longimembris pacificus; assembly: GCF_023159225.1. NCBI lineage: Eukaryota > Metazoa > Chordata > Mammalia > Rodentia > Heteromyidae > Perognathus > Perognathus longimembris. Next base: position 85,922,357 of record NC_063165.1, on the reverse strand, counting down.
TCATTGAATCTTTTATTGTTTTTTTCCCTAAGGGTATAATTTTCTTCCTTCCCTCTTCAAAAGACTCAACTTATCCACAAGTGATCTCTGTAGAGTGGGCTATGGATTTTTCAGAACAAAGCAATGGCGATTTAAGCCAGAACCCTTAAAAACTGGGCAGAAAGCACACCCAAAAAATGAGGTTTGCTAAAATCTGTGTTCCTTGTTTTTCAAAGTAGTGTTTATTGAAAAGAAAAAAAATCTTGTCAGTCTGACAGCTTTATGGCCACTATTTGTTTAATTTTACAGAACAAATAAACAGGCTATTGTATATGCATCATTATTTAGTGACTTAATTATCCTGGCCCAGGAATAATTGTGACTTATATAGGATTATAATATGCATGTTAAATTGATGCTAACTTTTCTTTATCAAAATATAGAATCCTCACTCATTTAATCCTAGCTACTCAAAAGGCTGAGATTTTAGGATCACAATTCGAAGCCAGCCTGGGAAGAAAAGGCTGTGAGACTCTTATCTCCAATATACTTATCAAAAGATAGAAGTGGCTCTGTGGTTCAAGTGGTAGAGCGCTAGCCTTGAGCATAAGGAGGCTCAAGGACAGTGCCCAGGTCCTAAGTGAGTATAAGCCCAAGGACCACCAAAAAAATAAAATGTAATTATACACACACACACACACACACACACACATACATACACACATATTATCCTTATCTATGTGTTAAAATCTTAGTCCTCACCTCAGAATGTGGTAGAAATCTTTTCAGAGGTGGAGCCTTAGGAAGTCATCATATTATTGAGGGGCATGTCTAGGGAGCCCCAGCCCCTTCATCTTGTTTTTATGTCCTATTCATGAGAGGAGTAGTTTTACTCTATTACACACTACCACTATGATGTCTTGCCAGAGGCTCACAGTGATGGGGTCAGTGGATCTTTGACTGGAACTTCTAAAACTGTAAGCCAAAATAAACATTTTTTTTTACAAAAGAAAGAGAATGTTCTAAGCCTTGTGAAAATGATTGAAAATAGTGTAAGAAAAGAAAAAGCCTATGAATTTTGACCCTTCATAAGCATTGTTTTGCAAATATCATGTGCTTTTGATGTCTATTTTGACAGGTAGACTGAGAAATATAGGTAGATCTCTTTTACAATGCTGAGTATATCTGAAATTTTACTTATGACTCCTCTACTGGATGACTTGCATCCAATAAGGTATTTCCAGGTAATTTTCTGACTGCACCCCTGACCACCGAAAGCAGTAGTATCCAAAGTGCTGATGAGAAAAGGGAATCTCTATCATCAAAGTGTAGGAGGCCATCTAAAAGACACTTTGGCTTTGTTCTGTAATTAACTGAGAGTGTCTTCGCCCATCTTTTATCTGAGCTATTCTGTGTTCCAGTGAATTTTGCAATCAGCTGGCTTGCAAGAGAAAAGAATCAGTGCCCCTCACACAGCAAATGTCTCACACAGCCAGGAACATGGGAGACCACCTTGTTCCTGTTGTGTTTTAGTACTACAATGGTAACGTCTATGGAATTCCTCCCTGGATAAACACGGTGTTCATGGCCAACCAACTCATAAGGTGACTTGGAACTATCTGAACTATCTCTCACTCACACCCCTCATTCTCCCGAGCTAACCTGAAGCTAATATCTGTATCTCAGAAGATAACAGAGAAACCTGTCTTGTTGGGTCACAGTATCGTGGTCACTGTTATTTGTCCTTTCAGGCATGAAGAACATCTTTGGAGAAAATCCACTGTAAAATCTAGCCACGCAGGAGTTTTATGGAGGGAGGAGGGAGAGATCATGTTTATCTGCACATCTCTAAGGGAAGAAGAATTTGGCCTCAGGTTTAATGCAGTTGAATATGGAAGTAAAATAAGCCTGGATCATAAGCTTCTGATGGTCACTCAAGTAGTCCTTCTCATGAAGAAATTAAAAACAAAACCAAGCTCAAAGTAGAGCTGTGGCTCAAGGGGAAGAACACTATCATTGAGCAGAAAAGCTTAGGGACAGCACTTAAGCCCTGAGGTCAAGTTCCAGGCTCTTCATATAGTAAAATAAGTAAAAGAACAAAGCCAATTGATTTAAGCAAGACATGAACTCAAGGAAGTTCTAGGAGAAAAAAAGAGTCTATAAAGACTGTAAGTAGGGAGAAGAATAAGGTGACAATGGCAATAATAGACACAAAATGTCTGAGTTAACAATGATCACAGTATTGATGCATACACAAGAATCTTAAAATGTGTTGCTGCACTCAAGGCCTCTTACCATTGAGCCAAGGATAGGAATATTTCCAGTATGACTGGATTCTGAGTGAGCCACCAGGTGACTGTTGGCTCAAGCCAGAGAATAGAGAATACTGGGGGAAGAAGGGAGCCTCTGAGAAAAATATAAAACTATTTATATTTTGGAGCTTACAAAATTTTGAGGCAATGGCAGGATATGTTAGAGAAAATGTCAAGTTGATAATACAGATGACATTATAATTCTAGGTCAAAGAATTCACATTCTGAGAACAGTCGTGTTATTCACATGATGTCAACCATATAATAAAGGTGAACCTGGGCCACTGCAATGACAGGCATGATGATAAACAATAAATAGTAAAACTTAGAAATGTTGTGTTTCAGTAAGTAACTCTCAATTGCAATTTGAGTTCTTTCTTTCTTAAGACATTCCTTTGAAGGATCCTTTTAATTGACCGTTAACACTATTTCCTGAAGAACACTCCATTGACAAACCTATAAATGAGCACTTTGATTGTTGACCGAACCAAAAACAAAAGCAACAAAAATAAAAACAAATCTAAGCACAGCTGGATGATGACATATGACTAAATTAGAAGTCTGAAATGTTTGCATTTTTCTTATTGGGTGTTTGCATGTGTATATGTGCTCGTGAGTATAGGGGCATATGTGCAGAAGTGTGTGCATGAGTCCAAAACTATGTGTATAGGTAGATGTATGTGTGTGCACGTCTTTGCATGTGTGTGCACAAACGTGTTTGTGTGTGTTTCTTTTCATTTCCCCTCTTCCCGCAGCAGCCATGTTTTTGGTCTTGTGCATCAGAACTTCCCTAGACCTAGCAGAATTTACGTGGTCTTCTGGGCTGCCCTCGGAGGGCTTCAAACGTGCAAGAATGGAAGAAATTACTTTATCTCACAGAGGAAGGGAATTCGGTTTTAAGAATTAGAGAGATGTAAGGTCTGGTAAGCTTTAAGAAGCAGATACATTCACAGAGTACCTTCTCCACTCAGACTATACAGAACACCTTGAAGACTGCAAGAATTAATTTTAGATACTTGAGTCTGAACAGCAAGTGGCTTGCTTTTGGGAGTTACAGTAAAGAGCCAGTGGCATCACTGTGTGTGAAAAGGAGGTGTTAGGACATGCTGGCTGCCTTTGGAGAGATTTACCGGGCTTGAACAATGATTAGCTCACAAGTGACCATAAATGCACCAGGTAGGATTTTCCAACTATGCTGTGTGACTTAATTCTAATGTTTGCAATAGAAAAGGAGATCTGAGAAAATCACTAATGTTGGGTTTTCTGCCACATTTAATGGACTAGGTTATTATATGAGCTAGAAAAGTAAAGAAAAGTGTTAACAAGAAAGTATCACTTCATTGAAGAATCATGTAAACCTAGCTTCACAGTCTTTTTAAATAAAAATAGAAAATTATGGGAGAAACAGGTCTGTGCCTTGTACTTTGAATTTTACAAAGCTTTCTAGACTTGGTGTTTAAATTTAAGTATTATTATTATTTAGGAGGTTATTTTCTTTTTGCAGCAAACAGTATGTATGATTTCTATTGGAAACACTATTGTAATATAAGCCTCTGAAAGTCATTATTACAATGCCACCTTTCAACTGTGAATTCCACTTTCAGTTCTGGAAGGAAATCATAATCAGCTCACAATTCTGAAATGCAAGGCAGAGAAGTGCACACAGAACATGCAATTTATTGGGTGACTCTACGTAAACAAACCCATAGTGAGACTATGTAGAGACTATGTGTGGTGTCCACACTGGGTGACATTCAAGGGTAGCTCAGCTCTTCTGGTTTCTTGTGATGCAGTCCTTTGACTGATGTCCTTACCACAGAATACACAGAATGCAAAGCATACTTTCTGAGCATTATAGGATATTCCTTTCAAGTATGGGAGGTGCTACATTTTTCTCCTTTTCGTCATTTTGTATAAAAGTATGTCTTTCCATACTGACCTTTAATTTAAAACTATTAGATTTGAATCTACTTGATTTTGTGTTTTGTTATAAAATACTCAAACAAACTTGCTTACTAAGAAAGCTGATTCTTAATTATATGTACAGCACAACAGAAACCAAAAATGTGTTTGAATGAAATATTCACTTTAAAGTTAACAATTGAAATCTAAGACAAGATACAGTACAGTCTTTGCCTGTTTTTAACTTCTCTCCCCATGCTTCTTGGAAGGATAGCAAGAAGAATTCATGTAATCATCTTCTACTTACATTTTATTTTATTTGTAGAATATAATATTTGCTAATATGGCAAGAATTCTTCCTGTGCTCTGTGATAATTTCTGCACAACATCCACGTTAGGATCGTGTATGTATAAATTATGGCACATCGTACTGTTCTAGAGGATTCTTAAAGGTAGGCATTTTTCATTAGAAATGCACTTTTGCTATTGTTAGTAAAGGCCCCAATGAACATAGAATCATACACACCTGTGGGTGGAGGCAGTAGTATTTTTATAATAGGGTGATTCTTATGACTAGGAGCATTATCCAAATTCTGGACTGAGGAGCACATCACCTCCGTGTGGTGTTTTTTTTTTACTTCTTGCTCTGTACAGATGCTTCCTACTATCACATATTAAAAGCAAACACTGGAAATGGCTCATCAATGTCTTTTCAATATAGAATTCTTCAAGTAACTTGACAAAACCTATATTAGCTTGATGTGAAAATAAGACATCAAAAGCCAAACTAAAAAACTCTGAACTAATTTACTTATACATTTAAATGCAAAATTCTAAAGAAAATATTAGTAAACTTAATCTAGGACTTTAGAAAGTAAGGACCCTAACAGCATAGTAAATATTTTCGGACACTCCCAGTGTAATTTATCAAAATGAGCCATCACATATCAAAGCCAAATGATGAGTTTAATAAGTGTACAAAACAGTTTTGGGAAGAGCATAATGATTCATGCTTCGACAAGCAGAAGTCTTAGCATAAGCAAGCAATTTATTTATCTCAATGAAGTATTCTCTTCGAAAATACAAAAGAAAACATTGCATCACATACCATGATGAAATGTCAGAGACATCTAGGGACAAATTGCTTGGAATTATGTTTAATTTGTACTAGAAAATATCAGTAATGCACTAAGACAGATACAGGGACAGGATGAGGAAAAGAAAGAGGAAGACAGGAATTTATTGAAAGATTAGAATAAAAGAAAAGTGTTCTTGTTCATGAAATGTGTGGTACATCTGTTTAAAATTTAGTCACATATCAATTATTGGAACTAGTAAATGACTTTCACTGCATAAGTAGATGAAAGTTTATTACTCAAAGTACACTCATGTTCCTAAAGTCCCTTAGGAAATATAATATCTTATGGTTATAAGTTTAGAAATAAATACTTTAGAGAAACTGGAAGTAAAATTAACTAAAGCCATGAAGGAATGCATGGAAATTTTGCAGAATATCATGGCAGAAGAACATCAAAAAAGGCTTGGACTATAGGAGTATTCTATCTTAATGGACAGGGAAATTTAGACAATAAAAATGACAATATTCATAAAATCAATCCTATCAAAACTCAAATTGAATTTGTCATAAAAATTTGAAACTATTCTTAAAATTCAAATTGCTAAAATAATGATAATAAAGATGGATAGTCTAATAGTTGTTCTCAAAGTTTCATAAAATTTTATTTAAACATATGGTGTTGGGATAAGGATTTACAACTATGCACATGGGCAAAATCTAGAGCCTGGAAAGATACACTGAAATTGTAGGTTTCCATGTGAAAGCTGGCATTATCAAGCAGAGATTCTGAGAAATAGGGGAACAATCTAGTGAAGTCACTATTTAACAGCCAGCTGAGTTGCAGTTCTATTGCACAATAGAATAAGGGGCTGGGGAACAAGGCTGCAACTGGAGACTGTAAACACAGGGACAGGAAGACCCTTGCCTGGTACCAGGGTCTCACTCAATCCTACATGGGAAGCTGAGACATGGAAGGCCTTGAGATTCCATTTCTAAATTAACCAGCAAAAAGTTGTTCTGCAAAAAGAGAACCAGCTGTGAGCAAGAAAGCAAAGCAAGTATGAGGCCCTGAGGTCAAACCCCAGTACCAGTGTACACACACACACACACACACACACACACACACACACACACACACACACCAGGTAACAATAATAAGTTACAAAGGACCAATAGTCAGATTTTAAAGGCATATTTTGAGTGGAAAGAAAGTTCTTTCACATGTAAAGATGCTGATCAAAATAAATTATAAATCTCACTTATGGATTTGTAACCTCTTTGTACAACAACTTCATAACAAAATTTATTGTGAAATACAACTTGCCTATACAACCTACCCTCTCATCAAGTAGAATTTTTATTTCTTGACTAAAAAATTAGGAGCATGCTATAGTTTTTAAAGGAATACTTTTTAAAATAATGTTGTCTCAATAGTTTTAAAAAACAGTGATTACTTGATACTAAACAGTAGAATTGAGCTTGTTAAAAATGAATTGGGCTTGTATTCACATAAAGATAGAGCCTTTAAATTCTTTTTGGCCAGTCCTGGAACTTGAACTCAGGGCCTGAGCACTGTCTCTGACTTCTTTTTGCTCAAGGTTAGCACTCTGCCACTTGAGCCACAGTGCCACTTCTGGCCGTTTCCTACACATGTGCTGCTGGGGAATCCAACCCAGGCTTCATGTATTCGAGGCAAGCACTCTTGCCACTAGGCCATATCCCCAGCCCCTTGATTCTTAAAGGCTATCTTAAGAAATGAATGCTTAGAGAAGAGAAAACTAGGGGGAGAGGTGTGGAATGGGACTGTACTACCATTTGAACTGGAGGGTGTAGAATGGGGCTGTACTACCATTTGAACTGGAAGGGTGTGGAATGAGGCTGTCCTACCACTTGAAGAGAGAGAGAGAGAGAGAGAGAGAGAGAGAGAGAGAGAGAGAGAGAGAGAGAGAGAGAGAGAGAGAGTGTAATGAGGCTGTACTACCATTTGAAATGGGGGGACTTGTAGTGGGGCTGTACTAATATTTGACTTGGGAGGGGGCGTGCAATGGGGCTTTACTACCATTTTGAACTGGAGGTTTGTGGAATGAGGCTATACTACCATTTGAACTCAGGGCCTCATACTTGCTAGAGAAGCTTTCTGCTGCTGCAGTCCCAGCCCTGTGGCTTTTACTTTTTTTTCAGATAGATTCCCATGCTTCTTACTCAATGCCTACCTCTGACTCAGCCTTCCTATCCACGTCACACAGGAACTGGACATTACAGGAGTGAACCATCATGCCCAGCCTTTTACTAGTTTTAAGTGATATACAAGGTTGAAATTATCATGTAGAATGAATTTGAAATATAAACATTGTGGAACTACAAAATCTAGTTCTTTAACATAATATTACGACACAGTTATTATTCTTTTGTGATGAGTGCACTTTATCATACACATTTTTTAGTATTTTCCAGGAATATACTATGTTAACTATGGTCTATGTACAACATAGACCTCTTGATCCTATTTGTCCTAAGTGAAATTTGGCATTTTTTTACACACTTTCTCCTAAACAGCACTCAGATGCCCAGAGTCAAACAATTGCCATTCTATCCTCTATCTCTGTGAGGTCAGCTTTCCTTGAAGTCTATAAATGAGAGACATGATGCTCATCTCTCTTCATTTGGTTGAATTCACTTCATATAACCCCATCAAGGTTCATTCATGTTATTATAAAAAATAGTAGGGTTTCCTCCTTTATGTGCTGGAATACTATGCCATTGTCCATATATCCACTGATGGTTACTTAGGCTAGTTCCATGTCTTGGCTATTGTGAGTAGTGATAATTCTATGCAATAAACGTAGAAGTATAAGCTCATGGATATTCTGGTTTTTATTTCCTGGAGCTCTGCAGTCAGTAATGCATTTGTTAGGCTCTATGGTAGTTCCATTTTACTGCAAGGGATGTAATGTACACTCCCACCAGCAGTGTGAGAGGGTTAACTTTCTCCACACCCACACCAGCATGCGGTTTCTTCCCTCTCTAGAGCTATAGCAATTCTAACAGGTATCTGCTGTTTTTATTTAATAGTCACTAATAGTTTTCTTCATTTTGGTTTTTGTTTATAGTTCCCTGATAACTCGTAAGCTCAAGCTATCTTTTACATACTTCTTGTCCATCTGTATGTCTTTTTTCAGAGTATCTAAAGTAAACTCCAAATAGTTTAATGGTTTATATGTAATACCCCAAACAATAAAGCTACTACTTAAAAACATAGGGGGGAATCTGTGACATTGGTCTGAATACGACCTTCAAAACAGAAAAAAATAGACAAAAGAGATTACAGTATACTAAAAAGTTTCTGCAACCATGTGTGGTAAAATCTCAGCACCTGAAAAGTGAGGATATGGGATCACGAGTTTCAGGCCATCCTAGACTCCATAAGGAACTCCTATTTCAAAATTAATAAGATGAAATTTTTCTGTCAGTACCCTATGACACAGCCATACCACTCCTAGGCATCTATCCTGAACAACAGGTCTCAGGATATCAAAAAGACATCTGCACAACCATGTTTATTGCTGCACAATTCACAATAGCCAAAATATGGAAACAACCCAGATGCCCCACTACAGATGAATGGATCCAAAAAATGTGGTACCTATACACAATGGAATACTACATAGCGATTAGAAATGATAAAATACTGGTATTTGCAGGGAAATGGTCAGAACTTGAACAAATAAGGCTGAGCGAGACAAGACAGAACACAGAGAACAAAGGGGCATGGCTTCCTTGATATATGACTGTTAGGGTAGGGGGAGGGGGGCTCAGTAGAAACCAGGTCTGTGAAACAACAAACTGCTTTTCAAATGGTATTTCCACAGGTTTGGGTCAGCGACCCTACATTATGTATCTAAAACCAAACAACTACTAAACATAAAAAGGCCTAGAACAGATCTATCAGTGGATCACAATAGCTCAACAGCTATGTACACATGATCATATAAGATGAGGATAAGCAAAAACAACTCCAAGAGAAGGACACAGGAGGATTCTATTGTTGAAATTACATTTAAAGTCCTAGGTGACTTTCCTTTGGCGTACCCTACGTGGTTACTGTACATGATTTTGGTACACTGGGTATTGTATATATGCCTACTTGATCTAGGGAAGGGAAAGAAGAACAAAGGTGTAAGATATCACAAGAAATGTACTCATTGCCTTATTATGTAACTGTACCCCTTTTGCACAACACCTTGTCAACAAAATTTAATTAATAAAAAAATTTCTGTCAGAAAAGGAAACAATCTTCATAGTGAAGACGTGCACTTCATGGAACAGGAGCAAATTCTTACATACATCTGGCAAGGCAACTATATCCAAAATATGTAAAGCAATAATTCAATGACAAGAAACAAATAATGCAGTGTCTACTTTCTCCTCAGTTCATCTTTTAATCTAAATTACATTTCTATTTCCTTTGTGGTTTTTATTTAACGGTTACTTGTGACTTTCTACTCTGCAAGTTCTGTCTCATATGCAGTTTAATATTTTGACCCTTTCCTGAAAAGATTTTCTATCAATTTGCTTTAAATTTATTTCACTTTTAACTTACAGTTGCCACATGAAAATTCATCCTTATTCCTTATTTATTTTTGTCAGTACTGGAGAATGAACTCAGGACCTCATACTTGTTGTACAGGCACTCTACCTCTTGACCTTGCCTCCAATCCCTTTTTTGCATTGGCTATTTTCAAGTTAGGGTCATGCTTTATACCTGGCCTAGTCTCTGATGTAATCCTCTCCCTCATGCTTCTCTGTGCTGCTGGGGATGTTCATACAGAACACCATGCCCGCCACTAAACCTGACTCCCATAGGTGGGGTAACAGGCCCCGCCACCAGGACGGGTGTGCTTGGGATGGGGTCTCCTTTTTCCCCTGGGCTGCCTTGGATCTCCAATTTCTCAGTCTCCTCTTGCCAACAAGCTGGGATTACAGGCTTCAGTCACCATACTGCACTCCAAAACACAACTCTAATGTTGTCTGATATACTGACATTTGCCTAAATAGCTGTAAAACACTTTTTAAATTTTGAATATAAAATTATAACTTCTGAAGGTATTTTTATTAATTTATGAAATTGACATTGAAAGCAATGGGTAGAAGGAGATTTTGTTTGAACTTTCCTTTTAAGTTCTAGTAAGAATTTGTTCTTAGATTCATAGTGGCCTCCTCAAATTTATTAAATTTTCTATCATTATCTTCAGAATAAAAGCCAGAACGTTCACTTATTCAAGAGTCATAACAAGACTTTCACTCTGTCAATATATATTCTCATAGAAAACATAGAGAATAAACAAGGTAGTTTTTCCTCTTTCTAAGAGTGTTTGATTTTCACAAGATTCAATAATATATACTTTTATGTAACGTTCAGAGTCCACAGGCCACTGGTTAGGTTGTCATGCTATCATTTGTTCATTTTGTATTTTTGGCAATTGACTTCAAATGCTCTTTTTAGAACTTTCATTTGATGTGCCTTTGCTAATTTTATTCCTATTGGTTGAAGTGGTTTATCTGTGTTCACAAGGCCTCTACTTTGTGGGACAAATCAATTGCAAGTGGACCATTTATCTTTTAAATGCCCTCTTATCTTTCCTAACTTTTTCAGTCATCATCCTTAATGAGCTAAGTGCTGTCTTGGAAAAACTTAGAGGACTAAATGCCACTTAAATAAAAAGTTTAATTCCTTTTGCTTTCTAATCATCTAGAAAATGAAATGTCTTTTTTTTTTCTGGTGTAGAATTTCCATATGAGAGAAACCTATGTATTTGTTTTTTGGTCTTGCTTATTTCACTTAATATCTCTGGTTCCATTCACTTTTTTGAAAATGATATCATTTCATTCTTTAATACACCATTGTTACATGTGCCACATTTACTTTCTTATTACCCTTAGGCAATGCCTAAAAGGGTTTCCACTTAATATGTCAGTTTGTGGGTACAATAAATCTTGGTATCACCCCCTTCATAATTATCCCTCACCCCTCACACACCTGCCCATCTCCTCCATATGCTTAGCTCCATGTCCATGTATGTACATTGAATTTTGTTACTGAGCTCACCAATGAGATGGGAGGCTGCAGTGACAAAACGATGGAGGTGGAAGGTTCTTCAAGTACTTTGCATAAATGTATAAAAACAGAACAAAAAGAAGAGTGGCTTCAACTTCAATAGAATGATATAAAAGAAGAAAGGATGAAAACTAAATGTAATCCAAGGAGTAGAGAGCCAAGAGCAAGAAAGTGCACATCACCCCTAATGATGAAGGATGTCAGCCTGTAACTAATCCACATCGAGACTGCAGAGGTCTTTGATAGAAGTCTTGAAAAAGAAAAGGGAAGGATAAAAATAATGTAGCAGGATTAGTCTATAGCTATTTCTTTACTCAATATTTATTTTTTCTCATTCCTATTTTTTATGCTTCCTGGCAAAATTCAAATGTAATATAACAGAAGGCAGGAAAGCAGCAAAAGTAAGTGGCAACCGTGGGTGAGAGGCCATGGGAGCCGCACGTGTGGGATGGGCTTCCTTCCTGTTTCCTACTTCCTGGTTCTCTCTTTCTCCTCTAACCAGCACTGGGACCAGCCAGGGAACTGAACTTGACAAGGGACACTTAGAAGCACACTGGCCAAAAGGCTCATCTGCTTCTGTCATAGCTCAGAGAATAAATGAACTTAATATACATTTTTCTGGAATCAATAAATCTAACAAACTTGTCTGAAAAATAAATGTAAACCCAATGCAAGTTTTCTAGTTGTAAATTAGTTCAATAAAATACCAACAGAGAATCTGTCTACCTGTGTGGGAGAGCCAGAGCACCTGCAGTCTTAAGACGTGAGGTTTGAAAATCACTGTGGCCATCTCATAGTGAACAATAAACACTTGGAGCTATGGGGATGGCTATGAGAGAACCAAGATACTTCTTATCTATACTTAGGTATTCTGGTTTTTTAAATTTCTAGGCTTGATTAAATAAGTAAAATAGTTCTAAAACATGACAAAAACATGACACCATCAACTCTGCCTAATTTGGGATAATGCCAAATTTTTCTCTTAAAAGAAATCTTCTCTGGTGCTCTATGACATTTCACATAGTTAGCATAACTTACACTTCAGTTCAAACAATAAGTCCTAGATCTAGAGTTATGGGCTGATTCCTAGTAGCTGAGCCAATAGCAGACAGGAAAACCTGCATGTCTGAGAGGTGGGGGTGGTAGTAGTGGCAGATGGTGAGAACTGACTACCTCCTAAGTTGGTGAGGAGGAAGATTTCAACTCCAAACTCATTATGCAAGAAGGAGTAAACCATTCAACTTTTACAGAATTTATTGAAAAATTTAAAAATAATAATGTTTTGAGCTTTATATTTGTTACAGCTAGAGAAAAAGGTATGAGCATATTCATATGTGTATATATTAATATATAATATACTTGTAGATATATATATGCCTATAAATATATATATTATATTGTGATAAGTTGTTTCTTCTTCCTCCATGTATACTAAGGACAACTTTCAAAACAAACACAATATTGCAGCATAGTTAACAATACGATACAGATGCTACTTTATACTGAATTATATAACAGAGAAATTTAAACATTGTGGAAATGTTTGTGGCATGTAAATTTTTATTCATTTTCACTAAGAGCAATTTGTTTCTATTTAAAATAGTCTATTATAATCTATATTTAATTATATTGTTAGTGTATGTAGCTTGTAAAACCTTGGAAGCTAGTGTTTTATATTAAAATATTGTGTTATTCTTTAGCTTACTACACATTTGTGGTTTTGAGTGGTTTTCATACAGAATACAACACTGAGAGCTTTAAAATACTATTCAGTCCGAGACGTGCAGCATGAAAGTAAAATTATGCATGATTATCTAGTTATTTTGAAATCTTAAAATGAATAATCTTTTAAAAATACAAATATCACAGAGTGAAGGTGTAGGTCAGGTAGTAGGGCACAAAGAGCATGAGGCTCTGACCTCAAGATCTAATACCCACACACAAAAAAATTGAAAAATGGATTTCAACTATAAATCAAATTTTATACTCTATCAATACAATAAAAAGCAGGATTTTCTGAAATGAGATCTTGCTCCTCTTTGGAAAACTTTTCTAGTTTTTTCATTAATATCCCAGAGGTTGGGCTTTCTCTTTTATTAAATTTTCTGTCAAAAGAGCTTTAGAGAATTTGTATATACTCTTAGGTCTCTGGTTCTTTTTGTTTCTTTTGACCTTTTATACTATAATACCTTTTACGCTGGGGTTGCACAGGGATTTAGCAACACATTAAAACACATGCCTGAAGTCAAACCAAACTCACACAGTATGAAAACTACTAAAATTGCATTTCTGTGCCTTCCATTCTAATCACAGAGACTGGAAGACTAGAAAAAGTGATATTGCATGATAAAACACAAGCTGAAATTTAAATTGACTTTTGCTGTGTTTACTGAGCTACTTATCCTGTAGGAATAGCATGAAAATGGCCCTTAGGACACACATAACGAGTTCTTTAAACTATTAATCAGCTCCCCTTATGCTGCCTCTTACAAATGTATGCCTTGTTTAAAAGCAGATCTGAAGTGTCAGTTCTTTACAAATTGAATTATTTTAGAGCACTCATTAGAGATTCCTGAAGAGGATGCATTGGACTGAAATTGAGGTACTTGCTGTCTGCAGTCTATGTGCTTGTTAATAGAGCATAACCAAACAGGACTCATGCAAAGGACACAGACACACGTAGGCACAGGCTGCAGAACTGTGGGTGTTCTGTGCCCCAACAGGCTTCCTCTTTCATAATAATTATGAACCCTTCCTTTGTTGCACTGTTATTGGGACCACCAATAGATTTTTCTTAGGTTTATGTGACCACCTTCCATTTCTTCCTATTTCTCTATTCTCATGAATTACTTCTCATTTCACTTCTTCAGCACTTTTCTTCCCTTGCACCTGGTTTTTCATATGCCTTCTTCAAGTTCACTACAAATGTTGCATTTGGGGGACAGTATTTTCAATGGAGAAAATACATTGTGGCTCTTTTTCTTATTGTAAACAACATTTCCTTTACAATACTCATGACAATAACTGATTTAAAGAACTTTGGAAAATTTGTCTGCTCTAATCCCTCTGTCTCCTGTTTCTTTTTATATTTTTTGCATAATAAATTTTATACTGGATCAAATAAACATACAGGCATTACAATATATGCCCCTAGATAACAGTAACTGAAAAACTATTATCATTTCATTAGCTAGAATACTCTGATAAATTCAAAAATACAGCTTTCAGTTTCTAGGACACATAGAACATAGAATAACCACCAAAATTATTTTTGCATAAATAACAGAAGAGAATAATTTGGGCATCTATTTTAGTCTAAGTAATCATATTCTGAAAAATATGTGAATTTACTTTTTACAATCTGACTTAGAGTATTATTGCAGTGTGTGTTTGTGTGTGTGTGCGCATGTGCAAGCACCGGGACTTGAGTTCAGGGCCTGGACACTGTCTGTTAGCTGTTTCACTCAAGATTGGTACTCTACCACTTGAGTTACAACTCCACGTTCAGTTTTCTCGGTGGTTAACTAGAGACACGAATTGTAGATTTTCTTGCCCAGCCCAGGTTAGAACCAGGATCCTAAGATTTCAGTCTCTGGAGTAGCTAGGATTATGCATGTCAGCCATGGGCACCTGGCTTTGTTATTTTCGTTTTATCTAGTTTTCAGTTACTCTCCTGCCCTCTTCTCAGACATATCTTTTAGGTCAGACAATTTAGGCACTTAGATTCTTCTACATTCTTTCTACCACTTAAAAAAACAAAAAAAAAAACTCTCCTATGTTCCTTGTAAGAAAGTGAATTGCATTTGTCTTTCTATAAAATCTCTGATCGACGCTCTCCCTCCTCTCCATGGAGGCGCGCCCCTCTTCGCCTTTAGGTTTGTCCTGTTTCTGGTCAGCTCCTACACCTCACACTTGAGAACTGCCTAGTTCCTTGGAGAAAACGGGGCCCGCACATGACTTCTCGCTCAAAGGCCTGTGCCATTGCAGGGCAAGACTGCCTACTGCCAGTGATCTACATAAGTATCTGCCTAAGTACAGCAAATACAGAGGGACAGAGCTATGAACAGACTATTCCCGGGCTTCAAAAAAGACAGAAACTCAAACACAAGACAAACAAAAACATGTTCCTAGTCTCAAGTCCTCTCTGGGAGACCCAGGTTGGGGGATACATATCTATACCATTAGGGAAGTGATTTCCTCAATGAACAAAATTTAACTCCAAGTGATTTAAATAAAAGGACTAAAAGAAAACTCCTAAGATATAGGAGCAAATACTCCTGATTTTACCTTTGGAAAATAGACTCTTAGATATGATAGTGAAGCATGAGTTACAAGAGAAAAACCATAAATTGAAGTTTACAACATCAACACAAAAGCGTCTTCATAATTATGAAATAAAAATATAATCTATAGAATAGATGAAAATATTTGCAAAACATACACATGATAAGAGTTCAATTCAAACTGTATTTTCAAAACTCATAAAATTTAAAATAAAAAGACACCTGAGCTAAAAAAAAAAAAAGAAAAGTCTTCAAACAAGACACAAAAATGGTCATAGACCCAGCAGCCCTACTTTTGTGCATCTACCCAAAAGATTACAAGCCAGGCCACACTAAAGCCACCAGCACAACAATGTTCATCGCAGCTCAATTTGCCATAGCTAAAATATGGAACCAACCCAGATTATACACAGTGGAATTCTATGCCTCTACCAGAAAGAATGACATTGCCCTATTCATAAGGAAATGGAAGGACTTGGAAAAAAATCATTCTAAGTGAAGTGAGCCAGACCCAAAGAAATATAGACGCTATGGTTTCCCTCAAAGGGAATAATTAGTACACATCTAGGATAGGCCTAGCAGAAGATCACAATAGCTCAATAGCTACATACATATGAACACATAAGATGATGCTAAGTGAAATGAACTTCAAGTTATGGAAAGAAGTGGCTTATCATTGTTGTAATTTTCAACATACCATGTGAAATTATGCCTTTTTCTTTTGTCTTTCTTCCCCATGGTTTTACCCCTGCTGTCACTGTAACTGATTTTGTTGACTGGGGTTTTGTATATACGTTTATTGGAGCTAGGGAAGGGCAGGGGAGCAACAAAATGGAGAGACAAAGGATAAAAGATGAACCAATGCAACAGTAATACTTACAAAATTATATGCTGTAAACCAACTGTACAACTCATGGGGAGGGTGAAAGGAAATGAGGAGAGGGAAGGTAGGAGAAAAATGAGGGAGGAGGTAACAAGTTGGATAAGAAATGTACTCACCGGGCTGGGGATATAGCCTAGTGGCAAGAGTGCCTGCCTCGGATACACGAGGCCCTAGGTTCGATTCCCCAGCACCACGTATACAGAAAACGGCCAGAAGTGGCGCTGTGGCTCAAGTGGCCGAGTGCTAGCCTTGAGCGGGAAGAAGCCAGGGACAGTGCTCAGGCCCTGAGTCCAAGGCCCAGGACTGGCCAAAAAAAAAAAAGAAATGTACTCACCGCCTTGTGTATGAAACTGTAACCCTTCTGTACATCACTTCGACAATAAAGAAATAAAAAATGGTCATAGTAACATGTAAAAATTTGTAAAAATGTTCATTATTATAAGTGGGAAGAGAAATGCAAATTAAACCATAGCAATACATTACTTCATACCTTCTTACTATGGTAGTTATAATTAATATTGTCAGAAAGAACTGGAAAAATTAAAATCCTTAATGATTGCCGATAGGAATGTAGAATAGTGTTGCTGCTATGTAAAATAATGGGTTCCTTGAGAAGTTAAACAATATGATTCCAGTACTCCATTGTGAGCTAAAAGCCAAAAGAATTGAAAATAGATAGTGAATGAGACACTTGCATGCTAGGTTTAATACTGCTATTAATGAGAAGAATGAACAAAATATGATTGGTATATACAAAATAAAATTATTCAGTCTTTAAAAGTAATGACATCTGGGCTGGGGGTATGGCCTAGTGGCAAGAGTGCTTGTCTTGTATACATGAGGCCCTGGGTTCGATTCCCCAGCACCACATATACAGAAAACGGCCAGAAGTGGCGCTGTGGCTCAAGTGGCAGAGTGCTAGCCTTGAGCAAAAAGAAGCCAGGGACAGTGCTCAGGCCCTGATTCCAAGCCCCAGGACTGGCCAAAAAAAAAAAAAGTAATGACATCTGATATGTGCTACAACATAGAATGCTAATGAAATCATGAATAACCAACAGAAAACCCTCCCAAGAAGGGAAAGACCGCATAAAATATTTAAAGCTGAATGTAATGACTATAAAATTTAGTCTAATATTTTTTCAACTTCAGTGATCTAAAATCCACGTTGACAATTTTTCCATTTCCATATTCCACATAGCTATTTTCCCTGGCATTATTTCTTAATCACTTAGTGATGTATATGAGTCTAGCTGTATACAATTTTATTAAACCATATATTTGAATTGTATCTTATATTTTCTCTGATGTACATTAAAATACATTTATACCTGAAAGAAATGCCCTCTAAGTCCAGCTTCATTGGTCTATATCCTCCATGCTATAGCAGTAGATGCTATAAGGGAAGAAGCTACAGAGATGGGAAGATTTCATTGGAGGAGCCAATGATACAGGAATAAGAATCCAAGGGATGAAGGCTGTATGGAAATCCTGTTACTGTCAAAGGCTAAAGTAATTATCCTTTCTATAAAAGTAAAATCTGCTGTGCAAGTATTGGTTTATTTTTCTCTAAGAGGTTTTTTTTTGGCAAGAACAATGTTGTTCATTAGATTATATCTAACAGTGCTTAGTGCATTCATAAGTGATTATAATCAAGTGGGGAAAAAATAAAATTGAGCAATAAAGCACACAAGGAAGCCATTTTCAGGGTTAATGAGGGGCAAGAATAAAATCATTTGTGCTCATTTCTTGTATATATCTATAAGGCTTTCTCTCTGCTACCACTATGTGCACTACCACCTACACTGCCTTTTATACTTTATTGTTTAGTTTTGTTGTTTTGTTGTTATTGTCTCCTCTTCCCCCAACAGAGTCATTAAGCACTTGAGAGTGCTGAATAGATTTTACTCTCATAAACTTCCTATTGTCTGGTATTTTCAGGAAACAGGAGCTATTTATCACTACTAAATATATGAGATAAAATGGTATGTATAAAAATGAGCACATAAAAAGAAATGATTTTAACATGCACTGAACGTGAATAAATAATAATACTAAAAAATAAAATGGATAACATTTATAAGATGAGAACACTCATAGAAGCTGAGTCAACACATATTTAAGAAAGAAAAAGTTTAGAAGAGTTTTATAGACTTACATAAGTCTACAGTTGCCTCTGTGGAAAAAAAAAATTCAGCCAGGCTTCAGTGACTCAAACCTATAATTCCAATTTCTCAGGAGGCTGAGATCTGTAGCACTTAAGTTCAAAGCTAGCCTAGAGGGGAAAAAAAAATCTGCAAAATGACATAGTCAATTAACCAACACAATGCTAGTGGTGTGGCTCAAGAGGTAGAACACCAACTGTGAATAAAAAAAAACACAAGAAACAGTCAGCATGAGGCCCTGAGTTCAAGCTTGGCACCATACAAAAATCTCACCAAGGCTGGGTGCTGGTGACTCACACCTGTACGCCAAGTGACTCCGGAGGCTGAGATCTGGAGATCATGACTCAAGGCCAGCCAGGGCAGGCGAGTCTGTGAGACTCGTATCTCCAGTACACTACTCAGAAAAAGCTAGCCGTGCACTGTGGCTCAAGTGGTAGATCACTGGCCTCCAGCACAGAGGCGTAGGGACTGTGCCCAGGTCCTGAGTTCAAGCCCCACAAGTGACAGAAAGCTCTCAGGAAGTGCTTGCATCTGGTTTAAACCACAGGCACAACAAACTCATACCTCTGAATCTTGAAAACTGCAAAGGACCGTGGAAGGTGCTGGACACCTGGAGGACATCTCACCGTCAGGCAAGGCTCGCTACACTGTGCTATGTTTACTGGGATTCATGCCAGCTTTTAAGCGTTCCCTCCACAGTTCATTACTTTAAACACTTTTTATATAAATCCATCTGTTTTAGTACTTTGCCAAAACTTAAAATAATAACTCATTTACATTTGACCAGACAAAGAAATATCCTTCATTGTTCCTGATTCACATTTTTCCCTACTGGAAGAGAGATGGTAAGAATTTTTAAACTCGTACAAGATTAGAAATTCTGATTAATATCAAAAAGGAAACACCAAGTGATGGACAGAAAATATTTGAGAAATTCAACTTAGGGGAAAAAAAAGAACTGAGAAAGTAGAGGAAAAACCTAAGGTTGAAAGCACAATATCAATGGCAGTGAGTCAAACAATTTTAGGCAGAAAGAGTTAAAAGGCCTCTGAGGTGAGTTTCAGTGGATGTAAAACTGCACAGATCAGAACAGCTAGTGTGTGTGTGCTTGCTTGCTGGTTTTTAGCCACATGTGGATTTGAACTCATGGCCTCCTACTCGCTTGAGCCACTTCCCTAGTTCTTTCTGCTTTCATAGTTTTTCGAATAGGGTCCTTCACTGTTTCCGAGGCTGTCCTCACACCAGCATTCTCATTCCACCGATGACTAAGTAGCCATCACAGCTGATGTGCTTTTATTTAAAAAAATAAATGTGAGCAGTAGTAGGGCTTGAACTCAGGGGTCTTGTTTTCTTAGATAAGATCATCACCCTCAGAGCCATTCCTCAGCCCTTTTGATTTAATTTTTTATTTTAGTTATTTTTTCACACTTACAACATATCCCGATGACAAATGCATGCACTGTATCTATCTTGCTTGTTGAGATGGAGGAAGCAGAAGTTGAATTTTGTCTGTACCCAATAAGGAAAGAGGCCTAATAACACCGCTGTCTACGTATCTAAGGATGAAGTAGATTAAGGAAGAATTTAACAAAAAGAATAATGAAACAAATTGAAAAAAAGAATAAAACTTAATTTAAAAGGAGAGAAAAGATAAAGAAGGGGAACATAAGAAACAACCCCCCAAAATAGTAATATAAAGAAATGACAATAAAATGATGAGAAATTAGTGGTCATGGGTAAGAAGCAATCGTTTGCGGGTCTTGTGCCCTTCTCTTGGGGAGGCTCTGACCGCCCCGCGACGGCCGGCGCCCGTGGCTGCGCCCGTGGCTGCGCTGGTTTCTGAAGGCAGTCTGCAGAGCGAGGGTGTGCGCTCGGGGATCGGTGGCCCTCCTCCCGGGCTGGCGTGGTCCTGGGGCTGTGGGCCGGGGCCCCTGGGCGGAGGGGCTGGCTCTTCTGGCCCTCCCGGAGCTGCTCTCTCCTGCTTCCGTTTTCGAGCTTCCCGCAGCGCCTGGGCTGCACGTCTGTGGAGTGGCAGGGCGGCCTGTGGCCGTGGTTACGGGAGGCTGGGAGCTGACCCCCCCGGGGGAAACTCCTCGCCCTGCGTGGAGACCTTCCCCCGGGGACGGACCTCCCTGCTCAGACCGCTCGGCCCTTCGGAAAGACGGCCCCGGGACCGGTCCATTTCCTGCCTTCTCTGGCCAGGTCGATGCCAGAGTCAAAGATGGCATTGTTCTCAGGCGGAGGGGGAGCGCTACCTTCCCTCTGCGCCTGGCGGGGGGCCCGGGCCCGTGCGCTCTGGGGCTCAGCGCGGAGCCTGGGTGCCCGCCCGCGGGGGTGCGGCGGGGGTGCGGCGGGGGTGGGCCTGGGAAGGAGCTCCGTGGGCGGCGGCGGCTCCTCCCCGGTGTCCCCCGTCTGCCCGCCGCGGTCTCCCACGGTTCACCGCCCTGCTCACGGGGCCCAACACGCTCTCCATCGTGTACTGGGGTCTCCACTGGGAGCGGCGGAGAGGGACTGAATGGTGTGGAAATGTGAGAGCATGACATTCACACAGAAACGCCAGGAGACAAGGAAGCAGCAGCAAGGCTAGCCGAGGAACCCGAAACTCGGTGTCCTTTTTGTGAAGTCAACAATCCTTGTGTCTACTGTCGTCTATGAAAGTGTAAGATCTGGAGGGTTCGGGCCCTTCTGAACTGAGGTTTCACTTGTCTCCAAAGCATCTGTATAGTTTCCCACGGTTTAAAAAGCAAGAAGCAAGAGCTCATCCTAGAGTAACATATATGTAAGATAGTTAGATTCAATCACATGACAACATAAATAACTGCAACTATCATACTGTACATGATAAATAAATGCTATTTTAAGTCAATTCAAAATATACAACCAGAATACACAGAAACTGCTCAGGATTGTTAACAATCACATAAATGTATGTTCTATACATTCTTGATTTTGAAATGAAGGTTTGATAATGTCTATGACAAAGCCGGACAGTTATTTATTTATAAGTTGTAAATAATGAGTCCATTGGGGTTTGAGAAACACCTTACAGGGCTCAAATTGCTACCCATAATCTTACAAACTGCAAAGTAGGGCATTTTCTCTTAATAAAATTGAAGATTCTGGCATGAAAAATGAAATCTATTGTGAAGATTCAAGGAGATAACACAAACACACACAATAATACAGATACATATTTACTTGGTTGGAGATCTCCTCTCCTTCCTACTTTCTTTTAAATTCCCCTATTATCTGTCCCCTTCCACTGGAAAAAGAGGATAACATGCATTTCTATTTGTGATAGTTTTCATTATTGTCTTTGCTTTGTTCATTGAAACAACTTGCTCAAAACTTAATGTATTTCCCTCCATTCTATCCCATAGTCCTGAATGCTGGACTTCAATTTCTGAATATTAGATCTAATCATGCTAATGCTTCAGGACAAAGTCAAAGTCCATGTTATACTCTGAATTAATCATTACATATACTTTTTATATAAATTATTCACCTTTAGTTTAGTATAATGGTATACTATGAGTTAGTAAGTATTTGGGCCACAGTGATAATCAGTAAGCATTGTTAAAATTTTCAAGTAGGTTAGATTATACTTTCTAGTCCTGTGGCTTTAGATAAACTTTCATAAATACATGCCATTATCTATAGAAATTATATTGTTAAACTGAGTTAGAAATTGTCAGAGAAACAGATCTATATTTATATTACTCAAAACACCACCACAGAAAATCCTAAAATTCATGTTTACCAGTTGTGCAAGTATGCCACCAGCCAACTTAATACCTAAAATTAAGCATGATCAGTACCTAACATACAATTGCTTTCTGGGTTTTTTGCTCAAGGTTAGCACTCTACCTCTTGAGCCACAGCACAACATCCAGCATTTTCTGTTCACGTGGTGCAGAGGAATCAAACCCAGGCTTCATGCGTGCTAGGCGAGCACTCTGCCACTAAGCCACACTCCCAGCTCCCTTATGATTGTTTTTTAATAAAGAATAAAGGATAAAACATGTGAAGAACTTAGGATGTGATTGATGGTTTCCAAGCTAACTTAATGTAATCACTGCTTCAGTTCCTCCTCTTGACCATTACAATCAATGCAAATTGAATCATTCTTGCATAATCACACAGAAACATAATCACAGAGAAACAAACATCTAGAAATTGACAACAAAAATGTGTAGAAATTGCAATTCCAGGAATTGAGTTGAATCATTCTTTGATTAAAATATAAGGTAGCACACAACTGGAATCCTAGCCACTTTAGGTAGATGAGATCTGAGGAGAGCAATCTGAAGCCAGCCTGGGCCAGAAAGTCCATCAGACTCTTATCTCCAATTAACGACCAAAAAAAAAAGCTGGAAGTGGTGCTGTGGCTCAAGTGGCAGGGCACTAGCCTTGAGCAAAAATGCTCTAGGACGGTGCCTAGGCCTTGATTTCAAGCCCCAGTAACTGGCACGCACGCGCACACGCACACACACACACACTTCAATGCATCATCTGTACTAAAACATGATTTTGGATTTTAATTGGTGCTCTGGCATCCCATCAAGCAGGCTGCACTTTGGTCCTTTATTGTTTGCTGGATGCACTGCTTGCTTTATACAGAAGCTGACTTTTCTTTTATCAGTGATTAGATAATTTGTATACATACTGCCTTACACTACTTTGTCATCTAAGTAGAGAAGAACTTTATTTTTATATCATTCTCACTGAACTCCACATTAACACTAGAAATACAAGCCCCTCTAAGAAAACAGATCCTTTTTCTAACTGATATTCAATGATTAACTTTTTCTGTAAGTTCACTATTTAGTAAACCTATGGCCACAGACAATTACATGTTCTTTTGTTTGTGTGAACTAATCTCAATCAGGTTTTTTTTTTTTCACTTTCTTTTGTGGAAGGCACACAATTTATTTTTCTCTTAATACTCATTAGAGTTCAGGTATAGCTGTAGCTTTATACAGAGAGAATGACATAGATCATGTTTTGAAATGTTTGTAAAACTGGTAAGCATCAAAGCTTGTGTTCTGAAAATAATATAATCTGAAGTAGGAGAAGTTGATGGTGAGGAAAGGAAAGTAGGAGAAAAACAAGGGAAAGGTAACGATGTTTAACAAGCAATATACTCGATGCCTTATATATGTAAACTGTAACCCCTCTGTATATCACCTTGACAATAAAGTTAAATTTAAAAAGAATAAATATTATGTACAGTACTTAGCCTTTCCAAGGTACAAATGACATTGACCTACTCTATTTACCCTAGGTATTTATGGAAAAGCATGATCTGAAAAAGTAAAAATGACAAGAAGCTCCATATCAAGAAGGAATCCATGCAACACCCGATAGATCTTCTCATCTATTTTGGACCACCTGAGAGGCTGGTAATCTGCATATCAATAATTGAATGAAGCAGTCATTAGTAGCTTTCACCTTTAATCCTTGTTACTCAGGGGGCTGAGATCTAAGGATATAGGCTCAGTCAACCTGGGCAGGAATGTCCATGCGTCTCTTATCTCCAATTAACTACCAGCCAGAAGTGGAGGTGTGGCTCAACTGGTAGGTACCAAAGAAAAAGCTAGGAGACAGCACCTTGGCCCAGAGTTCAAGCCCCAGTACTGTCACTAATGACAGCAACAACAACAATAATATAAGAATAAGAATAATTGAATGAGGTATAATGTATGATTCACTACAGAATTTACAGACACGGGCATCCTAACACACTGTTTTACTGATTTATTAAGAATTTTTTGCTCCTTTGAATAACTGTGGAACTACTAGTATGACAGAGCAGTCTTTCCAAACATATATTAAAACTATACTTCTGAATAGGTGAGAAAACCGGACTTCCCTAGACTCTGTCTGAGAAAGTTACTCTCCACTCCTTCCCTCCCTTTCACTTCAGCTCTCTCTAGAGAGGGACAGAAAGCCTTGGTGTCAGTAGTGGTTAAACAGTCCATTTGAGTCCCATAAAGATATGTTCAGAATTCTGGGCCTGCTACAGAGAGCTTTGGAGGGATGTACACATATTTCTAGACATAGAATTGTAGCATTCTGAAAATTCACAAACATCTCTGAACACAACTATATGTCTTTGGAATCTTCTATATTGACAAACTCATTGGTATTGGAATCAAAGGACTCCTCTGCAGAGGAGTTCATGTAAACAAACAGAAGTTACATGGAAAACAAATATGAACGGTTCTTTTTTTGGACAGTTTTTCCAGTGAAGAGATGAGCCATGTTACATATTTGCTGAGGACATTATCATTTCCCTACTCGCTAAGCAAAGGACCTTTTCTATTCGACTATCCTAGACAAGTACTAATTGTTTCCAGTGAGTGAAACCACAGAGTTATGTTTCTTTGAGTCTGGCTCACTTCCCTTAATATGATTTTTCAAAGTCTTTCCATTTTCTTATGAATTTTTTTGAGGTATCTGGGTTTGAGTCAGGACCTCGTACTTGTTTAGCTCACTTACTCAGATGGTGCTCTGCTACTTGAGCCATGCTTCTAGCCGGGTTTTGCTCATTATTTTGGATGTTATTTTGGAGACAGAATCCTCTTAACTTTTCTGCCTGGGTTGGCCTTAAACTATCATTCTCCAAATCTCAGCCTCCAAAGAAGCTAGGATTATAGAAGTGAGCAACCAATACCCAGCTTGGGCTGCTATGAGTTCTGAGTAGAGGCTGAGAGCGGTTTTGCCGCTGTCCCTAGCCACAGAGTAAGACCTACCACAGTGGGCTGAGGAACAGTCCGTGTGGTCTTCATGTGCCTTCCTAGCTGTGGAACACAACAACACTGGACAGACAGGCTTTCTCCTCCAGGAGAGTAGGGACAACCTCACCACAACTCACCACAAGATAAGCAAACTGTATGCAGGGGCAAAGTTTCATTTTTTTCTTTAAGTTACTAAGTGAATAAGTCAAGCAGGATACATCATTCAGCATGGAGCTGGTGGCATAAAAAAGAACAAAACTCTCTGTATCTTGCTTTTGCTTTCCCCAAACACACATGGAGTTTGAGCTTACCTCTCTCTGAAAGCCTCTGCTTACCTCTCTTATCCCATGCTCTTTCCTGTTCTTCCATGTTTCTTGAAATGTTCACCCAGTATACAGCCATTTATTCCCCTTTTCTGAGTTGAGAAAACAAACGGCAATGTAGCCCCTTCATGCTCTGGCCATCTAGACCCACACCCCAGTATTATCAAATCAGCTAAACACTTTTTAAATTTTACGTATTGTAATTTGGTTATTTCTAAACTCTGAGTTTCTCCAGACTTTTCCTACTTTTCTAAGAATATGGTTCTAGTACTCACTATAGGCAAGTTCATTGCATTCACAGAGATCCTAAAAGTTGGCCCTTGTTCTCTGTCTTTGCTTACTGATTCCATCCAGGCTCAGAGTTTTCATTATACCACGTACTGGTGTCTCTTGTAAGCCCCAATATACAAGAAGTTCATTGCCTATCCAAGTTAACATTTATTTTATTTGTATTCAGCAAAATTTTCCTTTCTCGAATATTCTTTTTAGTCTTTTATTTACTTGTTAGTCCTCCATATGGCTCATAAAAGCCCAATGAATGAATTCACCATGTGTAACACAAATCAATGATGTCTAAATTTATCATATCAACTAAAGTAACTCACAATTTAACTTAGAACAATAACAATAGTTAGTTGACTACATAACATTACAGTTTCAAAACTTAAAACTTAAAATCAGACCTCAGGAATCTTTCTTATGTGAAAATCTCCATGGTTATCTTGCTTCTATTCCATTTCTCTCTAACAATATATAGGTAGGTAGAAAAAGTGATAACAGTGTACTCTTTTATGATATTTCATATAAAAAGAGTAAAGAACTGAATAAAGTTTGTCATTGTTAGTGGTATATATGTAGTTTTTGCTATAATTTGAGTTTTATAACATCTTCAAAGTCTGTGCTCAGTTTTATTTTATTTGCACCTGAGGACTTTGGACCTTAATAGCTTTGGACAAATAACAAGATGAACTAGACATGTTAAATATAATATTTTTCTTTTTGTTTTAATTTCATGTAATTTTTTAATTTCCAAATTTTGCAGTTCAGTGAAAAGGCATCTCTTCAGATAATATTTATAATTGTGGAACAAGAAGACTAATAAACAGTAAGGTAAATATAGTATAGCTTAATTTGAGAAACAAAGTAGGAATTTAAACTGTGTGGACAGATTTCCAGTTTCATAGAATGGACTCAAGATTATAGTAGCCAAATCTCTCTCACAGCCTATCAGAAAGGAAATGAAGTTTATTAGCTATTTTGCAAGGCTATTCCAGTAATGAATGAGAGCAGCATTAAAATAATCCCCAAACTACTCAAGGATGAAACAACAACAAAAAACTGGAATGGAATATATCCCATTTTCCTGCATAACATAGATGCAAAAATCCTCAAAATAATTCTAGATAACTCAATTCAATAGTACATTTATGAAATTATTCACACTGACCAAATAGGATACATTTCCAGTGTACAAGGATGCTGGTTCCTGAGATACAGTACATTAAGAGACTCAAGGGAAACAAAACATGAACACTCAAG
This sequence comes from Perognathus longimembris pacificus, assembly GCF_023159225.1. Lineage (NCBI taxonomy): Eukaryota > Metazoa > Chordata > Mammalia > Rodentia > Heteromyidae > Perognathus > Perognathus longimembris. Next base: position 85,895,041 of record NC_063165.1, on the reverse strand, counting down.
AGAACAGAAAAAGTCCTTCATAAAGTAATATCCCTCTATGATGAAAATACTAAATAAAATAGGCATAAAAGGAACCTATTTCATACAGTAAAGGCCATACATATCAAAATGACCGTAATGCCAGCACTGGTTGCTCATGCCTAAGCCACCTTACGTCTGTAATTGCAATTTGATGCCAGGCCAGGCAGGAAAGTCTGGGAGATTCTTATCTCCAAAAGCCAGAAGTGGAAGCGGAGGTGTGGTTCAGGCTGTAGGCCACCAGCCCTGAGATCAAAAGCTAAGAAACAAAGCCTAAGCCCTAAATTTAAGCCTCAGTATTGGCACACACACACACAAACAAACTAGTTAATTCATCAAAAGACTGAGCATCAGATCAGAGAGAGAAAAAGTTGAATACATTCCCTTTAAAAGTTAGAACTAAAAAGAATGCCCCTTTTCATCACTTTTACTCCATATAGTGCTGGTAATCATAGTCAGAATCATTAGGCAAGAGAAAGCACAGATATTAAGGAGGGGGTTTTATTGGAAAAGAAGAAATCAAATTATCCATGACCTTCTTTGTAGAGAACTCTAAAGGGACCACCAAAAGAGTTGTTAGAACGGCCAAGTGTGGCGATGTACTTGGGAGCTGAAGGCAGGAATACAGGTATACTCCAAGCCTGTGAGGACCACATACTAGGTTTTAGGCCAACCTAGCTACACAGCAAGACCATCCCTAAAAACTGTGATAACACAAACAAACAACTATTAGAATAAATGAATGTAATAAAGTTCCAGGACATAAAAATCAAACACATAAAAATCAGCAGCATCCTTATGTACATAGGGACCTATAGAGAAAAGAAATCCATGAAGCAATTCCATTTTCAATACCTACATAAAATAAAACAAAAACATTTGAAGAGGGGAAAGATCTCTACAGTGAAAATGACAAAAGACTAATTTAAAAAACTGAAGTGCAAATAAGTATGTAGAAAAGTATGCTTGTTAACTCTAAATGGTGAAAAACTAAAGCCATTCCCTTTAAAATCAGGAACAAGGCAGGGATGTCCACTCTCTCCCCTGCTCTTCAACATAGTACTAGAATTCCTAGCCAGAGCAATTAGGCAAGAAGAGAATATAAAGGGGATCCAAATAGGAAAAGATGAAGTTAAACTTTCTCTCTTCGCAGATGACATGATCCTATACCTAAAGAATCCCATAGACTCTACCCCCAAGCTACTAGAGCTGATCCAAAACTTTGGCAAAGTTGCAGGATATAAAATAAACCTTCAAAAATCAATGGCCTTTCTCTATGCTAACAACCCGAAGACCGAGGCTGAAATCAGGAAAGCAACTCCTTTTGCAATAGCCCCCAAAAACATAAAATACCTAGGAATATCCTTAACCAAAGAAGTGAAAGACCTCTTTGATGAGAACTTTAAAAGCTTGAAAAATGAAATTAAGTCAGAACTAAGAAAATGGAAAAACCTCCCATGCTCCTGGATTGGGAGGATTAATATAATCAAAATGGCAATATTGCCAAAGGCTATCTACAAATTCAATGCAATACCCATTAATATCCCAACACCATTCTTTAATGAAATAGAGGAAGCAATCCAGAAATTCATATGGAACAATAAAAGACCTAGAATAGCAAAAACACTCCTAAGCAGAAAGAACAGTGCTGGAGGAATTACAATACCCAACTTCAAGCTGTATTATAAAGCTATAGTAATAAAAACAGCTTGGTATTGGCACCGGAACAGGCCTGAAGACCAATGGAACAGAATTGAAGACCCAGAATTGAACCCACAGAACTATGCCTACTTTACTGGTATTGGAAGTAGGAAATTCAAAGGGAATACCAAATTTGAGAGACACGGGGTAAAAAAAAAAAAAGAAATAACTACAAAAGCAATACTTGCAAAACTGTTTGGTGTAAGTGAACTGAACACCTCGGGGGAGGGCAGGGAGGGAAAGGGGGGGAGGGAGGGAGGCACGAGGGACAAGGTAACAAACAGTACAAGAAATGTATCCAATGCCTAACATATGAAACTGTAACCTCTCTGTACATCAGTTTGATAATAAAAATTTGGAAAAAAAAGAAAGTTTAAAGCTGTTTGCCTACATCAACAAAATAAAGTAATCTCAAATGAAAAAAAAAAAAAAAGAAAAGAAAAGTATGCTTGTTCTCATGGAGGGGAAGAGCTGGGAATTGTGAAAATGTCCACACTCTCCAAAGTAGACTAGAGATTCAATATCACCCTTTCAGAATAGCAATGGAACTATTCACAAGCTTAAGAAAATCTTAAAATACATATGGAATTACAAAGGACTCGCAGTAGCCAGAGCAATCTTGAGCAAAAAGAACAAAGCTAGAAGCAAAAATAGACAAATGAAATCACATCCAACAGACAATCTTCTAAGCAGCAAAGGATGTAAAAGCCATCTGACCAGCACTGAATACATCAAGGAGATACAAACTCAATTCAACAAAAAATCAGCAAACAAAATTCTGATTTTAAAATTAGATAAAAGGCCCGAGTTCACATTTCTTAGAAGAAGACATGGAATTCTCAATATATACATAGAAAAAAAGATGCTAATAAAAACCCCAAGTGCATGACTTTATTTCAGTAGGAATGGCTGTTAGCTAGAAGCAGAAAAGAAGAGTTTTGATGAGGTGTACAAAAGAAAACCTGTTCACACTGACATGGAAGGGGAGGCACAGCAGTGGGTGGGACCGTATGGAAACTCCTCAAAAATTAAATCAAATATTTTGAGTGCCTCCTAACTACTTAGGCTGAGATCACAGTTTTGGTTTCGTTCGGCTTAGTTTTTTGTTGTTGTTATTTTTTCCAGTTCTACATTTTATTTATTTATTTTTCTTATTTATTGTCAAAGTGCTGTACAGAGAGGTTACAGTTTCATACATTAGGCCTTGGGTACATTTCTTGTACTGTTTGTTACCTCCTCCCTCATTCCCCCCTCCCCTCGGCTTAGTTTTTTGAAAGAACAATTTTGTATGTAGCCCAGATTGGGCTAGACATTGTTATATAGCCCAAGCTGACACTGAACTTGTGATCCTCTTGCTTCAGCCTCCCTAGCGCTGGAGTTACACATGGGTACTACTATACAGAGCAATTTCCACTACTACATTAATATTTTAAAAAATTAAATCAGTCTTTCACTGATAAATCTTTATTCCTATGTTTATGTGTGCTGGTCACAATAGCCACAACACATAATCAACCCGTCTTCATCCAAATATATATATATATATATATATATATATATATAATATTAACCAGCCAAGCAGAGTTAAACGCACATCATTTGTGACGTCGACATCTAAATATATGATGTTAATGAAACAGCTCAGAAACGAAAACCTCACCACAAATAAAGTTGTTAAGCCTGTTACTATAATTGTGAGAGCATTTGTGTGTGTGTGTGAGTGTGTATACTGAGGCTTGAATTTAAGGCCTGTGCACGTCCCAGAGCGTTTGTGCTCAAAACCAGCACTCTACCACTTGAGCCATAGCTCCACGTCTGATGGTTCATTGATGGTTCATTGGGGGAGTCTCATGGACTTTCCTGCCTTGATCTGGCTTTCAACCCCAATCCTCAGATCTTAGCATCCTGTGTAGCTAGGATTATAGGCATAAACCACCAGTGCCTGGCTATTAGAACATTTTCATTTAACACGGGGATTTGTGTACATTACATCTAAGTCTCTAAACCAGCTTTGTGAATTTTAATGAAAGTTCTAGTATTTTCTTGTCTGATCAGATTGCTTGGTCTTAATCACTATTTGTAGTTGTTTGATGTTGAGACTCCTCCTTATCTCTACTTCTAATTCCCGTAAAGAAAATCAAGTTAATTACATGTCAGTCTGAGAACTTATCCACAAATAATAAACTGAAAATTAACCTACTCTTTGATATGGCTTAATTGGTTTATAGTCTGAAATGTTTTATGTATATCAAGTTTCATTTGCTCATTTGTTGTAGTCACTGTTTTGAACTTTTTCTTAATAGTTATTTTATCTTTTGTGTCTTCCTGGTGCTGGAAGGAAGCTTCAGCCATGTGTGTGCTGGGTGAGACTGCTCCGTCAACCACACCCAGTGACCTACGGTGTTATTTTCTGGTTTTTGAGGAAAGTTCCCATCAGTATTTTTGCTGGGGCTGGCCTGTCCCTTGCAGTCTTTTTGTCACCAGCTCTTGAATATCTGGGAATAGTCATGTGTCATTGTATTTATAGAGATAGTTCATAATCTTTCCTATGATTTTTTTCAATAGACAAAATATACTCAAGAAGCCTACAAAATCTTGAATAAGTAATGTGCAGATTATCTGCCATGAAGACAAAATTAGAGAAAAATAATATGAGTGCTGGGAAAGGTAAAATTATATTATTTCAAATATACAGAAATAACATTATTTTTTAAATCTATATTCTCAAGATCCACAAGTCAAAATGGTGATTGATCATTAATACAACTTTTTTTTTCCAGTATATTTCCCCTATTCTAGAATAGACATAGGTCCTATTTCCTTGGATTTTAAAATTAAAGCAATCCTTTCACAGATATAGAGACTCTAATAAAATATTTTACATAACATGTATAGTCAGATAATCTCTGTTGCATTTCTAAAAAGAAAAGACTCTCTCTGGCTCATTTTTGATTAAAGCACTCAGTTCCTAGGCGCAGCTTTCTGCCTCAGGCTGTTAGTGGCGCATGGCTGAGCAAGCGGCGCCGCCTTCTCAGCGCAGGAGGAAGAGAGGCGCTTGTAGCTCCTGATGTTGCTAACAGGAGTCACAGAGGCTCAAGTGGCTCCAGCTAGGTCTGTGCCAGCCTTCCACGGAAGAGCTGAGTAGTGTGATCTGCCCTCACCCGGTGTATTCCCGTCCCTGCTGCCCGTCAGCTCGTCCCAACACCAGTCTGAGGCTCAGGGGAGCATAATCCCATAACACCATGCTAACGAGCCCATCTCTTACCTTCCTGTGCCACTGTTTATGTCCCGAGAATACAATGCAATTTTCCTTGGGATATGGGGGGGGGGGGGGAAATGCATCTTTTTTTTTCTCATGACCTAGGCCTTGAACTCAGGATCTTGTGCTCTTGTGGATTGCTTGGTAAACTAGGCTGACAAGCCTGGTATTTGAACCATGCCTCAAATAACTAGCATTTTGCAGTTAGAGTCTTAAAGACTTTTCTGCTATTCCTCTAGCTATTCAGTAGGCTTGAACTCTGGGCCTGAGTGCTGTCTCTGAGGTTTTGTGCTCAAGGATAGTGCTCTACCACTTGAGCCAATGCTTCACTTCCGGCAACTTTTTTGCCTGAGCTGGCTTCAAACCAGGATCCTCAGACCTCAGCCTCTGAGTAGCTAGGATTACAGGCATGAGCTACTTGTGCCTAGCTTAATTATTTTTTGATTATGACCTCACATTTTGTACTGGCCAGCCTCAGATGAAGACATTCCTATGTTTAGCCTTCCAAATATACAGGATTATTATGAATTACCCTGCATAGTTTGTTGATTAGGATGGGGTCTTGTAATTTTTCATGGGCTGTTTTTGAATAACAATCCTCCCAAGTTCTGCTTTCTGAGTGGCTGGATTACAGAAGAACCACTACTACTAGCCCTGAAAATAATACTTAATTGATAACTGATGCATCTTTATTGTCAAAAATGTAGAGGTTATAAACAAACCATCACCTGTAAAAAGATAAGACAGAAGTGCAAGAAGACCACCAAATTATCACTGGCAGGTGTCATGTAACATCAGTACAAAGTACATATTGCAGACTTTAAGATATCCATAACATTCCAGCTCTTCAATACATTGTATAATTTCAGTTCTGTATTCCAAATACCTTGGTCTATCAATTTCATACTTGATTCTCTCCTATTCACACACAAGTACATCATTATGCATATTAACATGAAATGATGAAGTATTGAAACTAATTATTGGAAATTTTTTCTTTTTGGTGTATTAGTAACAAGGATTGATCTAGGGCCTTGCATTGTTGCTCAGCTTTCTCTCATTATTATTATCATTATTATTATTAATTTTGTCAGTCCTAGGCCTTGGACTCAGGGCCTGAGCACTGTTCCTGGCTTCTTTGTGCTCAAGGCTAGCACTCTGCCACTTGAGCCACAGCGCCCACTTTCAGCTTCTTCTGTGCGTGTGGTGCTGAGGAATCCAATCTACGGCTTCATGCATGCAAGGCAAGCTCTCTACCACTAAGTCATATTCCCTGACCTGCTCAGCTTTCTTGGTCAAAGCTGGTGCTCTTCTCCTTGAGCCATACACCCCCTCCCAACATCTTGTTAGTATTTTCCTCCCCAGGCTATCTCTGAACCTAGATTCTCATATATCAGCCTCTCAAGTAACCAAGATTATAGGCAGAAGCCACTGGTTCTTTGTGAGCTATTGGAATTTCTTAACTCTAATGAACAAGTGATGAAACACATGCATTACATTATTTAAAAGATCTGATGTTAACAATGTATGCTTTTATTGACAAGACACTCTTGAAATGGATTTTATTAAAGTATACTTTACATTTAAAAATTATTCATTTTAGGAATATAATCAAATGGGTTTGGGCCAAATAAAACATTTAGAACATTACATTAACAATAAAAATATTTCTAGTTTTGAGTTATATGTATTGACTATATTGCATTAAACATGTTCCAAAACATTTCATGTCTTGGGATGTCATTATAAATGGATTTTTTTCCCTTATTTCATTTTCTGATTATCTCTGGCTGGTAAACAGAAATGTAGTTTAATATTTCAGTCTCTTAGGCTTACAATGATTATAGTCTGAACCAAGCTGTATACAGAGAACATTCTTAGTGGGCTTAGAAGGAAGTCTCCTGCCCTATTGTTGAGTGTAAAACTTTAAACATATTGACCAAGACAGGTGGGCAGAAGTGCTGTCCAAATATTCTTCTATTCCAGAAAGTATTAGAATATATTTTTATAAATCTGTAAGATTGAAATACTGAATCTCCAATGGCAATAGCTCATTTGTTTATTTCTTTTTTTTCTGTCAGTGGGTGCTTTATGTATTTTGAAACTATTTTAGGTATGTATGCCTGCAAGATTTTTGTCTTGAAAACTAATCTCTACAAAAGTATCTGTTTAGGGCTGGGAAGATGGTCTAGTGGCAAGAGCACTTGCCTCATATACATGAAGCCCTGGGTTCGATTCCCCAGCACCACATATGTAGAAAATGGCCAGAAATGGCGCTGTGGCTCAAGTGGCAGAGTGCTAGCCTTGAGCAAAAAGAAGCCAGGCCCTGACAGTGCTCAGGCCCTGAGTCCAAGCCCCAAGACTGGCAAACAAAAACAAAAAACAACAAAAATGTATCTGTTTAATTCAGGTCATATCTCTCCTCTCCATAATGTTACTTTGTACAGAAGTAACACAGAAATTCCAAATTTCTGAATATCCCTGTTTTCATCGTGGATTTTTTTTTTACTTCCCATGTGTTCTTACATTCAAATGTATTCTTATGGAAAGTATATAGGCATATCTAGGTTTGGGGGATCTGGGGCAGTGCTATCATTTACTCTGTTTATACAAACTTTTTAAAGCAATATTTAATAATGTGGCAGATGTAAATCATCTATTTGTTTTGAACATGTTACACTTTGCTCCAGTACAAGTTTATTGTATGGGAAGAAGGCCTAGATGAGTACCACTGTGCATTTGACACTAAGCTGTGTTCAGAAGCAATTCTTTTGTCTGGGAAATTGAATATTTTCCTTACATTTAAGTTCAAGCTAAATAGCTGAGTTATCACAAGTAATTTTGGGGAGCTTCAGTGTTCCTTGTCATCTCAACCTCAGAACTAACAAGAATGAAAAAAATGGCCAGGATTTCACAATCAAAAGGGACCATTAATATTTAAAATCCAATTAATGGATGTGCCTCGTACTATATTTTTATTCTGCTCTACTTTTCTCAGACTTTTCCTCAGTTTTGTTTTAGAACATTGATTATCAAATTTATCTTCCTTAAAAAGCCATCAAATCAATGTTATACATTCCCAGGTCATGTGTAGTATGTCTAATTTGTGTATGTGTGTATATGTGTATGTGTGGGTGCATGCCTGTAATAATGTTTTTAAACAACAGAGAAAATAACTATTACCTAAATGGCTGAACAGAATAGGCACATGCAGTGGTTTGTTAACTGTATATCAGAATATGTTGCTTTTTAAAATTTAGGATGGTAACAATTGCTGTATAATCACAATCATTTCAAAGGCAGATCGATACACAATAATTAGTAGTGTGCACTCAGTATGTTTCCATATGTACGTTCACTGAAATACATTCAAAATGGGTACTGAAATTCTTACAGGTTGAGGATCAACATGTCTAAGCATCAGGGGTTTTCTGAAGCTTTTATACATAGCTCTGGAATATTTGTAAGATAATGGGGGGAAAAAAACCTTTTGACTTGGCTTGTAAAGCTAGCTATGTCTTTACATTTTTGGTAGTACTAGGGCTTGAACTCAGGGCCTCATGCATATTCACCTTGCTTTCTGTACTAATGCTCTACCACTGAGCCAAGCTTTTTGCTAGTTATTTTGGAGATAGACTCTCCATATTCTGTCTGAGCTGGCTTCAATCCAACATCCTCCAGATCTCAGACTCTTGAGTAGCTAGGACTACAGGTGTACTCTCACAGATCTAGCTTTATTTGCAGACATGTTTTATCCTAAATGGAAATCTTTTCTTTCACATAGTCTTCTCATAAGTTAAAGTTGTTCGCATATAAATGCACAACTTTTAAGGAATTACATGATTTTCAAATTTTGCATTAAAGGCAAATTTGGAAAAGGTAACAAACATAAATTATTATTTCCACTGAGTGCAAATATGTACAATTGTGTCATCTATCCTCATTTCATTTGGATAATGGCATCAGCATTATTATTTATATCCTTAACAAATATTTGTTGACTCTGGTATGATGAGATTTAAGTGTGTAGAGTGTTAAACTGTGAAACGTTTAGGGAGTAAACATTCTGACAAATGAGGACATTACTCTGCACAAAGTAGCTCAGAGCTAAGGCAGAAAGAAAAAGGCTGTTTTAGAGAGCCACAAGTAAATCAGAGCAGGTGCAAACCATTTGTGCTCAGTGAATGGTTCTGAGTCAAGGTGCTGAAGAACAGGAGCAAGTGTCACGAAGTATTGCTGAGAACCCAACTGGCACTGCTGCTTGGGGTCAAGACTGAAAGAGGACAGGGTTTATACACAATGGAAAGCATGTGGTCCCCAAGTCCTTCTGCAGAGACCCTGCTTATTCCCCAGATGACAGCTGTCAATGGGGTGAGATAAGTTCAAGGAACATGATATGAATGGGTGTGGAGACGGGAGGCCCAGGGAAGGCAGGTGCACTATCTGCACATCCATGGCATCCATCCAGACACAACTGGCATCCAACACCAGCACCTGGCAATAAAACGATCCTTAGGAAACATGTCATAGAGCTGGCGATCGCTACATGGCTGTAAACTCATAGAACACACACGGCACCATGTATGACCTCTGGAATACGCTTTGCACATCAGGGGCCAATGTCCACAAGTGGATCCACATCACAACCTCTGAAATACTTCAGTGGAACAGAACTACATTGAGGAGGCTTTGTGTAAATCTGGTCAGGAGTTACAGAAACTCTCTGTACCTCCTGTTTACTTTTTCTACAAGCCCAGAGTTTCTCTTCTACATGCACACGCATATGCACACACACGCACACACACACACACACACACACACACACAACATGCACATGCCTAACAGAGGCAGTCAATGGGGCCACTCAAACAAACTGTGAAATCCTGATACTACATGCAAAAACGACAACAACCTAGTAACTCCTATCAATTCTGAAATGCCAGTGTAAGCCCCACAACTACAGTATAAAAGATTGTCAAAGCAGCTTCCCAGAGAATGAAGATTGTACTGTGAGCCAAAAAAGGCTCACCAGAAATCAATAAATAGCCTCAGGTTGGTGGTGTAGCTCCATAATAGAATACTTACTAGCATATGTGAAACCCTATCTTTGATCCCCCATATAAATTAATAACCTTAATTACTTTTGCTTCCCTTCTGTGAAGGAAATTATCATGTAACATCAAATGTGTTTTTTTAAACTACCTTGCATCTCAGGTAAAAACAGTCATGCAGCATGGAATCTTAAATAGGACATGAACTATAGAGGGGTTCTGGCAACTGGAATGTTCTCAACTATCTCATTTGTTCTATATAGCAATGCAAACTCGCATGTCTTCTGCAAAATATGAGAACAGGTACATATGTGCCAACTACAGGAATTATCTAGACACCAACTGACCTTAGAATGAATGGGAAGGATCCAAAGAAGAACTAATAGGGTGAGGAGCGTAGCTCAGTGGTAGAATAATTGCATAGCAACATGAGGCCTGGGTTATATCACCAGTGCAAGCATGTGCTTGCGTGTGTATCCATGCACACACACACACAGACACACACACACAGACATGCACACACACATACCTGAAACTTGGTTTCTGCCTTGAAAAAGTTAGGATATATGTTTGTGATAGAACAAATAATCTAATTTAATTACAATAGATTTCCTTTTGAAGGTCACGTACTTAGTCTCTTATTTCCAAAAACATTGCAGTATAAATGAGCAGAGACCACTGTCTCTGTATAAGTTACTTGTAAATATTGTTAACATATCACTAAACTTGATGGAGTAGAAAACAGAACCTAGAAAAGCTATGGAATACAGATTTCTCTAATGTCATTCCAATATACCTAATTTTGACTCAGAATTTCCTCCCAGCTCCATCATGGCCTTTTATGTAAGAGTGAACACCTAAGAGAATGGATATCATGTGACAAACTAATGGTCACTCCCCTGCCATGATACTTTGAGGAAGTTATTCTAGGTCTTCGTCACCGGGCTCTCCATACCACATTTCTAAACTGTACTCAAGGTTGCTGCATTCAGGAGTTGGATTTAATATAACTTGAATACAACTTCCTGTTTGTTTTTTTATACTGGTACGGAGCTCGAAGTCAGGGCCTGAGTTCTATGCTGAGCTATTTTGCTCAAGGCTAGCACTTGAGCCACAGTTTCTCTTCTGGTGTTTTAGTAGTTAATTGGGCATAAGAATCTCACAAACTACGGGATGCAGGGAAAGAGGAACCCTTCTCCACTGTTGGTGTGAGTGCAAATTAGTACAACCACTTTGGAGAACAGTATGGAGGTTCGTCAAAAAGCTCAGCATAGTCATACCCTATGACCCAGCCAGACCACTCCTAGGCATCTATCCTGAACAATAGGTCTCAGGATATCATAAAGACATCTGCACATCCATGTTTATCACTGCACAATTCAATAGCCAAAATATGGAAATGACCCAGATGCCCCACTACAGATGAATGAATACAAAAAATGTGGTACCTGTACACAATGGAATACTACATAGCTATTAGAAATGATAAAATATTGGTATTCACAGGGAAATGGTCAGAACAAATATTGTTGAGTGAGACAAGCCTAGGACACAGAGAACAAAGGCGCATGGTCTCCTTGATATATGACTGTTGGCGGGCGGTGGGGGGGGGGGGAGGTGGAACAGTAGAGACCAGGTCTGTGAAACAACAAACTGCTTTTCAAATGGTATTTCCACAGGTTTGGGTCAGCGACCCTACATTATGTATCTAAAACCAAACAACTACTAAACATAAAAAGGCCTAGAACAGATCTATCAGTGGATCACAATAGCTCAACAGCTATGTACACATGATCATATAAGATGAGGATAAGCAAAAACAACTCCTAGAGAAGGACACAGGAGGATTCTATTGTTGTCATTATGTTTAATGTTCTAGGTGAATTTCCTTTGGCGTACCCTACGTGGTTACTGTATATGATTTTGGTACACTGGATATTGTATATATGCCTACCTGATCTAAGGAAGGGAAAGAAAAACAAGGGTGTAAGATATCACAAGAAATGTACTCACTGCCTTATTATATAACTGTAACCCTTTTGCACAACACCTTGTCAACAAAATTTAATGCCAAAATCGAGAGACACAGGGTAAAAAGACAAACGACTACAAAAGCAATACTTGCAAAACTGTTTGGTGTAAATCAACTGAACAATTCATGGGGGGAAAGGGAAAGGGGGAGGGGGGGAAGGAGGGAGGAGGTAACAAACAGTACAAGAAATGTATCCAATGCTTAACATATGAAATTGTAACCTCTCTGTACATCAGTTTGACAATAAAAATGTTTAAAAAAGAAAAATGTTTAGAAAATAAAGAATCTCACCAACTTTCCTGCTCAGGCTGACCTTGAACGATGATAGATCTCAGTCTCCTGAATAGCTAGGATTACAGGCATGAGACACTGGCACCTGGCTGAATGCAACTTTTAATTTTTTTTCTTATTGATTGTCAAAGTGATGTACAGAGAGGTTACAGTTTCATACGTTAGGCATTGGATACATTTCTTGTACTGTTTGTTACCTCCTCCCTCATCACCCCCCTCCCCCTTTTCCTCTCCCCCCATGAGTTGTTCAGTTGGTTTACACCAAACAGTTTTGCAAGTATTGCTTTTGGAGTCATTTGTCTTTTTATCCTGTGTCTCTCGATTTTGGTATTCCCTTTCACTTTCCTAGTTCTAACACCAGTATATACAGTATCCAGTGTACTCAGATGAGATACAGTGATAGTGCGGGGACAACCACAGGAAGGGGATACAAGAGGATCATCAACAATAGAAGCTACGATTTCACATGGCATGTTGAAAGTAATTACAACAGTGATATATCACTCATTTCCATAACATAGAGTTCATTTCCCTTAGCATTATCTTATGCATTCATAGGGGCATAGCTATTAGGCTCTTGTGATCCTCTGCTGTGACTAGCCTAAACCTGTGCTAATTATTCCCTATGAGGGAGACCATAGAGTCCATATTCCTTTGGGTCTGGCTCACCCCAATAAGAATGTCCTATATCAAGAAAACTAACAATAATAAATGTTGGAGGGCATGTGGCCCAAAGGGCACCCTACTTCATTGTTGGTGGGAATATAAACTGGTTCAGCCACTCTGGAAAGGCTAAACATAGAGCTCCCCTATGACCCAGCAGCCCCACTTTTGGGTATCTACCCAAAAGACCACAAACAAAATCACACTAAAGCCACCAGCACAACAATGTTCATCGCAGCACAAATTGTCATAGCTAAAATATGGAACCAACCCAGATGCCCCTCAGTAGACAAATGGATCAGGAAAATACACAATGGAATTTTATGCCTCTATCACAAAGAGTAACATTGCCCCATTTGTAAGAAAATGGAAGGACTTGGAAAAGATTATACTAAGTGGATGCAACTTTTTAAAACCTGCTTCACCTGTACGAGAGTCTCTGTAGTTTTTCTTTATCAAAATAGTGCAAATGGTGGGTCTCCTCCCAGCAGACCTGGCCTTCTCCAGTCGCACCATGGTGTGAAAATGCTCAAGAGAGGGCTGAGCATTAGAAGGCAGGCTGTTGGTGAGCAGCTACAGGCCATAACTGGCTTCTGTGTATAAAATTATTGTTCTCGCTAAAATGCCACATAATATAATATAAAATCTGCTGTGACTATGAACTTATCAGTGAGTTGTTAACAGATTTGAAGCATCCTAAGTGTTCCACCAGAGACTGTGTGAAATATATTTTCTTCATACTCCAGCCCTAGCTCCATAGCTTCCTATAAAATAATATTCTTAATAGGATGGTTGGTATGGCTAGATATCTAAGATGCTCAGAAGATCCAATTTCTCCTTAAATAGCTGCTAAATTCTAGGCTGCGACCACAGCAGGCTCTTGGTTGGATCCACACTCAGGATCTCATCCTGAGAAATATTTCTGAAACACTGTAAGCTGTTCATTTAGTTTGATGACAGTGGGTCATTAAATGCAGCTCCTGTGTTGACTATGACTTCCAAACACCTTCCAGGTGACAATGCTGCAATACTATATACCTGCTCCTTACCGAGGGTGTGACAAAGATCTTTTCCAAACTGTGCATTTGTTTTCTATAAAATCCAAACTTCAACAGAAGAGAACTTAACAAAAGTTTTGTGTACATTAAATTTAAATTATCTTTCAAATCTTGGAAGAATTTCCCATGGCATTCAAAACCTTTCTTTGAAAACCTCAACTATACATTTGTTTGGTCTTTGAATTCCATAAACTTAGAACAGCCTATACAACAATAGCCTTTTGGAAAGTGGATGGCTTTTCCCAAAGAGCAGGAGAGAATTTAATTGAGACTCTCCCATGGGTAATAGGCTCAGATGAATGCTTCGTGGGCATTGTGCCCTTTGACTTTCTATCCTAGTTACAAAAACACAAGTTCTCTGTTTTTAAAGAAGAGAGAGCAGCTCACAAAAATTCTGTAATTGGCTGGGCACCAGTGGGTCATGCCTAGCTTCCTATCTACAATTAAGCTCCAAAAACCCCAAAGTGGAGCTGTGACTCACGTGGTAGAACACCAGCATTGAGTAAGAGAGCTCAGGAAACAGCATGAAGGCCCTGAAAGGGTACCCGCCCCCATCTGTAACTTTGACAATTACACTCAAAGTCTATATAATTCTATATAATTCCAGCTAATCTCTTTCACACTGCCAAGAAACTACTGAAGAGCATGTCAGTAAAACATGTTTTGTGTCAGGAGACAGCTTCAATGTGTGATGGGAACATGAAACCACAGAGCAGAGGGAATTGAAGCCAGATGTGCTGTACATACTTGAGCAGGATAGGCTTGGGTGGGAATTGCTTAGTAGCTGATCCCTAAGTCAGTCTCTCGTGTGGCAGGAAGTGGCTTACACTATTTTAGTGATGGCCATTACTACAATTCTGCAATGGACAGCAACAAGACTAGGAATCATAAACAGTTAGTGGACTAGTGTTTATCCAAAAACAGTTATTGAGTGAGTATTATATCAGTTATTACCAGGAACCACCTAATAACAGGGATCAGAAAATGATTTTTTTTTTTGCCAGTCCTAGGGCTTGCTCTGAGACTAGGTCCTGTCCCTGGACACCTTTTGTTCAAGGCTAAACTTGAGCCACAAGACCAATTCTGGTGTTTTCTATGATTAACTGGAGATAAGAGTATCACTGATTTTCTTACACAAGCTCCCCTCAAACCACGATCTGCAAATCTCAGCCTTCTGAATAGCTGGAATTACAGGTGTGAGCCACAAGTGTTCAGCAGAAAATGATTTCTAAAGGAAAGGAGATTACAGGATAGGTGTACAAAACCAATTGAAACCTAGAAGAAGGACCTTAGGTACAGTATAAGCAAAAATTAGGAATTAACTGGATAAGTAGTTGCTAAGGGCAAGTGGTCACCATATGGTCACCAGATTATTGGTGGAGATCTAAATCTACTTGGAATTACAATAATGGACCCCATTCACTTAGACATATATAATTTCAGATTTTAATAGTGATTCTAAAGTCTCAGATTCAAGAGGAGGATTCATAGCTCTTTATGTCTCTTTCTCAACTGTTCCTTTAACATATTGCAAAAACATATCATTGAATATTTTGCTGCTTAATATTTTCTTTTTTTTTTTTTTTTACCAGTCCTGGGGCTTGGACTCAGAGCCTGAGCACTGTCACTGGCTTCTTTTAGCACAAGGCTAGCTAGCACTTTACCACTTGAGCCATAGAACCAGTTCTGGCTTTTTCTGTTTATGTGGTGGTGAGGAATCAAACCCAAGGCTCCATGCGTGCTAGGCAAGCACTCTACCACTAAGCCACATTCCTAGCCATGCTGCTTAATATTTCTGTAAGTCATTCATGTGTCTTCATGTGGCCAAGGTTGTAATCAAGCTGTATCACCTAAGTGTTTTCTTTGTGTAGAAGAATGACAATTTCATGCAAATGTTTTTGTATTTTACACTAATATTTCTTTTGTCTTTTTGTTGTTTCTTTTTATTTTCATTAACATAAAGAACTGTCCAAAGTAATTTATTTTGACATCCACAAAATATACACAATGTACTTTGATCAGATTTAGCCCATTATTACGAGAGTGTGGAATCCTTCGGTTAATACGTAATTTAATGCCTGTTCATGACATCTAGATTTTCTGTGCACTCATCAAGACCCCACACAAATAGAGACATGAAAACCCAATTAGGAATTAATGACTTGAGGATATGAATTACTGTGAGACTGAAGGAAAACAAACTGACTCTTAAAAAGATTCTTCAATTAGGGGGCTGGGGATATAGCCTAGTGGCAAGAGTGCCTGCCTCGGATACACGAGGCCCTAGGTTCGATTCCCCAGCACCACATATACAGAAAACGGCCAGAAGCGGCGCTGTGGCTCAAGTGGCAGAGGCTAGCCTTGAGCGGGAAGAAGCCAGGGACAGTGCTCAGGCCCTGAGTCCAAGGCCCAGGACTGGCCAAAAAAAAAAAAAAAAAAAAAGATTCTTCAATTAGGAGAAGGGATTGGATGAAATGGAGTATGCTTTCAGAGAACCACAAACTCTTCCCATTGCATATTCATAATTCTAATATGAAACATATGAAAGTTCAGTTTATAAAGTATATTAACATTTTAAATTATATAATTTTATGTAATCCTTTTTATTGTAAAGATGATGTATGGAGGGGTTACAGTTTCATAAATAATGTAGTGAGTACATTTCTTTTTGAACATTGTTACCCCCTCCCTCATTTTCTCTCCTTTTCCCTCCTCCTAACTCCCCCCCCAGCTGTAAAGTGCATTTACAACTTAGTGTCTTGTATCACTATTGCATTGATTCACCCTTTGTCCTTTGTTTCACCATTTCTGTGATTGCCCTTTCCAGCTCAAAATCAAATATACTTTTATGCAATACAAAGAGTACTAAAATAAAAACCAGTGACAACAGGGGATAAACCAAAGGGAGGGAAAAAAACACAAAAGGAAAAAAATAACTGCATACAGTATACTAAGAAAAAACTCACCACAAAAACCTCTTTTTTCCATACTGTGTAGTTCAGTTTGATTAGTATCATTTTATAAGTTCATGCTTTACTTTTTAATATTTCAGACTTTGATAATTTGAATTGTAAAGAATTTTATTCTCTTTTGAAACTATTTTGCTTCTAAACAATGAAATGCTCTCATTTGAAAACAATACATATCTACTTTTCAAAAGGCATATAGGAAAAGAATAAAATAATGAGACAATCAGAAAAATTTTTAAATGGGTTACTTGTAGTTTTTGGATAAATACAGGAGTATATAAAATATAGCTGGTGGAGAAATACCAAAAAAGGCAAAGATATTCTGGGTTTTTTAAACTGTGTCAAATAAATTAACTAGGTAAAAAGTAAACCAACTCAGTTTTTATTGAGTATAAATAAAAATGCAAATCAGACTGTGTAAAAGTATACTTTGGGGATAGTAACTACATTATAACAATGCTATATGTTATAACAATAGCTACTGGCATAAAAATAGACACGAAAACAAACAGAACGGACTAGATGATTCAAGAATACAAGCACAAACTACATTTTTTGTTGTTGCTGTTTCTAGTACTGAGGTTTCATCTCAGGGCTACCTACCATGCTTGAGCCACAGCTCTACTTTGAGCTTTTTGCCATGCTAGACTTTCCTTCCCTGGCTGTCTTCAAATTGTGATACATATCAGAGAAAAAATAGCATCTTCAACAAATGTTGCTAAGAGAACTGAATGTCCACATGCAGAAGACTGAAATTGGACCATGTACCAATATAATCCAAAGTGGATCAATGGCATTAACATAAGACCTAATATGTTGAAATTACTATAAGAAGTAAGCCCTAAATCTTGTTTGCTTTGACTAGGACTTCCTGAGTAGATTCCCAGAAGCTCAGTAAATAGGAAGGAAAGCTCTGACAGATAAAATCGCATCAAACCAAAAGGCTTCAGCAAAGCAAAAACATAGTCTCTAAGCTATAAATATAACCTACATAATAGGAAAGTATTGTTGCCAACTCTACATCTGACAAAAAAATTTAATATCAGAATATACAAGGAGCTTAAAATAAATCAAGTCCCCATTGAATTAAATAATTACATGGGGAAAGGAACTAAAAAGATACTTCTCAGAAAAAGAATTACAAAGGGCCAATAAATATACGAAGAAATGGTAAATATTCCTGACCATAAAAGGAAATAGCATCAAGACTTCTTTTCACTCAAGTTAGGCTGGCTCTCATAAAAATGCAAACAACAATAAATGTTGGCAAGGATACAGGACTACAAGAAACTCTAATATATTATTGGTGGAATGGTAAAATCTAAAAAAGAATCATTCTATGATTCATCAATACTACTACTGAGCATTTGTCCAAAAGAATATAAATTGGCATATAGTAAGAACGCCTGTACATCCATGTTTATTGCAGCATTATTCAGAGCATCCAATTTATGTAAATGGCCTAGATGTACTTCCACTGATGAAATTATCTATCTATGTTTATGTATGCATATATACATACTTTTTTATCCATTGAGAAGAATAATATGCCACTTGTCAGGAAATAAATGTCTATGGAAAAAATTCTATGGAATAAATTAAGTCAAGCTCAGAAGGACAAAGAATGAATGTTTTCTCTCATCTCTTAGACCTAAAACAAAAACACATCTATGAAACAAATAGAATCTATAAATGATCAAAATGACTAAAGGTATGTGTGTGTATGTATGTATGAGATTCTATGCTGTCCCTCATTAAACAATTAAAAGGCACTTTACCAAAACAAATATCAGAAACCTGAACATGTCTTGACTGTAGGGTTAAGATGCAGAGGTTAATGGAATGCTGATGGATGAACAGAGAGAGGATTGGTGGATAAATACAGTGAAACAGGTATCTACAGTGTGAGCAACAAAGGCATTATCGTAATTATACAGTGACCCTTACCCTACTAAGATGTAACTTTTTATTATGTAGAAGTCACTGTAAATGTGACCACAGCTTCGTAGATGCAGAAGAAAAATCACCCATTGAATCACTGCATGGATATTTATAGCATACAGATTTCCATATTAACTTTAAGACAACAATAGAATTTACTGTCAAGTCTCTTTCCTGGAACTGTATTGATGGGCAATAAAAATCAATAATAAAAGTAATGGTTAAAAAAAGAAGAGGTGTCTAGATGATAAATAAGACACATAAATGGACACACTAAATTGTAACTCCTTGTACAACATATATAAGTACATGTGTGTGTAATGTGTGCGCGTGTGTGTGCATTTCAGTTTAGCCTGGCACTAGTGGCTCATACCTGTAATCCTAGCTACTCAGCAGAAAGGTGAGTTCTGATGATTGTAGTTCAAAGCCAAATGAGGCAGGAAAGTCAATAAATGAGACTTATCTCCAATTAATCACCAAAAAGCTGGAAGTGAAGCTGTCAAATGACAGAGACATAGCGTTGAGCAAAAATCTGAGACAGTGCTAAGGCCTCAAGTTTAAGCCCCAGGAGAGGCAGAGGCAAGCACACGCACGCACACACACACACACACAATTTAGCTTATCACTAAAAAAATGCAGTGTTAGATTTCCTTATATGGCAGTATAATAAACTTTTAGAAAAGTCATCAAAATTACAATGTAGAGATCATTTGAATGACTTGACAATGACCCCAAAGAATATGTTGAATATGAATGTTTAATATTTTCCACATTAAGGTTCTATCATAGGTAGCAAGGAAGAACCTGCAGTCCTGGGTTTCTCAAACTCTACCCAAAGAAACCCTTAAAAAAAAAAATTAAAACCCAAAACAAAAACCCCAAACCGGCACCTTGTCTGGCTTCTGAGAGTTGAGCTCTGAGCTGCTGGGTGCTTTGGGCTGGCAGAATGTTGTTCATGCCTGCAAGACTGGCCCCTGCTGACCTGTTGGGCCTGGCTAATGACCTGACTGATGCAGTGGCCTGAGTGGCAGAGCAGCAGAACATATGTCATCCACAATGGTTGGCTGATGGCTGGTCAAAGCCCAGAGCAGCAATGCTCCGCCCATCTCTCTCCACACACTGCCACACGCCATCCACACGTCATCTGTGGGAGCCGTGGGGGCCGCAGGAGTGTCTGGAGGAGAGGGGCTCCCATCCCGCTCCCATGCCTTTGCCTTTCGCTGTGCACCTCTTTATACCCCGTCTACTGTGCCCCGGGGGTGGGAGCTTCTGACAGCAGTACACCCTGGTGAGCTCAAGGACCTGCTGCACCGAAACTGAGTGCTGCTTACTGTGCCTGTGTTTCTGCTCGGTAACAAAAGGTTGGGTTATAAGGACTTCTATTTATTTTTAAATTAAGCTTCAAGCTATTGTTACTATTATTGTTATAGACACTATGCATTGTTTTTGGTATGCACAAAAGTATTTTTTACATGTTTTGAACATATCACCATAGGCAGTAAACCAGGATGTTACAAAACAAGTCCCCCAAATTCACTTTCTCTTCAGAGAAGCACATTACAGGACATTGTTTTACTTTTATTTAAAAGAATAAAAGTTCAAAATAAGAGAGCAATCCCCTTTAGGAAGTAAAGCAATTCCTGTAGCTCACTTTAGTAAATGCAAGGGGAACACTGAAGAATGTGGGTCATTGATGTCCGGCACCGCACAGGCAGCTTCTGGGGCCCCCTCCCTGCTTCAGGGTGGAGTTCCACGGTGCCCTTCCCGCTGCACGACACTATGCATTTTTAACTTTAGATCTTATAGTTTGTTATTTTGAATTTTAATAACCAAGTAGGGTGTTATTAATGTCATTTGTAAAAACAACTAAAGCACCTATCTGCTGCTGTGGTACTTGCTAAACAAATCTACTGCTTCATTAGTCTTAAATTAGGTCACACTAAATTCTGAGTTTTGCTATGATGCCAATGAATGGAATATATCACATGGAAAAAGTTATTAAACTTTTACCCAATTCCAAGCGAACAACCGAGCAGGATTTCACTTATGCAACATATTATGTTAGTTTAATGGCCACCAGCACTATATGTGTGTGTATAGCATGTATTTATACATTTATTGCATGTATATATTATATATATATATATATCATGTTTTTCCTTCACAATTCTAAGCAGAAAATGACCCTGGCAAGACATATAAGGAGGGGCTGGGGATATGGCCTAGTGGCAAGAGTGCTTGCCTTGTATACATGAGGCCCTGGGTTCAATTCCCCAGCACCACATATACAGAAAACGGCCAGAAGTGGCGCTGTGGCTCAAGTGGTAGAGTGCTAGCCTTGAGCAAAAAGAAGCCAGGGACAGTGCTCAGGCCCTGAGTCCAAGCCCCAGGACTGGCCAAAAAAAAAAAAAAAAAAAAAAAGACATATGAGGAGAGACTAGCAAAGACAGTAGCTATTGCCGTCACTGACATTTATAGACTTGGGTTGAGTAAACTGACTCCAATCTGATTTCCTCTTCATCACCACAGGCAGGGGAGACCTGCTGAGTTTGTTTGATGTCATCACAGTGCGAAGAGAAGGGGTTTCTGAGCAATATCTTGCTTAACAAAGCTGCAATAAGGCTTTCTCAAAGTCAGGGTCCATAAATTTCTCCTGAGTCATCTGTTTCCAGATAACTGGAAGTCACCACATTTCCAATAAAGCTTCTAATTTTAAGAATATTTAGAGCAGATTCTTGCTATCTAATGAACCTGTGTTTTAAAGGTTGATCACAAAGTATGAGGAAACTAAAATTTTTGTGTGTAAATCAAGCTGCATCTGCTCTGATCAGTAACTAAGACCTAATGGATATTCTAGATTTTGTGTATGTGAGCTGATGCTTCTGCCAAGCAAGCTCTAGCCCTTGCTGTGCTGCCTAGTCCTTCTGCCTCTCACTCCAGTGTCAAGAAGCAATCCTGTAGGGAGAGCTTCAAGTTCTTTCTGTCTAATTGTGCTTTTATAAAAAAATCATTTTGCATGAAACTATCTGTGCATGTACAAAATAATTACTGCAAAGTGCAAAGAGAATTCCTGGAAAATAATTTCAAAGATAATCAAGTTTTATTGTCCTAAAGAAAAATATATAATTTGGGAAGGGAAAGAGTCTCTGTCCTCTGTAAACCTACTTCGTCTTCTTTATCTCCTTTTGGCCACTGAGCAGTCCCAGGCATGAATGAGCTCAGCCCACACTCCCCAGCAGGGTCTGTGAAGCAACTTTCTAAAGAGAAAACAAAGCACTGCATTCCTGTGAACGTTGAGAGCATCCCATAAGTTTGTTCTCCCCTTTCCCTTTTCATTTTTCTCTTTACTCTACATTTTCTTTTATTTTGCACCCAGTAGGCCTTAATAATAATAAAAATGGTGTGATTATGAAGAGACATAGAGTGATAAATAAATAATTATCATAGGTGATTTATATCAATAAGACTATCCTATTAAAACAAAGAGTAAGGGCTGGGGATATAGCCTAGTGGCAAGAGTGCCTGCCTTGGATACACGAGGCCCTAGGTTCGATTCCCCAGCACCACATATACAGAAAACGGCCAGAAGCGGCGCTGTGGCTCAAGTGGCAGAGTGCTAGCCTTGAGCGGGAAGAAGCCAGGGACAATGCTCAGGCCCTGAGTCCAAAGCCCAGGACTGGCCAAAAAAAAAAAAAAAAAAAAACAAAGAGTAAGACAAAATGAGAAAAAATTGATATATTAATACAACCACATAAAAGTAAAAGCACAAACTGTTTAATAAAGCTTCAATCATTTTATTTGTCTAAGCTAATATTCAATAATAAACTTAGGATCTCATTTTGTTTTCAAATTAAATTACTGTCTTTCATTTTGCATCATATTTACTTGCTCAGTAGTAATCTATAAATACTCGATTCAATATCTGCAAGATACTCTTTCAGACACTGAGAATACAGCATTTACCAAGTGGACAAACATCTTCGTCATGATGGGATTTATGTTCTAATGAACAATACATTAGATAATTGTTCCAAAAGTACTGGGATCACTGGATGATGAAACAGGGATTGCCTCCGTTTCCCAGTGCTCACACAAAAGCACAAGTCCTTGATATCTACTTATGAAAAATATTTTAGGATATCTTGAAAAAGGGAAGAATCATAGGGTAATATTTTACCAAGAACTTTAGTATAACAAGGTAAATAAAGTTGGGAGAAATAGGAAAACAAGTATTGCCTGCTCCATATACAGGAAATGGGAGTTAGAGACCTTTCTAGGAAGCAGCTGACACTATAAAGGCATACATCTAACAACTGCTAAGGTTTACATAACGGTCATGGGTGGTTACAAATGGGAAAGGCCTATCCAAAAATGCAGTTAACATGCAATACTTCCTGTTAAAGCCTTCTCTTCCATTTTTTCCACTTCATTTATTTTTTTAACATCTCAAAGGAGCATTTTTAACATCTCAAAGAAGAGCACAAGATTTAAATATCTCCTTCGTGTGTGTGTGTGTGCAGTGTGTGTGTGTGCGGTGTGTGTGTGTGTGTGTGTGTGTGTGTGTGTGTGTGTGTCCTGGACCTTGAACTAAGGGCCTGGTTGCTATCCTTAAGCTGTTTTGCTCAAAGTTAGTGCCTTACCACTTGAAACATAGCTCCATGTTCATCTCTTTTAGTTATTATTTGGAGATAAGAGCCTCATAGGCTTTGAGCTGTGATCCTCAGATCTCAATCTCCTGAGTAGCCAAGATTTCAGGCATGAGCCACCTGCACTCAGGTTAGGATTTCTACTCTTGTAATTTAACAAAGGAACTATGTTAGGAGGAAAGTTTATTCCCTGGTTCTCATTTCTGTGTATGGAGCTCTTAGTATTTGTTAAAATATAATTTCCTTGTCCCCTCATTTGTTCTGCCTGAATGAGTGCTTTGGGAGAAAGAAAGAAGGTATCTGTGGCTAAACAGAATGAAGAACAGCAGCAGCATGGGGCTGGGGATATGGCCTAGTGGCAAGAGTGCCTGCCTCATATACATGAGGCCCTGGGTTCCATTCCCCAGCACCACATATACAGAAAATGGCCAGAAGTGGTGCTGTGGCTCAAGTGGCAGAGTGCTAGCCTTGAGCAAAAAAAAAAAAAAGAAGCCAGGGACAGTGCTCAGGCCCTGAGTCCAAGCCCCAGGACTGTCCAAAAAAAAAAAAGAACAGCAGCAGCAGAGCTGGGCCCTTAGTGGACCATGCAGACTGTCAACCTGATTGTAGCTTTGAGCCTGAACAAAATGAGGAGATATTAGGCTATTAAGCATGTTCTTAAGGCTTACTGTGAAGTCAGGTACTTGTGCCTCGCACCTGTAATAAAAAAAACATGTATCTATTCCAGCGATTTATGGTTGGAATTCAGTCCAGGCAAAAACTCTTTGAAATTCTGTCTCCAAAATAAATAGACAGAAGCCCAGCTAGAGGTATAGCTCCACTGGAAGAGTACCAGCAAAGCAAGCAAGCCAAGTGAGAATATGAGGCTCTCAGACCAAGCTGTTTGCATTCTCAAAAAAAAAAAAAAAAAAGACTGTGACATGAGATCATAGAAATTAAGAAATAAAATTATCTGTAACCTCAATGTTTCCTTTCTAGAAGTTTGAAGAATGATGTTGTTATTGTTGGCAAGTGGAAAATCATGGAATAGTCCAGCAGACTAGATTTACAATCCTTGAAAACCAAAAGGAGGGTCAATTATAAAAGTGCTATGGCTACCAAACACCATTTAGAATCACCAAGAAACTGCCCGAGGAAATACAACTCAGAGAATTTTCTGACATTTTTATGTCATGAACTCTGAGTTACGCGTCACATTCACACTCATCAAAGATGTTCCAAAGCAGAAGGGGTAGATTGTACAAGGTCATGAAAATGGTAAGTAGTCACTAGCCATGAATGATATAAGGGAACATAAAATGGAGGATGAAACACAAGATCTCAATATTGTAATTAAATACAACAAATAAACTTGCTAACTCACAGAGATAATCACAGGTAACTGCAGCCTTGTAGACTAAACCTCAGTCAGGAATGTTTTGCATGCATTATCAATAATTACTCCAGTCCCCAAAGCTAGTGGTATTCATCCTGGAATACTTCTTATTTGATTGAAATATATCTGTAACAATATTTAGTTTGTTTTTATTTTAATCTTTCTCTAACACATTTCCTTCCCAATGAACTTTCCAGTCACTGTCAATACACTGCATCTTTCTCCAAATCCTCTCATGCTGGATGCAGAGATCAAGGCTAATTAGCTATCCTAGCTTTCTAGTAACAAAAGAACCCAGTGAGTAGGCAAGTACCTGCCAGCCAAGAGGAGAGGGCTTTCAGAGTAAAAACAAAACCTGCTGGCACATTTTCTCCAGACTCCTAGCATCCAGATTTTTATGTTGCTCTTTAATCTCAGTAAGTGGCATTTTATTATAGCAAAGCAAAGCTGACTAAACAAAGAGACCAAATGCAGCAAAAACTTGAGAAAGACTAGATTTCAAAAAATGGGAGCAGTTGAAAGTCAAGGATGGGCTTGCCTTAACTGCACAAAGAACTATCATTGTCAGGCCATGAAGATGGTCTATGAATGTGAGCCTAAGAGAAAAGTTGGGTCTATGAAAATTCAGGTAATGTGTAAAAATGTATGAACTAAATGCTTATGTTGTCATATACAGTGAGTTTCACCCTAGGTGGGATGGAATTAGGAAGTAATTCAGTCAATGCACTGGAGTCTGTGACAAGATTGGTATTCTCAATAATTGAGAACAAAATTTCCTATACAAAAATTATATTATTGTATAGTAAATACATAAAAAACTATTTAGACATTGATGTGGGAATCTGTAAATGCTGAGCCATGAGGTCTAATAAAGAGAGTTGGCATGCCATTCTCTGACTCTCAGAGAGCAGGGAGTGGCCTGAGAAAGATGAATCGCTCCTAGCATTACAGAGACCCAAGACTCTACCCTAAACGTGAGTTACTCAGAATCAAAACTTCCTTGCACCTTGGAGTTAGAGGTCTATACGAATCGTGATTGTTTGCTGCTTGCCTTCGCTTCCTAAGATAAGGCAGTTATTCATCCTAGGTTGTTTACCATGCTGGTGCCTGGTACTTCAAAGAGACTGCTACCTTACTTTCTGCACTGCTCTCCTGTCTGATCATCATAAAGACCCTGTTAACAGGACCTTGGGCATCTGCTGCTGGCAAGAGGCACAGGCCCCCTAGTCCCTCCAAACCAGTTTCAGTACAGTTTCCATCACTGCCTTGCTCCTAGTCCAGGCGGGATAAGGTAGTCGTGGTGGTTTGCAACACTGTGTTCAACCATCAGTATATTACAATGCATTTTTACTAATTTTCCTAAAAAGAAAATATGAGCACATCTAATCCTGCTTTTGTTTTTCTTTTTGTACAGGAGTTTTTGAACTCTGGCTTCATAATTGCTAGGGTCAATGATTATACTTAGCCAGGCCTCCAGACTTGTCTTTCACTAATTATTTTTAGGAGAACAGTTCTCTTTCTGCTTGTGTATGTGTTTGATCCTGGAATCACAGGCATGAGGACCACATCTCTCTACTAGTGCTCGATTCAACACTGGTTTATTGATTTGGATTTGTTTGTTTTGTTTTTTTTTCCAGTCCTAGGGCATGGACTCTGGGCCTGAACACTGTCCCTGGATTCTTTTTGCTCAAGACTAGCACTCTGCCACTTGAACCACTGCACCACTTCTGGCTTTGTCCCTTTAACTGGTGCTTCATGCACGCAAGGCGAGCACTCTACCACTAGGTCATATTCCAGCCCTGGATTTATAATAAAGTCATACTCAGTAAGGTAAATTTAGCAAAACTTTCAGCAAATATTTGGGGGATTCAATGGTTTTTTTGTGTAATAAAAAAAAACTCCATACATATATAATTTTTATCTTTTTTTTTCAAAACAAGTACCCTAATGGCTAACTGTAGAAAGTATGACGACTTATTCAAATTGAGCATATTGAAGGAAATATGTCTCGTAATCTTTTTTCTCTAGTACTCCCCATGGTAAACCAGAAAACATTCTGGAAATAGACACAGAAATGTTTCATATTACTTGAAAAACATGTTTGGTTTTGTTAATATTAATCATTTACTTTACACCCTACATTTCAATTAAAAAATCCTTAATTTCACTGTTGTTGGGTATCTTTTTAATTTGACAGTACCAGTTTGAACTCAAGGCCTCTCTCTGTCTTGTTTTCCTTTCTTGCTCATGGTTTGCTCTCTAAAATTTGAGCCACACTAGTATTGTTCTGGTAAATTAGAAATAGAGTATTTCTGACTTTTCTGCCTAAATTGGCTTTGTAGCTCCATCCTCCAGGACTTAGCTTCTTAAGTAACTTTATTTACAGGTGTGAGCTACTAGTGCCCAGGCATAATTTTAATTCTCTACTTTTTTAACAGCCCAGATATCTGTGTTATTACACTGACTAGTGTGTTTTAAATATTTCCATCCATGGAAACTCAATTCATTCACAGTTGTCAAACCAGGGAGGCTTCTTTCTGTAGCAGTTCTTACCTTATTCTATGACAACTCCATAAACACCAATAGTAGACATGTTTGGTAGCTCTGTAAATTTTTCTGAGAGAATCTGCAGTTCTCAACAAAGCAACTGGCAATTTAGATGAGTTGAGAAGTCAAAGCTTCATAAATATCACTATTGCCTGAATCCCTGGAATAAAGAAAATTTGACTTGTTGAGTTGTGGTAGAGATATGACTGGTATATTTTCTCCAAATGACAGTTTGAAATAGCTTATAACCAAATATATTACTTTGATAAAGAGTAAATTTCTTAAAGGCAAAAGTAATAAATAAAAATTTCTCTACATTAAAACATGGTATTGATGTTTCAGTGTTAGAAGTCATTTAGGAGATAGAGGTAACTAGAGAGATCGGCACAAAATAAGTCCAGATTTATGTGTTAACATTTCACATAATACTGCAGACTGAAGAGGTCTGAACTATTTTTGTCATGCAAGAGCTATCATTAAATCCCTGAGATACTGATTGTGATTGTTAAGATTCTTGAGAAAGCATTCTCCTATCAGTAGGGTAAAATGTGTGCTCTACAGGAAGTGCTGGCTAAAAAAGCTCTGAGAATTATATTCTATGTTGTTAGTAATTGAAATTATTGTTCTTATTTTGCCATCCGGTACTGGGATAATTTTGCTTGTTTTCTGTGTATCATTGGAAGAATTCAAAGAGAAAGAGAAAGAAGGGAGAAATCATTACCACTAGCCGTTGTTCATTAAAATAAACGAAAGTGAGTCACTACAACAACTAAAGGAGTCACAAGTGCTTAAAATCTATTTTTGCTAAAAAGCACTGATTCTTACTGGGGCTCAAGAATTCAATCAGGAGAAAATCTTGTCATCCCAGCCTCCAGTTTTTATCTTGGTGCTTTGGTCTGAGCTCTCCTCCATTCAAACTGTAGGTACAGTGGAGTCCTAGAGGATGGGACTAATCTGAAAACAGACAGTACCCAAGGAAAGGGACAACAGAACATCTACCAGGCCGGTGTTACAGTAAAAAGGTATCACTGCTCTTATTTGTACCATCCAGTCAATTCTGAGACTGTGTGTTAGGAAAGTGGAGGCGAACAAAAGGAACAGATCAGATACAACAGGCTAGGACTATTTATCGCAAGTGAGGGACACAGACCTTCCTGTGGGTATGGAGGTTGTATAAGTTGTATAAAGAGGTGGGTTTAGTAATGGGGTTTTATGTGGTCTAGC
The DNA here is from genome assembly GCF_023159225.1 of Perognathus longimembris pacificus. Taxonomy (NCBI): domain Eukaryota; kingdom Metazoa; phylum Chordata; class Mammalia; order Rodentia; family Heteromyidae; genus Perognathus; species Perognathus longimembris. The sequence goes on along the minus strand of NC_063165.1, from coordinate 85,866,266 downwards.
ACAGGGACAGAGGTTAATGAAAAAGCCATTAGGTCTAGGAAAGTGTGGAGCTTTTTGGTTGAGACCACAATGGTATGTGTACAACCAGGCTTAGGCAGTTGCCCTGCATGCATTAAGCAGTCTGTATGTCAAGATGCACCTGGAAAACAGGGTGGAGGTCAGTCTGTCACATCCCATCTTTGGATACATACAGAGAATGGGATGAGAAGGGAGTGGCAAGTCCTTCATATAGGGTCTTTGGATAGGTACCTAGAGGGGAGACCAAGGAAAGGGGTCAGTATTTGCCTTCCTGGCTACTTCCTGCTAATATGGACCTCATTTTTAAGTGTGGTCTCCCTTTAGGTGTCTTCTGTGGGTCAGGCCTCCTCTCTATTGAGGGGCCGGAGCTCTGTGGGCATCTCATCTCTGTTAGTGGTTTGTATCCTATGGCCATGAAGAACTCAGTCACCTCTAGGATGTGAAAGTTCAAACATGTTCCTGGAGAAAATCAGAGAGACATTTTACAAGACAGGGTCCCAGGGACACCATTAGTAAAATCATAAGTTGGCCCAGGATAGAAGTGAGCTAGGAACTCCAGGACATCCAGGAGTCCTTCCATGGGGGAGTAGGAACAGGGATGCCTCAAAACAGCACTCTTTCCCCAAGGGTCAGATCCCTCCCTTTTTATATTTTTTTGGCTATTATTAGGTCTAGCCCTCTCCAGTTTTGGAGGACTACTAGGTTTTGTAAGAAATCGAGGTTTTTCTGGACTAGGGAGAGATCCTTGCTTATCTGGGCTGATGAGTGACTATGCTTGATCTGTTGTAATCCCATGGTTGTGCCCCTCCCCCCCCCCCCCCCCCCCGGGGCAGGGGCAATGCAAGTAGTCAGAGCCATGCCTAGAAGTACAGGCAAAAGGACTAGGACTCTTCCTAGTCTTGGGCCTTGTGTGAGATGGTCACCTTCCTCAGGACTGGACAAGATGTTTAGGTCAGATGCTAGAAAAGCTATGTTACACCATTCCCCTGGATAACAAGTGTGGTCCCCTTTAAGGCAGGCAAAGTATTTTCTATTGGGGGCCAGGGCCTCAGCAAGACAGAAGGGTAAAATTGGGTCTTTTCCCAACACTTTGGGATTCTTCCAATTACTTGAACTTGGGGTCCTGATGTACATGGGTTATTGGTGGTAGCACTGGAAAGCATGAATTTGGTGAGTCCCACCCCATGTAAGTTGGCCAGTTTGTTCATATGCACATCCAGTTGTCTTTGGCGAAGTCTGCATTTGCCTGTTTTAAAAAATCACGGCCAGTGTTTGCTAGGGCTAAGAGTTGGTGAATGGGCAAGTTTGGGGGTGAGGTAGCCTCTTGAAAGGGGAGTTCTAGAAACATTGGTTGTGGGTTCCTAGGATCTAAATGTCATGTTTTACAGAGATGGAAATGTTGGTAGGGACAGTAGTCAAAAAACTCAATTGAGCCACCAGCCAATTCCAAAACTCCGTTTTCCTCATGCATCTGAGAAGGAAATAGTTAGTTCCCATAGCATTCCTCCCTTGGAGGTGTATCTCCTCTGTTCTTCTGGAGAAGAAACCCTTTGTCCTGAGGTAGAGGCTCCAGGCTAGGCTCCTCCAGAAGGGAAGCCCACACAGGACTGGCATTTGAGAAATGCCCGGGAGAGCCCCCAAAGTTGTGGCACATGTCCAAAGGCTTCAATGTTTTGTGGATCATTTTCCCCAAGGCTCATTCCATCTGGGATGAGACAGGGGTGTGTCTCCCTGGTCCCTGAAGATTTGCAACATAACTGAGAGGCAGAGATGTGTTTAAATCTTTCTTTGTGAGGGGCCCTTGCACATGACCCACAGTGATAGAAGGAAAAAGCACAGGGCCCTTGGGGTGGGAATTCCTTCTGGTCTAAGCCAGTGGGTCCCAAGGTCAGAGTGGCTGGTCTGAGAAACTCATTCCCCCGCAGACTGGATCTGTAGGACTGGTTGAGATCAGTCCAAGGCAGAAATTAAGGGGAGCTGCTGGTATGAGAGATAGATGAGGGAAAACACCTGGAAGGATTTAGGAGTAAACATATATCCAAGGTACAGAAGGCAATTAATTCGGGTGTAAAACAAATAAAGGTTCCATGTACCCCGAATAGGCTGATGGCTTCTGTAAGTTCATCAGAGGTTGAAATATGTTGAAGTGCCAGCCAAATATTGTCGAGCAGGTCGGTGAGGAATGTCCTAAAGTTAAGAGTTGGGGTCATGTGGATAAAAGTTAAAGTGGAGTTGTTTATATCAGCATTTCCTGGAATTGGAGGAAGTTTGGAAAGTTTGAGTTCTAAGGTCCCAGACCTGTGGAAGTATATTGGGGTGTACCCATGGTATGATGTCTTGTAGCTTGACTGAGGTGGAAAAGAATGATTTTATGAGGGTCCTTCCATTTAGGATCTAGAAGGAAAGAAGGGGTATTAGTCAAAGAAGGGTGTTGGGAAATGCACAGATCTCCTATCTGGAGTGGGGGAGGGGAGCATTAGGAAAGGGGGTGTGGAGTGTATTTCCAGAAGTTAGAATGGTACAGCATGAGGACAGAGGTTAATGAAAAAGCCACTAGGTCTAGGGAGGTGTGGGGCTTTTCGTTTGGGCCCACAAGGGGATGTTAACCGCCAGGCTTAGGTAGCTGCTCTGCCTGTGTCAGACGGTCTGTGCATATCTTTGGTGGCTTGCCTGATGATATGCACCTGGGAAAGCAGGGTGGGGAGAAATCCTTCAATGTGCAACTGGACCACCTACAACACTCCTAGGATCCCCTGGGAATTGGGGACATCTGATTACACATACCTTTCTCTCTGAAGCAAATGTCTATATATGGAGGACAGGCAGAAATGCATATTTTCCCTCTCACCTTGATACCCATGTTTCATTAATATTTCCTTTACCTCCAAATTACTAGGATTCACTAGATGTGTTAAGCCTCAGGCTTAAAACTCTGGTTATACAGTATTTTTTTAAATCCCTGTAATTTATCAAGTGTCAGATTTACACGAATTAAAGAAATTTAATTAGGTGTATTCATTAGAAGTTCAACTATCATATTATTTTAGATTCCAATTTCACTATTTAAAGACTTCCCTAGTCCACCAGGCAATTATAAATATTATTTCCAAATAACTGAGGTACACATACAGTGAAAATTAAATAAGATACTGTTTATACCCTCTCAAAATGTTTCTAATCAAGAAAATGGAAACAAAATACAAATTTTATAAAACTGACTTTTTTCCAGAGACTAGATTTTTTGTCATATGTAATTGTTTTAATTGCTGTTGTTTTTGTTGTTTTGTAAGGTGTTTATATTTTCCCCCTTTTGGCAATACTGGGACTTGAACTCAAGATTCTGAGCCATGTCCCCAGCCCTAATATGTAATTTTTAAGAAAACAAGGTATTAGATATTGTTGCCGATAATAGTTTGTAGAGAAAACAGGTAAACTCAGGGAGGAAGATGGCGCCGCCACAGGAGGGAGGCACCCCCAACTCGCTCCAACTGAATAGCAAGCTGGGAACTCCAGCACCCAACACCCCATCAAGAACCCGGCAAAACCAGCAGCCAGAAGCAATAGAGAAACACAGGAAACGAAAAAAAAAATATACAAAAAAAGAAGAGCCTATAACCTGCACAGAGCCGGAAAATCTCCGGGGTACCCTCCCCCCACCCCCCGACCCTGGCCAGAACAGGGCCAGGACTGGAAAAGGGTACCCGGCGCCAACAAACCAACTGCCAAAAAGTCACGCCAGGAGCGCAGAGTCCAGACAGCAAGAGCTCCACGTACCCCAGGGGGAAAGCGGACCGATCAAGACAGGCGGAGGCACGGGACCGCAAGGCCGGGATCGGACATGAGCGGCAGGGGAACTGGGCGATGCAGAAGGGGAGAGCCAGAGCCGACACCACCAAACGACCGATCGCCACCCCCCCCAAAGGGCCAACAGCAGCGCGGGACACACACACACACACACACACACACACACACACAATCCAGGTCCAGTAAGTTCCCCATTACCCCCTCCCCTAACAGGAGACCAGCTATCAGAGAACCAAACCCTACAAAGAAGGTAGAGCTCCCTCCCTCCTCCTCCCCACCCCAAGAAAACAAAGAACCCCCAAATCAGGCCGCAAAAGGTCCCTTCAGACTCTGGGAAGACACAGGAGCTAGCAGGGGAGGGGTGGAGCAGCGCCAAGGCAGCAGAGGAGACAGGCTCCAAATGAAAGGATGGAGCAAGATCTTCCAAGCAAACGCACCTACCAAAACGGCAGGAGTAGCCATCCTGATCTCAGACAAGTTGGACTTCTCATTAAAATCAACTCAAAAAGACAAAGAAGGTCACTACATATTAATATAAGGAAAAATCCAGAATCAAGACATCATGGTGATAAATGTATACTCACCCAACAAAAGAGGCCCGACATATGTCAAGCAAATTCTCACAGAACTACAGAACAAGATAGACGCAAACACAATCATAGTGGGTAACTTTTTTTTTTTTTTTTTTTTTGGCCAGTCCTGGGCCTTGGACTCAGGGCCTGAGCACTGTCCCTGGCTTCTTCCCGCTCAAGGCTAGCACTCTGCCACTTGAGCCACAGCGCCGCTTCTGGCCGTTTTCTGCATATGTGGTGCTGGGGAATCGAACCTAGGGCCTCGTGTATCCGAGGCAGGCACTCTTGCCACTAGGCTATATCCCCAGCCCAATAGTGGGTAACTTTAATACCCCAGTCTCTCCAAGAGACAGATCCAATACCCAGAGGATTAGCAAGGGAGCTGAGGACCTAAGTAACACCATATCCCAAATGGATCTGACAGATCTATACAGAATCTTCTACCCTACAGAGACCCAATACACCTTCTTCTCAGCAGCCCATGGATCATACTCCAAAATAGACCATGTCATAGCCCACACAAAGAACCTCAGCAAATACAAAAGTATTGACATCATCCCATGTATTATATCTGACCACAGTAGATTAAAGGTAACCCTCAACAACAACAGTTACCACAGAGGCTATTCATATTCTTGGAGGCTAAACCCCTCACTGTTATCCAACACATGGGCCACAGACCAAATTAAAGATGAAATCAATGAATTCATAAGCCACAATGACAATGAAAATACATCACAAAGAAACCTATGGGACACAGCTAAGGCAGTACTGAGAGGCAAGATCATTGCCCTCAGTACTCACATTAAAAGAATGGAAGCAGAGCAGGTGAATACCCTCACGATGAAACTAAAACTACTGGAGAAACAAGAAATGATCGAACCTAAAATGACTAGGAGGAGAGAGATCACAAAGATTAAAGAAGAGATAAATCTGATTGAAAATAGAAAGACCATTCAACAAATAAATAAGACTAAAAGCTGGTTCTTTGAGAAAATAAATAAAATTGACAGACCCCTCGCAAGACTTACAAAAAAAAGAAGAGACATATACGTAAAATCAGGGACTCCACCGGAAAAAAAACAAGTACACATGATATTCAAACAATCATAAGGAACTATTTCCAGAACCTCTACTCACTAAAAAACAATAACTTTACAGAAATGGATCAATTCTTAGAGAAGTATAAACTGCCCAAACTGAACCAAGAAGAAATAAATCAACTAAATAAAGCAATAACTTACAGCAAGATACAGGGAGTAATCAAGAACCTCCCAACAAAGAAAAGCCCAGGCCCAGATGGATTCACCAACGAATTCTACAAAACCTTTAGTAAGGAGCTAATACCAATACTCCTCAAACTCTTCCGTGAAATAGAAACAGAGGGAGAAATCCCAAACTCATTCCATGAAGCTAATATCATACTCATTCCCAAACCAGGCAAAGACCCAACAAAAAAAGAGAACTACAGACCAATATCACTAATGAACACAGACGCAAAACTCTCAACAAAATATTAGCTAACAGGATCCAGAAACTGATCAAGAAAATTATACATCATGACCAACTAGATTTCATCCCACAGTCACAAGGATGGCTCAACATCCGTAAATCAATGTAATTCACCACATAAACAGAACTAAAATCAAGAATCACATTGTTATCTCAGTTGATGCCCAAAAAGCCTTTGACAAAATACAACATCCATACTTATTAAAAGCTCTGGAGAGAACAGGAATAGATGGATCATTCCTCAAAACAATAAAAGCCATATACAACAGACCAACTGCTAACATCATATTAAATGGAGAGAAACTTAAATCATTCCCCCTAAACTCAGGAACAAGACAAGGATGCCCACTCTCCCCACTTCTGTTCAACATAGTGCTGGAATCCCTAGCCATAGCAATAAGGCAAGAGGAGGACATCAAAGGGATCCACATCGGCAAGGAAGAAATCAAGCTATCCCTATTCGCACATGACATGATCTTATATCTGAAAGACCCAAAAAACTCAGTCCCCAAACTCCTACACCTAATAAACCATTTTGGCAAAGTAGCAGGATAAAAAATCAATCCACAAAAGTCAGCAGCTTTTCTGTACACCAGCAATGTACAAGCAGAAAAGGAAATTATGGAAACAATTCCATTTACAGTAGCAAAAAAAAAAACAATAAAGTACCTAGGGATCAACAGAACCAAGGACGTGACGGACCTATTTAATGAGAACTATAAAAATCTAAAAGGGAAATCAAAGAGACACAAGGAGATGGAAAGACCTCCCATGCTCATGGGTAGGCAGAATCAATATAGTGAAAATGGCCATATTGCCCAAATTGTTATACAAATTCAATGCAATCCCTATCAAAATCCCAGTCACATTCTTCACTGAAATAGAGAAAGCAATCCATAAATTCATATGGAACAGCAAAAGACCTAGACTAGCCAAAGCAATTCTAGGCAAAAAAAGCAGTGCAGGAGGTATCACAATACCAGACTTCAAGCTCTACTATAGGGCCATCATAACAAAAACAGCCTGGTATTGGTATAAAAACAGACCGGAAAACCAATGGATCAGAATTGAAGATCCAGAAATAAAACCGCACTCTTACAATCAGCTGATATTTGACAAAGGAACTAAAGATATACAATGGAATAAGCATAGCCTCTTCAACTACTTGTGCTGGGAGAACTGGGCAGCCATATGCAGAAAACTCAAAGTAGACCCAAGCCTATCACTATGCACCAAGATCAACTCAAAATGGATCAAGACCTCAATATCAGACCTGAATCCTTGAAACTACTAAAGGACAGAGTAGGAAAGATGCTAGAACTTATAGGCACAGGAAGGAACTTCCTGAATATAGTCCCAGGGGCACAACAAATAGGGGAGAGACTCGACAAATGGGACTACTACAAATTAAAAAGTTTCTGCACAGCTAAGGTCATAGCCACCAAAATAGAAAGACAGCCAACCATATGGGAAAGGATCTTTACCAGCACAGCAACAGACAAAGGCCTAATATCTGTCATCTACAGAGAACTAAAAAATCTAAGCCCCTCCAAGCCCAATAAACCAATTAGGAAATGGGCAAAGGAGCTAAAGAGAGACTTCACAAGAGAAGAAATAAAAATGGCAAAGAAACACATGAGGAAATGTTCAACATCCCTGCTAGTAAAGGAAATGCAAATAAAAACAACCCTGAGATACCACCTCACCCCAGTTAGAATGGCCTATACTCTGAACTCAGGAAACAACAAATGCTGGAGGGGGTGCAGGGAAAGAGGAACCCTTCTCCACTGCTGGTGGGAGTGCAAATTAATACAACCACTTTGGAGAACAGTATAGAGGTTTCTCAAAAAGCTGAATATAGACCTACCCTATGACCCAGCCATACCACTCCTAGGCATCTATCCTGAACAGCAGGTCCCAAGTTATCAAAAAGACATTTGCATTTCCATGTTTATCGCTGCACAACTCACAATAGCCAAAATATGGAAACAACCCAGATGCCCCTCCACAGATGAATGGATCCAAAAAATATGGTACCTATACACAATGGAATACTACATAGTGATTAGGAATGGTGAAATATTGTTATTCACAGGGAAATGGTCAGAACTCGAACAAATAATATTGAGCGAGACAAGCCTAGAACACAGAAAACAAAGGGGCATGATCTCCCTGATATATGACTGTTAAGATGGGGTGATGGAGAGACAGTAGAGACCAGGTCTGTGAAACCAAACACTGCTTGTCAAATGGTATTTCCCACAGGATTGGGTCAGCGACCCAACATTATGTAACTAAAACCAAACAACTACTCAACATATAAAGGTCAAAAATTGACCTCTCAGTGGAATACAATAGCTCAAAAGCTATGTATGTATGTTCATATAAGACTACTGTCGACATGTCTAATGTCGACATTACATTTAAAGCCCTAGGTGAATTTTCTTTGGCGTAGGCCACGTGGCTACTGTATATGTTCTTGGTACATTGTATATTGTATATATGTCTACCTGACCTAGGGAAGGGAAAGAAAAACAGGGCATAAGATATCACAAGAAATGTACACACTGCCCTACTATGTAACTGTACCCTTTTTGCACAACACCTTGTCAAAAAAATTTTAATTAATAAATTTTTTTAAAAAAGGTAAACTCGGGCTGGGGATATAGCATAGTGGCAAGAGTGCCTGCCTCGGATACACGAGGCCCTAGGTTCGATTCCCCAGCACCACATATACAGAAAACGGCCAGAAGCGGCGCTGTGGCTCAAGTGGCAGAGTGCTAGCCTTGAGCGGGAAGAAGCCAGGGACAGTGCTCAGGCCCTGAGTCCAAGGCCCAGGACTGGCCAAAAAAAAAAAAAAAAAAGGTAAACTCAAAAACTGCCTGACAATGAAATGGGGGTTGGAAGCTACAGAAGAGTGAGGAGGTAAGAGGACAAAAGGATGAAGAAGTAAGGACCAAACAGTCAATCTTTGGTAGTAAGACCTAATAGGAAACAGAAAGGGAACCCACCAACTAAAAAGCTATCTTCAAAAATTCCAATTTTCTAATTAACCCAAGTCAAAGCTCTGTATCCGTCAAGAGAACCAAGATGAGCTGCAGTGCTGTCTTTCTATGCATCATGTCTGCCACATTCATATACTACTCTCTCACACATGAGAACCAAGGGTGGTTAGCAGTCCTACACTTTTCTACTGCCATAGGGAGACTAGGTCTAAGAAGCATCACCTTGCTCTCACAGACATCCTAGTGCCTTGCTGGATAGAGGAGACTTTTCACTCAGCTCTGAAAAGCCTAAAGGTTCAAGGGAGGCCATTCAATGACTTGTAGATGTAAGCTGTTTAGTCTTAGGAGCAAGTACTTTTGCTACAGAGAATGTTGGCCTTCAGTTTCCCCTAAGTGCTTCTGAGTAGCCTCTAAGTATCTCGCTGTGTGGGAAATTTGAGGTATATACCCTCTACATAGAAAGTTTAGGCTGACGTCTGACCTATTTCCTTAGATGGAAAGTTCTGCTTGCACCAGTATATTCCCATATAAGAAGTGATTTTTGTTAAATCTTGGTCTCCACCCCAAGCATGCGATTTTTGTCTTTAAAAGCTCTGTTCAAGCTGGATTCTGGGCTGCAAGTCATTGAGACAAGAATCCACCTGTAGAGGCTGGCTCTCCAGTGTAGACTCCCAATTCAACCTTTCAAAATGTAACTTCTCTGTTTTCTCATGACTGAGTTCCAGTACAACACTGACAACATATTTAGCACACTGTCCCAGAAGTTACTGTTAAATATGTTATTTTCTGACTTGGTCCACTCAAAGGGAACATTACAGCTCCACCTGCATCACTATTTATTCCTCCTATTCCATCACCCCATCGCCATCCTAGGACCCATCCTGTAGCATTTTATAAGTGTACCTATAGAAATATATAGCATTCATAATGAAGAAGGTTATGTCCTTAAGCCTGAAGCCTGACAGATGCAATGCCATTTTGTCCCCCAAGGACAAAGGCCCCTGATTGCAGAACTGTTATGTGCTCAAACATGTTTTGCAAAAAAAAAGCTGTTTGCTCAGCAGATTCTGAAAAAAAAAATCCCCCCAAATGTTTCAGCCACCCAAGTTATTCTGGGAAGTAAGTCTAAATTTACTGATAATGCTCAGTTTTGTTTCTGAATATGCTTTGCAAAACAAAAAAGCCCTATACATTGCTTTCCAAAAAAGAATGTGTTTCTTTTTCTTTAAAAGACTAACTGATCTGTCTCAGTACTGTACAATTCAGAAAATATACACTCTGTGCAGCCACGGGCCTGTGGAAGTGACAATAAAGACTCCTGTAATTTGCCTTATTGATTGTGGCATCCTTTGTTCTCTTGCTGATTGGGGTACAACACTGTATAATTTTAAAATATCATTGAAAGGCATAGTTCCACTTGATTTGCTAGGGAAAGCATTCTGGGTTCTGTTTCATTCATTATCATGCAGATATTATCAAAATCTCAATATTCATTATACTTTTCTAGTTAAAATTAAAATAAATCTTTATAATCTGCAAGTAATTATATGCATATTAGGGTAAAACAGATTTAAAAACTTATGAAACAATGCACCATTGGTTGATAGGATCTTAATTTGACAAAAATCAACTATAGTTATGGAAATATGTTTACTTAACTCTTAAAAGTCTTTTTAAAAATATTGATTCAAGTGTTTATATCCAAGGTGTGTGTGTGTGTATTTGAAATTTGTGATAGCTAAAATCTACTATAATATTTGACATTTAAATTTGTTTTTTGTTAATTATTTTTATTAAATTTTTATCCAGTCTTCCTTAATCTATTGCTATTGTAGCTAATCACTATTAAATGAAGACCAATTATGCAAACATTTGCAGGCTTTTCTTTGGTTTTTTATTATTAATTGGCCTATTGTCATAGAGCACTTCTTTTGCTTTCTTTTTCTTTAGACTTTAAACTCATTTAAAAGTACTCTGAATTCCAGAGAGGTATCTATAATTTCTCTCTTCTGATTATGTCAATTGAATTGCAGAAAGGAGCATTTTTGTTCCAAGAGGAAATGCAAATGTTGGCCCCAGGAGGTCCAGGTCACAGACCTTTTGAACTGATTTCCAAAGAAGAGAAGGACTTAGTGCTCTGGATAGACAACACAGACTGGAGATCTTTGTGTCTTACAAAAAGTTATGTTCCAACCCAGTTATAACTGGAGATTTAACACAGAGAAATCCCCTCTATTTTCCTAAATAACTTTTTCTTCCCATACATTTCTGTCTCTAAGTTTTTCAGTAGAGGGGCAAGAAGTACAAACCTCAGAGTCTATTAATATACTCAGATACATTAGCATGTGTTGGCGGTGGCAGTTTGTTGTTGTTGTTCCTCCTACTCACTTCTCTAGGGATAGTAACTATAGGGAATAAAAACCTAAACTGCTAGTACTTAGCAGAGCCTGCATACAGGACTGGGGAGGCACCTTAGCAACTGTTGGCAGTATCTTACATCCTGGAAATTTTCTTCTTTCTCACTCCCAGCACTAGCTGCCTATAAATGCTTCACTGGTGAGAGGAAAACATTTTTGGGTTGAGAAAAGATACTGAGTGCCAGAATTCCCCGAAAAGTAGATTATAGAGGGTTTATGTATGGTTGGATTTCTTTCTATGTCTATTATTTCTAGGATGGATAGTTTTGATACTGTAAGAAACAACTTAAAAGATGCTTTTCCTGAGTCCTGTGAACTCACTAAAAGTTCCCTAACTTGTTATCTGTATCCTTTGATCTGAGCTAATTTCTGCTAAAGTCGCTTTGCAATTACCATGGTCTACAAGAAATATCAGATTCACAAGTAAGAATTTTTTGTGTTGAAGGCAAACTACCCTCTCAAAGAGGTATCATCTTAAAAGAAAATGGCCCCAAACAGGAGAACATCATGTTCCTATTATGATCCAGTAATAAAGTAATAACTTTTCAGAAACGCCCCGGGAACAAAGATGACCTAATGGTCAACCACACCATATCTTAATTTGGGACTATTCATAGCTTTCTCAATCCCAGCCCTATTTAACCTGATGCCACTATCTATACTTGCTATGATGGCTGAAAATGTACTGAAATGCTATCTTCCCATGGCGGCCATGTAATAAATCTCCTTTCTCTTCCCTTTATTTTATATATGGGGGCAAGTAACCAGACCTAATTTGGGACTCCCAGACTTCAGGCCTGGGGTGTAATGACCTAGTTTCAATGACAGCTGGGAACCCACTTGATTGCACTGCTCACAGTCCTGGCTGAACAGACTAGAGCTATATCCCCACAGGTTAAGAGGTAGTTAAGGTACTATGGTAACACTGCATGACCACCTAATGATTTGTTAGTTAAAAATTATTTTATAATTGTAATTATTTTTTAAATATCAAGATGGTGGGATGGGAGACTACCTACAAGCTTTTCTGCTATAGCATAATGAAGATTCAAAGAAAACCTAGGCTAATTTGACAGATTAGAAAGAAATGTAGGATTTGAATTCTTTCTCAGATGACAAAATTTAGGAGGAAAAGAAAATAAAGAAATTTCTCTAATGCTCTAAATCTATCTCCAATTGTTGTGAACCCCACAGTGCCATAAAATCCCACTGACAAGAGTTCTGAAGAGCACTGTCCTCCGCGCTGTGTCCCAGCAACATACTCTGCATGCTCAGGGAGCACCCAACATCCAGGCAGGACAGTGCCTTCTAAGACATTTTCCAGTGAGACAGTTAAGTAAAAATGGCCAGATAGCAGGATATTTTTGGGTTTATGCTCAGATCTCAACTTCAGGTTTGTCAGATTTAAAAAGTTTTAACCTGTCATAGGGACTGATTTGTTTTTCCCTATTTTTTATCACTCACTGCCTTACCTATGCAAGTAGTCAGGTTATTTTAAATGAACTACTAGACAGTGATGAAAGATAAAGACCCCTGGGGCAGCAAGTTACCTTCAGCAAGCAAAGTTGGCATGGACCCCTTATCTTGCAGAAGCTTTTGCATTGGTAAAAACCTGACATAGCTAAATTAGATCATTATAAGCAGCACCTCCCAGAAGGGCTAAGAAAATGGGTACCTAGCATATAAGATTTTTTTTAAATACAAGAAATTTAACAAAAAGAAAATTAGGGCCCCTCTAAAGTCTTAAGAAGAATGTATCCAGCATATTAGAAGTATACAGATATTAATCCAGACACTCCAAATGAGGATGGTTACCATGGTCTATATAGTTAAAGTTTTGCAGCGCTCATGGAAAACACAAAAGTTGAGAAGGGCTGTAAGAATTAATCCATCCAAATTGGAAAGTATACTGTCTTTAACCTGCATAATGCAGGAGGAAACAGAAACGATGACATAAGTTACCTCTTCCTTCTTTCCTCCTCCTACTCTTCCTCCTCCTCCTGCTCCTCTTCCTCTTTCTCTCCCTGCCCCCACCCCCAGTGTATGTTTTCATAATAGGAAAGAACATGAGGAAAATAAGGGAACATAGATCAGGAAAATGGGAAAAAAGATAATCTTCAGTGAGGGACCAGTGTATACATTGCAGAGGAGGACACTGGAAATATAACTGCTTAAAATTAAGGGATGAGTAGAGAGGGAGAAGGAAGGGGAGATGGTAAAAGGGAAGAAATGGGAATAAAGAAAGAGCATATAGACAAGCAGGGGAAGGTGTGCAGAGGCTCTTTCTGATCTTTAGGATCAATTATAATTTCCCTATAGGATTCCCAGGTAAAATTGAATTGGATGGAATTCCTCTTGAACATGGTAACTAGTTATTCTGTTGTCAATAGTAAAATAATTCAAAGTACCAAAACAAAAACAAAACAAAAAACAGATAAGAGTAACCATGACAAAGGAACAAAAATATATCCTGCTAATCAGGACACTCAAGATTGAAATATGGGTTCCTCTATATCAGAAACTTCCATTGTTGTGATGACTTAGATAAGTTAAATTTGCCAATTGATTTTTTTCCCCAAATACAACATTTTCTCTTACAAGTCCCATCAGAAGAAGCACTACAACTACAGATGGTGTTCATGCACCGCCAGGAGACAACAAGGAAATTTCCTTGAGACCTAGAAGAGAGTAAGTAGGACAGGTGGTGCCTAGTTTGCAGACCAACTACACAACTGCTGAAAGTTGAGGGAATTACTATATCTCAGAAGTGCAATATCACCTCAAGAAAGGGACTTTGGAAACTGGCTCTAATCCGGAACATGACTTAGAAATTCCCAATGTTGTCTATTCTAGAAAACCTACTTTTCAGATCTCCTGTGCACAGCTCACATCTTAGAACTACTCACCAGTGAGAGCAGCGTCATGAAGAAGGATGACACCAAGATGGATATGTTGTGGCGATGCTAGGTAACGTAATAGAAGCTCTGTGCCCTCCAGGTCTGCGCCTCTGCACAAAAGGCTGAACTGAGCTATACATATAAAATAGATATCTATACTGATTTCCAATACTGATTCAAAGTACTTCTTGATGACATGCATTATCACCTATTTGAAAAGAAATGATTACTACTAAGTGCCGGTGGCTCCTACCTGTCATTCTAGCTACTCAAAAGGCTATGATCTGAGTACTGAGGTTCAAAGCCAACATGGGCAGTCAGTGAGACTCTTATCTCCAATTAAACAGCAAAAATCCAGAAGTAGATTTGTGGCTCACATGGTAGAGTACCAGACTTGAGTGAAAAATCTAAGCTATGGATGCCGGCCATCAGCATGTTGGCTTGAGGTAGGTAGCTTTTTTACTACCCCCAGTAGCCATTATGTACTTTCTAGGGTGGCCAAAATGAACTTTCTTGGATAATGCAGATCAAAAGCAGATAGAGCCAGCAAACTAGCTGCTATGAGAAGCACCTTATTGAAGGATATCTCACTTGGACCCTTCTAAGTTCCAGCCTCATTACAAAGAATGGAATAAAGAATTAAAATGTGGTTTCACTAATGTCCCTAAACTCATTATGGAAACTTAATGATCATGAGATAGTTTTACTCACTGAAGCCTGATGCATCCAATGTAAAAACACCTACATGAAAGGCCATAGTGCAGGGATGTGCCAAAAGAGCTAATGGGGCACTACTTGAATGGACCGTACACTGAAAGATTCTTCAAAGGACTGCACAAAGATGTCCTGCTTTGCTAGATCTAATCCCCCCAAATCATATACCATCTTAGAGAGGAGGAACCTGTTAGGAGATATCTGACTTTACTCAGATGCCTATAACAGTAGGTAATTCAACATTTTTATTAGTATTTCTAGATACCTGTTCAGGTTGTCTAGAGGTAGACCTTATAGGACCTGAGAAAGCAACAGAAGTCATGAAATTCTTAATTTTCTTATGCTTATTTATTATTTTATTAAGCTATTCATTTATTGGGTGATACTGGAGTTTGGAATCAGGACTTCACATTTGTTAGGCTTGCTTGCCTTGCTGGTACTTTGTCCTCTGAATCTCAACTTCTGAGTAGCTACCTTTATAGGCATGAGTTCTCAGCATCAGGTGAGGTAATGAATGTCTTGCCAAGGAAATTATTCCCAGGTTTGGGCTGGGAATGAGTCCTATCTAGTTGATAATGGACCATCTTTTTTCTTGGCCAAGGTCACCTAAAAGCTTAGTAAAGCTTCACAATTAGTTGGTTGTTGACTTTATCATGGAAACCACAAACCAGCAGAAAACAGTAAAGACAGGCTAGGATACTGGCTAAACTTTTCAAGAGATCCACTTAAAATGAATAAAGTATTACCAGTTGATGTGCTTTGAATTAACAGTGAGATCTCACTCACAATGGACATAAGTGCTTAGAAGACCCATTTTTAGCCTATATGGCTAACACTGAAGTTTTTAAAGTAGAAAATGAAGCTAGGATTAAACAGTATGTGCAGCAATTTGGTCAGGTAATAATCACTTTGCATCATTTTGAACTCTTCAGTCAAGTGAGCATGTGACAAATGAGCCTTGAATTCGAGAGAGAGAGAAAAAAGAACAAACAAAAGATGCCATGTGAAACCGTAGCTTCTATTGTATCCCCTTGTATCCCTCTCGTATCCCCTTTCTGTGGTGCACCCACACTATCATTGTACCTTATCTGAGGTACACTGGAAACTGTATATACTGGTGTTAGAACTAGGAAAGTGAAAGGGAATACCAAAATTGAGAGACACAAGATAAAAAGACAAATGACTACAAAAGCAATACTTGCAAAACTGTTTGTTGTAAACCAACTGAACAACTCATGGGGGGAGAGGGGAAGCGGGAGGGAGAGGGGGAAGGGGGGAATGAGGGAAGAGGTAATAAACAATACAAGAAATGTATCCACCAATGCCTAACATATGAAAATGTAACCTCTGTATACATCACTTCGACAATAAATAAGAAAAAAAATTTAAAATATTTTTAAAGCAAATAAAACACAAAAACTTAGAAACTCCAAGATTCTGATAAACAGCCGGCTGAAAATTGGAATGTTTTATGTGATGTACTATTAACTCTCTCAAAGGAAAACAGTCCTAAACTTTTCATTCCAAAATAAAATGAGCTCTGCCAGAGAAATGGCATTTCTGTCCCCTGTTTACATGCTTCTTGGACCTGTACACTACGACATTGTGTTAGTGTTTATCTTAAAACACAAGATACTTAAGTTCAACAATTATAAGCTTATTAACTTTTCCTGTGTCTTTGCTTTTCTCGATGACATATGCCAGTTTGAGTAATGCTTTAGTTAAAATAGTTCAGATCTTCTTGCCTCTAGTTTTTCATATCCAGTATAATTATGATGATCAACAATGTGCCCCAATCCAACCTTTCCTCACGTTCAGAATTGGAGCTATAATATTGACAAGAAACAAATAATTGAGTACCATGTTCCAATGTTATTTTCCGTCTGATTTGTTGCCTGAATATTTTTGAATACCACTTGAGATCATTCTATTGAAGAAGGGCCAAAACTGCTGATGAGCATAGTAGTATCCTATCTGGAGAATAAAGTTTATTGGATGTGTCCAAAAATACATCAAGAGGCCTTCAAATGAATAGTCTGATCCACATGTCTGACTACTCACCCGTCCCTGAAAGGGAGCAGAAGTTTATATATTTCATCACACCAAGACATTTCATTCCAACATCTCCTTACCCTAATTCAGCTCAAAGTACCCAGATCAGACCATCAAGCACATCCCAGGGACATGGTGTGATGAAATGAGATAGCTGCAGCAGAGCAAGTTAGAAACAGTTTTACTTTCTCCCTAATCTTTTAAGGATACACCTTACTCTAGCTTATACCTCTTCTCAGATCCCATAAAGTGACTTGTAGAAAAGTAATGAGTTTGCCCGAAAGAAAATGCAAATGCAGATGCTATGCTGTGTACTTTCAAAGAACACATTACTTTGAAAAGAAAGATTTGTCAGTGAGGAGTTTTCTCACCTGCTCTCTCACTTGAAACTCTTAATTCCATGGAAGTCCTTTGCACTCTGATTCCACATTCCCAAAGATGTGAGACAGGAAATTCATACAACTAAGATTATTTTGTTAAATGTGATAATCTAATTATAATCATATGAGAAAATAAGGTCTCTATGTTTTGCAGATGCATATTGCAGTACATCGTAGATAATTACTAAACTATCTTTAAAACTCCACAGCAAATAAACACAAAAATGATGTAGGATAACACAGACAAGCCTATTATGTCACCCATAATGACTTCATGAATATTTGGAATTTTTATAATAAATATCATACAAAATAAGTTTATTGGGCCTGGCCCCACTTGCTAACACCTGTAATCCTTTCTATTCAGGAACCAGAGGGTTCAGTGCTCCGTGGCTTCTAAACCTTGAGTTCCTGTAAGCAAGTTTGTTTATTAGGTTAAGTTCAGGGAAGGTTACCATAGAAAACAAAGCATCTACCCAGTTCTTACAATCACAGAGACAAAACAGAGTCTGTGAGAATAATGTGGTTTTGAGGATGAAGACTGCAACCTAGGCATAATTCAGACATGTATTCTACTTTATCTAGCTTCCAAGGTCCAGGTCTCTGACCCTCCAGCACTACTGCAGAGGCAGGCAGTTCAGCCTCCCCAGAGCTGGTGCTCTCAGCCTTGCCATGGCCAGTGCTCAGCATTCCAAGTACCGTCCAGATGGCATTCCAAGATCCCAGACCTTTTCCAGGTCTCACAGCTCAGCTTCAGAGATCCCTACAGAAAATGACAGAGATCAACAGCATGGATTTAAAGCTTCTAATGCTTAGAAATTGATGAAATATTATGTATTGAGCACATGCTCTATACCAAACATTGAACCAAAAGTTTATGCATATTGCATATGCCCTTCATGGCAAATTCTTTAGGTTCATACAATTCTCTGCAGCAACTAAATCCTTCCGAGGTAGAGGCATGTGAATGTGGCATTAAGAAATCATTAATTGAGGGGCTGGGAATGTGGCCTAGTGGTAGAGCGCTCGCCTTGTATCCATGAAGCCCTGGGTTTGATTCCCCAGCACCACACATACAGAAAACAGCCAGAAGTAGCACTGTGGCTCAAGTGGCAGAGTGCTAGCCTTGAGCAAAAAGAAGCCAGGGACAGTGCTCAGGCCCTGATTCCAAGCCCCAGGACTGGCAAAAAAAAAAAAAAAAAATCATGAATTGAGATTTTAGTCTGTATCTGACTCATTTGTTGATCTGGAAAACTGGGTCAGTTCCCTTTGAGTCCAGCTTGTGCTAAGATTCTCAGTAAGCAAAACTGCCATCTACCTGAGAAATTAGTACCCTTTTAATGACATTTTCATGCTTGATTCCACTGCTCTCCAACACCTGTGCTCTGGAAGCTATTTTTAATTCTATTATCTCTGCTGGATTTCTGGGACTGCCTTCTTCCAGCTTTAAGTTCCTAAGTAGATCTTTGCAACAACCCATTTCCTTCAATCCACTCACTGCCCTTGAACTCTTTTCTTGTGGATTCAGGACTCCTAGGTCATGGTTTCTTTTGCATTACCATGCTGGGATGGGTAGAATAAGTCATTCCCACTTTATCTAAATAAAAAAAAAGAAAGGTGAATGTTGCTTGCCGAAAGCAGAATTATTTACAGAAAGAGAAAACATTATTCCTAATGATTCAATGCCGACCACCTTACAAAATAAGTCCCATCCAAAATCTCTGCAACTTGACCCTTTCAAGTACTTTACTAAATTGAGTCTATTGAAATAAATACAGACTGGGTGGTGAAAATCTACTGTCAAGGTCTCTCTACTAAAGCTAAAACAAAATCCAAAAGCTAAAATAGATGTTTGTCTCCTTTGATTTGAGAATATGTTTGAGAAATAGCATAATCTGTCTTTGGTCCTTTGGAATATAAATACATTTTTGCTGACTGAAATACAAGTTCTTAGTAATCCTGATACTTTTCACACTGATTATACACCAAGAAAAAAATCCTTATCAAAAAACAGTTTATTTTTTCCTAAACTCTCTTTCCCATTCCCTGTATTGTAGTCCTGTTTTAATACACCCAGTTCCTTTGCAACCAGAGTTTAAGTCTGACCTTCTGACTAAAGCTGCCAAAGTGCATCCTGACAGTTCTGCCTGCTTCAAAGCACCTTTCCTAGTAAAGCCACAATGGTCTTTCCAAGTTAAGTAAATCTATGAACTTGACTTTAGATATGTACCATGGCTTACATGGTCCGTTAATACTTTTAGCCTTGGCAAATTTTTTCAATGGCATCTTCAACTCCCCTTCAACATTTTCTCTATTTTAATTTCTTTTTATTTCTACTTTTAAAATGTTTTTATTATTTTAAGCAGCTGTATAGAGGAGTTTCAATTTAATATGTCAGTTTATGATACTCTACTTTTAAATCATCCCAAACCACATATTTTTTTCTAAAATAAAACCCAACCTGGTTCAGTGTTAAATATTAGAAATACCTCCTTTCACCAATATTTTGTAGCTTTCTCTCTACCAGTAGGCATAAAAAATAATGTGTTTCTCTTTAGCTATGGCTCTTGAGAATGTCTACTGATACTACATTCTATTTGTTCTCCTGAGCTCACTGCTTTGAAGACCACCAATAGTTCTTGGAGTGTTATCCACTTTTATTCCTTCATTTGCCATGCTGGCTTACTTCTGAATGCTGTCATAAACTTCAGTGAATATCCTAGAAAATTAAGAAAATTGAGGGGTAGGAATTGGAGAGATGGGGAAGAGTAATGAAAGACATGACAGCAACCAAGTTGTATTGTATTTATAAAACCGTTTGTTGAACGGTAACTCCTATCTGTATAGAACTACTCACAGGTTATAAAAACATAATTTAAAGAAATATAAATTAAAAGCATTATAAAGGGAAAAGAGAAGGATTTACAAAGGGAATCTCAAATTCTCTTTCAAGACTTCCTACCATTCCTCATCATTATATTTATTATCATTTTACAGTATTAAGTGTGAATGAGAGTATCATCTCTGAAAACTCCTTTTTAATCATTACGTGGGACCAATCTCTTCCCCTTAACTTCCTTAGCATCATTTTTATACTGTGCAATCTCAGGTATGTGTTTCCTTGTGGCCATCTGGAATTTAAATTCAGCTTTTGTATCCAATCTTGTGTTTGTTTCCTCATTGTTATTATAAGACACCTTACAGAAACAACATGAAGTAAAGATTAATTTTGGCTTATAGTTGTATAAGTTTCAGTCCATGTTCAGCTAGTTCCTTATTTCTCAGTAGTAAAGCAGAACATGTGGAGGAAAGGCATGGGGAAGAAATATTTCTCCGTTTGTGGCAACCAAGAAGCAAGGGAGACAGACAGACAGACTGACTAAGGCAGAAAGAGACATAGCAACAACAGAGAGATTAAAATAACACAGAGAGAAAGAAAGAAACACAGAAAGAAAGATAGAGATAGAGGAGATTAAGGAAGAGAAAGAAGGAAAAAGGCAGAGGAAATAGTCAGAGGGAGAGAGACAGGACAAGATACCTTTTAAAAGAACACCTCCAGTGACCTATTTCCTCCAATTAGGCCCCACCTCCTAAAGTTCCCAATACTTCCAAAATTAGCAACCCAATCTGGGCACCAAGCAATTATCACACAAGCCTATATATAGGAAACATCTCTTATTTAAACCATAACATTCCATTCTTGGTCCCTAAAGGCTCATGTTCATCTCATGATGCCCAATGCATTTAGTCTATCCTCTCATGTGAGCGTTCTAACATTGTTCAAACTTATAGTTCAAAATTTCCTTTGCGATATAAGAATGTCTTAATTGTAAACCACCATTTTTTTTAAAGTTTTTAAAAATATTTATTTATTGTGCCAGTACTGGAGGCCTTGGACTCAGGGCCTGAGCACTGTCCCCGGCTTCTTTTTGCTCAAGACTAGCACTCTGCCACAGCGCCACTTCTGGTCATTTCCTATATATGTGGTGCTGGGGAATCGAACCCTGGGCTTTATGTATACAAGGCAAGCACTCTACCCACTAGGCCATATTCCCAGCCCTAAACCACTATTAAGAGCAGGCCAGGCACCAGTGGCTCATTCCTATAACCATAGCTACTTCAGGAGCCAAGATCTGAGGATTGCAGTTTGAAGCTAGGTTCAATACGAAAGTCCAGGAGACTCTTATCCCTAATTGAGCACCAGAAAAGCTGGAAGTGGAGCTGTGGCTCCAGTGGTAGAGCGCTTGGTAGACTTAAGCAAGAAAGCTCAATGACGGCACTCGGGCCATGAGTTGAAAGCCCTGGGACTGGCACACAACAAAATAAAAAACCAAATGACACACTTCCAACATACAGCGGTACAGATTAAACATTCCCATTCCAGAAGAGAGGAAAGGGGGAGTGTAAAGGAGGGAAGGGGAAAGAGCCAAACCACCACCCAGCAGAGCAAACATTAAATCCTTCAGCCCCATGTCCATTCCAGCACATTGAGTGCTCAGTGGTATAAGTCCAAAGTGCTTGGGAAGTGCTGCCTGGACCACGGCCTCGTCATTCCTGTGGGCCGGAGTCACCTAAGTCTGTGCACTTTTGTTCAGTGGATGTTCTAAACCCAAGCATCTCCAACAGTCTAGGGTTTATTTTGTATTTCTGACTTTATAATCACAATCACCCTTATTATTAAAATCTCAGTTAAAGCCTTTATGGCCCCATAAATCTATTTTTCTGAACACTTGCAGAATCACCATATGTGGTTAACACCAGACTACTGCTCACTTTGCTGTCAATTTGAGAAGTGACCAGACCGAAATGACCCCTGGCTATAAGTGGCTTTTGAGTGAATGGATGAACATGAGGAAAAACTACCCTATGTGACCCTATGCCCATGGGGGGCCCAGAGTTCTTTGCTCCAAACAGCCTTTCAATTTGTGTTATTTCTTCACTCCCTTGGGCTGGGGATAAACAAGACTCAGCACATTTTTGGAATGGCCTCAAGTCATCTTCTTATTGCTCTTTAGATATCACTAACTTTACACATGAGTCTTTTCTGCCCAAAATCTAAGTTTAAAACCATTTTAAAGTTCTACATTCTGTTTCAGATTCTCACTGTAAACCTGAGTGAAAATCAACCAGAATTCATCATTCCACAGACTGAATGCTATGCTGCCCTGCCACTTCCTCTCTTCGATTAATTACTGTTTCATATTTAAATTCATTCTCTATAAAATCTCAGGGTATAGATAAAATTCAGATAAGTTTCTTACCACAATATCAGACAAACGGCCTGATTAAGTCCAATTAGACTTCTTGTTTCCATCTAAAACCCTGATGAACCTGGCCTACAATGGTTGCATTCCTGATTTTGTGAGCTCAACTATTAAGCTATGCTGATGGCTTTCTAAGGTTTTTCTTACCTGCTTCTTTCTGCAAACCCTTCCAAATTCTACCTGCAAACTAGTTTCAAAGGCTTTGAACTATATCATCAAGCACTCACAGTAGCATATTTGCTGCTTCTTAGGTAACAGTTTTAGTGGGGGTTAACACCTTCAAGTCTATGGAATATAGTCTACATCCTAACCAGAAAAAAATCTTTAGGATAGAAAATGAACCTAACTGGTGCTTTATTAAATTGTTTGAATTAGTTTGAGGGAAAAAAATTTCTATTCACTTTCCTTTCATTTCATTAATAGTATAATGATTCATGGACGAAAAATTATATTGTAAGTCTGCACAAACAAAAGTTCTTTGTGGAGTCTGACAGGAAGGCAGGAAGTAGTCAATATTTATTTTCTAAAAATACAACAAAGGATAATTTCAGTGATTTCTGCACTCATAAAAAATATCATGCACGTAGATATGACATTAGCCTTCTTGACAAAAGGTTACCAACACAGGTATGGAAGTGGGTGCAGCATAAAGTTAAATTGCTTATAGTCAGTTGAATCCTATAAATCCAGAGCACTGCATCAGTGCATTACTTTCATAATGTGAGTTTTTCAACATGTAAAAACATTGTCTCCTTAATATGTATACTCTGGTACTATGAGGAAAAACTACATGCGTACCCAGTTACAATTTTAAAACTGTTAGACTCCAGTTGAAGCTATGCGTCATCTCTAGAATCCATAAACTATATAGCTGAACCATTGTCGAGAACATCAGATAAAAAATGCAACAAAAGAAATATTATAGAAGTTGAGGATTTTAAAGGGCTACTAGTACCATCTTTATTATCTTCTTTATAGTCTTCTTTTCAGTCTATGTCCTAAGCAGAGCAATGTAGAAGTTATTAATATTCCATAGAATGAGAGGCTTACCTTAGAATTCAAACTGTATTTTAAATTAAACAAAATTCTGTAATTTCTGCATTACGAAAATCCAGACCAATCATTAACTTGGGTAAATCATTAGATTCCCTAAATTCAATATTATCACCTCTTTATTTGTATGCGATCCATAATATGTAATTCTAGGGTGGTCTGGAGTAATAAGGGCTTTATAATCCAAGCTGAAATAATGGTCTTGGAGCCAGTACAGTACAAGTACCCTCTGAAAGCACACGAAAAGACTACATGGGAATGTGGGGGAACTAAAAACTAAAACTAGGGCTGGGGATATAGCCTAGTGGCAAGAGTGCCTGCCTCGGATACACGAGGCCCTAGGTTCGATTCCCCAGCACCACATATACAGAAAACGGCCAGAAGTGGCACTGTGGCTCAAGTGGCAGAGTGCTAGCCTTGAGCGGGAAGAAACCAGGGACAGTGCTCAGGCCCTGAGTCCAAGGCCAAAAACAAAACAAAACAAAACAAAAAACTAAAACTAAACTGTCAAGAGGAAGCACCTCTTCTCATTGTAAAAGATGGTGTTCCTCACCTCATGGCTTTACTCATGACATCATTTCTACCAGTGCCACTGACATGATTTTTATATCCTTAAACTTTATCCATTCTACACAAATTCACAAATTTTACCTTAACTGACTATACCACTTCTGCCCCCACTGAAATTAGGACTATTTCGCAAGTTTCATAGGAATGGAATCTAAATTTAACCAATATGTTCAGAGTACTGACAGTCAAACTTATGTTTCATATTCTTCAGGAACCTATGTTAGGAAGAATAGAGCCTTTCCCTGGGCGCGGCCCCTGAGCTCTTCTGCTCAAGACTAGTGCTCTCCCACTGGAGCCACAGCATCACTTCCGGTTTTTGAGCGGTTAATTGGATGTAAGAGTCTCACAGGGACTTTTGTGCGCAGTTTTGAACCATGATCCCCAGATCTCAGACTCCTGAGTGGTTGGCATTACGGGCATGAGCCACCAGTTCCTGGTGAATTAATACTTTATACAACTACTTAAAGATAATAAAATAAATTTAAAACTAAAAAAAAAAAATAGAGCCTTTCCGTTAGTGCACTTTCATTTGCAAAGAGCACTATTGTCACCTGAGCATCAGTGAGAGGCTTCCTAGAACCATGATGTCCAATCTGGGAGTCACTAGCAACATAGGAAATGAAGCTACTGTTACAATCTTTTGGATATATCCAGCTAATACTAAAAAGTAAAATTTTGGTAATATTTTGCTACTTCCAGTTCCTGATCTGGTATGTAAACAGGACAGAAATTGTCACAATGCTCTAAAAAAAGAGAAAGAAAAAAGATAACAATTTTTAGATGCATTGGATTCTTAACTCCATTACAGAAGTGAGGTCACAAATCAAACCACTCACTGCCCCCAAATTGGAGAGAAAAACAGAAAACCACTAACCTGAAAAAATGTACATAACCAGGAATCTATTTACTACTCTAGGAAAACCAAGACCAGAACTGTATTCTACGGTGGCTGGAAGCTTAAACCTGTACACAAAAATGCTGTGTGGGTCCAGTTAAGATTATTATGTGGTTTCATACCAATGCTGTTCTGAAAGAATAGTCTGAAAATGAACAGAAGTAATTAGTTAAACCTAGAGGTAATTTCAGGCAGTGAAAACCTTCTTCATGCTATTACAATGATTACAAGATATTAGACATTTTCCAAAATCCACAGGAAACACAGTACAAGTGAGCTCCACAATGTAAACTGGATTTGGAATGATGATATAGTATACAGGCTCACAGAAAATATCACAGACTATGGCTAGTGGGTAAATGTGCATATGTGTGGACAAGGATTATAGAGGAAGTTTTCACTTTTGTTCAGTTTTTCTGAGAATATAAAACTATTCTAAAAATAAAATTAACACTGGACTGGGGGTTAGCAAGTCAAAATTTCAGAAATTATATGTACTGCACATGCAAAATACCTAGGGTAATAATCTTGAGAGAAAGAACATATGTTGAAGAAAGAATACATATTGCATTGCTTTTCTCGATAAGAGCTTTACACATTTATATGTAGCATACATATAAAATTCGAAGTAAGTATGGTGCTTTTGTAAGGCTCACGGATTAGAATTGGCAAAAGGAATTCAGAGTCTGCCAAGAAATAATCAGCTTGGTATCTCTTAAATACAGGTTGCCATATTTTCCAGAGTAGGAGACAGGAATTGCTGAAATTTAGGAATGAGGGAGTTTTAAACAGAGATCTACTATGAGAAAGTACTAGAAAACTTGAATAACTTGAGTAGCAAGCTAAAGTAATGTCACTTATACCTAGGTTACCTACATATTACAAAGCATTTGAATTCCTTTCTGATAAACAAAGATGGATATATATACATACAAATATATAGTCCAGAATTATTAATGATGTCACTGCATAAATAATATCTGTCAATAACAAATATTTCTGTTAATCAACCAACAAATGCTAGCTATTCCAAGTAAAAAAGACCAAATGATTGAACACCAAAATATAGAGACAAACAACAGAAGCAGATAGGTGATCTAGGTATTAAGAGTTCCTATAGGAGATTTTAAAATGTGATTGAAATATTCTCTCCCAACTCTGCTCCCTCACCTCTTTCTCCTTACTTAATGCATATTCAGTAACTAAATTATCTGAACATCATCTTGTTTTTTGCTTTCTATTTTTGTCTGTGTCTTTTTCCCCCTTTGGTTCTTTCTTGAATTTTGGTTTTGTTGAACTTTTTTTGTGTGAGTAATATACTACTCAAATCTCCTCACTTCATTTCTCCTTGCTTCCTAATCTAATACCACTACTACTAATTTCCTCTAATCTCACTAATAAAGAGATCATATAAACAAACCAAAAAAGCAATAATAAAGAAATCTCAGAATTAAATGCTCTCATAAGCCAAATGTAATTGATAGACATCAACAGAGTATTTCACCAATATCAATACAATACACATTACTCTCACCAGCCCATGGAAAGTTTCCCAAAATACATCATATCCTAAGACATACACCAAGTTTCAGAAAACAGAGGGAAAATGAAATGAACGAAGCTCTTTCTATCTGGCCATAATAGAATTAAACTCAAATTTAACAGCATATGATACTACAGAACCTGTTCAAATACATATAGAAGAAACAACACATTGTTGAGTGACTGTATAGATCAAAGAGGAAATAGAAAGAGAAATGAAAAACATAATATATTTTTTTAAATGTGACTGAAGCTGGATGTTTGTGGCTCATGCCTGTAGCTACTCTGGAGGCTGAGATAATGAGGCTCTGGTTCAAGGCCAGCCCAGGCAGAAAAGTTGTTGAGACTCTTATCTCCAACTAAACACCAGAAAAACAGAAGTGGAGCTGTGACTCAAAGTGGTAGAGTGCTAGCCTTGAGCAAAAGAAGCTTAGGGTTCAAGCCCCAGAACCAGAAAATGAATGTGATTGATATATTTTTCAAATGCAAAAAAAGATTGAGATGTAATCTGAGAACTGAATCTATTCATTTTTAATTATTTTTATTATCTTCATATAGTCTGAATTCATTTGAAAATAATGACAAAGATCTTAAAAATAAGACTATGACTAAGAGAAAGATACTGTTGGATTTTTTTATGCAATTTATCATAAAAGATGGGAGTTGACAAGATAAGTCAATAAAAGGTACTCAGATGAAATACAGGGTGGAAATACATAGCACATGCCAAAGAAGCATAGGATAATAAAAAATACTTAGGAGACTCAAGAGGAAAGAAGATGGAAAGGGAAGAAGTTGGGAACATTTGTTATAATTTTTTTAACAAGGATCATTTATTATTAGAATCAAAAAAAAAGCTTTAGCAGTACAGACCCTTTGGTTATAATTTTTTTAAGTTGATAAAAAGGTAAAGCCATAACTATAAGACTTTAGAAACCAAGAGTGATAAATTAAAAAGAAGTCATACCTGGACACAACATAGTAAGATTTTTTTAAAACTAAACAGGAGAACAACCTCAAAAACAACACAGAAAAAGAAAAGGAAAACCAAAACAGCTTGCATTTAATATTCAAGTCTTAAAGAATCAACAATAAGGGCTGGGATGTAGCTCAGTGGCAAAGCGCTTGCCTAACAAGTTCAATGTTCTGGGTTCAATCCCCAGTACCAAAAAAGAATCAACAATAATAAAGTTGACAGCTCTCTTTTTAACAAAAACAATAGAAACCAGAGGATAATCAAGTGATATTTAAAGTGCTAAAAGAAAATGCCAGTTTAGGTTGTGAAACAGAGATTTCTTTATACAGTCAAAAAGAGTTACAATTTGTCAGTAACATGTCATTGCTACAAGAAATACTTAAAGGAGGTGCCTTATTTTCCCCTTTTGTTTTGGTCAGAAAAAAAAGTCATAATTACAAATGAAAGCAACTAAAAGTAATTACGGGAAGTACTATCCAGGAATAGAAAGCACATTCTTGTGTAAAACCATGGCAACTACATGAGCACAGTTCCTAAGGTGGGCTTCCCCAAAGCCAGCTTCCCTCTCTACTGTTTGAAGTTCTCAAGAGTAAATAGTAATTTAGAATATGTGAAGAAGCCAGCCTCTTGAGAAACTAATAATGGTTTGCAATAGCCTAGACTTTGTTCTCATCCCATCCAGGCTGCAAAAAACAAAGTCATTCAGGAAGGCAACAAATCACAATGTCTGTCTCTGTAACAAAAGCCACAGAAGTCCATTTTCTGGTGTTCCTCAGTTGCAGTGTAACATGGCCATGAGAGAAAAATGTTTCTTGTTTACTTTCTGCTGTAGTCTAACTTGAAACCTTTATGGGGATTTCTCCCAAGGAAGCTAGATTCAAAGTGGTTAGTAAATTTCTGTTTTTCTTTCCCTTCCTTCTTTCCTTCCTTCCTTCCTTCCTTCCTTCCTTCCTTCCTTCCTTCTTCGCTTTTCTTTCTTTGTTGTTAGTTTTTCTTTAGTTAGAAAGTCATTGAAGAAATGTACAGAAATAAAAATCAGACATTATTTTCTATATTTTAAATACATATAGTGGAACAGACCTATTATAAGTTATCCTTTTAGTAATATTTGGGAAGACCAAATAAAACGAAACCAAGCAGTGTAGAGTCTGGCTACCAGGAATGGTGTCCTAGAGCACTCTGCATGAATGCCTTAACTGGAGTCTCTCTCGAATTTTCTGGACTGGTGTGCATGTAAGTTCAAGATTAATACCTGAATGATCTTTTGATGGCTGCCTGAAGGCTCTCTTGAGATGACTTAAAGAAGGTTGCACTTTTAGTGCACTGTCATTCAGATTATTGTACTTAAAAACTTCTTGTTTAACAAGAAATGTACTCAGTGTCTTACATATGGAACTGTAACCCCTCTGTACTTCACTTTGACAATAAAGGAGAAAAAAAATTTAAAAAAAAAGAAAAAGGAGAAAAAAACTTCTCAATGATGCTTTAATCACTTATTCCCCGTTGTAAAGAGAACATATATGTTTCATGTCTTAAGCATACTTTTTCTTCAAAAATTTAAGATCAGATTTTTGTTCTTACTGAGTCTAAAAGTGCTACTACATCTACCATCAAATCTCAAAAATTGTGTAAGGCATCTCATTACAGAGTGAGAAAAGTACTATGAGATTTCAGAGGAAAAAAATTTATGCTGCCCAGATACATAAAATCTGTTAAAAAATTGACTCAGAACTCTTACAAAATGATTCCTATAGTGATATAAAATATGGAAATCAGAATTTAGGAAGTCTTAAGGATTATTCTCACACTCTACTTATATTTTTCAGTAATTTTATATGTCGTGCATGAAAGTACTAATACCTGACTTCCAAGAAAGCAATGGTCCCACATTAGCTAAAAGCCTAGTCTGCGCCTCCATTAGTTTATGCAAACCATGGGAGTTATAAAACAGAAAAGCATTAGGACCCATGGGTCGGTGTAATTGATACCCAACCAAATACCAAACTACCAACAAAGGGAATGATGACCCTAAAAGGATCTAGGCAAGACACAGAATATAATTAAAGCAAAGATAGCAAAAAGTGCCAGGTATATATGGAGGATGTTGAGGTACCATCCTGCAACCGTATGCTTGAGAAATAAGCTGTAAAGCAGAACATGAACAGTGTGTAGGGTAGGTAAACCTTGAGTGAATTACAGACTCACCTGGGATTCATTTCTTTGGACAAGTCTCCCAGAAAAGTATTAAATAGACTAAAAAATATTGAAAAATGCCTGAGGGCTGGGAATATGGCCTAGTGGCAAGAGTGCTTGCCTTGTACACACGAAGCCCTGGGTTCAATTCCTCAGCACTACATATACAATAAATGGCCAGAAGTGGTGCTGTGGCTCAAGTGGTAGAGTGCTAGCCTTGAGCAAAAAGAAGCCTGGGACAGTGCTCAGGCCCTGAGTTCAAGGTCCAGGACTGGAAAAAAACAATTCCTGAACAGATGAGCTAGCAAAAAATTGCTGAGTTTACTAGGCTCTAGTTGAAGAGTATTGTTAGAGAATGAAGAAAAATAGACCTGTTGCAACTTCAACATAAACTATTTTTACTGGGAAAGGAATGACAGAGATTCCAGCCAAATGTGTTGTAATCTTGTCCTTTATTTTTAATGTAATATTATTAGTATGAATTAATAATATAAGGTCAATTTTATTCTAGTGCTGGCTCCAAGCATTTGACTGAGAAGACTCAAGAGTTTAGAAACAACTGTCATTACATAAATAAATATTTGTAGTTCTTAACTATATTGATTAGAGGGGTCAGAAAGAATAACATTGCCCCATTTGTAACAAAATGGAAGGACTTGGAAAACATTATACTAAGTGAAGTGAGCCAGACCCAAAGAAACATGGACTCTATGGTTTCCCTCATAGGGAAGAATTAGCACAGGTTTAGGCTGGTCACAGCAGAGGATCACAAAAGCCCAATAGCTATGCCCTTATGAGCACAAAAGATGATGCTAAGTGAAATGAACCCCACGTTATGGATACGAGCGTTATATCACTGTTGTAATTACTTCCAACATGCCATGTGAAACCTTAGTTTCTTTTGTTGATGATCCTCTTGTATCCCCTTCCTGTGGTTGTCCCCACGCTATCACTGTATCTCAACTGAGTATACTGGAAACTGTATATACTGGTATTAGAACTAGGGAAGGGAAAGGGAATATCAAAATCAAGAGACAAAGGATAAAAAGGCAAATGACTCCAAAAGCATACTTGCAAAACCATTTAGTGTAAACCAACTGAACATCTCATGGGGGGAGAATTATGGAGGGGGGGTGTGAGGGAAGAGGTAACAAATACATGTACCCATGGCCTTAGGTATGAAACTGTAACCCCTCTGTACATTACTTTGACAATAAATAAGTAATTATTTTTCTAGAAAAAGAAAATAGAAATAATCTGTCTTTATTCCAGATCTTTCATTGAGAGGAGTTATTTTTTAAGGCTGATATTATTTCCTACTATGTTCTCACAAAAAAAAACAATAAGAATTGAGGTGTACAATACTTACCATGTATCATTCAACATGCTTAGTATTTAATAACTTAATTTGCTTTTCACATTTCATCCATGTAAAATTTATGTTTATTACTATATCATAGATTGTAAAATAGGAGCTCAGGAAGATCTTACAACTAATCATGGTTATTAAGTTACTAAACGTTAACCCCAAAGCAAGATTAACAGATCTATCTGTTGACAAATCTCCACCCTTAAGTACACACACTATCCTGAAACTCTGCTTAGAATACTTGAAAAATCACATGACAGAATTAAAGATACCAGGGTTGGAAACACTGGTCTGTCTCGACTTGGGCAAGTAAATCAATATGGGTACTCTTATTACTTTAGTGTTGGTATGTGACTAAATGCTATTTATCATATTATGAAGTTAATAAAGATGCAATAATTTATCATTTGTATTGAATCTTATTTTAATATTCCTAAATATTTCCTTACTGTTCTTTATAGTCAGAGTTCAGGCACTGACTTCTTATAATCTCATCTCTCTATTACTTAGCTAGTTGGTAATAGTTGGTAATAAATGCCTATTGTTTTAAAACACATTTTTTGTCCTCTACTCACAACGTTTTATTTTATTCTGGATATCATTATGTATAAAAGCCTTACATCCTAATGGCTGTATTAATTTTCAACCATGAGTTATCACTGATGCTAGAGAGACTACAACTGTAATTCCATTTGATGCATAAATACATTTACAAAAAAAATGTTTACTATAGCTTGCACTGGCCCTTCATAATTAAGGTTCAATCTGCTCCAGAAATTCATGCAAGTTTGGAGAAAGAGCTACAACTGTGCCTCTTAATTTTAAATTCATGGACATGAATGTATACATACGTGTATAAAATATATTTGGGCTACCCCACATCTGGTAGGAATCAGAGTCACAACTTAAACTTGCTTCAGTTTCGTAAGAATTGTGTTTTAAAGTGTTAAACAAAATCCTTATGGATCTGTTGCTAAAGCTAAAGTACAATTCACTTAGATATATTGACTTCTATATAAAGAAATTACTAAGATTAAAGTAAATCTCATGCCATGATAGCTAATTGTAATAAAAATATAAAAGGGAGCTCATTAAATGTGCTGAATTTCTCTTAAGAAAGAAATCAAACAAAAAAGAAATCTGGTTCTGCTTTTCCCAAAATCAAGAATAACAAAAAAATCATTCTTATAAAAACACAAATATTACCTATCTAATTGTTATACACATAAATCTTGCAAGCATATTATATTTGTCAAAACCCATGTTTTTGAAAACATGTAAAACAGGATTATGCAGGGTGTTTCAAATTGCTTGCACACTTGTATTATTTTAACTATATTTCAAAAATGTTAGTGATATAACGTTGTCAATTTAAATACTTGGAACAACTGCATCAGCTTATGCATCAACGATATCAGAGATATATTTTCCAGCTTTCAAATGAGGCTTCATCTGTAGGTACTTTCAGAGTGAACATTGTTCTGAGTTAAATCTAATTCTACTAGTTAAAGGATATACTTACAACATGACCCTATGTAGTATCTAACCAAAATAAAACAACTGGTCTTGTTGGGTTATTTTAAAAATATGTCCCGAGACAGAGTTCTCTCAAAGTATTTTCCATACTAACTTTGATACTTTTCTTAAAATTTTGTGTGTCATTGCACTTACCTTAAAACAAAGATTGTTACTCAATTCTGTTCATCTTCAGTTTTGAAAACATCTGTGCATTTGAACTGGCACATTTATAGAATTCTTAGGACTCACCTAACAAATTATCTTTCCTTATGCTTTGCTGAAATTTAACATAACTAAGATAGTATTTCTGGTAGATTCTGGAGACACTATCTGCATTAATTCTTCAGGGTACATATGCAGCATTCTCTTTCACTAGAGTATATACAATATGGATACTATTCTGAGCCCAAACCCACTGTCTCTGTTTGCCTGTGAACACCCGGCCTGTGCACAACAGAAGACACCTTTCGTGTTTTGAGAATTAAACTCTCTCTTGCATTGAGAGCTTTGGCAGGCTTTTGGGAGACCAATGAATCAGCAGCTTGGTGATCACAACTTTTACTGAGTCGCATCTCTGGGAGATAATGGCCTCTTCTCTGAAAACCCGGACAGCACAGGTCTCACCAAGGCTACACCCACACTCACTTTGTCCCTAATGCTTATTTGTATGTATACCTACTTGAAAATTAACCAGTTTGGAAATCAAAACTATTCTGAATAACTGAAGGATCCATCAGAAAGTCAAAACAAGTTACTGATTACTTGAAATGAAAGTGTTTTAATTTAAAACGTAAGAAACCTTGTCTGAGCAGACAACTTTTGCTCATGTCTGTAATCCTAACTAATGAAAAGGAATCTGCAGATCCTGGTTCAAAGACAACCCCTCTGTACATTACATTGGCAATAAGTAAATAAATTTATAAAAAAAATACACACACACACACACACACACACACACACACACACAGCCTAGAAAGAAATATCTGTGAGACTCTTCTCCAATTAACTACCAAAAGACCAAAAGGAAAGTGGCTCAAGTGATAAAGCACCAACTTTGAGCAAAAAGCTCAAAGTGTGTAGCCAGGGTTCAAGCTCCTGTACCAGCACACAAACACAAATAAGTTTTATAAACTCAAATCTGAAGCTTTCTAAGCAGTCTTGTTGACCCTAAAGAAACTTGGAATAAAGTTTACTATTAAAATGATTACAAAATGGATTTCAAACTTGGGATACAAGGCAAAGCTAATAGTGAAAGTGGAATGCATTATGGAAAGTAGATTGTGGTCATTCTCATTAGTGGACTAAAATAAAAACCAGAAAATAAATGGTATTATGTATATATATATCATATATGAAACATTTAATTTATATATAAAATATGTAATTTATATATGATATTTAATTAATATATAAATATATAGATACATGGATTGTGTGTGGTTATATTTTTATTACTATCACTTCATCACCAGTATATGAAATATTTAATAATATTTAAATATGGCTATCTTGATATTTTCCTGATATTTTTGTTGTATAAACCAGAGCTGTGCATATAGTTTGCATTTTTCAGTGAAAAGATGTTTTTATTGAGAGAAAAGGATATAATTTATTCATCAGTTTGCCAGTGAATTCTATATACTCAAAAACTTAGACATTTGAAATATGGGCTTCCATTTGAATTTTTGTCATAATTCTTACAAATATGAGAAAAATATCTATTCAGAGCAAGTATAAATATGTCTCTTTAGAATGTGACTAAGGTCATATTTTAAATGAAAGATAAAACTGCCTTAACTACTGTTGGCATTGCCAGGGCACAATTTGGAATACAACATCAGTAATAGATTTTATAATAAAAGAGAGAGCAGAAGTCAGCATTTTAGTCTCTTTTTTATTTAAATTTCTGTCTTTGGATTTTAATCATCTTGATAGGCTCTTTTCATAATTATGAGTCTAATATATGTAATTATGAATCCAAGAAGAAATGTTTTAATTTGAAAAGTTATTCCTTTAGAAAAAAATCTACATAATGAAGCTTAGCATTGGAAAATGGATTTTGGGATCTTAATTGTGTTCATTAACCATAAAATCAATTTTATTTCTAAATAAAGTTTCTTAAAGAAGCAGTCACAATAGTATCATTTTATTATAATTGTAATACTGGTAATATTTAAGGAAGCCATGACACAGTGAAAACATTCACTGCTCTCCATGAACAAAGGGAATGCTATAGGAACCTCATATATACATAATTAAATGTGCCTATGAAAAAGTCATTAAAACTCTGACTTTACATCTGGGTGGACTCAAGGGCTCAAAATATAATGCTTCAGTCAGGGCTTACCAATTTTCCAGTCCATGGTATATAAGATACTTCTTCTTCACATATTGTCCGATTCATACTTCTCAAACATCAGCAATTGCCTATATTTGGTAAGGATTTCAAGATGCTAGCACCTATGCCCACCACTCAAAATCTAAGAAGTTCTCAGGAAAAGTACCTAATTCCAACAATATTGATCTTAGAAACTACAGCTTAACTCATAATTTGGAAGAAAATAAAGTTAAATCAGCTTGTGTAGCACTCAAGCCATACTACATTAATACATATGATATAAAACACTCCTCAACTGTCATTTGAGACATAATTTGGCTCAAAATTAAAGTAGCAAAATAAGCATCAGTCTAGAATTTACAGAATCACAATGGCCTTCATGACCCACATATACCACTTTATATTATGACCATAGCCAATGGCAAGTTATTTACAGCTGCTTCATTGTGTTTTACTCTTCAGAACGTTCTGGGAAAACTGGAAGCTGGTATTGCTCCACTACCTACCTGGAGTGGAGTGTAATGTTGAGAGAGTACCACACAAGTGGCCCACCTAAGAAAATGTCTTCTTTCTTGTGGTATTTACAGAGATAATCTCTCCAGTGGCTCAGTCTTTAAAGACAAGTTGAAAATAGATAATGAGGACTCATTTTGGAAAAGACTGCTTTCCAGAAATAATTTTATGAATGGAATCTGAATAAATGAGTTTAATCAATTTATAATTACATCTAGCAAATGGAAAGAACTCAGAAGGAATAGCGCATCTAAAGAGATGTCTCCTGTTTGAAATGTTAAAAAGCCACATGAAGCCCTGGGCAAACACCTTCTACTATGAAAACCCGATTCAATTTGACTTAATTTAACATCTGGAGAGTATGCTCTCCCCCTCTTAAGCTTACTGAACGCTGAAGAAAAGTGAATGTTATTCTTGTACATATGTGCCAGTGTATTCTGTCAACAACAGAAACTCCTCTGAATTACTAGTAGTGTGTTTAATCTTGATATGGTTTATTTAAAATGACAGGTGGCTAAATTGTTTTGTTGGCGACATTACATAACAATTACATAAAGATCATACTTGTATATTTAATCAGAAGTTTATAAATGTTTAAACTCACACAAACAGGTTTTGAATTGAACCTGTTCTTTGATATGACAAATAAAATGGACAAACATAGCTATGAATGGCAGCTCAGGCCCCTTCATGAATTCTGCCTGAGGAGAGCCTGTGCCCGGCGCGAAACAGTAACTGTGCCGTGAAGAGACTGTCCCATGTGGATCAACTGCACAGCCTTAGATGACTTGCCTGACCTAAGAATAAAAGAAAGCCAGACACAAAAACCCACCACAGTTGATGCTGGGCCATTCTGGAAGAGGAATAAGCTGCAGAGGATTGTGGAAATTGCCCAACAATAAGTGAGGATGATAGGAAAAATAGACAGCAAACAGCAGATAAGGTATCAGTCAAAGGAAATATAAGTAAAGGAGGTACCGTGTGTGATTACACGTGTGTGGGTGTGTGTATATACAAGAGTTATGTAAGACTATTATCAGGTGTGTATAAGGTGTGTTTTCAGTGAATTACTTACCCTGATTACAAAAATATATTAGAGGTATGGAGCTATAGAATATGCTACCTCATAGTAATATCAAATTAATTTCAATGTTTAGATATGTACACTTGAGAATATTTTTGTGAGTATAAGCTACTAGGAAATAAATTTCTTTCAAGGTTTGCTTATAAAGAAAGTGGACTGAATGCCAGTGGCTCATAATTGTAATCCTAGCTACTCAGAACGGAGGGGTCACAATTCAAAACCAGCCCAAGTAGAAAAGTCCATGAGATTCTTATCTCCAATTAACCACCAAAAAGAAAGAAATAGAACTGTCATTCATGTGGTAGTGCATAAGCCTTTAGAAAAGAAAAAGAAGCAGCTCTTGGACAGTGCTCAGGTCCAGAGCATAGGCCCCAGGATCAATACTAATTAATTAAAATTAATTAAAAATAAAACAGAAGTGACTGCTTTCTAAAATCAAT
The DNA here is from genome assembly GCF_023159225.1 of Perognathus longimembris pacificus. Lineage (NCBI taxonomy): Eukaryota > Metazoa > Chordata > Mammalia > Rodentia > Heteromyidae > Perognathus > Perognathus longimembris. Next base: position 85,829,140 of record NC_063165.1, on the reverse strand, counting down.
GTGCACATTGGCTTACATTTTCTCTTTCATAATCAATATGATTCAGGTGATCTCTACAAACACTTGGGATCTTTTTCCTTCAATTTATTCTAGTTCTTTTTTTAAGTAAACTGAAATAATTTGTTACACATTTTCCTTATTGATGGCTGATATTCTTTTTAGAATGGACATGAGTACTGTTCAATTAAAGTGTTACTAATAGGTGTGTAAAAGATACTCGATATAATTCTTCCAAGAAAATAAAAAAGAGAACTAGAGTTCTGTGTGATTTTGCAATAATTCGAAGGCAAAATTGGGCTAGAACTGCATAATGGAGAGGGGGTAGAAAAGACATCCTGGAGAGAAGTTTAAAAAAAAGGCAGTTATTAATAAGCACTGTGTACGAAAGCAGTTAAGAGAGGGAAATGCACCGGGCTTTAGTAGATCACTCCTATAATCCTAACTACTCACAGGATGAGATCTGAAGATCAGTGCCAGCCCAGACAGCTAAGTCTGTGAGACCTATCTCCCATTAACCACCAGAAAACTTGAAGAGGAGCTGTGGCTTGAAGTGGTAGAGTGCTAGCCTTGTGCAAAAAGTTAAGGGACAGTGCCCAGGCCCTGAGTTCAAGCCCCAAGACCTACCAAAATAAGAGAGAGAGAGAGAGAGAGAGAGAGAGAGAGAGAGAGAGAGAGAGAGAAATGCCCAGGGCTTGCAAGTAGATATGCATTTAGCAGAAATAGGTTGATTGTGTGTGTGATATTATATGAGATATTATATATAGGCAATATGTATATATATATTGCATACATATAAACATCACCTACATGTATATTTCATATGCTATATTTCATATGCAAATATTTACTTGTATATTCCCTCTGTGCAATCTTTAGAACACCTAACACTCTTACGACATTTTAAAATGATCATTTCTGGAGAAATTCAAACTGGTCTTAAATTTGCAGTATATATATGCTTTTAGAAGTTAAAAAGATTAAAAGCAGTAGGTGTCCAAAACAGATACATATTATAATGTGTGGAACATTTTGTCTTATTAGAGTCTTAGAGTAAACTGAATTCATTCTAGTAGAACAGGACTATAAAAAGTGGGATGGATTCCTCTAATGCATTGTCAGTGCTTATAATGAAATTCTGTTCAGGGTTCAGGAATGCCAGTGAGTTGGCAAAAATAAAACCCTAACTTCTTTCTGAGCTGTGTCCTGACAGTAACTTCTCTCCTTCATATATAACCACTATTAGCTAAACCAGATCTATGCCAAAAATGAGCAAAAAACTGCTTTCAGGTTCTAGTAAAGATCACACCTGGAATTCTACCTACTCAGGAAGTAAGGATTGCAGTTCAACGCCAGCTCAAGAGACAAACACAAGAGATGCATCTCCAATTAACCACAAAAAAGCTAGATATAGAGCTATATAGAATGCCAGCCTTGAGTGAAATCCAGGAGAATATGGTCGTCAGTTCAGCAGATAAATAAATAAATTCTACCTAATTTTCTGGGTTAAAAAAATAAGGTCTCAGGCATTAGAAAATACAAACCCAAACAACATTTGATTTGACAGTTTTGAATATTATCCTATAAGTGTAAAACTGTTTTTTCTACTTGTACACTATTGAAATTTTATATTATATTTATTGCTCAAAATTGCAGCGTATTACTTACACATACTACTTACCATGCTTACCTGTGTCATTATATCTATAAACTAGAATTTAGTAGCATACCCAAGCCATGGAAAGCAAATTAATATACTGAGATTCATGTGAGATTTCCTCATGAGATTGTCCTATATCCTCTTCTGAATATTATGTCCAAAGAAGGACAAGATTAACAACCCTGGTGAATGACAGAAGAGCTAACTGACCAGACCTTCTGTTCTCTGCAAAAGTCCTATTTGCCCAAGATAAACATATAAAGGATAGAATAAACTCTGGCATTTAAATTCAAATTAAAGAAAAACACGATTACTAACAGAAACTTTAAACTGCTGTTCTGATGTCCTTGGCTCCAGGCCTTTTCCTGCCTTCATTGTTGTGTGGCTTGAGTTTCCACACTTGGGAAGGAAAGAGACATCCCCTTCCTGTTGGGTTTGCTTCTGTTCTGCTTTCATTATGGAAAGTGAAGAGAAGTGGTGTGTCAAATGCTTAAATATCTATTGTTATTGTGCATGCTCCCTACTGCATATAAAGCCATAAAAACTGGGCCTGGAGGAGAGCTAAGGATGTGGGAGGAAGAGAATCACACAGACATGCCTGGTCTCCCTCAGTTGATGGACACCGGTGGGAGAGGTCAGTGCTCTCTCTATGCCACTGAGACCATGTGGAAGATTGTCATCTTGTTCTCTTTAAACAAATAAGGCGCCTGATAACTTCAAATCCTTGAATTTGTACCCGAGGAAACGGTATGGAGTCTCCTTAATCAGAACTGATTCACCATAATGAATCCAGGTTTAATGTGTGACAAGAAGATGATTAAAACTATTGACACAATGTCATTTTACCTCTTTTAATCATCATGTTTTAAGTATCAATGTTTCTTTACTTTGTTTCTCTTGTTCCAGATAGTAAAAAATATAGGCAGAGTCAGTCAGGGACTTTTGGTCTATACAACTGGAAGATGGAAGAAAGAGCTGATAAAGAAGAACCTTCCTGACAATCAAATGAGGGGTAAGAGGATTACAAAAAAAGAAAGAAAGAAAGAAAGAGAGACGAACCAAAGAGTGAGAAAATAAGTCACAAAACCTTTGGCTCTGAACTTACAGGGTACCAAAAAGAAGATCCTCCAGCAACAACAAAACCTGTTTTCTTGGGTAACAATTCGCTCGGTTTAAATGGGGGGGGGGGCAATCTTTATAAACCATCCTCTCCTCTCAGGATAGCTAAAGACGGTTGAGATAGGTTGAAGAACTCACTTTCCATTGCATGACTATGCTAAGTGCTCCATCTCTGCCATATTCTTTTCTAAGAAGCTTTCGTATCCACCCCTACTATGTTCTGTATTCTTCCTGAGGTTCCTGTAAGAAGTGGGTCAACATAGCTGTTCCTATAACATTTGGTGCGTTGTTAGGGAATTCAGGGTTAAATGTGCCTTTTTCTGTCTCAATTCCTCAAGCCAGCATTTTAAAACAATGAAATGTATTCTATCATCCTCTCTGGGCACATTCTTTTACCAACTCACAGCTCCAAAAATAATCTCCACACATCAGTATGTTTATAATAGGATATTCTGAAATACTAGCAGTTTCTCTTGATTTCTTATTTAGATTGTGTGGTGGGATTTTATTGCTCAGCCCAAGAGAATAATTTTATCAGAACTGGAAGGAGAAAAAAGAAAAAGGAAGTATTTGGAAGTTTTAAAGGCAAAAATCCAGATCCTGAATAGATTTGAAAGAGTGGGAGCCAAGCTTCCTAAGAAGTATGTTTTCCCAATTGAAACAGACAAAGATTTTCTGGTGGTGAAGTGTACAGAGTGGAGAAGGGTATAATGAAGAGGTGAAATAAGGCAGGATAGATATAAAAACATCTAACTATAAAAAGACTAGGCTTTAGAAGTTGAGAAAACGAACAAAGCAGTTCAGATTCCCATCATTTAATTTCCAATTTGTAAGAACTAGGAGACCTAACAGGAACTACCTATATAAATCTGCCCTCTCCCTTGAAATAGTAAAAACCTGGCAACTGTCTGTGAATAGGTAGAGACAGTAGGGCGAGTAACTAGCTAAGATAAGGAATCTCATTTATATTTTAGAACATGAAGCTGCACCCATTCTGGCCACATAAAACCATTGCCTAGGGTTAGGGGTACTAGACAACATGAGCACTTTCATTCTCTCAGCTCAAAGGAGGTGGGCAGCAAATCACAACAGCTACCATTTTGAGTGTTTAACTATGAGGAAAACACAAAATGTTTTCTCTCTCTTTACCCTAGTTTCCCCCAAATAAATCCTAGCTAAAAATTTTCACCATATGGGACCCTTCTTTTTTGAAACATGATTTTGTGGGATGCTCATTCTTGTGAAATGCTCTACAAAACTGGATCTCAAAGACATGTGATTTGTGTGAGGAAACCAGCAAGTTTCCTTCACTGTAACAGGTAAGACATCCTCAGCTCCTAATAAGGTCCATACTACTGTATTCTTAATACCACCTAATTTCTAAACAAAATGAAGGAGGATACGAGATGTACTCACTGCCTTACATATGAAACTGTAACTCCTCTGTATATCACTTTAACAATAAAGAAATGTAAAAACAGTGGGCTCTGGAACAGAACTTTGTATTTTACATTTTCCCTTTCTTACAATCCCTGTAATTATTGTTTTGAAAAGAAATAGATATTTAGAATCTTTCAGATTAACTGCTTAGTAATAATCCTTAGGAACGAGTTCAATAGTAATCACACATGTATATATTAGTAACATGTCAATATTGTATTTAAAAAAGAGAATTAACTTAGTTATTTTTAACAAGTCAATATGCAATGTGTGTACTCTAGAGGACAGAGGATGCTTCTCAGTAGTATCCTAGCTACATTTTATTTAGGGCATACTTTGGGCCTGTTTACTTATCCCAGTATGCGTTTCAATGTTTAGCAGTAAGAGTGCCAGATTTAATCATAATAATTTACAGTAAAAATACCAAGATCATCTTGGAAAACATTATTTGAAATAGAATTAATCCATATATAATTTCTCTTATTTTAAATGTGCACCCAAACTAAGTTAAATTGGAGGTTATGCAGATTTTCTTGGTTCTGTCATTGTGCATGTGTGTTAACTTTTTTCTTCCTGGTGCATACTGGTCAGAAGGTTATATTCCAGGAAAATCTCGCCTGAAAGTGAGCAGTAAATTCTCCTCACTTTCAATATGGTTTGACCCCACTCAAGTCTATGTTTGAACAGGAAATATTAAGAAAATGAACATAGAAGCCTAGGGTCTGCAGTGTGGGGAGTGCTCCCGGGGGATCTGGAGGGAGATGGTACATCCAGTTGTCCACTGAGCACACCTCCAGGCCTCAGGAGCACCACCGGTGCAGCTCCAGCATCACGTGCTCTTCCTGCTCGCTCAGGGACTCTGTAAATGACTTTCGTGTGACGACTTTCCCCCACCTCCCTTGACTTCTATTTCATCTGTGTGCTTTTGCTCATTTTAAAAAGATATTTTAGGCTGGGGATATAGCCTAGTGGCAAGAGTGCCTGCCTCGGATACACGAGGCCCTAGGTTCGATTCCCCAGCACCACATATACAGAAAACGGCCAGAAGCAGTGCTGTGGTTCAAGTGGCGGAGTGCTAGCCTTGAGCAGGAAGAAGCCAGGGACAGTGTTCAGGCCCTGAGTCCAAGGCCCAGGACTGGCCAAAAAAAAAAAAAAAAAAGATATTTTAACAATATCAAAGTAATGCAGAAAATACACATGGGAGAGTTTACTTTTTTTAAAAAAATTGTTCCCTGTAACTGGGTTTGAGCTCAGAGTTGAGCACTTGCTCAGCTGGCCTTCTGCCACTTAGACCATACCTCCAGCTCTCAAGTGTCTGGATCTCAGCATCCTGAGAAACTAAAATCGTAGCCATGAGCCATCGATATCCAGCTAACATCCTTTCTATGTTGATGTTCACACAAATTGACACGTGGGCTCATTTATTTTCATGACTTTTACTGACAATTAACATAGGGAACCAGATTGCTATGTGCTAGAGGGCTGGCACCTGTGGCTCATGCCTATAATCCTAGCTCCTCCAGAGCCTGAGATCTGAGAACTGCAGTTCAAAGCCAACTCTTCTCCCTAAGTAACTACCAAAATAGCTGGAAACAGAGTAGTAACTCAAGTGCACTATTCTTGAGCAAAAAAAGCTCAGGGACAGAACCCAGGTCCAGAGTTCAAGCTCCAGGACCTGCACACAAAACATTAAAAAAATAAATGTAACTTCAAAACATACTGAAAACAAAGACAGAGACTCCGATTCTAATGTAGTCAAGCAGAAGGAGGGAAGTCACGTAGTTGAGGCTGGATTGTACTCATCAAGTGTAAGGCAAATCTGGAAGACAGTGTTTTTTAACTTAAAAGAAAAAAGCTCTATCAGGCTGGGAATGTGGCTTAGTGGTAGAGTGATTGCCTAGCATGCCTGAAGCCCTGGGTTCGATTCCTCAGCACCACATAAACAGAAAAAGTAGGAAGTAGGCTGTAGCTCAAGTGGCAGAGTGCTGGCTTTGAAAAAAGGAAGACAGGGACAGTGCTCAAGCCCTGAGTTCATCAAGCCCAGGTATGGCAAAAAAAAGAAGCAGCTTTATCTGCGTTCTGTGAATTAACAAAATACTGCAATGCTGTGCCCTTTGGTCTGAGCTATTCTCTGCAGCAGTCCCTTTAAAATCACTGTTGGCTCCAGAAGGAAAGATAATATTTGCTGATGAGAATTGTGTGTGGAAGACAAACTACCCTTGACACAGGCAATCCCTTCATTTATAACAGGGGACCACCTCGGTCCTGCTCTGTACTAGCAATAAAGTTATAACAAGTTCTCTGGAACCCCAAGAACACAAAACTAAAAGAAGAGCCATCAACCCACACCGGTGACTTGATACTGTTCTAACTACTTATAGTGTTCACACATCCTGCACTAAATTCTCCTTGTTTAACCCAAAGCCAATGTATATATCTCAGTAAACTGCTGAAGGTATACTGTGGTGCTCTGTGCCCACAGTGCCACGTATGCACTACTTGTCTCGGCTCTTTACCCTGTCTCCATTTGGCAAATGCGGAGAGTGGCTAGACCTGAACTTTGGACCTGGAGTCCCAAAAGCATAGCTGAACTCATATTGACATAAGTCAGAGTTCTATTTGGGTGAAACACAAAATGTGCACTTGGGCCCAGTTTCCAGCAAGAGTGTGTCCGGAAACAGATCCTGGCGTGGATGCCACAGACAGTGAGATGGAGAAAACATGGGTGGAAGTCCCACTGGGCTCATATCATGGTCCTTGGCAACTGAACGCTCTCCTTGATGTGGGGGTGGAGGGATGATTTCTTGGGAAAGTGGAACCAGGGATGAATCCCCAAGGCTTGAAAGGAAGACTTGCATGTTAAACAAGCCCACAGCTGGGATGCAGCAGGAGGCTGGTCCGTGTTCTTTGAGGACAAACCGCATCCTGCCGACCAGGACACGACAGCTTTCTTTAGGTAATGGTGGCAAGAGCATGGAGTGTACTGCCCAAAGAAGATGAGAGGATGCTAAGTGTGATAGTTACAACACAGCCATAGATCTTCATAGCCTGGGAAACTAAAACTAAGCAACTTTATATTCTTACAAAATGTTTTCCAAGACAAGACACATATACCCCTCGCCTGAAAGTAGGATAATATCCGAACCTCTATGTACAAGATGCTGTGTTATGATGGTGCTTTTTAGACAATATTAATTTAAAAATAAGTACTAGCAGATGCTTTTGGCTCAATCCTAGCAACTTGGAAGGGTGAGATCTGAAGGAAATGTAGACCCAAAGCCAGCTGAGACCTCATCTTCAACCAATATTCAAAAAGCTGGGTTGGAAGTGTTGCTTGAGTATTAGACCACCTACCCTGTGAAAGCAAGCAAGCTGAGCAAAGGCCTTCAAAAGCTCTGACTTCAAATTGTAGCAAAAACATGTACAATCAAGGTGCTGCCAGTTTATCTAAGGAATCTCATAAACAAGACAACCGGGCACATGGCTTCTACTCTGTGATGTGAAGTCAGACTTTTGGACCCCTGGCCCAAACATTAGGAGTTCCGTATGACAGGTGCCATTCTTCCCTATTTTAGAAATACAATACAGGGCAGTGGATTTGCTAAGTGGTAGCCACTTAACCCTTTACTACATCTTTATCCATGTTTGGGTATACAGATATAATGCCTTAAGTTAAGTAGGAAGAACTGGGGGAAAGATTGAGAAAGGTATGCCTAGCAATACAGTCGCTAGCCACTGGTGTGCTGAGAACTTGTCAGAGGTAATATCTGGTGGTCTGAGGATTTCTCAGGTGAGGCCTTGTTCTAAGAGCCAGTGATGCCCTGCAGGCGATAGCTGGAAGCTGACTGCAGGAGAGAAGGGCTTAGAGAAATGGGCTAAATGGAGAATGATGGCATGCTGAGCCTGTATTAGTTACGTTAATTCATGGGTCCAAGTAAGCAGTCAACGTTTCACAGGAGAAATGAAACAACCAACCAAAAGAAACCCTTTGAGCCCCCTTTAACAGATATCTTGGAGAAAGGCATTACTGACTTCCAGGTATGATGAGAAAAGAATAGTCTATGCATTTCCATTGTAATATTTTTGACACTGACGGTCCATATGGGGGTCTATGTGTACAGACACATGAGAAGTGTGGTGGGATTTTGTGGGACTAGGGGTGTTTAATCACGGATAAATTCATTTTAAATGGCACCACTCTAACCTACAGTTTTATAATATCAGACAAGCTGCCATCTTCACAATAGAGACAATGTAGGGTAGAGTGTTGACTAAATGCTCAGAGTTTGAAAGCTCAGAAACATCTCACGTTCGTAATGGTCTTTGACATACATACTTTAGGAGAGATTTTCAGACTGATATTGTCAACAACTTCAGAGCAGGGAGGTACATGGAAAAACTGTCCCAACAACGAGTAAGCAATGAAGCCTTTATTCCAGAAGATTGAAATGAGGTAGGCTTTGTCTCATGGCTGTAATCTTAGCTGATCAAGGGACTGAGATATGAGGATTGTCAGCCTGGTCATGGGCCTGGGAATGTGGTAGAGTGAGCCCTGGGTTCGATTCCTCAGCACCACATAAATAGAAAAAACAGGAACTGGCGCTGTGACTCAAGTGGTAGAGTGTTCTCCTTGAGTAAAAGGAAGCCTGGGACAACGCCCAGGACCTAGGTGCAAGCCCCAGAACTGACAAAAAAAAAAAGTCAGCCTGGATAGAAAAGTCCTTGAGACTTAAACTGAAATTAACTAGCAAACCCAGAAGTGAGGAAACACCAGCTTTAGGCTTAAAATAAGCTCGGCTAAAAGCCAAAAGCGAGTGTGAGGCCCTGAGTGCAAGACCATTAGCAGCACGTACGTATACACACACACACACAAACACACACGCTTAATAAGAGGGAGGGATGAAAACTGCTTTACAAAAAGAAAAGGCAGATGGGTTTTCAAGTGCTGGATAGAGCTAGTGTATATGTACTAATAGGTTTGTGTATTGAAGCCATAAGCTTTTGCTAACTGGTATTTATAGAAAGCTTTTACCTATTTAGACTGGGAGTTGGAGAAGTATCATTTAAGTTATATTTCAGAGTACATCCCTAGGTTGTAACTCTTTGAAGAGGTAGAGAAAACTTGAATTTCAAAGAATGTATCGACATCCTTTAAAAAATTCTAAAGGAATGATTTAAGAGATTGCCAAGAGACTTATAGCTAGAAAAACACCTGTCTAGAGTATATTGGCCCTAAAAGGGACATTAGGTTGCCTTAATCAGAAGACAGAGTTGAGCCAAAAGGATTTGGAAAATATTTTGCTCTGGCAAAAAGACCAAGTTCACTTTAATTTTTTTAAGAAAAGAAGAAACAGACTTATGTCTCACTTTCTGCCTGGGGTCTATTTAAACCTGGTTTACTGGTAAAGATTGAACAGACACTTCTGGCCAAAGCAAAACCATATTTTATAATATTCAGTAATGTCCACATACTACCATTGCTCAAGTCAGGTGTTGAAGTTTATCATACCGAAATATGAAACTGGGAAATATTTAGACTTGATTCTTCAAGTACAGAATCTCTGAGTAAAGAATCTCCAAGTAAAGAAACTATTTACTGGTTTATATAAGCAAAGAAGTGGAGCATGCAGAGTCCAGGCAGAAAAGTCTGTTAGACTCACATATCTAAACACAAAGACAAACCTTTGAACACAGAAAGTCCAGAAGTGGAGCTATGGCTCAAGTGGTAGAGTGCTAGCCTTGTGCACAAAAGCTCAGGAACAGTGCCAAGGACCTGAGTGCAAGCCCCAGGACCAGCACAAAAGTAACAGCTCCTAATGAGTACTGTTTCCTTATACCTGTAATCCTATCAACTCAGAAAGCTGAGATCTGAGAATCAGGTTCATGGCTAGCCTGGGAAGACAAATCCATCTTATCTTATCTTTTCTTCAATTAACATATGAAAACTTGGTTAATTGTGACTGTGGTAGCTAAATGAGAACTTGAGGCCTGAGTTCAAGCCCCAGGGCTGGCACACACACACAGGTTCTCCTTACTGAAATGTTTAGAAAAGGATAATGCTATTCAAAGTAGCTTAAGAATTATAAGAGTTATAACTTGCACTTTTTTATTGACAGGTTCTTTCTATGTGGCCTTAAACTTGCTATCCTCCCACCTCGACCTCTTCACATTAGAAGGACATTACATGCAGCAGGCTTAGTGATTTAACATCTTGTAACCTGTAGCTGACTAAATTCTCATTACTGTGGTCAGTGAAGAACCTGAGGCCCATATGTCACATAAGTAGTTAACTGCCAAACTGAAAATTAACTAGAAAACAACCAAAATCCAGTCTTTCTCCTCTATAGTAGTCAATTTCATATGTATGTGGTTATGAGTCCACTTGGAGCTCAACTGAGAACAATCATCACAATTTTATTTTCCAAATCGCCATGTACTAAAGAATATTGTTTGTGTGCAAGCTGAACAAAAAAGCTTAGTAGAGCATGAGGCTGTGAGTTCCAAGTGCAAATACTCATGTACACATGCACACAGGCATACACAAAATATTACTTAAGAGCTTGGTACCTACAGGTCAAATCATTTGTCAACTGTCAAATTATTTGTCTAGGTTGTTGGTCTGCAAGGAGTGTCATTATTCCATTTGTAACCCATGGTCTGCTTTTGGGAGATATTCTGTTATGGTACAATTGCACAAAGAAGAAATAGTTATTTTTGAAAAGAATAAAGGCTGGGCTGCTCCATGACAGTGTATGCTCAGCATACGCAAGACCCTGGATCTAACCCCCAGCATCCAAAATAAGTGGAAGAAAATATTTTGGTGGAGGAAATCAATCTATATAGATAGGAATTAAGTAATAGATAGACTATATAGATAGTCTTAAGTAAGAAAGAGAGGCAAAAGGATAGGCCTCAGAAATAACCAGCACACTAAGTCATTTCTGTATTCTTGGTTTTCAAATAAGCCCATAACAAGTATTGGATTCCAGTTAGAAGACAGCAAAGAACAGAAAGGAAGGATAGAGGGAAGAAGGGAAGGATAAAAGAGAAGGAGGAACACCTGACAGACAGCACTCTTAAAAACCTGAGGTCAGCAGGCAGGGATGGAGAGGACCACAGTCTGAGGTTGGGCTGTACAACAATCAGCTGAGTATGGATGTATGAATTTGTCAACCAAGTTCCATTGGAGGCTATAAGAGGCTAACTGCATAAAGTTTACTCTAGGGAAAAATGGTAGTCTCTCTACTTGGATAAAACTCAAGCAAAGAGTTTTGAGCATGGCTTAAATGGTAGCAAGACCCTAAGTTCAAATGCCAATAGCAACAACAACAAAAAAAGAGTTACAATAAACCCAAAGAGGAGGATAAAGCTGTCCCCAACTGTTGGTCTCACATCCTGCCATTCCTAATTATGTGAATTTTGTTGTTAACATTCACCCTTGTAAAATGTTAAATTTCATAGTCATACATATATTAGGCAGACTTGCTAAATAGTACACTGGACAAAGTGTGCTCTAATGTAACTTTCTGTATGTTTTTACACTTTGACAGTGAAATATGCTGATATGAGTATTTTAAATTTTATAAGTGTGTTAAGAAAGCTGGATTTGTTTATTTAGTCACAAGGAGTCAAACAAAAATACTAGAAAGTGCACCCTGTTCCTTAGATAAGTCACTGATCCCTGGCAGGTCCTGATTGGTACCACTGTTGTAAGTTAACTGCAGTGTCTTTGATATGATCACTCATAAAAATGATTTTCCATGTGTTTATTTGTTCATTTTGGTAGTACTAGGTTTTGAACACCAGGCCCCATGTTATACATTTTAATAGAATACTGTTCCATGAAGGAATGTCATAATCTCCTAATGCAGGTTTTAATAATTCATTGTGCCCATTTGCATAATTTTCTTATGCTATTTAAACAAGAATGCCCTTCCAAATACTCTTAGGATCCAGGCTTATGCCTGTAACCCTACCTATTCCTAAGGGTGGGACTTGAGGATCTAGGTTTGAAGTCAGCTAGGGCAGGAAAGTCCGTGAGACTTTTATTAATCAACAAGGGACCAAAGTAGAGCAAGTGGCAGAGTGCCAGCCATACACAAAAGAGCCAAGGGACAAAGCTCTGGCCCTGGGATTAATTTACATTGCCAGTACAAAACTAATATAAAACCAACCCAAAATCTAACTTAGACAAGCTCCTTTGTCTCTTGAACTGGTTTATTTATTTGTGATTTTTCTTTTCACCTCTTTTTACATAGAAGAAAATGATTCTGGACTACAGGTATCAGGTGTCCCAAGAAAAGTTGTTTCCTGAGAAAAATGATTCTGTCCATAGGCATTAGGTACCTCAGAAAAAGCAGGCTCCCTGACAGGATGTGCCTCTGAAGGATAAGGGAAGAGGTGAACTGAAGATACAAAATAGATACAAACAAAAAGAGGGAACATGACCCAAGACCTGTGGACTGTATGACCTTCCTGGGCATGGATGAATGTGACCTAATAGGGCAGGCAGCCATAATGGGATTTAAAGAATTTACCAATTGCTTCCAATTCCTATTCCCAAACAGATTATTAATCGGGAACAAAAGCTATTTTTGTGAACATTTTTGAAGGTTTTTTTGGCTAGAGGGAGAAATGGTGTGTCAACATTATGCATATCCAGAGATAGTAAGATGCCCCCACAGAGCAGAAAGGATGGAGACCCAGGGACTGCAGCGCATGTCTGTGAAGGAACCTTTCTGTGTCAGGGATTAATATCGCAGCTGGATCACAGAGACCCAAGAGAGCTCTGGCAGAGCCAAGTATATGTCAATCTGAACCATAAATGGCATTTCTTCTAAGTTGGAGACTAACTTCAAGCAGTTTGCTTCTGATGCAGACACTGCTTTCTCTCAGGGTCCTGGCTGCATAGGATAGAAGATTCAGGTAACTCACCGTGAACGTGCTTTATAAGGGCACTCACTATCTTCAAGGAAGCCTCCATTTTCATAACCTAACAAGCCCTTAAAGAACTCACATTCAAATAAGATTGCATTCCTTATTATGTCTTAACAATGTTAGGACAACACATAAATACCCAGTTTTGACCAGTGAGATGAATGTGTATGTACAAATTTAGTTAGCAATTACTTCTAATTTAACACATTAGTTATTAGTAGCTTGATATATTTAAATCTATAAATATTTGTTTCTTCCAATATTTGTCTTTTGACGCATATCCAGCTTCTCCTACCCTCCAAATTCTGCTACACTTTAATCATTCAGTGTTCATCCTGTTACCCAGTCATAACTGTAAAATGCTTTTAGGTTTGCCTTTACCTTCATACTTTATAGTCATTTTCAACATGATACAGATATCATAGGATATGAGGAGCTCCCTTATCTAGGCATTAATATGTCAAGCTTTTAATCTAGCTACTCAAGAGACCGAGAACTGAAGACCAGGGTTCAAATAATACATCACGGGCACTAAAATTCCTGAGAATCTTTATCAAAAAGCCAGAAATAGAGCTGTGTCTCAAGTGCTAGAAAGCCAGCCTTGAGCTGTGGGAAAAGCTGTAGAACAAGGCTCACATTCTGATTTCAAACCCAAAACTGAAGGACAAAGATAAAACTCTCGAGGGTTGCATTTTTTTCACCAATTTCATTTTTCTCCTGAGTTTTGATAGTCATTAGTCTTCATGATGTAAATGGTAACTATTAAACTTAGAAGGAAATGTTTAATCAACTTATGAGCAAGAAATAGTCTTTTACCCTGAAGTATATACAGAATAGCCACAAAAACTCAATATATTTACAGACCCTTCTTCCACCATCATCTCCTAGAAATCCAGCTAACAGTGCTCTTCTCTCTCTGCTTCTCATGAAAATATGATCATGTTAGGGTGGGACTTGGGGATAAAGAAAACTAATGTGAGGGGCTGGGAATGTGGCTTAGTGGCCAAGCACTTGCCTAGCCCTGGGTTCGATTCCTCAGTACCACATAAACAGAAAAAGACAGAAGTGGTGCTGTGGCTCAAGTGGCAGAGTGCTAGCTTTGAGCAAAAAGAAGCCAGGGACAGTGCTCAGGCCACGAGTCCAAGAGCCAGTACTGGCAAAAAAAAAAAAAAAAGAAAGAAATATGAATATTCATTATGCAATACTTGTTATGCATACAGCTTGAACATGTTGTTTCTTGTGAATGAGACAGGAACGAACATCCAAAGAGACTCTGTACATGGTGGTAAACAGGTCCTTTAATCAAAGGAACAATAAGCAAGTGGTCATCCAACCGGGAAGGAAGCAGTTATTTAGAAGAACTTCTTCCTTTGATGGCTCTGTTTTTTTCTAACATCACAAATAATTAACTTTTCAGTCAGCCATGAAATGGTAGAAATAAATAGGAATAAATATGAGTTTTTATTAGGCATAACTTAAAGACTAGGAGCTTGGTGGTAGTGTCTTCAGGGTCAATAAATTCAAAATGGATCAAAGACTTCGATGTGAGACCTAAAACCTTGAAAGGAGAAATATCAGACTTATATACATCTGCAGGAAGTTTCTACATAGAATTCCTGGAGCTCAGCAAATTGTATAGAAAATTGAGAAACGAGATTAATGAAGCTAAAAAGTTTCTGCACAGGAGAGTACATAGTTACCAAGCTGAACAGAAAGCCTGAGCCAAGCTTCAGTGGGTCAGGCCTGTAATTTCTCAGGAGGCTAAGATCTGAAGATCATGGTTCAAAGCCAGCCCAGGGCAGAAAGTCTGTGAGACTCTTATTTCCAATAAACTACTCATAAAAAGCCAGAAGTGTTATTGTGGTTCAAGCGGTAGAGGGCTAGCCTTAAGCATAGAGAGGTTCAGGGACAGTGCCCAGGCCCTGAGTTCAAGTCTTGGGACTGGCCAAGAAAAAAAATCAAGAAAGAAAAAGCCTAAAGAATGGAAGAAGAACTTTGCTCACTAAACATTTAACAATGGTCTAATATACAGAACACAAAAGGTCTAATATGCAGCATACGAAATACTAAAAACTCCAAGGAATCAATAACTCAGTTAATACATTGGCAAAGAAACTAGAGACTGCTCAGTAGTAAAAAGATCCAATGAATACATGAAGAAATGCTCAGCATTTCTGGCCAGAAAGGAAATGAAAATCTAAACATCACTAAGATTCCATCTCACCCCAGTAAGATGGACCATCAATAAGTGTAACAAGAACAACAGCAAATGCTGACAGGGATGAGGCAAAGAAACCTTGTAACTTTCTTGATGGGAAAGTAAAATGATGTGTGAACTGTGGAAGAAGGCTACACAGAGAACTACCCTATAATCTGGGCCCTGGTGGCTCACACTTGTAATCCAAGTTACTCAGGAGGCTGAGATCTGAGACTGCAGTTCGAAGTAAACCTGGGCAGGAAAGTTCATGAAACTCTTATCTCCAATAAACTCAGAAAAAGCCAGAAGTGGTGCTACGGTTCAAGTGGTAGAATGCTAGCCTTGAGCACAAACGGGCTCAGGAACAGTACCCAGGCCTTGAGTTCAAGCTCTATGACTGGCAAAAAAAAAAACAACCCCCAAACCCTAAGCAACAAAAACTACCCTATCATCCAGTAAGGAAACAAGAGCACTCGCATGCCCATGTGCATTGATGCACTACAAACTCTAGCCAAATTATGAAAGCAGCCCAGATGTCTACAACCGATGAGGGGATCTACAATTCTTGGTATGTATTTACAATGGAATTACTCATTGAAAACAATAATTTTACAGGAAAACGCAAGTAAATTAAGCCAGACTCAAGAAACAAACGGCGTATGTTTTCTCTCATATGTAGAAGTTCTAAATTAAAAACATGAAAACATCTAAAATGACATACGCATATGTATACAAATTGCCTGAAGTATGGTATTTGTAAGGAAGGATTTCAATGTTGTAAATCTTTTGAACACCAACTTACACTACAACAGAATGAATGAAACTGAAATATGGTTTGTCAGATGAAGAAAGATCAAGAAAATGGAGAGAGAAAACGTGAGAATATAAGTCAATATTTATTGTACATATTTTGAAATGGAACCATGTAACTTTTAGATTATGGGCAGGGTTGGGAGAGATGTGCAAAACAAAGGGGTGATATTGATCAATACACACTGTATGTATTGAAAACCCTTTTGACAGCGAAGCATAACAATAAGTAAGTAAATAAGAATCCTGATGCAAAACATCAAAAAGTGAAAAAAATGACAATTATGAGCAGGGGTATGGCTCAAGTGACTATGTGCTTAGCTGAGATCAAGCGATAGCCCTGCCAAAATCAAATATACTTCTAAATACACTGGAAAGGTAATGCATTTAAAGGGAGTGTGATTGTTTTTGTTTAAATTAAAAGTGCAACCCAATATACTGGTATCCGCAGCAACATTTGTGTATATTAGATTAACAGGCAACACTTAGCCTGGTCACCCAGAAGCACTGTCAAATGGCTGGGAGACGTTAGGCAACATGACTACATATCTCCCCCTGACCCTCCACCCACCCCCAGCTCAGAAAGAATAACGGTAGCAGATAATAGCTGTTGCTATTTTGAGTGTTCAACTCCCATTTGCTGTGAGGGGAGCAGAAAATGTTTTTTCTCCCTATTTTATCAAAATAAATCCATGCCACGCCTTTTTCACCATTTGGGACTCTTCTTGTTTCTGTAAAGGTACTTTATAAGGGGACATCACGCGCTTGTGATCTTTGAAAGATAACTGGGAAGCGCTCATTCTTTCTCCTGTGACATAGAACTTTCTCAATTCCCAATGAGGAAGTGTTAACCCATACTGCTCCTTTTTTAAATAGAAAACTTCAACTCAGAATTCCTAAACGAAAGTGGACCCTGGAGCAGAACTTTACATGTGTTTCACATTTTTCCATTTGTTGAGACTCTTATTTTGGAGAGAAGTATGAATTTGGAAAGAACTTGTTAGATGAGCTGCTTAATAAAACTGCTTAACAATAATAACTTGTTTACTACTAAATACATCTACATAGTAGCAGGACGACACTGCATTTAACCAAGGGAGCATGAACAGAAAGGTTTTCACTAACACGTCACTAGGCAATGTGTGTACTCTGACGGAAAAGGGTTGCCATTGCAGTACTAGCTTAGCTCTTGGCTGCATTTTACTTAAGGTAAACTGGGGAATGCTTACCTAGCCCTGGTCTGCATTTCAACACAATACAGTAAGTGGGCAGTAAGTGAGTCAGATTTAATGATAATAATTTACATTCACAACAACAGTCTTGAAAACATTGTAATTTATCTTATCCATACGTAAGTTTTCTGTTTCATTATTCATCTGTATCCAAATCAAGTTTGTTTGTTTGATTTTTTGTTTTTGTCTTTTTATTCCTTCTTTTTTAAAATTGAAAGTTAGGAGGAGAAATGGCTAAAATGTGGCATTTCCTGGCTTTCCTTGAGCTTCTGCTTGATTATAATAAAAAATGGGATCTGTACCAAACCACCGCTAGGAGACCTTGATTTAAGGAGACATGGCCAACAGAAAAAGATCCAGGTAAATAAAATATGTGCAAGGCTAGGGATGAGAGCTGGCAAAATGACAAAGCAAGGTAAGGCAGTGAAATGGTCCAGATGGAAAGAATGCAGGTGCGAAAACTGAGCTCCACGCTGCTGTTGAGAAGGAAACTTGAACCATGGTCTGGAAAAGACAGCAGTTCAATAGGGTCCTCAGAAACAAAGGTAGCCAATCAGTAATATCTCCATCCACTCTAACCTCATAAAAAGCTGTTCTCACCCCACTGCAGCAGAGCAGTGCTGTGCCTCTTTGAAGTATCTCACTTGCTTCCATTTGGGCCTAAACAACTTGAACAAGTCAGGATGAAGTGGTAAGCAAAAACCTGCTGGGAAGTGAAGTGAGAGGATTACAAAAGAATGAGGAAATAAGGATGGGGCACTAAATCTTTGGCTCTGAGCATATGAGACCAGAAAGAAGACCAACAATCAGAAAGCCACTTTCTAGGCCCTAGCTAGGGAAAACCTCCATGACCATCCTCCAGATTCCTCAGGACAGTGAACAGTGGCTGAGATGGACTCAAGTGCTGTCTCCTTATAGCATATCTGTGCCAGCTGCTCCTTCTCTGCCATATTTCTTTTCTAATGAACTTTAATTTCACTTTTACTATGTTCTAAAATTTTCTCTTGGTTTACATAAAAATTGGTTAATTTATCTACCCTAAATTTTTAATAAAGTTTGGTAAAATGTTGAAAATAGTAGGGTTAATTGTGTCTTTCTGATTCTTTTTTGAATTCTTCAAACCTGCATTTAAACAAATGGGATTGGGCTGGGAATGTGGCCTAGTGGTAGAGTGCTTACCTAGCATGCATGAAGCCCTGGGTTCGATTCCTCAGCACATCCACAGAAAAAGCTGGAACTGGTGCTGTAGCTCAAGTGGTAGTGTTAGCGTTGGGCAAAAAGAAGCCAGGGACAGTGCTCAGGCCCTGAGTCCAAGCCCCAGGACTGGCACAAAACAAAAACAAAAAGTCAAATGGAATCAGGGGATTTTTATGATTGTCTTGGTAAAATATTTCACCAATGTACTTAAAATATATTCCTCAAAATGATTTGATAGTATATTTATAAATACCAGCAGAGTTTCTGTTTTCATTTAAACTCCTCAATGCTGGGATTTTATTGCTTAGGTAAGAGGAATAATACGAGCACTAGAGAAAATAAGCAATTTGAGGTTTTCAAGGCAAAAATCTAGAGCCTGAACAGATTTTAAAGAGTGGGAGCCAAGCTTTCTGAGTATCTTCCCCTGATCAAGACAGCCATGGTTGGATGGGTATGATGGGTACATGGTATGGAAGGGTACAACGAAGTGGAGAGGCAGGAGAAATAGGTGAGAAGATGGGGAAGTCATATTTAATGAATATAAAAACAGACAGACTCAGTGAAGACCAAACATGAACAAAGAAGTTCAACTTTCCTCCATTTAAATGCCACATTATAGGGGACTGGGAACCCTAACAGGGTCTATCTGTCTAAACCTGCTCCTAAATAGAAAAACACTGGCAACTCTCTATAAATGACTCGGGACAATAAGAAGAGGAATGTGCCTCAGAAAAGCAAGACCTAAGTGTCAGCTATTACCCAGTTAAGGCCAGAGACATCTCCATGTCTTAGAATAATAATAAATATATATTCTGGCTACACAGAACCACTGCCAAATGGTTGGGATGCCAGAGATCACGATCACATGTACCCTCACAGCTCAGAAAGAATAAGGGCAACAGATAACAGCAGGTGCCATGTTGAGTCTTTACCTCCCACTTCTGTGTGGGGAATAGGAACTGTTTCTCTTGCATTTACTTGTGCTCACTTGCTACCTTAACCTTTTTATATTAAAGTAATTCTTTGCTAAAACCTTTTCATGGTTGTACTCACTTTTTGTGAGGCACCTTGAAATTTCTGCACAAGTGGATGTCAGTGTCCTTTGTTGTTGTTGCCATTTTGTGCAAGCAGAGAAGGAAGCATTCATCCAGTCTCCTGTAAAAAAAAAAACCAGAATGGAAAAATGAAGACCTAGTTCCTGAGACTGGTGTCGAAAATGTGAAAGATTTTACAGAAATAGAAACTGAAGCAGAAGCAAATATTTATTCACCTTCCAAGAGAGGAAAGCATTGTCAGCCTGAGGGAGATGAGTGACATGGAGTTAGTAGAGAAGCAAGCAATCAGGGTATTGTGGTCTTTACAGTTCGCAGATGGCAAATGTGCCTGATAATGAACTGAGGTAGAAAGCCACAAAAGAATTAGGAGATACAGACAAAAGTCTTCAATCAAAAAGCCAAGTCTCACTATGTACCTAAGGTCAAGCTCAGCCATGAGAGACCTTGGAGAGGTCAAATGGCAAAGCACGGCTGAACTGCCATCTTCCCTACCATAGACCCACTGAATGCACTTTTTCTATCTTTATTAACTTTTCCAGCTTGCCTCAGTATCTCTTTTGCCAGATGCAAAGATCCAAGTTTGTTACACTGACCTAAACTTTCTGGAGACGTATTCAGCGCATTGTCTGAGAAGTGACGGATTAAGTATGTATCTTCTGACTAGAACTCATCCAGTGGTCACATTAGGGATAGAGTTTCTAATCATTTAAAGTGCTAAGGGAATGTACTGTGGATGTAGTTCAGTTTTACTTTAGCTAGTCCAGAAAGCTGTTGGCGGGGTCAGTTCGTGCTATAGTCTGTCCATTTATGTAGTCCTTACAAGAAATAGTCAAAACAGAACACTGGTAGGGATTTGTTCGAATTCAGAACAGTTTCTTAAACTACTGTTTAAATAGCCCTCCTGCCAGATGAAATGGAATTCTTTATAAATAGAATTGGTTAGGATCATTAGGACCCTCCAGCAACTAGGTCTAAGTAGAACTAGAGTTTTCTGAGAAAGTTAGGACATGGGCTCTGCTTCAGTAAGCTGAATAGTTAGTTAGTGAGAAATAATTTGGGAATGGTACAGAAGCAACCACCAAATCTGTGCCTAATTGTGTAGCTACATCAAATACAAGAGGCAACCTAAAGGAAGCTTTTCCTGGGTGTGGTGAATTAACAAAGTTCCCCAACGTTGCGCCCTTGATTTGAGCTATTCCTCTGCTATAGTCCTTTTATGAAAAGTCACCTTTGGCTCCAGAAGATGAATTTTATATGGAAGACAAACTGCCCTTCACAGAGGCAATGCCTTCTCATCTTAAAATAGACAACAACTCAGGAGACCATCTTGCTCTAGTTCTGTTCCAATAATAAAATGGTGACATTCTCTGGTACTCCAAGAACACAAGGTTAAAAAAGGGTCAACCAGGCCACACCTGTGACTTGGTACTATTTTTAACTGTGCATGCTTTTCTCACCTCCTTCCCCTAATTCCTTCTTTTAACTCAAAGCCAATGTGTAGACCTCAGAAAATGGCTACAGATGTACTGCAGGGCCGTCTTCCCATGGCTGCCTTATAATTGTCCTTTCCCTGCTCTTAACCATGTGGGGAGCATATTTGGTAAATGGGGATGAGAGACTAGACCTAACCTAAGACCCCTGAACTTTAGGCATGGATTCTAAAAAACTCGGTTTAACCCACACTGACATGGTTCTTCGGATCTACTGTGTGAATCACAAAAGATGAACTTTGGTCCAGCGGCCACCAAGAGTTGATACTCAAGTAAATTTTGGCCTAGAGGCCACTACTCATAAAAAAGAGGGACCATGAGGAGACATTAAGTCCTATGAATCTCTGGTTAAGTCTTCTGGCACCTGGTTGCTCACCAGGATATGAACGTGGAACCAGGGATGAATCATCAAGCCCTGTACAGGAAATATGTTTTCAACAAGACCATGGATGAAAACACTGGGAAGCATTACTAAGATGCTCTGTGTTGCCAGTTGCTTAAGTGCAATATGGAGGTGCCAGGTGCTGACTACCTGGAATAAGCTGTTTTATGACCATAAAATGCATTTTTCAGAGAAGAGATGAGAAGTTTAAGTTTGGCACATTCAACACAGCTGCAGGACCCAATAAAGACTGGAATACTAAAATAAAGTAACTTTTATTTTTGGAGAGATTTATTTATGAGACATTCATACTCTATGCCTGATAGTACCAAAAACTCTATTTTACAATACCTATGAATGTTGTTAGAATGAGGCTTTGTGGATAATATTAACTAAAATTGCTCAGAAATGAGTACTACAAGGTACTATAGGCTCAAACCTGTAAAGCTAGCAGCAGGAGGATGAAACTTGGGGGTCAATGCCAGCCTGAGCAGAAAAGTTTGTGAAATTGCATTTCCAATTCCTAAGAAAAAAGCTGACTTGGAGGTATCCTCATGTTGAGAGCAGCCCTGGGCAAGCAGGAAAACTGAGCAAAGTCCTAAGAGTTCGAATTCTAGTACCAACACACACACACACACACTTATTTCTAGTCTATCTAATGGATTTGAGAAACAAAGTATTTAACTCACTAGGCTCATACACTGGCTTATAACTCGTGGCTTATACACTGTGATGTGGACCCTCCACCCAAACTTCAGGAGTTTATGTCAGGTCCTGACACTCTTTATATGAGAAACACAGGTCCTGACACTCTGAGAAACAAAACTACAAAACTAAGGGTAGAGAACAGATTTATTAAGTGGCAGCTACTTTAAACAGCCCTTTATTACATCCTTAGGGGCACAGACAAGTGCCCTACCTTAAGTAGGGACAACTGGGTATCAGGATTGAGAACGTATGCATAACAACAAAAAAAAAAAATAGCCCTAAACTACAGGAATGATGAGAGGTTGTCCCAAGTGGTGTCAAGTGGTTCTGAGGACTGCTCAGGTTGAGCCTTGTTAGAACCACTGAAGCTCAACAGGTGATGGCTGCTGGAGACAATGGCTAAGAGCAAGGGGCACAGTCACAAAATGGAGACTCCTTGGGTACTCAGGCTTTAATTTGCTTCCAGTTAATTTATGGACCCAAGGAAGAACTCAACATGTCAATGTTTCTCAGAAAAATAAAACAAAGTTGAAGCACCTCTTAACCAGTATGTAGAGAAAGGAATTATTTGCCTTCCAGGTGTGATGGGAAGAGCACTGTTTACAAATCCCATTTGACATTTTTGGCACTGTTGAGTATGGTCTCTTTACTGTGTTGTCATGAGAGTGCGCTGAACCATGCATGACTAGTCTCACTTTAAACCGCACCAGTTAGCCTGGAACTCGGTCATATCTGACAACCTGCCTTGCCTTTATCATAGAAACAAACCTGGGTGCAATGTTTACTACATGATCAGTGTTCCAAGCCCTGAAATTCCTAGTATCAGAAGTGGTATTGGAAATAAACTTTCAAGATTTTGTAGATTCATGTCAAGAACATAGGCACTGTGAGATATGAAGGAAAAATAGTCCTAATAAAATTAAGCAAGCAATGAAGACTTTATTCAGTGACGTGAGTGTTGTTGGCTCATGCCTAAAATCTTAGATACTGAGGGAGGGGGGTGTAGAGTTCTGAGGATTGGGCTGGAAACCTACTCTAGCCATTTTTTTTTTAAATATCTCCAATTAACTACCAAAAGGACAAAAATAGGGTGTGGCCCAAGTGGTATCCAGCCTTGAGTGAAAATACCAAGTGTGAATATGAGGTCTTGAATTCAAACTCTGAAACCAGCACTGAGGTAATCTCTGGAAGCCACTGGAGACAGCTTTTGCTAACTGGTGCTGATGGATGGTTTTTACTCTCTGTACAGGATTAGGAGATGGGACAGTATCTTCTATGAAGATTGCATCTCAAAGGGTAGATTCTAAGTTCTAGGCAAGTTTTTGGGTTGTAATACTTCAAAGAGGGTAGCAGAAATCGCATCTCAAGGAGCAGAATAAGTATTTGCAGCCATTTCTCTATATTTTCTTTTTAAAAATGGACTAATACATAATCAGGAAAACATAGTTGGTTGACCCTGAAGTGGAGACTAAGATCACTTGATCAGAAGGTAGGGTTGGGTCTGGAAGACTTTAGGGATGTATTTTCCTCTGGAAGAGCAAAGCCCGTTTTATTCTGTTATTTAGAAATGAAAGGAAAGAGGCTCTAATCAACCCCGGATTATTGATAGATGGACAGATAACTATCTCCTGACCAAAGCCAAGCCACGATTTTCCACGTTCACTAGTGGCAACAGTTTACTAACACTACCGTGGCTGCTGTCAAGGTTGCCAAGTGGATCACATCGAAATATGAAATTGGAAAGCATTTACAGGCGACCCTAAGAAGGGAGAATCTGGACCAGTTCAACCACAGCGCAACCTCTGAGCCGTTTGCATGAGCCGAGTGGGAGGTGCAGAACCCTAGAAATAAAAGCTACGTTAAAGACCCAGTTTCTCCGAGGCTTCGGTGGTTCACACCCACAACCGGAGCTCCTCAGAAGCTGGGACCCGAGGATCAGAGTTTGAAGCCGGCCGAAACCACAAACCCTCGGGGGTTTCCTCCAACCAACGAGCAAAGAGCTGGAGGTAGAGCTGTGGCTCAAGC
Organism: Perognathus longimembris pacificus; assembly: GCF_023159225.1. Classification (NCBI taxonomy): domain Eukaryota; kingdom Metazoa; phylum Chordata; class Mammalia; order Rodentia; family Heteromyidae; genus Perognathus; species Perognathus longimembris. The sequence continues at coordinate 85,804,891 of NC_063165.1, read as the reverse complement.
GGTGGGATGCCAGCCCTACGCCAGGAAAGGCAAAGCCCCGGGGCCTCCCCACGCGGGACCGTGAACCTGTAAGCACGTGGCGATGCTTCCGGTGACTCACTGGCAGAGGCGCTATCCCGCTTTGCACCGGCCTCAGGGAACCGTCGGTTGTGGCCGTTGCTGCTGGGGAGGCGGGGGGGGGGGGGGGGGGGGCTCCGCTATCCAGAACCGCAGAGCCAGCGAGGGCAGCGCGCGGAGGCGCGGCCGGAAGCCCGGGACCCGAGCCGCCCTCCACCCCCGACGGCTGCCCGGCGCCGGCCTCCGGGGAGGATCCGCTCCCCACCCGCCGAGCCTCCGGGGCGGCTGCGGGCATCTTTCTCTTCCTCCTTCCTGCAGGCCGCGGGCTTCCGGTCCGCAGGCCGGCTCTGCTCGGGCTTCCGGTCAGGCGGGCAAGTCGGCTCTGCTCTGCTTGGGCTTCCGGTCGCTTCAGGTCGCTTCCGGTCAGGTGGGCAAGTCGGCTCTGCTCGGGCTTCCGGTCTGCGGGTCGGCTCTGCTCTGCTCGGGCTTCCGGTCAGGTGGCCAAGTTCGTTCTGCTCGGGCTTCTGGTCAGGCAGGCAAATCGGCTCGGCCCGGGCTTCCGGTCCACAGGTCTGCTCTGCTTTGCTCTGGCTTCCGGTCAGGCGGGCAAATCTGCTCTGCTGGGGCTTCCGGTCCACGGGTCGGCTCTGCTCTGCTCGGGCTTCCGGTCAGGCGGGCAAATCTGCTCTGCTGGGGCTTCCGGTCCACGGGTCGGCTCTGCTCTGCTCGGGCTTCCGGTCAGGCGGGCAAATCTGCTCTGGTGGAGCTTCCGGTCCACGGGTCGGCTCTGTTCTGCTCTGGCTTCGGGTCCGCGGGTCGGCTCTGCTCTGCTCAGGCTTCCGGTCAGGCGGGCAAGTCGGCTCAGCTCGGGCTTCCGGTCAGGCGGGCAAATCTGCTCTGCTTGGGCTTCCCGTCCACGGGTCGGCTCTGTTCTGCTCTGGCTTCGGGTCCGCGGGTCGGCTCTGCTCTGCTCAGGCTTCCGGTCAGGCGGGCAAATCTGCTCTGCTGGGGCTTCCGGTCCACGGGTCGGCTCTGCTCTGCTCGGGCTTCCGGTCAGGCGGGCAAGTCGGCTCTGCTTGGGCTTCCCGTCCACGGGTCGGCTCTGTTCTGCTCTGGCTTCGGGTCCGCGGGTCGGCTCTGCTCTGCTCAGGCTTCCGGTCAGGCGGGCAAGTCGGCTCTGCTCTGGCTTCTGGCCCTCCAGCACCCAGGCCCCCACAGTTCCCCAATGCCACGCCCCCTCCTGCGGGCCACCGGTAGTGACACTGTCACAGGGCGGGACTTCCGGCCTGGCTGGCTCTCCTAGCTGCTTGGCAGAGCATATGCCCAAAGGCAAAAGGATCTTGGGTTTAAGCCCCAGCACGCCAAGTAAATGGAAACAAGAGCTTTTATGCCTCATACCCGTAGGGAAAGCATCACCAGCCCGCCAAGTCCTCTCCATAGCCTCAGTTTTCCAGTGTCTCCCAGCCCAACACAAGTATCTGGTACTAATGGAGTAGAAGGAGAGGAAGGTGGAAGGAGAGGCAGGGGCAGGGGAGAAAGGAAGGGTGGAAGGGACGATGAAGGCTGAGAGCTGAGGATGGCAGTTCAAAGCCAGCCCAGGCAGGAAAGTCCCTGAGACTCTAACCTCCAGTTAACCCCCAGGAAACGGGACGTGGAGCTGTGCTCGGGGTGGTTGAGCGCCAGCCTTCAGCGCCCAGGCCCTGAGTTCGAGCCCCACGACTGACTAAAGGGGAGAGAAGGTCACGCGCTGGACCCCTGGCCTCCTCCGAACAGTGGGAGCTCCCAACACTGGAGTCCCATCCGCAGCCGCACTGGCCTCCCCTCCCTACACTAACCCAGTCCCCCAGAAGCCGCCCCTTTTCCGTCTAGCCCCTTCTCCCTTCCCTTCCCTTCCTCCCTCTCCAAGCACCTCCATGTCCGTGAGCCCCGCAGGGCACTGACCCCCACACCCCCACTTGTGCCTGAACCATGAGGTAGTTTACTTTCGGCTACACCTAAAAGTATGCTGATAAGCCTTTAAAATTGCATTTATATGTGCACTAAGCTCAATTTCTTCATTAAAACACAGTCACACTGAGTCAAATAAAAATGCTAAACACACACAACTCCTAAGAACAACTTATGGTTTAACAGAATCAAATACCATGAAGCTGAAGCATGTTTTGTCAGAGTCTGGAGACCAAAGGAAGGGACAGAAGAGGAAAGGAAGGACAGGACAATATGATCATGTTCAGTGTACATACATGAAAATAAAACGAAGTTGAGGGATGGGTGCAGTTGGGGAAAATGGTGGAGAAAAATAAAAGGAGTGAAATTGGCCAAAATACATAGTACTTATAAACTGAATTTTTGAAAGCCCACTTGTACAACTATATTAAGCTAATAAAAAGCACAGAAATTTAAATGCTATTGACACTAAGCATTCACAGAGCATAGTTGTTTAAGAAGAGCTAAAGAGATTCAAGAGAGGCAGAGCACAAATTGTTGTTTGCTTGAGGCAGAGATAAAGCCTCAGGACTGGCAAAATCAAATATATACATATTTATGTACGTTGTGTGTGTGTGTCTGTCTGTATAGTAGCGCATCCAAAAGAATGCAATTATCTCTTTTTCTGAATAAAGTGTCAAGTTAGGTGATGATAATCACGGCAAGAAGAAGTTAGGCTTAAAATAATTTCTGTAAAAATTAATCATTGTAAGTTGAGGTTTGAGGAAGAAGGGATTGAGAGTTGGAGGTGTTATAAGGGATCAAACCCTATGCGTGTGAGAGGGGGGTGAAGGGTCATGGAAAGAAACTGACTTGAAAGGAAAATGTGCTGTAGCCTCAACCTCCTACAGGAGGTGTAAATGGTTTCCAGCCTTACCGTGCTCAGTTTTCATATACAGACTTGCTTCAAGAAGCTATGGCCTGGAATGGGATGTGGGAACTCACTAATCTCAAAGCAGCTGGGCTTCAGGGGAGATGGGCGTGCCTACTCTCTGCCAGTAGATCTTGACCTCATGGGAAAAGATGGGCCTCAACCCTGCGGTTCATCTGGACACTAGGTGGACAGTGGACGGCCCCAGTTGAATCTTTTCTCTTTTTATGACATGTTGTTGCACAGCAGGCCCTTTGGAAAAGGATTAACTTGGCAAAAACATACAAAAGTGGGTGAGACAGATTTGTAATTGTTTGAACACGATAAATAAGATGACAAAGAAAAGGGTTTTGAAGATGAAAGAAATTGGAGCTACAGTTAAAGGTTAGTAGATCTCTGTGAAACGTTGTTATAAGGCTGGTGGCATTTTTATTTCCATAAGGGTGACACCAATAGGTAATACTGCCTACTAATAAATAGTCATCCTTCCTGTCTTGCTAATAAAACCTGAGCCTAGGGCTTTTCTACATGCAGGGACAAATGTATCCTAATCCTCAACAATCACTAATTTTATACCACATCAGTTTGTTAGATATGGCATGTAAAAGAAAAAACGAGACATAAAAATCAAATAAGAGTCTTGAGGACTGGTTTCCTCATCGTTGTAAAAAAATGAGGGAGGTTAGATCATGGATAAGTTTCTATTAAATTCAAATTTATTTAAATCAACAGATAAGATTGTAGGTGTTTATTGCACACTACAAGTTACTTCATAGTACTATACAATGTGTACCTTTAAATCTAAGTAGTGAACACAACTCTCATTTTTGTAGTGAGAATATTTCCCATCCACTCTCTTAGAGCTACTCAAGATTATGACTCATTTAATAACTATTGCTGCTATTTTATTATACAATATATTTCCTTTACTTATTTCTTCTTTCTATATATTCTATATATATAGAATATCCTGAGTCACAGACATTCTAGGTTTTGTTTATTTGTTTGTTTTGTTTTTTTCCAGATAGGTTCTTGGCTTTCTGTCAGGGGGCCAGCCTTATACTATGATCATCATGCCTATGTCCCCCATCACTTGGGATAACAGGCATGTGCAACAGTGACCCCCAAGTGTGTGAGTTCATTTCTCTTAGCCCGGGCTGGCCTGGCAAATGGAGAACCACCCCATCCTTCACCTCCAAGAGGCTGGATTAGAGGCACACACTAGCACCTGGCCTTGAGATTTATTGTAAACCTTCAGTGTAGAGAAGAACAAAGGAGTAACATTGATCAAGATGCATTTTACTCATAAGCTTACTGAATTGAAACACACTGGCACCATTACAAATAATGAAAGTAGAGCCGGCCTCCAGTAGCTCAGACTTGTACCAGGAGGCTGATTTTCAGCTTGGGTTGAAAATCATGAGCTTCTTACCTCCAACTAACCAGCAAAATGATGAAGTGCGGTTATGGCTCAAGTTCTAGAGTATCAGTTTTGAGCAGAATAGCAAGAGCTAGAGGTTTTTAGTTTAGACCTCAATACTAGAAACAAAACATCTTTTTTTTTATCATGGGAATACTGATGTAACCAACTCTAGATAGTCTACTCTGAAAATTTATCTAAGACAGTATGATTTTTTGCATTATTTAAGACTCATTTTAGTTCGGCTTTGTTATGTGTGAAGGAGTTAGGGGAAAGCCCTAAACTTTCCAAATATAGTAAACAGAGTCAATATAGTTGGAAGTCATGCCAGTGATGTTATTAAAGTAATTTGCTTTCCTATTGCTTCTCAAGGCCTGACCTCAGACTGGAATTTCCTTCTTTCATCTAGGACATCTTTGGTACATGGTTTTTAATATTGCAGCATTCCTTTTTCACTTTTTGTTAAAACCTCAAATATTCTCTGTGTCAGTAGATTAAAAAGTATGTCATTAGCTCTGAATTGTTGTTACTAGCTATTAAAGAACTTAGAAAAGTAACCCAGCCTTTCATTAGTAGCTAATACACAATTCTATGACATGCAAATCTCTCTGGAGATCAAAGGACAGAGAATGACTTTTCAGTTGCAGACCTTGTAAAGACTGGTCTTTTGATCCGAAGATTCTGCTACCACATTTCCAGTGATATTTCGGCTTCCACATTAGTGGCCCAGATGGAAATGTTCTTTTTATCAGGATCAAATTGTTTCGCAACTTCAGCTAGAAACTTCAGTTCATTACTTGGTTCACTCTTTTATCGTGACTGTAATGCAATTGTGTAATGAAGGCCAAATGATTTTAAAATGTAAAGAAGATTGGGGAAAACATGTTACAAACTTAAAAACAAAAGGAATCACAAGGTTGTTAAGCAAAACAAATCATAACTTCAAGTTCTATGCTGATTTTTTTTTAAATTTCCATATAAAGGCACTCTTATTGAGCCTCAATGAAGAGTGTCATTTGTGCCAATTACTCTACTTACTCTGGGCTTGGATTCCTTTTCAGTGTACTGTCTCTCTGTCTCAAGAACTTTTTTCTAACAATGCAGTCTCTTCACAGAACTCTCTCAGTTAATGAAAGATCATCACCAGCCTACAACAAGCACAATGAAGCAAATAAGACCTCCTTTGAGCTCCAAACTGCTTATCTACAATTGCCATAAGCCTTACTTCACAATTTATTGCACATGTTCTTGGCAAACCACAGGTAAACTCTTAAGATCTTCTAAACTTATTCTAGAAAGATTTTTCATCCTCACTACATCAGAGAAATCTGGCCCAAATCACAGGAAAACAACTGCTCTTTCCTTAGTTTGAACAGGCCTTTTGATTCCTTTCATATAATTGATTTCCATTCTTCCTAATCTCTGTCATCTTGTGGTATCTGGGACACTATGGGCTTCTGGCTAAGTGCTTGCATTAGAAGCTGCTTTATCTCAGTCTTCATTATGAGTCTTTCCTTCCTGACACACTGCCAATGTCCTTGTCATACTTGTATTCCCAAATACTTTCTCTTTAGGTTGGATTTTTTAAGTGTATGGCTTTAATGGTGGTCTGTTACAAGTTCCATAGTTATGACTTGAGACCCAAACTTTCCTAATACCTGCTCGATATTTATCCACAAGTATTCTCATAAGCATACCTTAAAGTGAACACATTCAATGCACACCTCTTGAGTCTCCACAGAGCTCAAATGCCAAACTAACTCCTCTTCCAGACTGACGTTTTGCATAAACAGCTCCATCTTTCTTAAGCTAAACTTAGTTTTCCTTGATTGCTTTCTGTCCATCAGATTTCCCCACCACCATATAAAAAGCCCTAAATTACCTATATATTATTTACAATAGGCTATTAAACATTTGCTTTGTATTTTTCTAATTATAACTATCATATCATGTTATAAAAACTTACCTAGTCTTCCTTCTTCCATTCTTGTTTCATCACAAGAGTTTTGATGCTTGTTTATAGTTATATAACTTCATAAATTGTCTTACAAGAAACAAAAACAATTTAAATTTTCAGTTTGTCAAACATGTAACCAGTCTAATGTTCATGCCAAGCCACAAAAATGTTCATCTCCAATTCGTTTTTGCTGTGGCATGTTGTGTTTTTACCCATTCTCACCTCTGGCCCGGGTAACGGGCACTCAGCTCTCAATTGTTGAAAATCAACTGTACCTGCATGTGCATATACATTCTGTATTTCTTGTATTGCATTGGCTCTTTATGTGTTATTGGAACATTGCCTGTAAGCATATTTTTGTGTGAACTTTAGTTAACTTTTTTTCCATAAAGTGTTGTCTTAGCATTATTTATGTATTGCAGACTAAGAATAAAGTTTGATAGGCATATGAATATGAAGTGTGGCATTATTTTGATTTTTTTATTTCCTCAATTGTCTGACAAATTCAAAATTTTTACAAAGTCAGTTGTCATTTATGTTAAAGGTTTCTTTTTATTAATTTCTCCCTTCTCTGATGTTATGAAAATTCTTTGTTATATTCTTTGTGTGTGTGTGTGTGTGTGTGTGTTATTATTTTTTTCATTTTTTTATGACAGTACTGGAGTTTGAACTCGGGGCCTTGGTGCTTTCCCTAAGTTTCTTTTGCTCAAGGTTAGTGCTTTACCACTTGAGCCACAGCTCTACTTCAGGCTTTTTTTGTGTGATTGATTGAAGATCATCATGGATGGTTCTGCCTCGGTTGGCTTCAAACTGAGATGGTCAGAACTCAGCCTTCTGTCTAGCTAGGATTACAGGCATGAACCACAAGCAGTTGGATTTAAATAGTTTTAACTTATTTATAATTGTGTTAACATTTGTATATGATGTGAGATAAGAAATCAAGATGATAAGTATCGAGATATGATTATTCCCTCATTTGTAATAATAAATCTACAAGTAAATTCGATGGGTAGTAAAAGACAAAAAAAAATTACACCTGATTAATTAAACAACAGTATAGACGTTCACACAGTGAAAACAAAGGACAGTATTCTTAGGAGAGGATCATGAAGGCTCAACAGTTACATGCATATGATCTTACAGAATGATGCTTATCAAGAAATGGAAGCAACAGGTTTTTAAAAAATTTTTAATTTATTGTCAAAGTGATGTAGAGGGGTTATGTAAAGCAGTGAGTACATTTCTTATCAAACAGCAATAGGTTTCTTATTGTACAGTTTGTGTGGTTCTTTCTTCTTTCCTCCTCCTCTCCCACTCTTCTTCCTCCTCCTCCTCTTCCTCCTCTTGCTCCTTCTTCTTTATTGTTTTTCTTTTGTTGGTTCCCTTCTGTCACTGTTTTATATTTCTGTACCCTTTATCTGTGTATGAGTGTATCTGGTTTGGGAAGGGGAAGCACAGAAATGATGGGGCAAAGGGTGAACCAGACACTGTGTTGGAAATGAACTATATAACTTGCAGGACTGTGGTGGAGTCAGGAGGGGGAAAACTGGGAGGGAGGGGAGATGGAGAGGGGTGACACTGTTCAAAAGGAAATGTTCTCAGTACCTGGGTTTTGTAACTCTTACCCCTCTGTTCATCCCCTTTACAATAACATTTTAAAATACAAAAATGGCTTCCTCTTTGCATTTAATTACACCGTTGCTAATGGCCTTATATATGTGAATCTCTTCTTCATGCATATTCTACCCCTTTTGTGAATAGGTCTGTCTACATGTGTTGCCTTGGTTAACAACTTTAATGCTGTCAGCAATGACTTAAGGCTTTCAAACTCCTTTTTTTTAAAGTAATTTTAAGTATTTTACTTGATCTAATATTTCATAATATATTTCTAGTCAACTACATCCTCCATTTTGCTATGCTTTTATACCCAGAAGTGCTCCTTTAAGTTAAATTTACTTTTATTCACTGAAAGTACATAGAAAATAATAATGGATTTTTAAATATTGATTTTTAAAAACTCATTGCATACTTTTAGTACCTTCGTTGTAGATTAGAATCATACTGATGTGTCCTTTTCCATTTTGTATGTCTTTTCCATTGTGCATGTCTTTCCATTCTACATTTAGAACCACCTGGATAATGTTGAATAATCATAATTTAAGTAAATATTCTGCCTCGATCTCATTTTTTGGAAACAGGTTCTCCCTCCATACCTTTTGGAAATTCATCTCATGCTGCTTCTATAAAAAAAAATCCCCTAAATAATTTTTTATTTAAAAATATATTTCAAGTTTGTTTCTCAATAATTTGAAGTCACTGATTAAAGAAATTGAAAAATGAAGAAAAATAAATTTATTGACATCAGTTATTTTTACATGGCGTTTTAGTGACATGTTCACGTATGCATAAAATGTAGCTTGAGAGAGAGAAGTGCCTCTTCCTCTCTCCCTTTTCCCAAGTCAATCTCAACACATATGATTTTTCCATTATCACACATATACACAGTGTGGGGCATCAAGTAATTTTTCTAGCTTTTCTTTTGCAACAATTGTTTGCATTTTCCCTTTCTGCAAGATATTGTGTTGGGCATAGAATTTTTGGTTGACAGACTTTTCTTTCAGTATTTTAAAGACTGTGTTCTCATATAGTCTGGTTAGAATTTTTTTCTAATAAACATTCTTATGCTTATAAAGTTAATTACAATAATATGGTTATGTTTGTTTCCTCAGGTTTAATTTTTTCCATTTTTCTCTCCCTGCTTTAGGTTTTTCCCCTTTAATAATATTTGTATAAGATTTGAGTTTCATATTTTAGCTTTTCTATTCCTTGGTTTGAATTTGTTAAACTTCTAGAACATTCAACCTAGGTCATGGGAGCAAATTTGGAAAATGCTGTTCTATTATTTCTTTAGTTTTCACCCTTTCATGCTAACTCCAGTAAGATTCATGTTATACTTCCTAGAGTCATCTTACAGTTAATTGAACATATTTAACATTAATATGTATTTACTTAGGTTCAGCATTTTGCCTCATTGTTGATAATTTCTCATCTCTTTTAAATTCACTGATTTTTTTCCTGGAATATTTAATCCACAAAGTATTTACCAATGCATATAATGCATTTAGCACTAGAAGGTCTATTTGGCTCCTTTCAGTAAATTTTATTTTCGATTTACTGTATTTGGGTAATTGGCCAATCACTCAAAGAATTGCATATTTGATTATCCAAATACTCAAAAGATACATAACTTCACTTTTGTGAACCTCTAGAGAATTTCTCTCATGTGCCTGTCAGTGGAAAAGGATTCTTACTGTAGACTCTGTTTTAATCACTTGGTTCATGTTCTTATGTAGAATTTTTATTCCATAAACTAATTTCTTCCTGGTTTTTGCGGATTCCTCCTTCCATACTGAACATATTGTGAAGATTGTCTTCATAGCTCACAGAGGAAAGGTTCCCTGTGGTCACTCACTGTGACAATTGTCCTTACCTTGTCAGTGTAGCTAAGCACCAACCTTTTCGTCTATATTTTGAGGCTCCACCACAGATTCTTGAGGCTATGACAACAGCTTAGCTTTTATAATTAGCTTTTATAGCATTAGCTTTTATAATTTTTTTTTCTCTTTAAGTTTTTGTTTACAGATATAAATATACATGTAAGTTTTATTTTCTGGAGGTATAAAAGTTCAAATTCAGGGCCTTGTGCTTGCTAGGCATGTGACCTATCATTTGAGCCCCATAACCATTTTTACCTGCTGTGGCTGGCTCCTTCATTAGTCCAATGTTGACTGGAATGTCCTCTTGGCTTTCCCACCAGCACTGCCAGCTGCTTATGCAGTCTTATGTAGTAGATCCAATTCAATGTGCCCACTTCTCTGTCCCGACTCTTTAAATCTATTTTTTCTCTTTTATATTAGATCAATTTCCACATTCTTAAGAGCTTTCTTAGGATTTACCTATAATCTCCAAGAATAGATCCAAGGACATTAAATCCTATTTTACAGGCTTAGTATTCGACATCGCCAAACTCTCCCTGCTATAAGGTTTTATCTTCTCTGTCCTTGATTTGCCCTCTAGCATCTTATCCTCTACAGTCCTTCCGTTAGGATATTTTGCTCCCTGCACTGCATGTGGGCTTCCCAATCCTCAGCAAACAACAGGGCTCCAAAAGCATACAAGGGATTTGTGCTGATGACTCTCCTGAATTGAGCTCCCTGACAATGGAACTTGTGAAGAGCAGGTTAAGTGGACAGTGGGCCTTTTTCTCTTCTTAGAGGGATTTTGTTTCTGCTTCCATCCTGAGATGAATATTTTTCCCCTTTTGGAACCTTCTTATATACAATAAGCAAAATTATTCTGAGACATTTAATGCAGGTTACTAATACTGTTAATCACCTTGAACTACCATAGTAAAATAATGTAGACTGGTTGCCTTAAATAATGAAAATCAATACTTCCCAGTTGTGGAAGGGGGAGTCCAAGGAAACAGTATCAGCATGGTTGGGCTCTAATGAGAGCTACCTCTGGCTAGCAGACTGCCACATTCTTATGGTGGGCTGGCTAGTTAGTACATACAGAATCAAGTAAGAAGAATCTCTTCTCCCATCTTTCCCTATACAGGCACTGATCTCACTTGGGGGTAACAGGCTTGTGACCTCCCATAACCCACATTACCTCTCAAAAGCCCCATCTTCAAACACCAGAGTGTTGGAGCCTATGCATTCAAGATATAAATTTTAAGAGAATACAATTTAAGCCATGGCGTACATTATTCTTTAAGTATTAGACAATTTGTGTCAATGTAGTCAATTTGCAAATTCTTTTCAACTTGGGAATTTCCTTTCCAGTAAAATAAAGATAACAACAGCTTAATAGCTGTCCCTATGGATTATTTACTAAGTTTTGAGGACATTTACTAAGTTTTGGCACATGTGCTGTATTTGGTATGAAATGTCAAATCTTTGTTTTGCTTATTTATTTTTGCTGGTACCAGGGTTTGAATTCATGGCTTCCTACTCTGAGCTTTCTTGCTCTTGACTCACATTCTAACATTTGAGCCTCATTTCTAACCCAGCATTTTGCTAGTTAGAGATAGAGCCTTAAAGACAGTAAATGCAATAGAATATTTTGAACATGCTGAGAAAAAAAGCTTTTTCTTCATAGCACTTGCTATGAATACAATGATTTAGGTGTATGATACACTCCTTAGTATTTTTATACTAGTTCCCCAAGGATGGATATTTTGTGTTTATATGACTATTTTATGCTTGGGGCAATTCACGGAGCTAAAAGGTTAAAACAGCAATAGGTGAGAAGTTTGAAGATTGCATTCATAAACTGCTTTGTTAAACAGCATCTCCTGGGGCTGGGAATGTGGCTTAGCAATAGAGTGCTTGCCTAGCATGCATGAAGCCCTGGGTTCTGTTCCTCAACACCACATACACAGAAAATGCCCAAAGTGGCGCTGTGGCTCAAGAGGTAGAGTGCTAGCCTGGAGGAAAAAAAAAAAAAAAAGAAGCCAAGGACAGTGCTCAGGCCCTGAGTCCAAGCCCCAGGACTGGCAAAAAAAAAAAAAAAAAAGGCATCTCCTTTGTACAATTACTTAAAAATAATAGTAGCTAAAAAGGCATGCAAAAACGTTTATCCAGCAAATCTTCAGAGGAAAATTTAGTTAGATTGGGTATTAACTGTTTATGTAAATGTAATTACATAAAATATATAATTAAATGAATATAATTTTACATATATCATTATATATTATATACAGTATAATGTATAAATTATACTTAAGTACAAGTATTTATATATTTTATATGAACACACATATATAATTGGGTATTGACATATATACATACATAAATGTATAATTGTATATATGTGTGTATATGTATATATATGCGTATGAGTATATATATATATATATAGTGCTATTAGTTCATGTTTGTAATCTTAGCTACTCAGGAGGCTAAGATCTGAGGATAATAGTTCAAAGCCAAGACAAGTGGGAAATTCCACAAAACTCTTAGTTAAGTACCAAAAAGCAGGAGTTGTAGCTTGACTGGAATTGCTAGCCTTGAGACCAACCCTCAGGACTGATGCGTGTGTGTGCACACATGCGCGTGCACACACACACACGGAAAGTTATAAGGTAGTTAACAAATTAAAAAACCCGTAAGTCAGAGTTTATTTATATACCTGTGTAAGGGTAGAGAAGATTTCAATTCCAAGGAAGACAATAGTATTTTCTACAGCCAATGAAAACTTTATTCAGTCTACACTGAATAAAAAAGGCAAAACTTGTAAGAATGTTAGCAGATAAATGAGTAAGATGTTGTCAGCGAGTAATAAAATAAGCTTATAACATATAATCGTGTTAAGTACGTACAAGTGCTTTAAAGGTGTAAAGCAAAAGTTAAAACATACCTTTCAAAGCTTTGGTAAACTTCTTGATGATGTAAAACAGCTGAGCACAGAAAAGCCCAGTCCACTAAGGTTCTGAGGGAGTTTGAGAACTGCGTGAGCAGAGAAGGTGAGACAGGGATCCGGTTGTGTGGAGGCTCCCTCTTCCTCCTGGGGACCCTGAGAAGAGTGGAGGCAGCCTGTGGAGCCTTCACGTCCCCTCCTGCAAGGCCTGAGAAAGTGAAGACTTCCTGGGAGAGCCTATACCCCCTCCTCTAGAAAAGTTAAGATAATGACTTGAGAAATTAAAGACATTGAACCAAGAGCCAACTCCTGTGGGGGCAGGCATACCCTTCTTGGGGTGAGGTGGATGATAGATGACTCAACCAGCTGCCAGAGCACCTGACGAGAAAAGAGGGTCCCTGTGAGTCTACATTGTCACTGTGAATATCTGTGCTCACTTCCTGCTCTCTTACACTGAGAAATACACACTCTTTCCCCTCCTCCAGCTTGTTTCATGGCGTAAGGGGGCCTTCCCAATCAGAAGTATGGGTTAGGAGCTTATATCAACCCGCCAACAGCAAAGAGACTTAGCCTCAGTTTTCTTTCATATTATTACTTTCAAATAAACTTTGCCTCTACTTCCCCTTTCCGTGTCTCATAATGTGTTCTCAAATTTTTACTCTTAAATTCTTACCCTATCTTCTTGTAGCCTTTCCTTCAATACCAATTTGAATTGAGACAGTGAACCTGACTCTTAGACAATAACAATTCTGTGGCAGAAGGGGATATATGAGAAGACAAGAAAATTATATTAATACATATAAAAAGAGACAGACTCATAAATAGCAAGGGGTTAAACTTCTGTTTAAATGTCAAGTCTCAAGCGCTGAAACACTTAACAGAGACTAGTTATCTAAAACTGCCCTTTCCTTGGAAGTGGCCAAGTCCTCTTGGTGAATGGGAAGAGGCTTGCCTGAGGAAAGGATGCCCTAAAGCTCACCTTAAGGTAGGCCCAGAGATAAGTAACACCCTTGCTGGCTATCAAGAGGCATGGCTTAAGGGTTAGGCACTGCCCAGCTTAGAACAAGAGCAGCCAGGAACAGCTACCACTTTTAGTCTTTAACTCCCATTTTCTGCATAAGGATCAGGAAATGTTTGTCTCTTCTCTCCTTTAATGTTTTATACAAAAAAAAAAACAACTTGCTAAAACAGTCACCTTGTGAGACACTTTAAAATCTCTTCTTTGTGAGCCCCTCTAAAATGCTTTACACACATGTCTCTCAAGGACTTATGATTTTTTTATTGTCAAAATGATGTACAGAGTGGTTACAGTTTCATATATAAGGCGATGGATACATTTCATAATAAACTTGTTACCTCCTCCCTCATTTTTCTCCCACCTTCTCTCTCCTCCCCAATTTCCTACTGCCCCCTCCGGCTCCCAGTTGTAAAGTTGGTTTACAACATATTGTTTTGTCAGTATTGCTGTTGCATTGGTTCACATTTACCCTTTGTCTTTCCATTTTGATGTTCCCCTTCCCTAGTTCTGATAAACGTATATACAGGGTGCCAAAATCAGATACAAAGACATCAGGGGTAAAACTCTGGGGAAGAAAGACAGAAGAAAACTGTATAATTTCATATACTATGTTGAAATTAACAACAATGATAAACCACTTATTTTCTTAACTTGGAGTACATTTTGCTTAGCATCATCTTATGAGATTATATGTACATAGCTATTGAGCTATTGTGATCATCTGCTAGGATTATCCTAGACATATACTAATTATTACAAATGAGGGAAGTCATGGAGTCCATGTTTCTTTGGGTCTGCCTCACTTTACTTAGTATGGTTTTTTTTCCCAAGTCTTTCCATTTCCTTACGAGTAGGGCAATGCCATTCTTTCTGATAGAATTCCATTGTGTATGTGTGCCACATTTTCTTGATCCATTCCTCTACTGAGGAGCATCTGGATTGGTTCCATATTTTAGTGATGGTAAATTGTGCTGTGATGAACATGGTTGTGCTGTAGGTTTAGTGTGGTCTTGCTTTTGATCCTCTGGGTAAATGCCCAAAAGTGGATTTCTGGGTCATAGGGGAGCTCTATGATTAGACTTTTGAGGAACCTCCATACTGCTTTCCAGAGTGGCTGAACAAGTTTACATTCCCGCCAACAGTGTAGTAGGGTTCCCTTTTGGCCACATCCTCGCCAGCATCTGTTGTTGTTAGTTTTCTTGATCATGGACATTCTTACTGGGGTGAGGTAGAATATCAATGTTGTATTGAGATTCCATCTCACCCCAGTAAGAATGTCATATATCAAGAAAACTAACAATAACAATTGTTGGAGGGGATGTGGCCAAAAGGGAGCCCTACTTCATTGTTGGTGGGAATGTAAACTGGTTCAGCCACTCTGGCAAGCAGTATGGAGATTCCTCAGAAGGCTAAATATAGAACTCCCCTATGACCCAGCAGCCCCACTTTTGGGTATCTATCCAAAAGACCACAAACAAAATCACAGCAAAGCCACCAGCACAACAATGTTCATCGCAGCACAATTTGTTATAGCTAGAATCTGGAACCAACCCAAATGCCCCTCAGTAGACGAATGGATCAGGAAAATGTGGTACATATACACAATGGAATTTTATGCCTCTATCAGAAAGAATGACATTGCCCCATTTGTAAGGAAATGGAAGGACTTGGAAAAAATTATACTAAGTGAAGTGAGCCAGACCCAAAGTAACATGGACTCTATGGTCTCCCTTATTGGGAATAATTAGTACAGGTTTAGGCAAGTCATAGCAGAGCATCACAAGGCCCAATAGCTATACCCTTATGAACACATAAGATGATGCTAAGTGAAATGAACTCCATGTTATGGAAACGATTGTTATATCACAGTTGTAACTACTTTCAACCTCCCATGTGTAACTGTAGCTTCTATTATTGATGATCTTCTTGTATCACCTTCCTGTGGTTGTACCTACACTATCTCTGTAATCTTATCTGAGTATATTGGAAACCGTGTATACTGGTATTAGAAGTAGGAATTTGAAAGGGGATACCAAAATTGAGAGACACAGGGTAAAAAAAGACAAACAACTACAAAAGCAATACTTGCAAAACTGTTTGGTGTAAGTGAACTGAACACCTCGGGGGGGGGGGGGGAAAGGGAAAGGGGGAGGGGGGAGGGGGGAATGAGGGACGAGGTAACAAACAGTACAAGCAATGTATCCAATGCCTAATGTATGAAACTGTAACCTCTCTGTACATCAGTTTGATAATAAAAATTTGAAGAAAAAAAAAGAATATCAATGTTGTTTTGATTTGCTTTTCTTTTATGGCCAGAGATGTTAAGCCACTTCACCATTCTCCTTTCCTCTTCAGAGAAGTCTCTCTTTAGGTTTTTAGCCAATTTATTAAAGGGGCGGTTGTTTCTATGAGGATTTGTTTTGGGAGAATTAAATAAAAACTGGAAGGCTGAAGCAATCCCTCATGCATTATCCAGGGACAGTTGTAACTTCTTTATTGAGTCCTTCCTTCAGATGACTCCCTGACACTGGAGGCTGGCTCTTGTGAAGAGCTCATTTGATGAAAGACAGTGAAAGTTACAAATTGCAATTGATATTTGGTGTTGGCTACAATATAAGCTCATATCTCCATTAGCCAGTGTACAGTGGTAAACATGCATATCAGAGGCTGCAGAAATTAATGACCCAAAGGCTCTTCATGTAGATGACTCACATTCCAGTAACTAGCTCATTACTCAGAGCAAAATCAGGCTGTAACCTTTTTCTTAGAGGAAATTGATTATTGATCATAAACAACAGTCATGAATGAGACAGGTAATGAAATAAGAAAAAGGAAAATATCTATCTTGATGGCAGTTAACACTATCATGGACCTTATTTTGAAGTAATTCAAATATATTTTGATGAGATTTTTGTACCATAAGAAATCGTTTCCATCTCTTGAAATTTTTGTGTTCATTTTCTGTGACACCCTGCAGGATTTATTAAACCCATAACGCAACCTCCAGCTTTAGACTTAATGGCATCTGAGTTCAAATTTCTCTCATAGTGTATGATTAAATGGAATAGTCTACATATACAACCGCAGATTAATCTCACATATGTCACTTCTGAAAGTAATTTTCAGCCATGGAGTTGTACATTAGCAATCACTTTCTCAGAAACCCGGCAGAAAGTGTTTTGTTTTTCTCTTTTTGGCTCAGGTATCTGTAAACTTAGGATAAATTCTAGAGAAAGGGTAGGTGGGTGGGGATTGAAGATGGCGGATGGCATGTGACCCATTATGACACTGCTGCTCCCACAGTGCCTTGGGCCCCTGCAGCGAGCCCTACACAAAGGCTTTTATTCACAGGACACTCGGTGGCCCCAGAGCCCACTCCATCAGGACAAAGAGCTCAGGTGGCTCTCACACAAGTCAGGAAGCAGTCGTGGTAAAGCCCACGGAGAGGATATGGGAGAAGTGCTACTATGGCACCACACTCCAGTGGACTTCTCTTTGAGGCCCCTCTCCAGATAAAGAACCTCTTGCAGAGCTTTTATTTCACTTTCCTTTGTTTACTGTTAACACTTGCCTGCCTTTTGATTCTTTGATGAGCAGAGAAAAAAAAATTCTATACTCCTAGAAGGCTTGCTATCAAATTTGCTTGCTATCAAATTGGTTTTTTCCATTAGTGATTCCACATTAAATAACAAAGTTTCAATATCAATAAAGTTGGAAAAAATTTACAACTTATTTTTTTAAATATTCAATAATTGAGCTATGAATGGGACCTGCCCTTTCACAGAAGTGAATACAACACGCCTAAAATAAAAAGCACTGGAGAAAAATTGTAATTTGTCAATGAATTGCTATCTAATGAAGCCTTAATTATGAATATGATGTCCTATTTTAAACATTTACACTTTTGATAGACTATTTACACTTGGAAATATAACGAGCTTAAGAAATATTTTCTTTTTTTTTTCAAATTTTTATTATCAAACTGATGTACAGAGAGGTTACAGTTTCATACGTTAGGCATTGGATACATTTCTTGTACTGTTTGTTACCTTGTCCCTCATACCCCTCTCCCTCCTCCCCCTCAAGAAATATTTTCATGCTACATAGAATATTTATAAACACTTAACACTTGAATGAATCATAAAATTATTTCTTTGCAAGTTTTCTGAACTATGTATGTTACTTATAATTAGCTCATTTGCCTGTCATAATACATATAAATTCTCCCATATATTTGTATAGCAGATGCATTCACTGAGCATTTAAATGTATTGCTTAATGTAATCTGAAGATGTATAGGTAATAAGGTAATGAGAATGAGGTAAATAATATTTGACATAATTAATCAAAAAGCACAAATTATCAATATTAGATTGAAATAATAATGCTTTTTTAAAACTTAACTTTATTGTTAAGGTGATATACAGAAGGAAAAATAGTGTTTTATAGATTATTTGGATTTTTAAAATTAAGACACAATTATTATTAAATTTATATCAGTAAAAACATCATAATTGAACACATAACTTGCCCAAATGACATAAGAAAGTATACAAAATAATTGTAAGAGAAAGATGATATAACATTGAAATACAACTTTAAAGTGAGTTCATTTGAGTTGGGTTTATTCCCCTAACATAAGTTTAACATTTGAAAATGAACCAATGAAATAGAAATAGAAAAGAATAGAAATAGAAAAGAAAACTGTACCTTGATATTTGGAGAAAATCATTCAAGAAGAAGAGTGAAATGTTGATCCTTTCTACTTAAACATCAATAAGATAGCACATGCAACTTGTTTCTCAAGCTCTAAGCAGTCAAATAATATAATAAAAATGAAATGCTTGAAGATCAGAAAGAAAGGAAGAAAACTGTTTTCACTTGTATTTTTCTACTGTGTAGAAGTCTTTCAAATGTCCAAAATAGCTTCTCCCAGTAATAATTAAGCAGCAAGGTGGAAGTAAAGAAAAATCACTGTACAAGAATCAGTGGGTTTCTATATCACAGGAAAGAGTTGGAAAAATGACATTTTAAAACTCTTACTTGTAACAGTTTCTAATGACATTCCAAGAGCTGGCAAAATACAATTTGTTTACAACAAAATATTGCTAAAATAAATGATGATGGCAGATATGGATTTTCCATGTACTAAAATACTAAATAATATTTAAAATATCCATCACCAAAAAAATTCACAATAGGTTACAATGTGTCCTAGTCAAGAGTCTAACCTCATACTTGGTACAATCAATAAACTGGTTCTAAAATTTACATGAAAATTTGGACTTTCAACAGTCTTAGAAAATGAAAGAACCAAGTTAGAGGATTTCCTGAAGTTAAAGCTTAATACAGTACCTTGGTGAACAACGAGTGAGACACTGGTGTAAGATGAGTAAATAGACCAGTAGAATAGAACTGAATTGAGAAACTGACTCTTACTTGTAAAGACATCAAAGTCATTCCATGAAGAAAGTAAAATCTTGTAAACAAGTGATACTGAAACAACTGTCTGATTTGGAAGAGTATGGCAACCAACTACCTTTACCACTCAATACAAAAATTCAAATTTACATACATACATACAGTTCTAGATGAGACCATAGATTACTCTTTTATATGGGGAGAGTGAAGTGTATCTTTGACAGAGTACAGACATAATTCTAAAAGAAAACAATAACTAGGGTTAAAGTGTTCAGAATTTGTTGATTAGAGGACACTATCAAAAGTATATATAGGGGCTGGGAATATGGCCTAGTGGCAAGAGTGCTTGCCTCATGAAGCCCTGGGTTTGATTCTTCAGCACCACATGTATAGAAAATGGCTATACATCACCTTTACAAAAATATATGTTTTATATATATGTTTAAAAGATTAAATCATTCCTACTTGGCAGAATTTATCTACCAAATTTTTAAAAACTATCTCTTAATTGCAGTTATTAGGCAAAATAGAAACTCTTTTCATGCCAGGAATAAACATTAAAGGCATGTTTTTTACAGTAACCGTGATTCCCCAAACCATTATGTCTGGCTGGAGCACAACAGTCAGAAACCAAGTACATATGAGAACAGTGTACATGTGGTCATCTTACTGGGCATTGATCTCAAAGATCATGGGGAGGTCAATTATGTGGAAAGCCACAAGATGAGAGTCTGTTCTGATTTTCATGACTCTAAATTCCGTATTTGGAATTACAAGTGATAAAGGTAATCAAGTCAAAGGTCATCAAACCAAGCCTCGCATTCTCTTCAATTAATATTTTGTGTAAACTAAATACTTTGCAACTTTAATTATAAAAACGTAATTTGCCATTTGGGGATTCTCTTATATGGAGATCAGTGACAAATATCAATTGTTTTGGTTCATCAGATTTTATTTTTCCTTTCTATGGTATATTAAATAATAATCTGAATAGGAACATAACATAAATGCCCATAATTGAGTCTGTCATTTCTGAGTGAGGGACAACTGGTTGAAGAAACACCCATGTTTAGGACAGCACAATCACAGAAAAACTTCACATTTTTTTTCTGAGTCTATTTAATAAACCCTACTTGTACCAACTTCTTTTCACTTTATTCTCATGGGAACTCAATAGTTACTTTTGAAAAGACTTTGCAGATATTTGAAAATTATCAATTTTCCCCCAAATTGTTCCTTTCCTCAGCTAAATTATATCCAATTATTTTTATATTGGTCTTATTATCTCTGGATTCTTTTCTGTATAAAAATAGGTAATCTATCAGAGTTAAAAACTAAATAACAGTTGAGAAATACTACAACTTCTCCAATTATCTGTCATCCTGCTGATAGACCTAGCACTCTCTTCCCATTCTTAAAATACGATCCACACTGGGTGCAGTTTCTGTGTGGATTTCCGTTTTCTTGGTACTCAGAATGTCTTTGTTGCTTATGTAAATGCTAAGTCAACCCTTTTCCTTGCTGTTTAATGAGCATTCCTGGGAGAGCTGAAAGTCGTCCTTTTTCTCAGCTAACTCGTTGGACTTCTGCCCTCCACATCCTAAATATAGGTCTGTCATAGGACTGAAAACAACACTGTCCCCAGTACTTGCGTATCTCCAAGGCCAGGGAGCAGAAGACCAAGACGGTTGAGTACTAACCGAACCAGCCACACACTTTGAAGTTTGCACAAAATAAAGAGACTGAGAGGGAAAAGGTGAACTCAGAGAAGGTAGCAACATATCTGGGGCCTGAAAGAATGAGTACCAATGCAACATGACTTAGTTCAAGGTTGTTCCAACAAGGAAACTTGATTGATTGTTCCGTATCAATGCCATCCTGATAAAGGGTGACTTACTATGACTTACTATAATTATGGACTATTCCCAAGTTTTCATTCAAGTGAATCTCACCCCCTTACCTCTTGGACCCTCAGCTATGAAACTGACATGCCTCTCCCAGGCACCCACGACAATCCACTCTCGGGCCTCCTCCTGCCAGAGGGACCACAAGCCACAGCCCTGCAGGGGACATCAAGTCCATTGATGATGCCACATCCAACAACAGCGGGGTCTTTCTGATGCTCCTTCCGACCTTTTCATTTATAACAAAGTAGCTTGGGTTGCTTCTTAAGGGAACAATGCAGTCTCTGCTTTAGATTTAACAGCTTGATACCTGTCCCTTATTCCTTCTCAAGAAGGTGTGATATGATTCATCATGGAGATAACCATAAAGATCACTCAGCTACATTCCGGGGTATTTGCAGAAGGCAGGGAATTTGAAAGTGATTATTAACTACAGCAGAGGCCCAGACTGGCAGCACTTTTCCCTGCACCCGTCAATTAGACTACAGGCAACCATCTGCTCTGGTGGCCTTGCCAACCAGAAGCCATCCAGCCTCACCCTAACACAGAGCAGAAGTGCTCATTATACACATAAGCTGCCTTTTGGTTAACTGGCATGCTTTTTTGCTAAAATGAAAATAGCTAATTTCATGTCACTTTGAGGATTTGGCGTTTCTGTTGTCAAATTTTTCGTTTATAAAATATTTCAATAGCCAAGTCTTCACACGTCTTTGTAGTTTGATATTGATATCTCTGGCAGCGAGTGTACCAGGACTTGGCAGCATGCTCCATTCTTAGATGACCTCTCTTAAGTCCATGGGTTACTCCTGTTCGCCTGCTCATGGTTCACAAATTAACACACACACATCTTAGATCTTGCTTAAAACCCCGCTTCCCACCACCTGGATACTCAAAAGTGCCTATCAGCCTTGACATAGCCCACAAAGAATCCTAATTCCCCTTCTCAAATGTTCTTTCTTCTTCCTTCTTCCTCCTCTTCTTTCTCCTCCTTCTCTTCTTTCTCTTCCTTCTCTTCTCCTTTTTCTTGTTGTCCTCCTCCTCCTTTGCCATTTCAATAAATAGCACCTTATTATTCTATTTGTTCAAAACCAAAGAGGATCATCACACCTATTATCCTTATCCCATCATAATACCTGTAAAGAATGTTACTGGCCAGACTTTCAAAATTTATCCCAGTACAGTCCATTCACGATCTACACTATGATCTGCCTTGTTCTGAGGTACTGTCCCTGTGCACAGACATTTTTGCCCTGTCTATTATTTCATAATCTCCTATTCTCATTTGGCATTCACGTTTGCACAGGCCTTGTTTATACCATAGACTGATTCTATTAGAACAATCAGTTCCTTAGATTTGCCACACCTGACATAATCAATAAAACAAACTTTAACTCATAGTAAAACCCAAGGAGAATGAATGTATGACTATTTTTAAAAACTTTACTCACCCCCCCCCCAACCCATTTACCTCTCTCATCTCTGCAGCTCTTCCCTCACAGGCTCTACTCAACCCCTTGACTGTTCCTCAGGCAACCCAGGTGTGTTCCTGAACCAGGTCTGCACTCATAGTCTTGTTGTGAGTCATAGGACTGAAACACTGGGCCTGGGCTCCATCCCCAAGCTCTTTAGCTCAAGGCTAGCTGAACCACGGCACCACTTCGGGGTTTCTGGTGGTTAATTGGAGTTAAAAGTCTCATGGACTCTCTCTCCTACCTGGGCTGGCTTTGAAACGCAATCTTCAGATCTCAGCCTTCTAAATAGCTAGGATTGTAGGCGTGAGCCACTGGCTGGACCGGTTTTCTCACTGATCAAACAGCTTTGCTCTGACAGTGCCTTTGGATCTCTGTTGAAACATCACCGTATCAAAGGGGCCTTGCCTAACTACTTTATATAAAGTAACATTTTTATCACCCTCACTTTCCTGAACTCTGTCATTCACTATTCTCTTTGTACCGCCACACTTTTCTTCAAGTTTCTTCCTAATATTAGGCATAGTCTGTATTTGTTGTTTGTTTTGTTATTTATTCTGTTGTGTTGCTATTTCCTTTACTGTCTACACACCCCTATTCGAATGCAGGTTTTATGCATTCTGTATACCAGTTAATGGAATGGTGCTTGTCCTAGAAAGCACCAGTAAATTGTTTGTAGTATTCATTAATTAGGCTTATAAGAATAGTGGCATCAAACCAAGAATTTGAAGAGTTTTTCAGTAAAGCATACATCTAAAGTAATGAAATACATTGTAGTCACTAAATGACTTCTGTCTCATCTAATTAACAGGATGTATAAATAATTGATTCTATGTTTTTGTTTTTCTCAGTGTTATGAATTATTAAGCCATTAACATGAGCAGAGTAGACATCTCTAATTATACGATTTCATTTCTCATATAAAATAGAAATAAAAATTGCATTTAATGGTTAAGATAATTATTCTGTAAAAGGATGTAAATTTTTTTCATAAAAATTCTGATACAAGGATGATATAATTGGTGCTAAGTGGAACACAGAACAAAACAGAATCACCATACTCATGTCCTAAACTCCTAAGTTGTTTCTTTGGACAGAGAATAACTGTCTCTATTGCTTTCCTACTAAGTGCTGAAAATTTTCATTGGACTCAACTTATTTCATTGAATTAAACTTATTTTCAAACTTTAAGGAAATACTAGATTCTCCTTAGCATTGCAAAAAGATTTTAAAGCTGTTTTTAAAGTGGACAGTAATTTGAGAGCTAAAGGCAGAGAGAAGAGTTAATGAGAAGAGTATGGCACGAGGGTAGGTGAGGAATTGGCTGAAATTTGGACCACGAAGGAAGAAGAGAGGGAGTATACGGCTAAAGAGAATCACAAAATGTGAAATTTCAGCTACTGTTAATAATGTACAATGCTATCTAATGTTGGCTCTGGAGCTAGACTACAATATTTCAATGCTACTCTTTTTGCTTCAGTGAGATATTCCCCTATTTGTAAGGAAATGGAAAGATTTGGAAAAAAAATTCATACTAAGTGAAGCAAGCCAGAACCACAGAAACATAGGCTCGATGTTTTCCCTCATTTGTCATAATTAGTATATGTCTAGGATAGTCTTAGCAGAGGATCACAGTAGCTCAATAGCTATATATATATGACCATTTAAAATTGTGCTAATCAAGAACTTCAAGCTACAAAAAAGACGAGGCTCTTTTAATGTATTGTGTGAAGTTATTTCTTCTTTATTTCATTTTCTTTCCTTCCCTTGTTGTCATTGTTCTTGATTTTTGGTGCCCTGTGTCTTCTATGTAAGTTTATCTGATTTGGGAAAGAGAAGGGAAATAACAAAATGGTGAGACAAAGAGTGAACCAATGCAACAGCAATACAGACAAGACATTTTTAGAACCTGGGATTTTACAACATGGGGGGAGGGAAGCCTGAGGGGAGGGAAAGTGGGAGAAAATAAGGGAGGGACTAACAGTATTCGACAAGAAATGTACTCATTGCCTTATTTATGTAGCTGTAACCCCTTTGTATATCACTTTTACAATAAAAAAATTAAAAAATCACATAGATATCTTTTTTTATTCTTTGAGCAAAACTTGAATATATTAACACATTTATTCAACATATTTCCATGCATGTACATAATCATTATCATTACAAAAAATAAATAAGTAGAGTAATATTCTAAACTGGCCTCTAAGTACCTTTTTGTGTAGCCATTTCCCCTTTTTATAATTGTAAAGGTGAAATCATATATTTTAAAATACCACAATCTTACTTTACTTTCAATAGTTTGTGTTGAAATGAGATAATTTCCTCTAATGCAATCTTAAATCCCCTAAGAAAGTATTTTATGTCCTGGCAGCTAAATTCATGAACACCCACAGAATAAGTAGAGCATAAAAGGACACTGTCATCTTTGTGTAGAGCTTGTCACCTTGGTTAAATGGGCTTCATTCTACTTCTCCCAGATCTACTCTAGCCACCCCAAGGGAGATTCTGTACTTTGTGTTTAGTAGCCATGTTTTGGAAGTTAGTATTTTCTTCATGTTTCCCAAATCATGTTAGGAACATCTGACCCTATGGGAACTTGCAGGGAAGTTGGACTTTTCACCAGTTTCCAACAATTTGCTTCCACAAATTATGAGAAAAGCATACTTTGTGTACACTCCAGAAGTGAATTAGTACTCATGTAATCTTGGTTAATATTCCAACAGGTAATTTTGATAGATCATTTCTAGTGCTGAAAGACCTAAATTGAAAATGCTTGCTTCTTCACCAAAAAGAGAGGGTTCTTGCTTCCTAAGTCTATGTGAAAGCAATTCTTTTCCTTTTTCGGAGGTTGAGGGGTTTGTTTTTGCTGCAGCTATTCTAATGTTTTTAGTAAAACCTCATTACTTCATACAGGAAAGTGTGTGATTTCACATACAGGAGGAGATAAGTATGTCAGAGAAATGCTATGGACAAAATTGTTTCCACCTAATCATGACTAAGCCAACTGGCATTCTGCTTTGAAGTACTATTATGGAACTTTCTCCATTGGGGGAGGCAGGTAGAGGTAAGATATTTGCCTGGGAGAAATGAATAGTCTCAATTGATCATCCAGTAATTGTGATATATCATTTTTAGATCTACATATGTAGTCATTATTTGGGAGAATAATATTTCAAATGTATGGATAAAATCTTGTGATATTTGAAATTCATATAGTTTACTTTTAAAATAATGGTGCTACAAGAATGCATTTTTATTTATCCTACACTAATTACTGTTTGCATTCTCTGGTTGAACATACTGATCTCTGAGAAGGCAATTTTGTGTCCGAAAACAAAGTGCTCACAAATTTTCAAATGGAACAACATATCTTATATTTTATACTTTGAGCACTAATTTCTCTCCAAAGCACCACTGTAGAAATAAGAAACAAGAGAAATTTGCCATGCTACCCAAAAGGACCTCAGCATGAATGGAAACACCGGGCAAGTTCCATCTAATACATGGCAGTTTCCAAGAATTGTGAACATATATGAGATGAGTCCTTATCTTCCCTCCCAAGGTTTCCTAAATGAATTTCTACCTCTGGACCTTTTGGCAATACTCTCTAACATAGTCTTTTTGCACAGTATTTTGATTAATACAAAATAGTTTCAACAAAATTTAAAATTTGTCTAGGCACCAGTGGCTCAAGACTGTAACCTTAGCTATTCAGGAGGATGCTATCTGAGGATTATGTTTCAAAGCCAGCCTAGGCAGGAAAGTCCATGGGTAGTAGTAGAGTGCTAGCTGTGAATGGAAAAGCTCAGGGACGGTTATGCAGGTCTTGAGTTCAAGCCCTAGGACTAGTGCAAAAAAATAACTGCAATCTCCTTCATTTGTAAGCACTAAATATCCTTCTCCTTTAAAATTTCGCATAGTTGAGATTGCAATAAGTGCCTCATTCTTTCTGGGTAGGCCTCTACTTGAACCACTGCCTTTCACATAGGATCTTTAGTTCCTGACCAGGAGCCTCTTTCATCAACCTCCCGAGTTCCTAGGATCACATGCCGGGTTGTGCCACTACACACAGATGGCCATATGCATTTTTATTAAAGATGATTAAACTTCTACTCTACATATACCCTGCACAGGAAAATTGACACCAATTCTTCACAAAATATTGGTTGTATGGGTAAAAACTTTCCAAAACATTCCATAACTGAGATACAAGAAATTAAATTCTGATAGAGACCTAATATTCGATGTGAATAATACTATAGAATGCATCCTTTCAAGATTTCTCTATAAGTAGAGATATAAATATAAAATATATACTTGTTTACAAATACTATACAGTTTAGATTGTTTAGTGTGGTATTCTCAGCTTATATGTCTAGTTTGTCTATTAAGAAACCTCAATAAATAATGTAAAATTAAACTTCAAAATTAATAATAATAATAGTTAAAAACACTCAGGGGCAGGCACCAGTGGCTTGTCCTGGTGATCCCGCTATTGAAGAGGCTGAGATCCAGAAGATCACAGGGTAAAGCCAGCCTGAGAATGAAAGTTTACTAGACTCAATCCCCAATAATATCCATCCAGAAGCAGAGCGCAAGGTATGGCTCGAGTATTAGGGAATCAGCCTAGTAATTATGGGGTCTTGACTTTAAAAAAATAGAAAACTCCCTATCTATCTGTATTTATGTTTACTCAGTATTTCTGTGGGTGGATGGATGGATGGAGAGATAGATGTGGGATGTCTTCAAAATTCATTCTTCACAAGCATAATTTTATGTTGGTGGGTAAAAAAGTATATACATTATGATTCTAATCCCGGAAAGAAGTAACTCCACAGTTTCATTTACCTGAACAACCTACCAAAGTTGTTTGAGAAATTGAGAGGCTACGGAGAGCAGACGAGGAGGAAGGTGGAAGGCTTCGCCAGTGGGTCTCACATTTTCATGTTCTATGGCAGAGCAGGATGAGTACAGTTAACCAACTGCTCTTAGATTTCAAAATAGAGAATTTTGATGTAGTCACCATTAAAATGATAACTATTAAGGTGACGGACATGCTAACTACTCTGATGTAACAATTAATATATACAACAAATCAAAACATCATGACTTACTATATACAAAAATCAAAATATATACATCATGAATATCTAGCAGTAATATGTATCATACAGAAAATTCTTTAAAAATTAAAAAATAAAACCTAAGACAAATTATATATGTATATTTATACACACATATTTATATATAGAGAGAGAGATATCAGAGTATGTATCTCAGTACTACTTTCCCCATTGATGTTTTTACTTATATCAAGAATACCGTGGTTCTATTTGGAGAAAAAAAATTGCAATAGTGATGCATGGAAACTTTCTTTCTATATATTTTATTTTATAGCAATAATAAAATGCACATTAAAATTTTTTGGTGGGGCTGGGGATATAGCCTAGTGGCAAGAGTGCCTGCCTCAAATACAAGAGGCCCTAGGTTCGATTCCCCAGCACCACATATACAGAAAACGGCCAGAAGCGGCGCTGTGGCTCAGGTGGCAGAGTGCTAGCCTTGAGCAAAAAGAAGCCAGGGACAGAGCTCAGGCCCTGAGTCCAAGGCCCAGGACTGGCCAAAAAAAAAATTTTTTTTGGTGGAACTAGGATTTGAACTCAGGCCCTCAAAATCGTTTAGCTTTCCTTGGTCCATTGACATTCTGCCACTTATTCTATGCCTCCAATCAGTGTTTTGCAGATATTGTCCCATGACTTTTTTCTGCTCAGGATGACTTCAAATCATACATGACAAGCTAAATTTCTTCATTACGTGATAGGATTTACTAAATACCAAAAGATATGGTAGAATGTAAACTGATTCAAGTACTGCTTATGGCTGAGTATATCCACAAACAAGAACTATTTTAATTATTCTTCAAGAAATTTATAGTCAATTTTAACTAACAACAATAAAATACAAGTTTTATAGAGCAGAATTTGGGGATCAATTTAGTGATTTGTATGGGTGTGTGTGTGTGAGAGAGAGAGAGAGAGAGAGAGAGAGAGAGAGAGTCCTTTCTGGGTCCTTTCTGTCAGCAACTCATACAATTCTATTATAGCTCTGGTTTTTTGCTTGGTATTTTTGAGATCGTGTCTTATTCCTGCCCTGATGTATTTCAGACCACAGTACGCCTAGGACAGGCTTCTGGATATAATTAGTATAATAGGCACAGAGACCCTTGTGTCTTTTTTTTTTTTCCTTTTTTGTCGGTCGTGGGGCTTGAACCTGGCCTGGGCACTGTCCCTGAGCTCCTGAGTTCAAGACTAGCCCTCTGCCTCTTGAGCCACAGCGCCACTTCGGGTTTTCTGGTGCTTAACTGGGGATAAGAATCATATGGACTTTCCTGCCAGGGCTGGCTTTGAACCCAGATCCTCAGATCTCAGCCTCCTGAGTAGCTGGGCCTGCAGAAGCGAGCCACCAGCGCCCAGCTCATTTCTTCTTGGGGGAAGGTTCTCTCCAGCTTTTGCTCCTGGGCTGGCCTCAGACCGTGAGCCTCTTGTCACCAGCCTGCTAAGTCGAGTCAGGCCACTGGCACCCTGAGCTGGTCTTCTAAGTGTTCAGATCATCGTGTCTGGTATAGGCAGGGGAGGATCCCGACAGTGTGACTGCTTTTGGACAACTTCACGCTTTAACAAAATGAACACTAGGAAGAAGCTGGACTATGCTCGGTGAAATGGGGTAAGGCCAACCAGAGGGAGCGCAGGTGAATGATGGAAGAAAAGGTGGCCACATTCTGCCACAGTATTTCACCTATGTATGTAAGTATGGAACCAGGTAACTTGAGGGGCTGGGGCTTGTAGAGATGGGGGGGAATAATGGGAGGGGTGATACTGGAACTCATTTCTCCAGCTACTGAAAGATAATAAATATAGTAGCGACAGTCACAAAGACTGAATTCACCGAATTAGCTTTGTTGATGGAGAGTCCCATGTTTTTTCTCTTGCCCAGTAGCCTAGTTACTTTAAGTATACTATCAGCATGGAAGTTCTAACCTAAGAGGGAATAAATAATAAGGACTCATGATGTTAAATGGCTGACATTTTTTATCCTAATTTTAGTTTTTCTGGAGAAGATATCCGAGGAAAGGAAATAAATTCTAACCACTATAGCATCAAACATTCTTCTGTTTTCCAACAACATGCCTTTGTATGAACACTAATTCTTGCTATCAAAACAATAGCATTAAAATAGCCCTTGACAAGAAAGTTATATTAAAAATATATCCTTGTTACTCAGAGTTTAGAAAATAGGAACCACAATTTTAATTATAAAAATATTTGAACATTTAATCTTTAATTCTGAATTCATGGGGCAAAAGTTTCCCAGTGAAGCACAGGGACTATTTTCCACATAAATTAAATGAGCAATACAAATAATACAAACAACACATTTATTTAGAAAAATAAACTGAAAATATTTCCTAGAACATTTTTCCCATGATGCATAGATAAATGACTATAAAAATGTTACATTTTAAAATATGAATTACAAATAATTTTGAGTCAATAAATTTTAAAAATCATAGATGTTAAACATAAGTGTTTGGTGTGTAGTGAATTATATTTGGATTCTTGGCTGCCAGTGATATTTTAATGCTTATTAAAAACTTTTGATTCAACCTTGTTGATGCTTTCGACATTTTTCTATACCTTTGCTTTAAAATGGAGACAGTTCTATTTGTTTAGATACATTTTTTAAGGGAGAAAGATAAATCAATGTTGGGAGAACGTTTTCTCTTTAAGACATCTGCAAGAAACTGCTCGTTGTGGCTTCAAAACACTTGGGCGGACTGTGAAAATGAGAGAACGCACCATCGCCACGCCCTGCACGTTGTCAAGGCAGGTCCGGCAGTGCCTGGGCAGCCATCCTTAGGAGCTGGCCTCCCCTCTGCCAGTGAACACAAGGCAAAGCAGTGAAGGTCGACACCATTTCAGAAATGGGTGACATCAGTACTCATTATGGTTTTGAGTCTGTACACACAATGCCAGCAGTCCTTTCTGTAAACAGGAACACTGTGTCCTAATAACATTCCTTGTGGCATTGCTTCCACTTGCCCAGTTTTACTTTTGCCTTTGTGTGGTTTTTTGTTTTTTAACTGTATTTTTTTTTGTTTTTTCTTTTTTGGTACTGGGGATCGAACCCGGGATGTTGCACCTGCTAGGCAAGTGCTTTGCCACTGAGCTACATCCCAGCTCTGCCTGTGTTTTGAAGCACCAAGGATTCTCAGGAGATATCTCCTATCTCTAGATTTTCATCATCCCAAATAAATTCATAATTTACTAGCTTAATTACTGAATTTTAATTTTCATGAGCCAGCTTATATCTGAGATCCTTTTATTTCCATAATGAACTAGAAGTTCTGTTGGGATTTTCTTTTAAAATATATGTTGTTTAAAAAAAAAAATAGTCCTTTTTGTGTCCGTTTTATCTTTTTGGCAATTTCTGAGTGAAGAGCGTTAAGGCATTAGCTTTGTGGCCCAGGACTCGGCCCGTGGCTGTCAGGCCGGGGCCAGGAGATTTCATGCAGGTGATAGGAGGGGCCACTTGTGCTCCAAGCGAGGGAGACGCTGCTCCTGGTTACTTTGAAAGAAGATCTTGCCTCAAGAAGAGTGGAGATGAATTTGAAGTGAGAAAAACTCATTAGCATGCCTCTGTCCCAGTGACGGAGCTGTCAGAGAAAAACAAAGACAAGTGATCAATTTGTACAGTCAGCATCATTTAACAAATATAAACCATGAAATAATTGTCTATTAGGCAATCATTTGCTGAGGCTATATAGAAATTGGAATTTCTACAATTATCAAGCATTTATTTGAAGTGTCTGAACATTTTTAAACCTGTATCGCATCCAAGTTTAGTAAATAACTTTAGAGTTTGGACAGCAAAATTTTGTAATAGAATGCTTTTATTCAAACAAAAAATACTCATTGCTAAAAAATTTTAGAACTTAAAAACATTTGTCTTTTATAAATTAAACTTTTAAAGATACCTTTAAATTCATAGATTAACTTTATATATCACATTAAAATGTTTTAAAGAAAAAAAACCTTCTTTCTATTCATTTTAAACAACAACCAAAAATAGTATTTAGAAAGCACCTTGTAATGTAATAAAATGTAGCCTTTTCCATTTTCTATAATTTAAACATAAAAGATTGGCAAAAAAAAACAACACCTTTTCCTTAATGAAGCAGAACTGCCAAAGAATTTTCTTAGAAATCTATATCCTTATTTCCAATTAATTGAATATAAATCTTGAGATTGAAAACATTGAGTCTCACTATAATTCATATTTTACTACTCAACAGAGAGCATAGCTACTTAATATAACAACATCTATGGTCTCCTCTCTAAGTTGTTATATAAAACATATTCGTATTAATTCTTAATGACATTAAGTCTAGAAAACCATGACAATGAAAGTGCCACAATTAACTGATTCATAAATAATTTCAAAAGTCAAAAATTGAGGTCATGCTTTCAAGTGTATTTTTAAGTCTGAGAACCCCCTGCGAAGACTCTGAAGAGCATGTTGCTTTCTGTAACATTCAGGGTTTAAATACACAGACAGCACAGTGGTTTATCTGTCCTATAACTACTATTCTGTTACTTTAAAGAGAATAAAATCATGCTATTCTACTACTATGACAATGTTTGTGTGCGAAATAATCAGTCAACAGAGTAAGCAACTGAAAAGAAAAACTTTGTATTCCAACTTTAACTTTACAACTAGAAAAATCACTAAACACAGTAAGTTTGTCTGAGGCTTAACAAGGCTTATTAGATGAAGAGTACAAACAGTCCACCCCTTCTTCCGAAAGTAATAGAGTTCCATTTACTTACTCTATACTAAGATAAGAGGAAACAGGGCATTTAGGCTTCCCTTGTTCCACTAACTTTAGATATACCACAGAAGCAGATGCTCACTTCTTTGCCCTCACTGGCAACACATTGAAGTCAGAAAATAAAGATCATTTAACCTGTAAAACTCTGTATTTGTTGATTGTGCATTAACAGATGCTATTACATCTTAGGGGGCTCAAAAGAATGTTAACGGGTATCCATGCCTCTCAGTGGGTAGCATCGGCCAAATTCAATCCCGTAAAATAAGGAAGAATTTTTTTTTTAAATCATGCACTTTCTTTCCAATTTCACAATTATGAACTTCCATACTTGTACGTTTTAAAATAAGCATTTTAAGTCTTCACATTCTTTTTGAATGTTAAATTCAAATATATACTTTGAATAAGTTTACCCACCACAGCAATAAGGGAAAACAATTTACATGTACCAGGATGTTGTATAAACAAAAGGAAATTACATGGTTTTCTTGGAAATGCTTTCTGACCCATTATTTAAATCAATGGGCTAATTGCTACATTCTGCTCAGTTTTGCTTAAAAGCAATTACCAATTTCATCAGCTTTTTGGGTAGAATAGGTTAAAGTTTTAAAGGGTGACAAGGGTCAGTTTTTCATTCTCAAATGTTATTACAGATCCAAATGCCCAATCCACATAGGAATGATGCTAGGTAATTTTCAGGCTTTATGTTTGTAAATGTCAAATTAATTTATATAAGTAGCATTTTAAGTGACTGTGAACATTTCCGTACAGCAAGTTAGCATAATTTTTAAATGTCGAAAGGCAAAGCTAAAAATGGCAACATAAAAACAAACCAAAGAAAAAGATATGTACTTCTGTCTAAATGGGAGAATTTAATAATTCTGTGTTTACTTGCACCGACACATGTTTATACCTTTTTCATAATCTATATTTGTGTATCTTAAAAGTATATACATTTTATATGAATTACATTGTACAAAGTATATTTCCCAGAGATACATTTTATATAAATATGGTATATGTGTTAATGTATCATTTTAAATGTCTCTATGGATCAGTCTTTTGTGTCTTCACATTATAAATAGTAACAATGAAAATACCAAAATCATATCAAAGAAAATGTATCCCATTTCCTGCAACTATTAACTAAGAGTAGCAAAAAGTTTTTACTTAGTTCAATTAAAAGAAAATAAAGAGAATGCCAACCAATAAACTAGGCATGATACCAAGCATAGAGAATATAATGACGAAATTTGAATTTCTGTAGATTTCTACTGCATCTAAACACTTACCTAAACACTTTATACTTCCTTTTACGTTCTATTAAACTAGGAAATATTTTCTTAACTTCTCAAATAATGAGATGAAAATACTGAGATTAAGAAGGAGCGTCGCATTATGACTTGCCAAGTAAAGGCCCTGCTCCACCACGCTCACACCGGTAACTGGAGAGATGGCATAAAGAAGAATGGAGACACGGCGGTGTGAGGCTGGGGACATGGCTGAGCTTGCCATGCGTGCATGAAGCCCTGCGTTCCATGCCTCAGTAAGTACCACATAAACAAACAAACAAAAGGAGTCAGCAGATGCACTGTGGCTCAAGTGGCAGAGTGCTAGCCTTGAGCAGAAAGAAGCCAGGGACAGTGCTCAGGCCCTGAGTGCAAGCTCCATAGCTGGCAACAACAACAACAAAAATCAAACTGCAGAGCTTCTGCAGGGCAAGGGACATAGCTTGCAAGATAAATAGAAAGCCCACAGATTGGGAGAAGATCTGCACAGGCCAGACAACAGACAAATATACATAGAACTCAAAAAATTAAATTTACTCAAAACAATTCCTCAAAGAACCAACTGCTCCCTCAACAAGTGGGCTAAAGACTTACAAAGAGACTTCTCTGAAGAGGAAATGAGATTGGCCAAGAGACACATGAAGAAGTGCTCTACATCACTGGCCATAAAAGAAATGCAAATCAAAACAA
Source organism: Perognathus longimembris pacificus (assembly GCF_023159225.1). Classification (NCBI taxonomy): domain Eukaryota; kingdom Metazoa; phylum Chordata; class Mammalia; order Rodentia; family Heteromyidae; genus Perognathus; species Perognathus longimembris. Next base: position 85,770,497 of record NC_063165.1, on the reverse strand, counting down.
CATTAAGATTCCATCTCACCCCAGTAAGAATATCCTTTATCAGGAAAACTAACAATAACAAATGCTGGAGGGGATGTGGCCAAAAGGGAACCCTACTACACTGTTGGTGGGAGTGTAAACTGGTTCAACCACTCTGAAAAGCAGAATTGAGGTTCATCAGAAGGCTAAACATAGAGCTCCCCTATGACCCAGCAGCCCCACTTTTGGGCATCTACCCAAAAGATTACAAGCAAGACCACACTAAAGCCACCAACACAGCTATGTTCATTGCAGCACAATTTGTCATTGCTAAAAATATGGAACAACCCAGATGTCCCCCAGTAGACTAGTGTTGGGGTCCTCGGCCCCTAGCATTTCTCCTGGCCAGCAGGAAAAGCAGGGAGCGTGCCCCCAGGGCAAGCTGAGATCAGGCAGAGCCGTGAAACTGCCCACCCTGAGCCCCCCTTATGTTTAAGGCAGGACACTGAGAAAATTCCGGGGAAATGTCACGCAGTTTTCCGAGTTTTAATATGAAAGACCGCACTTATAAAGGCTGAATGGCGCCAGGAAGGGGAGGGGCTGTAGCATGCCTACTTAGGTTCTGTGATTGGCTGCCTGGGCTGTCCACCAGGTTCCCACCCAGAAGGCAGGCGGGGCTAACAGAGCTGGGAAGGAAGGCGGGCTAGCTAGAACCGCCTCTTAAAGCTGCAAGGCATCTGGGGCAGGCATGCCCCACATCCGAGTGGATCAAGAAAATGTAGTACATATACACAATGGAATTCTATGCCTCTATCAGAAAGAATGACATTGCCCCATGGAAAGACCTAAGTGAAGTGAACCAGACCCAAAGAAATATAGAATCTATGGTTTCCCTTATTGGGAATAATTAGTACATATCTAGGATAATCCTAGTAGAAGATCACAATAGCTCAATAGCTATTTACATATGAACACATAAGATGATGCTAAATGAAATGAACTCCAAGTTATAGAAATAAGTGGTTTACCATGGTCATTGTTATTTTCAATGTAGTATCTGAAATTATGCCACTTTCTTTTGTCTTTTTTCCCCCAGGGTTTCACCTCTGATGTCACTGTTACTGATTTCAGTACCCTGGGTATTGTATATATGTTTATTGGAACTAGAGAAGGGGAACATCAAAATAGAGAGACACAGGGTAAAAGTCAAACCAATGCAACAACAATACTATATGCTGTAATCCAACAGTACAACTCCTGAGGCGGGGATGGGGGAGGAAAGGAAGGAGAAAAATGAGGGAAGAGGTAACAAGTTTGGTAAGAAATGTAGTCACTGCTTGACATATGAAACTGTAACCCCTCTGTACATCACTTTGACAATTAATAAAAAATACAATGAAATTCTTTTAAATAAATTTATACTAATAAATATCTTCATTCATTCACAAAGACTAAAATATGTATCCTCTGGTCTTTTCTTGATAGAGTTTGTCAGTCCCTATTTTAATTTATTAGTCACTTTCAAAAGCTTAATTATTGATTTGTATAATTTTAATAGTGCTGATAGAATGATCTGTATTTATCTGTATTTTGTTATGTACCATTTGAAACTGTTTCCTCATCTCTGTAGATTATCTTTACTCTGTTTCTTGTCTTATTCTTACCACATAAGAATATGCACACATACATGAGAGTATTTCTGACTCAAGTCATTTAATGTCTCAGATCTGAAATAGCAAAAATAAAAATAACACTAAATGTATAAAATAACTAGGAAAGAAGTACCCTTGCTTAACTATTACGTAGTCATAGAAAGAATCCACATTTGTTTACTTGTTTAGACTTACTACAGTATTTAGAAGTTGCACTAGTTTTCACATAGATGTTATTTACATATCTTGTTATATATTATTACTTTGTAGCTTTTACTAAAATTTGGATTTTTAAAAAATTTATTGTAAAGGTGATGGTTAAATTTAAATTTTACATTTATTGCTGGTTTGAAAGACTACTACTGAATTTGCAAATTGTATTGTGTTTAGCTAATGTATTTATTTTCCTTATTGGTTTTGAATGGTTTTCTTGATTTGGGGGTGATTTTTTGTTTGTTTGTTTTGTTTTGTTTTGGTGCCAGTCCTAGGGCTTGAACTCAAGTCCTGGGCACTGTCCCTGAGCTATTTTTGCTGAAGGCTAGCACTCCACCACATGAGCCACAGTGCCGCCTTTGGCTTTTTTATACTTACTTGGAAATAGGATTCTCAAGGACTTTACTGACCAGGCTGATTTCCAACCATGATACTCAGATCTCAGCCCCCTAAGTAGCTAAAATTACAGCCATGAACCACTGACATCCAGCTTAGCGGTAATTTAAATTAATAATTCTTTGTAAATATTGACTTTCCTCAAAATTTAAACATTGTATCTTTATTGACTCCATCTTCAATGGTGTCAATGAGAAGAAATCATCCATATTTCATCTCACCATAATGCCTTGTTATATGTTTATATTTAACTCTACCATCATCTATCTATCTATCTATTTATCTGTCATCTAGCTAATTGAGTTATTGGCATTACTGATGATTTAACTGAAAGCCCTGAGCTGACATGGAGTATCTAACGCTGAATCCTTGATTTTACTTTCTTTTTGACTTGGTTATTTTAGCTAAGGTCCCACTTTATGCTCAAGCCATTCTGCATTATGATGCTCCTGCTTGAGCTTTTCTGTGTTATTGGAGATGGCAGGTGTATGCAACTGGACCCAGCAAGTGTCCCCCACAACCCTATCTCCAAGTCTGACATAGCTAGAATTCCAGGTTGACCCATTTGCCCAGCCTGATACTATTTTAATGGGTAAGCAAGTTTTGACTGCCTTTTATATAAGTTTTACTTTTTGATAATGGTTGTTGTTTAAAATTTAGTGGTTTATACTTTTCTTTTTTTTTCAAATTTTTATTATCAAACTGATGTACAGAGAGGTTACAGTTTCATACGTTAGGCATTGGTTACATTACTTGTACTGTTTGTTACCTTCTCCCTCATTCCCCCTCCCTCCTTCCCCTTTCCCTTTCCCCCCATGAGGTGTTCAGTTCACTTACACCAAACTGGTTTATACTTTTCTTCAAATACTTTACCTATACACTTTAATACAGGAGTTTTAAAATATGTCTTTGTTCCTACAATTACTCATGTTCTCGTCTTAATATTTTATGTGAAAATAACTTAATATTTTATATGAAAAATCTAAGAATTATTTTAACATAGGTTTAATATCCCTAATATACAAAGAGCTCAAGAATCTAACCCCTACCCCAATTAATAAACCAGTCAACAAACAAAGGAGCTCAAGACTTCTCAGAAGAATAACAGTAGTCATAAACACATAAGAAAATGCTCAAAATACCTGGCCATAAAGGGAATGTGAATCAAAACAACAGTGAGATTCCATTTCACCCAAGTAACACAGGCCAGCATCAAGAATATGAACAATAACAGGCTGGATAGGGTCTAGAATAAAGGAACTCAGTTACACCGTTGGTGGGAATGTAAATTAGCACAACTACTTGGGAAGGTGGTTTGGAGATTCATCCAGAAACTAAACACAGAACTTCCCTATGAGCCAGAGATACCACTCTTAAGCACCTAGACAGAGTGTTACAAGTCAGGATACACTGAAGACATGTGTGCATCCAGGTTCAACTCCATACTATTCACAAGAGCCAGGTTATAGAAGTAGCCCAGAGGTCCTACAATAGAGTGGGTAGAGAAACTATGCTACGTGTATACAATGGAATTTTAATTATTTGTTATAAATATTATGTCATTTGCAGGGAAATGGATGGACCTAGAGGATATTATGCTAAGTGAAGTAAGTCAGCCTCAGAGAGAGCAAAGGAAGATGGCTTCTCTCATGTGTGGAAGCTAGATGCAAAGTACAAACGTGCCTGATAACATAAGGGTTCTATGCATATACACACAAAGGAAGGGGAAAGACTCCAAAAATGTAACTCCTTTGAACAACTAATGAACTGCTTATAAAAACAAATACCAGAAAGTGGAACCATGATGTAGGAGGTGAACAAAGGGGAGGTACATGAAGGAAGGGAGGAGGGGTGAGTAGATGCAGGCAGCTCAATGTACGTTATGTAAAAATCAAACGGTCTGATTCGAGGGTAGAGAAAGAAGGGCACACTACGGGAGAGAACGGTGGAAAGCGTGACACTGATCAAGACGCATTCTACTCATAAAACTTAAGAAATTGTAACCTCTTTGAGCAGTTGCTTAATAATAAGATTTAGAAACAAAAACGAGTGAGACTCGGGGCTCAAGCCCTCTGGAAAATAAAGACAGAATGTTGCTGTTCTTGACAGATGTCGTAAAGCCTTAGCTTTCTAGAGGGTTATTTTTCAAGTGATTTTTCTTAGCCTATTTTTTTTACTAGCTTGAGAATATCAGTTTATGAATACGAGACATGCCTTTATGTTTATCATGTTTTAAGTTACAGACTCTGGTGCTTTGTAAAAGCAAAGTAAGAAAACCTTCCATATTATTTTGTAGTTAGTAACAGGATAACATATAATTGGAATAAAAGTTTTCCTTAAAATTTGAAAAGTTGCATCAGTAAAGGACTAGAAATTGGTTTCTTTCATCTTGTAAAAATATTTATTTTTTCCATTATCAGCCTGCTAATGTGTTTTTTTTCTTTACTGATATTGCTTATCTTTTTCCTTTGGGAATATTTTGTTATCCTTTAAAAATTCTTGTGTTGAATACATAGCTGTTGGTTTTATTTTTATGCTCTGTAAATCAGAGATATGGAGTATTTGGTAACTCAAATATCCCAAACATCTGTGTTTTCTACTAAGAATGAAGGCATTGCAAATGGTTTCTTCTGTTTCCATTAAAAAAAAGAATTATTTGATTTAATTTTTACATTCTGTTTCCTTGGTAACCTGATGGTACGGAATGCTAGCTGTATTACTAAGCAACGTTGCTTATAATAAAAATTAAACCCTAATGTGATGTAGGAAGAGTGTGAATGATGGTGCATTCTCATGGACTTTCTTGGGTTCAGTGAATTTTTAAGACTTTTCTTGTCCTTTGGTTATAGGCTGTTATAAAAGATACTGGTTCCTACTTGGCATAGGAAATACAGACCACATTACCTCTCATATCTATACAGAGCCTCCATCTATCACATCTGTTTTACAGAATCAGAACAGGTCTTTAGCTCGGGAAAACTGTGGGAACTCTTCTGAAAGGGAAACCACCATTTCTGTGTCAATCACATGTTGTGGTCATTGTGGTGTATTCTTCAATGACGTCTTTGTAGTTTGGACTTTTGGTGTCACTGGAGACTTGCTGTTCATTGGAACCTGTAGCGATTAAGCCTGTATTTGAGAGATGTGGTCTTTTACCCTGTCTGCATTTACCCAGATGTTTCTGCTATAATATTCTTTCATGTGCACAAAGTGAAAGGCTACCGTGCGCAGCATCTAATCTCACCACAGAGCTTGAAGATATTTTTAGCATCTTGGTACCCTTGGGAGAGTCCCACCCATTTTCCTGCAAGGACATGATATGCCTGTTACAAGAGAATCTGATAAAGACAAATAATTGTGCATGTGTGCTGGTATTGTAGCTTGAACTCAGGGACTGCTGCTGTCTCTTAGTTGTTGTTGTTGTTCGGTTTTTGGTTTTTGTTTTTGGCTTAAGGCTGGTGCTCTACCATTTGTTTCACAGTTCTATTTTAGTCTTTTTCTTCGTTAATTGGGATAAGAGTCTTACAGACTTTCTTGCCTGGACTGGCTTCCAACTGTGCTCCTCAGATGTCAGCCTCCTGAGAAGCTAGAATTACAAGCTTGCATTCCAACACCTGGGAAGACAGAATTTAAATAACACTTTTTAATAACACTCTTTTAAAAAGTTTAATAAAGATATATGGAATACCTTAATGGAATAACTTGGGTAGATACTCCTTGATACCTGGATAAAAAGTTTCCAAGACTTGTCTGTGATAAGAAATTATTATTAATTGTTGTATAAAGAGGTTACAATTCCATAAATCAGGTTATGAATACAATACATTCTAATCAGTTTCACTCCTTCCATTGTTTATTCCCCATTTTCTCCCATGGAATTTATACTTAATCTGGCACCAATGAAAAGTACATGTGTCACTGTTTATAAGCAAAAAAACCTCAGTGCATCCTGAGCTTCATTCTTCATGTATTTAATGTACCCTATAATTTCCCATGAATCCATTCCAAATGGTAAATGCTTCTATGATTTTTGTTTGTTTTATTATATGGACACACAGAATTCGAACCTATGATTAAATTAGGAAAATGAAGTTATGGATGGACTCCATAGTAATATTTAATTTCCATATAAATATCCAGCTAGTTGAGGAAAATATTTTACCACAAGCTGTGTTTTGTAAATAATAAAAAGCACCTTGTAAGTATTTTTAAATTAAGGATAATTACATTGTTGGTTCTTGCACCATGTTCTGGGTTGACATAAACGTCTTTCTCATGAACTGACCATGTCATTAAGTAAAGTGAGATAGTGGCTTTAGTAACTTTTGCTTTGTGTCCAGAAGGTCAGGCACTGCCCATTGACTACATTTACCAGTAAGATACAGCAGATGAACTGTGAGCTAGTACTGTGATCTACTGAGAATACTTAACAAATGTGTCTTCTCTTCACAAAGCAAAAGTTTCAGGATATTTAGGTTTTTAAGATTAAATGGTTATGTTGTAAAATAATTACCTAATATCCTGAAACATCATGAATTAAATTGGTCCAAGAGCACCTGCTTAATGTTTACCACATGCTATTCAACTAAGCTAGCCTAGAAATGAGCAAGGCCTGCTATCACCTGACACAGAAAAAACTCACACATGGGAAGTTAGAAAAATTCAGTTATATATAGACTGTGTTCAAACATCAAATTTCTCTTACATGGCCAGCTATTTTAGGAAAACATTTCATCGCATGCCAATATTAAGAATTATTAAGAATGCTGTGGCTCAAGTGGTAGAGTGCTAGCTTTGAGCTAAAGAGCACAGGGACACAGGGACAGTGCCCAGGCCCAGAGTTCAATCCCCATGACCAATCCCCTTCCCCACCCCCAAAAAAGACTTATTAAGAAAATCACCCCTCAAACATTAAGAAAATCACATTGGAAATGATGGTTTTTAAAACAAGGGAAATCATGCTGTTCTTATGGTGGATGAACTATCCAGAACAAGACTAAAATGCTAAACTTACTTCATCATCCTTGATTTAGCATGATTGCCAGATGGCACTCATTTTCCATTTTAATTTATTCATGAAACGGGTGGTAGCAATGCTTTCCTAATAGCCACTCCTAATTTTCCCATGAAGGCCTATGTTTTCTAATCAATTAAATGAGGTAGACAAGCAATCAAGTGCTTCTCTAATCTTTGTGAGTGCTATTTTTGTTTTTTTTGATATTTAAATAAACAAGAGCATAGGATAGATGGACCAGCATTCTGGACTCATGAGTTGCAATTTCCTTAACTCAATATAATCAGATTACCTATTCTGTATGTCCTGAGACACAAGAAAGGTTAGCAGTGAAGGATAATTTGCAAACCACTACTAAGGTGATGAATATAATCTAGAAAAAGACTCTGGTTTTTATTTTGTCATTGAGGTCATTTACACTATCAGATTTGGAAAACATCTAGTTGTCTTTGCTAGAAGTCATATCTAATCTCGATTTCCTTTTAAAAATTATTATAGAATCAAAACAAACTATATTGGTTTTTTTAACTAAAATTTTATTTTTCCAATATTTCCTCAACTATACATGACTGAGTAATGTGAGTTCATAGTTAGGAAATTTTCAACTAAAATATTGATCATTCTGGATAGTCCTTAACAAAATAGGAGTGATATCAAAAGGCTCTGCTTTACTTGTGCAGAGTATGAAAGGTCATTTGAAATGTGTCTGGCATATTTTCTACTTGAACCAAGTGGGTCAGTTCTCTGCTACACAGCTTTTAATGCTGCTTTCATTAAGAACCAGAAAATATGCACACGCATGTTGTCCTAAGGGAGGAGAGTACTCTGGTACCTACAACAAGCAACAAACTATAAGCAGGCTTTACATTAACTGTATAATCGAAGGTCTGTGCACCCTGAAGTTTTCTAGGATATTACCAAACACGATCCTATGGCATATCAATTTTACTACAAAGTGCCAGTTTCATAAATTCACAATTAAACATTTTTAATAATCATAAAACAAAAAAGCTGTTTTAGTATGTTGCCTATGAAAGTGTTTTTGGTTTAGGTAAATTTGAATATATTCTATTTTCATTTTCTTTATTTCCATGAACAATGTGCAACACATACCTATGACTTCTCTGCTCTACATTGTGCATTTTCCATGGAATTTTGAGTCCATCTGGTCTTGGAATCAAGGAAAAATACACTTCAAAATGTACTTTGATATCTGTGATATATAAATCCAAGTTAGATGACCTGGGTTTCAGTTTTGCTTATTTCCTACTGCTGTAACTGAACTAAACAGTGATGTTTCCTCTTATAAGAAACTCATCTGTTTAAAAGAGATATGTATGGATAGCAATACATGGCCTTCAAAATCAACTATAAACAACAAACCTCCTGATAAGAGAAGGCAGAGGGCAAAAAGAAAGATGTAAGAGGAGAACAAATTTACGTTGAATTCAAGTCTTCCTGACAGCTCAAAATTGATAGAAGCAAACTCAAATGAGGCTAACAACAATGTATTATTTTAATTCAATACTTATAAAAATAAAATAACTATTTAAAATTATGCTGTGTCTTAAATGGATATGGTGGCACAGGCCAGAAATCCTATGACCTGGAAAGCTGAGTTACAGAGATCTTGAGTCTGAGGACTGGATTGGGCTACAGAACAAATGTGAGGTTGGTTTGGGTCTCTAGTGAGACCCTTCCTCAAAAAGAAATGTTGCTTTGAAAACAAATGTTGAGTATTGCAAAGATCTGTTTCAACTTACTGATAAATTCTAAATATCCAACCTACAGCAAGCATTCAACGAATATGGTAAATGGATATAGTGAAGATAATAAATATTGTTATTGTATTAAAATTGTGAATTGAATTAGATTATAAATAGCAGTTAAACCATCATTTAGTGGATGAGGAAACGAAAGACCTAATAACTGATGCTTTCCTATGATCACAGCTCCACCAATGATTTTCTTTATTACTTCCCACCAAAACACACAACACTCTGAAAAGGCTCAGTTTCTAATAAGGGATAGTTAATCTGTGTACCTAATTATTAAGTACTTTTGATGGACATTTCACTCAATAATCTTGAACATCCAAATACGACTGAATGGGGCATAATTAAGCCTTTCCTTAGTTATTAGGATTTATCATTAAGAATAACTATTATTCTATGTCAGTTAATCTCAATATAGAGGTGATTTAATGTATTTTCTCTGACATTTGTTTACATCTGCAGATACATTTGGCTGCTCCAATTGTTTCTGCTGCGTCCATTAGCTAGAGCCAGAACATTACTAACTTTGCACAGTACATAAGGAAGCTAGCTCTTCTCCAAAGAAAGAGCCAAGCCAAAATATTAGCTGTGCTGAAGATAAGAAATAGCTCCCCCTTTTTTGCCAGTACCTAAGTTTTAACCCAAAACTGCAAGATCACTTAGCCATTTAAGTTAGTTCCCTACTGCGTGAGCCACACCTTTTGGCTTTTTATGATCATTTTGGAGATGGGGACACATGGACTATTCTGCTTAAGCCAACTTCAAACCACAGTCTTACAGGTCTTAGTCTCCTGAGTAGATAGAAATTGAGGCTTAAGCTACTGGCACCTAGTTTGCCCTAGGTTTTAATAGATTATTTAGATGCTATAGAAGCTTGTATGGACTTGAGTTTATTTAGACGAGATTGACAGATATTCCTATATATTTTTAAATTTAACTCAGTGCATCTTAAATTTTAAAAACTTTTAGGTGGTATATTTTCACTTATGTGTGCAATGTAGGCTCGTGAAACATTGCCCTACATTTACCTGTAATTCTGTGCCTGTACACAGCACTCATTAATAGTAATAAAATCTTCAGCACATAGAGGAACCAATGCACTTAGAGCACAAATGAGTATGTTTCAGATTTTACTACACATTTGATCTTGCTTTTTATTTTTTTATTACTTAAAGGTGACGTACAGAAGAGTTCCAGTTCCATGTTAGGTAAGGAGTGCATGTCTTTCTGAACAGTATCACCCCCCCCCTCTCATTTTCTCACACTTTACTTCCCATATTTTGATATGAGAGATTTTTACAAAATAGTAATAAGGTACAAGTGCAAATAGATATGCAAAATTAGAACTCTTTCTGTAATCTCCTTACATTTTGAAATAGAATGTTTTAAACCAGCGAAACTGATTTAAGTAATATTCTATATGTAAAACAATGTATTATGTCACTTACTCAAAATATTGTGGAACCCTCTTTATTAATAATAGAAGATTGGGAAATACAATGTGCATTATACCTTTTAGTGCCAATAGTAGTTTTTCATTTCATTCTTTCTGTGAATTTGTACTCTATTACTTACCCAGACCAACAAAGACTTTGCTTACTTGTGATATCTAGCACTGAGCAAATCCTCCAATTTAGAAATGTTCGAGGTGCTTGGAAAACTATCGTAAGATATTCAAATACCAAATAACTTTTGAGCAGAAATATGAAAATGAATTAATTCTGCCCAGGGGAATTAAAAAGATTTCACACCCCAACTTCCTTATAAAGCCTGGCTAGAATTTCAATAAAGGGAGGAAAATCATTGAGGAAACACAGAGACACAGTAGAAGGATCCCTAAGAATAGGAAGGTGCCGGTGCCTGTAGAACCTAGCCTCCGCCGGGGCGATCCCTGTGAACCTGCTGCTGGAGCACATCACTTTGTAGGAAGTGGGGAGTGGGAAGTGACCTCTGGGGCTTCTGCCTGGACTGTGACCTGTCAGCTCTACAGTGTACAAACTGGTCCCTGGAGGACTGGTAACAAATGCCCTCCCAAAGAGAAAATGAAGGGACGGTGGTCTGCCAACTGAAAGACTAAACCATTGAACTGAGAAAATGACAGCAGAGATTAAGAAGGAAGAAGATATTTGAGCAATGCTTTGGGTGTAGAATGGAAGAAATAGGAAAACCAATTTCAGAGGTGAGGGTGATCATTTTTCTTCCTTGAATGGATGCTAATGTCATATCCTGAGATAAGGAAAGAAGACTAAGAATAAATGATGGAAAAATACTGTATGTATAGGATATATTATGTTGCACATCTAAACATGTATCATACATATTTAATACATTGGAGTGTAAATTTTGGAAATGACGGTTAAAGTAGAAAAGTTGACATCCTAGATCACCAGTTCTCCAGAAGGCCCCAGACTTTTCCACATTACTTCTGTTAATGAAAGAGCATTCTATTGGGAATCCTTAAACTGCCTCCTGGCAAACACCATATTATACTGATGAAATTCTGAGAATGTGCATGGAAACCGTGTCTGAGAAAAGAACACTGGAACTCTGCCAATGCAAGTCAAGTCCGCGGCTGGCTCTGTGAGTTACCAATCCCTGACAGATCCACATCGAAGCCATAGGAAGGTTTGCACAGCGCTCATCGTTGGCTTCTGGTTTCAAGTTGCCCTCTGGGGACACATGAGAAACGTGGATTGAGGTATCTCTGCTCCAAACTTAGGTGAAGAACTGGATAAAGTTTAATCGCAGTCATGGTTTTCCTTAGAACTACCCCATTTTGGAAGGACTTGGAAAAAATCATACTAAGTGAAATAAGCCAGACCCAAAGAAACATGGACTCTATGGTCTCCCTCATAGGGAAGAATTAGCACAGGTTTAGGCTAGTCACAGCAGAGGATCACAAGAGCCCAATAGCTATGCCCTTAGGAACACATAAGATGATGCTAAGTGAAATGAACTCCATGCTATGGAAACGAGTGATACATCACTGTTGTAACTTTCAACATGCCATGTGGAACCGTAGCTTCTATTGTTGATGATCCTCTCGTATCCCCTTCCTGTGGTTGTCCCCGCACTATCACTGTATCTCAACTGAGTACCCTGGATACTGTGTATACTGGTATTAGAACTAGGAAAGTGAAAGGGAATATCAAAATCGAGAGACACAGGATAAAAAGACAAACGACTACAAAAGCAATACTTGCAAAACCATTTGGTGTAAATCACCTGAACAACTCATGGGGGGAGAGGAAAAGGAGAGGGGGAGGAGGGATTGAGGGAGGAGGTAACAAACAGTACAAGAAATGTATCCAATGCCTAACGTATGAAACTGTAACCTCTCTGTACATCATTTTGACAATAAATAAGAAAAAAAAAAGAACTACCCCATTTTACAACCAATAATGTAGGTAATTTTTTGTTTAGGAAACATCAAAATAAAGCTAGGCATCTCTCAAAAAATTATGGGAAAAATTTATACAGCATTTCACAAAGTTAGTGAACAGCAAAGACCACAGATTAGGCTTCTTTTTTTCTAGGACAATTTCTCTTTCCCCTATGTCCTTATGAGAATCACATGATTTAAGACTCAAATCATGGCGATGGCCTTTAATCAATTTGCTTTATTGTGGTATCTTTTATATAGGAACAGAGTTCTGAATTAACGTATACAATTTGCAGGATGTGAAGGAGTGGCGATGTGGTGATGCAGGTCTGGAATCTGTGCTAAGCGGGGCTGCTCACTGGAAGATGAACCTCCAAGGCCCCCCCTGGCAAAACGTCACCTAAAGCAAGACACTGGAGGTGTGGCTCAAGGCGTAGAGCACTTGTGCTGTGAGACGCAGAGGACCTAGCGCATAGACTGCAGTCATCGTTTAAAAAAGAAAACCATGACCTAAAAGTAAACACAGCATTACAAAATCTAGTTAGACTTAAGCACACTACCATCTGTGGTAGGAGCAAATCTGAGTTCCTCTGGGAACTGTGAACTTTATCTTGTTGTGGAAGAGGAAATCTGCAGGCCACGGGACATGCCGGCGTCAGGCAAGAAGTCTGTGGACCCTCGCATACTCCTCACACTCACAGATACTTACTAGTCAGCTTAGCCACTGCTTCTTACCTTCATATTTTCCACAAGGGCCCAGCTTGCTTTTTACCAGTTTTTCATATCCATTCTGTCCATAAGCAGTACCTTTGTCTCTCTTTTCTTTTAAGTTTTTATTATAAAACTGATGTACAGAGAGGTTACACTTTCATACGTTAGGCATTGGATACATTTCTTGTACTGTTTGTTACCTTGTCCCTTCTACCCCCATCCCCCCTCCCCCTTCCCCCTGTCCCCCCTGAGGTGTTCAGTTCACTTATACCAAACAGTTTTGCAAGTATTGCTTTTGTTGTTGTTTCTCGTATTTTACCCTTTGTCTCTCAATTTTGGTATTCCCTTTGAATTTCCTAATTCTAATACCAGTACACACTGTTTCCCATACACTCAGATACGATTACAGAGATAGTGTAGATACAATCACAAGAAGGTGATACACGAACATCATCAATAGTAGAAACTACAGATACACATGGGATGTTGAAAGTAGTTACAACTGTGATATAACCATCATTTTCATAAAATGGAGTTCATTTCACTTAGCATCATCTTATGTGATCATAAGGATATAGCTATTGGGCTCTTGTGATCCTCTGTTGTGACTTGCCTAAACCTTTGTCTCTTTAAAAAGTATAATAAATGCATTTGATCTATCTTAGTTGATGTTGTTCTGAATGGCTATCATTCTAGTTCGTTAGTATGAAACTTCTGTGTGAGGCGTGGTACAGAGAAGAGCTTAATGCAAACGCAGCTCGTTATGACTTTGCAAACCACAGCTGCTATGGCAGCCCTGCTCTGTCTCAAGACTAATATGGAATAGATGGAGCTGTAGCTTATCCTTTTCAGACCATTGTGATTTGGGCACTCCGTTTTTCATATAGGAACCTAATCTGAAATCTTGATAATACTCTCAAAATGTAGCTAGTGATTTACTTCGTTACAGAATAGGATGAGCTACAGGGAAACACTTTCATGTCTGCATTGCCGATTGTCCTATTTACTATTGAATTTTCTCTTTTTAAATTAATTAAATTTTGTTGACAAGGTGTTGTGCAAGAGGGGTACAGTTACATAATAAGGCAGTGAGTACATTTCTTGTGATATCTTTCACCCTCGTTTATCTTTCCCTTCTCTAGATCAGGTAGGCATATATACAATACCCAGTGTACCAAAATCATATACAGTAGCCACGTAGCATACGCTGTTCACGCTCTGAACTGTCCTTCTCAGCCTCCTGAGTAAGAATACAGGTGCCAGTCACAGACACCTGGCCTAGAACCGATCTTTTAAGGCTATATTTTTTACTCCCGTGGCTATCTGGTTGTATTGGAACAATACTTTTAGCTCTGAAATCACAATTGTTTCTGGAAGTTTAGAAAGGCGAAGCTGCAAAATTTAGAGGTCAAATGACACACTTTCGGGTCACAGAAGCAGCGTTCAGGGTGCAGGGATGCTGCGTGTATAACCCTTCTCCTTGCATCATTCCTTACATCGGCCCCTGAGCGGGAATTTGCTTTCACACTGATTATTCGAGAGCTGCTCATGAAGAGCGGGCAACATCCCCATGCATTGCTGCGTGGAATCAACCCAGAAGTTTGTAAGCCTTCCTTCAACACCAGCATTAAAAATACACGGTCTGGAGTCTGCCATTTCCACGGCCCACGGGGAGAGCCACGTCTTCTGAGATCCTGAAGAGGAATTGAAATGTCGCCTATTATTAACAGCTCCTAAGAGCAATCTAAATAAGTGGTGTTCGTTTTTAACCTTCTTTGATGATCTGCTTTGAGTGAGATGTCCACATCCAAATGTCATCTACTACTCTTCATTTATCTCCCCAAATCTGAAAAATCTGAGGTAAATGGCTTGTGAAAATGGTACATAAAACATTTGGGCTTACAGTGGCTTCAGAACAAATGGTTTGCTCCATCTAGTATCTTTAGAGTAGAACGTTCCTTGATATTTTGTCTTCATGTAGCACAATTAGTAGAAAAGTTGTAAGTACTTTGAAATAAACTTAAACAGTCTGCCTTTCAGAACTTAGTGTTGATCAGACTATACTAAACTAAGCCCATTAACAATTTTCAGTAGTCTTTAAAACTTGGAAAGGGCTCGGTTTTGGAAATGGTCGCTTACATTAGTTTCTTTAAGGTATACTTATTTAATCAGACGTTTAAGAAGCATATATACGCCCCACTCAATACTTACATATCCTACTCTGCAATAATCTATAAGCAGCTTGCTTAGAGTGCTGAGGAGAAAGACCTTAAAGAGTTTATAAGGAGGAAATTGAGCTAATTCTTGTACGTGGTTAAAAATAAAACTCATTATTAAGATACTGAAGGTGTGGGCTACACATAAATAAGACATTTTCCAATGCATGTATCATACAAAATAGTTTTCAGAACATAGTCAACGTACTGACACTGACGAGAAAGGAGATAGAGTTCACAAAGGAAACTGCCTGTCGATATTTCTGTAAATGTTCAACTTCCTTACGCATTAGAAGAACACAAATGCACACTGTATGAAGCTACTACATGCTTTCTCGAGTGGATAACACTGGGGACAGCGGAAGCTCAGCAGTGGTGGGACGGAGGGCGAACCAGCTGAGCAGTGATAGCAGACACTGTGTTGGAAATGAACTTTATATCTCAGGGGGAAGGAAGGGTGAAGCTGTTCACAAAGAAAGGTACTCAGGACCCGACTTATGTAACCGTTTGTTCCTCACCTTAACAGTAGCATGTAAAGGGAAAAGGACAATGCCAAGGACTGGGATATGATGCAACTGGGACATTAATGCAATTGCGGGTTGAAATATCTCTCATAGCTAGACACAGTGTTACACAGATTCACCTGTGCATTTGTACGTACAGACCTAATCAACAGACAGGTTTGGTTTGTGGAGCCTCATGCGGTCTTCAGGCTGGGCTCCCCACGCAGAATATCATACCGCTGTACCCCTAAGGGGTGGCTGGAGCTGCCCACACCACTCTCTTCCATGTCTCTATGAGCAGTGCCTGCGTGCGTATTTTTATTGGATTTTTAGGAAAAAAAAAAAAGAAATCAGTTCATCTCCAGATGACCGCTGACCTAAAGTGGCACACAGCATTGATGAGTATGTACCAGCTGGTTAAAGAATAAAAAAGAAAATGCTTGCTTTCCCTGAGGAAACGGTTTCATTTACCAGCCCAACTACGAACTAGTCGGAAGGTTATTTTCAGTGAGAGGACATGATCTGGAGAGAAGGAAGGCTGTTGGAGAGGTGTTCTGCTCTGTGTAGCCTAATGGGAGGCTGGAGAGCATGTACCGGTTAAGTTATGTAATCTTTATACTTTTAATTTATCCTGCTGACTAAGTTCTAGTCGCTCGAGTCCTTTCATTTATAGTGGCGAACATATGAAACTTGCGGGTGTTTCTGGAATTAAATTGCAGATTGCTCTATGCTGGTCAGATCGGTTTTCACGTTCACAAAGACGTGTTGATGGGGAGGTTAAAACAGAGAGAAGTTAGTTTTAAAGTAACTCATTACACATCACTGTCCCTGATTGGCACAAGTGAATTATAAGTATAGGAGGAAGACTGAACGCGTATTACACTTGTTTAATAGAGGGATGCATACATTTATTCTTTTCCTATTTGGAGAAATTTGAATTCAGGTCACATGATGCAGTTTGTGGCTTTTTCATTTCTTCATAAATAGATATGTATGCATATATACACATAGATAGACTTGTATCTTTTGCCCCATCATCAGTGTAGGGAAGGATCTTTTTTTTTTTTCAAATTTTTATTATCAAACTGATGTACAGAGAGGTTACAGTTTCATATGTTAGGCATTGGATACATTTCTTGTACTGTTTGTTACCTTGTCCCTCATACCCCCTCCCCCCTCCCCTTTCCCTCTCCCCCCCCGGAGGTGTTCAGTTCACTTACACCAAACAGTTTTGCAAGTATTGCTTTTGTAGTTGTTTCTCTTTTTTTACCATGTGTCTCTCAAATTTGGTATTCCCTTTGAATTTCCTACTTCCAATACCAGTAAACACGGTTTCCAATATACTCAGATAAGATTACAGAGATAGTGTAGGTACAACCACAGGAAGGTGATACAAGAACATCATCAATAATAGAAGCTACAGATACACATAGGACGTTGAAAGTAGTTACAACTGTGATATAACAATTGTTTCCATAACATGGAGTTCATTTCACTTAGCATCATCTTATGTGTTCATAAGGGTATAAGCTATTGGGCTCTTGTGATCCTCTGCTATGACTTGCCTAAACCTGTGCTAATTATTCCCTATGAGGGAGACCATAGAGTCCATGTTTCTTTGGGTCTGGCTCACTTCACTTAGTATAATTTTTTCCAAGTCCTTCCATTTCCTTACAAATGGGACAATGTCATTCTTTCTGATAGAGGCATAAAATTCCATTGTGTATATGTACCACATTTTCCTGATCCATTCGTCTACTGAGGGGCATCTGGGTTGGTTCCAGATTCTCGCTATGATAAATTGGGCTGCGATGAACATTGTTGTGCTGGTGGCTTTAGTGTGATTTTGTTTGTGGTCTTTTGGATAGATACCCAAAAGTGGGGCTGCTGGGTCATAGGGGAGTTCTATATTGAGCCTTCTGAGGAATCTCCATACTGCTTGCCAGAGTGGCTGAACCAGTTTACATTCCCACCAACAATGAAGTAGGGTTCCCTTTTGGCCACATCCCCTCCAACAATTGTTATTGTTAGTTTTCTTGATATATGACATTCTTGCTGGGGTGAGGTGGAATCTCAATGTTGTTTTGATTTGCATTTCCTTTATGGACAGTGATGTAGAGCATTTTTTCATATGTCTATTGGCCATTCTCATTTCCTCATCAGAGAAGTTTCTTTGTAAGTCTTTAGCCCACTTGATGAGGGGGCTATTGGTTCTTTGCAGTTTTGTTTTGGAAGAAGGTAATTTTTTTAGTTCTGCATATATTTTAGAGATGAGACCTTTGTCTGTTGAATGTCCGGTAAAGATCTTCTCCCAGTCTGTGGGCTTTCTGTTTATCTTGAGAGCTATGTCCTTTGTTGTGCAGAAGCTCTGCAGTTTGATGCAGTCCCATTTGTCCAACCTTTCTTTGATTTGTAGCCTTTCTGGGTCATTGTTAAGGAAGTTCCGTCCTGCGCCAAGGAGCCCAAGTGTTTCTCCTACTCCTTCCTTATATATCACCCTGCACCAAAATCAATTCCAAATGGATTAAAGACCTTGAAATCAAAACAGGCACCCTGAAAACACTAAAGGAAGGAGTAGGGAAGGATCTTTTGAATGCTAGGAAGATAATCTGTGAGCTACATCCAGCCCCAGCCCTAAAAACATCATTATAACATTAGAAATCCCGCTTAAAAGGTGACCTCAATCACCAGAGGCTTTATGAAGTGAAGGTAAACACAGACATGGACAGTGTAAAGACAAATCTGTGTGTATTTGGCCTGGATGTGCTGCTACGTTGTTGCCGTGGCGGGGGGGGGGGGGTCCTTTCTCCCATCACCTTGTACTCTCTTAGCCATTGCTTGTGGAAATCGCATGGTGTGTTTAGGGGTTGGTTAATCGTCCACATTTTCGAAAGATTTACATTGTGCCTATCTATCTGTTTATGGAATTGTAAGAGTTCCAGTCTGATTATCTGAATGTTTTTCAGGCCTTGAAATAAATCTTGAATGAAAACAAAAGAAATAAAAACATGTTTCAATGTGGATAAAGCTGGCAAACATGTCAGTTGGTAGAGGCTATAAAGATGCTATGAACTTATCCCATGTGGATAAAGCAGACAAAACTAATCTGTGACATCACTTTGAGTGGGAGAACCAGGCTAAAAAGAAGTATGTGGAGGATTTGTGTTGGTAAAGACCTACTTATCTAAAAGTATTAGATCTCAGTGGTATTTTCACAGTATGTTTAGGGAAAATCCAATGAGCTCTGCTGACAAGTGGGCATTAATGCATGCATATTGTAATTCAGTGAAGATTGTTAAAGTAAAAGTGGAAGCTTTAGAGAAAAGTAAATGGATTCTTACATATTGGAGGTGACTTTTCATAGCTAATTATTTTCTGAAAGAAATTTGTTTACTTGAATAAAAAGAAAGATAAAATATTGTCCCACAAGGTAACAAACAGTACAAGAAATGTAGCCAATGCCTAATGTATGAAACTGTAACCTCCCTGGAATTCAGTTTGATAATAAATACTTAAAAAATATTGTCCCAGAGTTACATTTTTTTGTCACTGTTAATATAATGCAATCTGCTTAGGCTGATTTATTGACAGTCTTCTTCCACTGTGAGAGCCCAAAGTTCAGAACTTTTATTGACATGCACAAGTTATTTCTAAGGACATTTGAATCATCACAGATCAACCAAGAGGTATTCAGTTGCATTAAAGTTTATCTATTTACATTTCATTGTTGGGGAATCAGTAGAGCCAGTGTGGTATCTAAAGAGAAATAATTCACATATTGTTTAAATCATGTAAGTAGCTCATCATTTCTTTTAATTTAATTTTTTGTAGTTTTTATTAGTTGTACAAAGGGGCTTCAATTGAACACGCTCATTAATTTGTTAATATTAGGTGATTTTTGTTCACTATATTCTGTCTTCCTCCTTTTACTTTTATGGCATTATGATCATATCTTAACCAAAATCTTGCATCCACAAAAGGGAAAATGTCATTCAAACTCCAGGGAAAAATACGAAGGAAAGTTCAGAGATAGATTCAAAGTCCTGAGTGCTCCATCACTACACAAAGAAGAGAAATTCCCAGGTCCCAGCATCCTGAAAATGTGCCATTCAAGCTGGTTTTACTTTGTATCATGATGAAAATTCATAAAGTGAATTTAAACTTGAAAGAAGATCATTTGCACGCCAGTCGAAGGCAACAGGGTTAAATACAGTCTAATTACGTGGTGTTAAGGAATAGAATAGTTTTATTGACATTAAATCCTATAATAGGAATATTTCTAAAATCTATTTTATATACTTATTTTGTAGTCTTCTACTGTCAGCTTTGAAGCAAAATACAATTTTTCTGTGACTAGGCATTTATGTTTGTTTATTTGGCACTAGGTTTTTAATTAAGGGTTAGTCAAGTTGTATCCTACCACTTGAATTATACCTCTAGCAAACCAAATAAGTTTTAAAGTCTTTATTTTATTTTACATATACTAAATGAATTATTTTTAATATATAGCTTGAATTCATTTTTTAAAATGCTTTGAATTTACTAGATGAAGTTGAAATTCTTTTTCAAGACAGAGTACTTTACTGAAGAGAAACTGCCAGAAAAAATACAAATATCCTCCTTTATCAGAGTTGGGACAAATGGCGCTTAGACAAAACAAACTATAATTGGCAGTGATTAAGAAAATTATTTCCAGAAGATTTTATACTTGCTCCATCAAAATTATAAATTTACATAGAAAGAGTCAAAAATCTTCAAAAAGAACATGTCTTCTATTTGTAAAACTTAAATAATACTAATTTTCACAAAAGAAAAAAATTGAACTCAATTTATTGTGAGAAAGGAGAGAATGAACAGAATTAGATCCCAGAATAAAAGCACATAACTACAACTACAGTGCATATGAAACTAAACTTTAATTTTTCAAAAGAAGCTAATAGCAACTAAATGAAAAATACTGTAACAGGCACTTCAAAGCTGCTTTTGCTGTGGAATACTGCTCTTTACTTAGTCCCACAAATTAATAAATAGCATGAGGAAACCTAATCATACCAGCGTCCATTTTCTGTAGTGTCATTTTCTCTGAGTCATTCTCTCCTGTAGTCATTTATATTATATTATAATTAATATCCTAATTAATTGATTAAAATAAATGTGATATAAAGTAGGCAAGATCATGAAAAAGTAACATAGTTTATAAACAAAAATCTAATGTGTTTATATAGTAGGAGTCTCTGAAATAATAAATTAAACAATGTTACCAAATAATTCTAAAAGCAAGAGAGATAGCTAGATGGATGGATGGATAGATAGATAGATGGATAGATAGAAAAAATATAGATATGTATAGTACAGATACATACATACGATCTATCATAGTGATTGATGGATAGATTGAGATAGATAGATTATGTTAGTTGAGTGTGAGTCACACAAATATAATCTCAACGTTTGAAGCTTAGGAAGAAGGACTTTGAGTTCCAAGCAAACTTGAGCTATACATATTGACCTGTCACAAAAGAAATTGTAAAACAAAGACCAATATATCCCCATCAAAAGACACTGTGATAGAACTCCAGGCAAATATATTAATTACATAAATAGAAAAAAGGACTTCTTTGTGACATGTTTTCAGCCCAGTTTTGAAAGCAAAGCCCTACACTCTATGCACAATAGATATGCACATAAAATAATAATTTAAAATAGAAACGGAGGAGAATGATGGAAAGGGATACACTGTAATCATAAAATGACATATGACTCCTTTATACAACTACTTAAAGATAATTAAATGTAAAAAATTAACTAAAATTTTGGAAAAATGCACAAGCTCTGACCTTAAATAAAAGACTGTCATTGATACGACATAAAAATGGAGATAGAAGTAAAGCAAATACCATAATTATGAAATCTTACTGAAGAAGCAAAAAACAAATTCTCTAGAAGAAATCTAGAAGTAGAGTTAGATTATTGATGCTACAATTCTCTAAGAAGACAGTAAGTATCAATATTTATGCACATAATAAAAATAGCAACTTTCCTAAAACTAAGCAGTGCCACGATGTAAGGAGTAATACATAGTAAAACGTTAAAATAGGAAACTTCAACATACTTACTCATGTTGGAATAACTCAACCTAGATTGAGGATGTAAAATGATTATGAGATTATTAATAAAGGTGGTATAGCTATATCAACCTTTTTCTCCATGCACACAGTAACAGAAAAAAAAACACTAATGAATTGTGAGGAAATCAACTTTGCCAAAAGCAAATTAATTGGCTAATGCATTTTCAGCATTAACAACTACTGTTCAGCTCTTCATGTTGGAAGAAAGAGATAATGTGCAGGCCACATGAGTTAACTGTAAAATTATACAAGGAAGCAGGAAATAATCAAAGTTAACCCTTTACTACATTACTATGAATAGATAAGTCTTCTCTTCTGCTTTTCCCTACCTGTTTTAAAATATGCAAAAACAACAGCAGTGCTAACAGTAATATAAATTCAATAATTCCTAGCTAATGGTGCAAAGTGGTGTGCTTTTTGCCTTGTTGCATACCTAATTTAAGGTCTTTGTATACGTGCCGGTACTGGTGCTTGAACTCAGTACCTAAGCTCTGTCTCTTCAGTTTTTCACTCAAGGATGGTACTCTACCCTATCAGCCACAGCTCCACTTGCTGCTTTTTGGTAGTTAATTGAAGGTAAAAATCTCAAGGACTTTCTTCGTGCTAGCTTCAAACCATGATCCTAAGATCTCAGCCTTCTGATTAGCTAGAATTGCAGGGGTGAGCCGCCAGTTCCAGCCTGATTTTATGCTTTAGTAAGCTTGTGAAGTCTGTTTTGTAGACCAGAAAACAGAAGGAAAGAATGACATTGCTTAAAAAGCAAAGCTGGGAAGCAATAGTGTCAGGATTTCAGCTTAAGTAGTTTCTACCAGGAATGAATTCTTCTGGATAGTCTGTGCTCGGTTTCCTACAGCATTAAACAAGACCATTTTTGTCAAAAATAAAATAAAATAAATAAAATAAAAAAGAACATTTTTTCTTTTTCATAACTCATTTCTGCTTATTAAACAAGAGATAGTGACACATATTTTTCATGCTGACCTTAATCTGTTTATCACTAGATGTTTAAAGTTAGTAATAAATAAAAAGAAATTACTAAGTACCTAAGCATAATGTAATGACATTAGTGTTCTTAAGGTGAGGAAATACATTCTCTTGAATTTGCTTGTATTTTCTTAGGTCAGGAAGTCAGAAAATATAAGATAATGTATAGAAAATGTATGCTCATGTTTAGAAACAGTCTGCCCAAATAAATAAGAACTTCAAAGTGCACAGTCCTAAGTGCATACACATACTAGGCTTTATTCCCAAAAAGATTGGTGTCACTCACTCTTCTATTCCAACTGGAAACACTTCCTCATTGACTCGAGAAAAATTCAGAATTTACAGTATTCAGCTTTTCCTGTAGTTTTATCTTCACTTTTCTTTACACCATTCTCTTAGTGATTAAGATGATACATTTGTGTTGTTCCAGACACCAGTGGCTCAAGCCTGTGAAATCCTATCTACGGAGGAGGCTGAGACCTGGAGGATAATAGTTCAAACTCAGATCCGGAAGAAAATCTATGAAAGTCCATCTCCAATTAAGCAGCAATCAGCTGGAATGAGACTCACTCAACTGGTAGAGGGTCAGCAGAGCACAGCAGCTGACCAAGCATTAGGCTATGAGTTCAAACCCCAGTATAGCAAAAGGAAGGAAGGGAGGGAGGGAGGGAGGGAGGAAGGAAGGAAGGGAGGAAGGGAGGAAGGAAGGAAGGAAGGAAGGAGGAAGGAAGGAAGGAAGGAAGGAAGGAAGGAAGGAAGGAAGGAAGGAAGGAAGGCAGGCTAGCATTAGACTCGGGGCCTCCTGCTTGCTAGACAAGTGTTCCATCACTTAAACCACAGCTATGCCCCTTTGAGCTGGTAAATCTATTTTTTATGGATCCGTTTTTTTCCTGGTCTGGCCTTAGAAAACGTGTACCTCCGGTGTAACTTGAATATCTAGATGAATGCCACTATGCCCACATGCTTGAGATGACTGAGACGAGCGTTTTATAAACTCTTGCCCATCTGGCCTTGAACTTTGGTCCTCCAAATAGCAGGACTACCGGCATTAGCCACAGTGCCTGCCTTCCTCTTTTCCTCTCTTTTCCTCCCTTCTCTTTCTTTTCCCCTCCTCCTCTCCTTCTTCCCCCACTTCCTCACATGCTACAGCTTGAAGGCAGGGATCGTGCTTGCTAGGAAAGCATTCAGCATCCTGCTTGCTCTCTCTGAACCTTTCTGTCTCATAGGCCACCTCTTACTGATTCCCTCCCCTCCTTCCTGCCAGCCTCCAACATTGGCAGTCAAGTCATAGCCACAATGCAAATTTGAAGTTTACTCAGCAAATGTGAATCTAGACATGACATTTTTAATGCAGAACACAAGACTAATTCCTTTAAGAAATATTCTAGCATCTTTCTTAAAAAGTATCTTTTGTTTTGTGCTGTGTTGTCCTTACACTTTTTTAAATTTGCTCAGGGCTGGTACTCCATCACTTGAACCAAAGCTCCTCATACAGCTTTTTGGTGGGTAATTGAAGATGAGCCTGGGGCTGGGGATATGGCCTAGTGGCAAGAGTGCTCGCCTCGTATACACGAAGCCCTGGGTTCAATTCCCCAGCACCACATATATAGAAAATGGCCAGAAGTGGCACTGTGGCTCAGGTGGCAGAATGCTAGCCTTGAGCAGAAAGAAGCAAGGGACAGTGCTCAGGCCCTGAGTTCAAGCCCCAGGACTGGCCAAAAAAAAAAAAAAAAAAAAGATGAGCCTGTAGACTTTATTTCCTGGGCTGGCTTTGAACTGTGAGCATTAGATTCAGACTACAGACTAGCTGAAATTTCTGGTATGAGCCACTGACACCTGAGTTTTCTTTCTCTAAGAAATTCTGGATTTCACAGATGTTTGAACCAAATTAATTTTTTTTTTAGTTTAGGTGATTTGAAGTATTTTGTTATGGCAATTTTCTAGTTTGAGATTTCAGCTCAAATGTGTGTGTATCAATATATACATAGAAGAATATATTTCAATAATGTATGTGTATAATATATTAAATATATACATGTATATTATATATTATTTGAATATACATATTTTTCAAGCCAGAGCTGGAAAAACCAAATTAAATGCTAATTTAGTACTTTCCTTGCAATCATCTGAATAATTCAAGTCCCAGGGCAAACAACTATCCTGAAATCCTAAGGACATAGGCACCTGCAAAAACAAACTCTGCTTTTCCTACTTGGCACAGACCCTATCAAGGGTCCAAAAGCTGTCAAGAACTGTGTACTAACATTGGCTCAAAATGTCTACAGTTAAGTTGGGCCAGAATGGTTGCGAAGCTCTTTGGGCTGCAGGAGAAGGGAAGTCAACAGCAGCAATCATTTCCTGAATAGAAGGTTAGGAGGACATCAGGACGTTCCCCAGAGACAATGAGAAGCAGCCACTGGCCAAGTTTACAAAGAAAACCCCGGACCCAGATGGCAGCACTGGCCAATTCCATCAATCTTAAAGGGAAATTAATATCAATTCTGCATGATATTCTTCAAAGTATAGATATAGCAAAACTTTTAAACTCATTAAACCAACTAATACAGAAACAAGACCTTTGATCACAGACCTATTATAATCATCATAAAAAAACAGTAAAACAGTATCAAATTAAATCCATTAACATAGAAAATGATATGACACATTCAACTGAGGACCATTCCTTGGGATGGAAGCAGAATCAACATTTAAACATCAAATAACAATTTTTGCCAGGCACTGGTAGCTCACTAACATTATCCTAGTTACTCATGGGGCTGAGATCCGAGCTTTACAACTCAAAGCCAGCACTGGCCGTAATGTCTGTGAGACATTTATCTCCAATAAACTACTCAGAGAAAGTCAGAAGTAGTACTGTGGCTCAACTGGTAGAGCACTAACCTTGATTGAGAGATGCTCATAGACTGAACTCAGGCCCTGAGTTCAAGGCCCAGGACTAGCGTGCACACAACACACACACACACACACACACACACACACAACACACACACACACACACGCACACACACGTAGCATTTACCATCTAATAGACAAATAAAAAGCTACATAAATATATCAACAGATGCAGAAAGCTTCAACATTTTAGTAAGAACATTTTCACAGAATAGGAATGAAGGAATCTATCTTTAGCAAATAGCTAGCATTAATAATAATACTACAAGTAATATTCTATTTAATGTCAGTAGTTTCCCTCTAAAATCAAGAGCAAAGTATGGATGCTTTCTTTCTCTATTCAGCATCACAATGGAGGTTTTAACTTGTATGAAACTTTAAAAAATGATAAAAAAAAAACTATACACACTAGATGAGCAGTCATAAAGCTGTTACTTCTTGAAGATACTAATGTCCCTGTAATAATCCCAAAGAATCTACACAAAATCTCCTGAGTCTAGTATATGAGTTTTGCATGTTTTAAGGATACGACATTATTTCAAAACTTTCAACTCAATGCATTTCTAAGGAAAACAAAAGCAAGAATTTTCAGGTAAATTGAAAAATGGAGTCTAAATATTGTTATATTTTTACCCTGTTGTGTATTTTGGTACGTGAATAATGTATTTTGATTAAAATGCCCCCTCAATTATTCTTTGTCATTCTTCCTGCTTAATAAAATTTGTCATGTGTGTCATTGTACTATATATAGAATATTGAGCTAATATCTAGACTACCAAATAGAAACTTTGATCGTAGTCATCCTATCTTCTCCCCCTTTGCCATGCCCCCTGACTCTAGTGCCACCCCCAGGAATCTCAGCTGAAACCTCATGACATCCATTTCTCAGGTCTGAATTATGCACAGGAATATAGTACATTTGTCCTTCTGATTTATCTCAGTGAACTTCATAACGTTCAGCCTCCTCCAGTTTCCATCTATTTACTTTTAAGATGTCTTTGGCAGAATCTTTAGAATTTTTTAGTTATAGGACATAACATCTTCACAAAGGGGCGATTGGGTTTCTTCCTTTCCTATTTGTAGCAAATTGATTCTAAATTCTACACAAAAATGCAAGAGAATTTGAATAGCCTAACAGCTTAAAAGTTCAAGGAGTGAATCTCTTACCTTAAGATTTATTACAATGCCATAGTATTCAGTAGTATCTCTAGAAAGATCCAGAAATGTGGAACAGAAAAGACTGCAAATATAGGCCCACTACCTTTTCCATAAAAGTGCAACAGTCTTTTCAGCTAACAATTCTGGAATGTTTGAACATCAAATACAAACAAATGAATTTAAATCCATATCATGTACCATATACAACAATAACTCATAAAGGATGCTAAAACCACAAATATATACACATATATTTTATATATACTTAAAAGTGCAAAATTGATAGAAAGAACAATACAATAAGTATGCCAAAAATCATAATTCATAAAAGAACAAGTTGATAAGTTGGATTTAATAAAATGTGATCAGTTTAGTGCCTTGAAAGATACTTTAAATTTAGATAAAGTAATTATAAAGATAAGCCTTAAACAGAGACCTGAGCATATCTCTTCCTGAACAGTACAGATAGAGTAAGAAAAAGATAACACACATCAAATGTATTTAATACAACTAAAACTGCACACAGAGATTAAGTAAAAGAAAACAATCTCTGAATAAGAAAAGTCTAGTCTAAAAGGACCTTGAATATGTGTCATGTAATTTTCTTCAAATGTATTATAAATATATAAATAGAAAAATTTATATTCCATATTCTTTGATACATTTGAAATAAGCAATATATTTTGAGCAAAAATAGTGGCAAAAGTAACTTTTTGGAAAATAGAAAACATGCTTACTTGTTCTCTTAACTGAAAGTAAAATATGTAAATTGTCTATAAACTTAGTAAACTGAAAAAGGATCACAGTGATAGCAATAGAATAAGGCACAATTTGCTCTTTGTGAGAAATATGTGCTCAAAACAATCTTCAACCCCAAAGAAGAAAAAAGTAAACATAATTTTCATCATTATAAAGAAAAATAAATCATTAGAAATATTAAAAAGAGAATCAATGCATTAAAACTCTACTGCTAATTAAATTTAAAACCTCTCATACACTTTGAAGATGCACATGGAATAGCTGAATTCTCACTGCTCCTGTGGAAACACCACTCAGACAGAAGATCAACAATAAACTGGGTCAGACTTGAAATAACAGAGTAAAATTATGGTCATATTTGGGAAGAGCGAATATAATATGAGATCACAATGTGTAAATCTTCAAAATGAAAGTCGAATCCTGAAGAAATAGAAAAATATTTCACATAATATGAAAAGTTACAAGAGGGAGAGTGAGTTCGGGGAGAATATAGTCGAGAACATAATGCGCATACTACAAAATTAAGAAAAGGGAAGGAGTAGGCTAGGAAGACAATGTTGAAGGGGACCTTACCAGTCAAGATGCATCGTATTCATAAACTGCTTTGTTAAGTGACAACCCCTTTGTACGACTGCATAAAATAATTTTAAAAACATTAAAAAATAAAATACTTTGGAGCTAAAAAATGGACAAAAGCAAATGTGTTGGTTCAGAACTGCTCCAGCAGTTCACTGTATTACGTATGTCCAGTAGTAATCTGATGCTGTATGTAAGTACGTGAAGAAAAGGATGGTCTGGGAAATTCAACAGGAAGTAACTTTCCAGTTTCCACCCAGCACTGTCCCCTAGGCCTTCGGTCTAAATGTGACTGCGTGTTCATTGAATAGGCAGGTGAAAGAGATAAGATCACCCTCCATTGAATGATTTCCTTAGGTCTTTGGTCATTTCTACAGATGAGGATGTCACAGACTCCACCCAGAATACCTGAACACACTGCAGTGCAAGAAAAGTTCCATATGAATTAAATCCTGAGCTGCCTGTAACTGGGAAACTGGGATTGAATTCATAAAGTCTCACCGCCAGAAAAAAAAAATATCTAATTCTGTTTCTCGGACATTTTCACCTATTGAAAGAGCAAAAAGTCTTTTTAAATCAAGGATTCTCTTACAGTCCCTAATGAAAGCAGTTTTCATGTGATTATTACAAATACATTTGAACAGTAAGTAGTATCTCTAATCACTGAAAGGAAACACTCTGGAAAGAGCAAACACCAAAGCAACTCGAGGACCAGCTGGGAAGTCTGTCTAAGGAGAGTTTCTCATTGATTCCGGTCTAATAGCCAGCGTGGGAAAGACATCCCCTGCATCAATTATTCCTTTGGTAATTAAGGCAGATTATTTTTTCGAAGCGGAACCTGGCTCCTATGACAATATAGAGGGAAATCTGTCCTGGACAGGAAAAGCAGCAGACATTCTGCCACATCCCCCTTGCTTCCTGGCGTATCTGCCTATGCCATGCGAGCCTCTCCACCAAGGGCATCCATGACCGCCCAGGCCTGCCCGACTGATCCTTCAGTAGCTAACTTGTGCATATCTGTCTTAACATTGAGCTGAGTTGCCTTTTAATAGCCCTCGAGTTCCAATTTCATTCCAACACACAGAGATCTTCAAGTGAATAATGGTTTCTCATTTGCATACTTAAAACAATAAGTTCACATGATACATGTATGCCTCTTTCCTTTGTTTTGTTTTATAAACATTCCTCCATACTGTCGATAATGTAAAGGCAAGGTTGAAGTGGATACAGACATTTAGAGAGTACTTTCTAGTCTCTAATACTCAGTGACTCTAGTATTTTCGTTTCCATAAATTATTCATTTAATAACATTTCTTAAGACATTTTATGTAAGTGACATCAAACACCAACAACGAGTGTGAATTCTACCTTTTATTGATGCATTCCGAGTAGCAGTTGGACAACATCTCATTACTCTTCTAGAATCTATCCCTGAACATTTTGTCAGTGTTCTAAGAATGAAATATGTTGTTCCTTGAGGACATAACGTATAGCATAAGTGATTATAAATCAAAAAGTGATTATAAATACCCAGTCGGTATAAAGAAACCTCAGAACTGTAGAAATGCCAAGTCCCACTGTGTTTACCTCTCAATATTTTAGGTTCAGGATATGTAGTTAAGGTTGTGAATTATTGTATTACTGGTAACTTAATGACAACAAAAGCCTGTACTAGGTTCTAGGCATTTGGTGTAACTGTTTACACGTAGTAACTATTTTAACACAATAGCAAAAACAAGATAAGAATGGTTTGCCCAATATTGAACAGCTAATAAATGGCAGAGACAGAACTTAAACTAAGATAGTCAATCTTAGAGTTGGAGTCCCTAAATATAAGAGCTCTGCACTTAGTATTTTATTCACAGTCTTGTACATTTTCCCTTCCTCAACATCTTCCAATCCTTCCCAGCTCTCTAGACTCATTCATGACAAAACATACCCCTGTGTGCTGCTCATTAAACCACACCTGGGTCTAGACATTACAACTGTTTGCACAGGTTTGTATTTTACCTTGAATTTTATCTAATTATAAAACACACTGAGTGTACTTACTTGGTTAGATTTCACATCAACTAAGGACAGCAATCATAATGACACTAAATTTAATGCTGTAATTTGATAAAAGTAAGTTTAGGGCTGGGGATATAGCCTAGTGGCAAAGAGTGCCTGCCTCGGATACACGAGGCCTTAGGTTCGATTCCCCAGCACCACATATACAGAAAACGGCCAGAAGCAGCGCTGTGGCTCAAGTGGCAGAGTGCTAGCCTTGAGCGGGAAGAAGCCAGGGACAGTGCTCAGGCCCGGAGTCCAAGGCCCAGGACTGGCCAAAAAAAAAAAAAAAAAGTAAGTTTAATGAATATTCTTTAATTCTTTATTAACATGTTCAAGATGTATAAAGATGAACTCTAAATTACCTTCTTCAGGCTATCCCACATTCAGTGAAACATAGAAAACATTTCTACAAAAGTTAAAAACAAATAATAATGCAGTCTTCACTCTACTATGTGCTCAGACTTTGATATTTTAGTTAACAACTCAGTTTTTCTTCATCAATTTCAGGAATTGGTTGGAAAATCCATTGTTTGTCTTAGAGATTATATATTACATAAACAAATATAAATGAGATAGTTTTATTTAGTTCCAGTGCCAGGAGGCAGGTTCAGGCACAAAGTGTGACAAGACAGCAAACCAACATGAACTAATGAATAGTAGTTTTCAAATTATCTGAGATGTTGTAAGGTGCAAAATCAGAGAAGCCACATTTTGAGAACTTGAATCTTGGAGTCTTTAAAACAACAGAGGCCAACTAGTCCAAAGCTTTTCATCTGAGAAAGAGGCACTTTGGAAACTTTCCAATGTGTCCTGACTTAAGAGTAACTTCACATGGTTCCCAACCACAGCCAAAACAAATAGGGAGAAGAAGATTAGAAAAGTGCACTGGAAAACTCTAATTAAACATCCACAATTAGAAAGAGAATGAGGAGAAAGCAGAGGCAGACAGATCAAAGAGGGCAACTTTCAAGCACCTCAGAAAAAGGGAAACATTCTTTGCTGAATGCCTAGATTAAGCTCTATATCTAAGTCCGACTTTTGGAGCCTTCGTTTATTCTGGCTTGAATAGGATGCGTCTTCCAGAAATTGAATCAGATTATAGGACATTGATAAAACAAATTTATGACTAGTTTTATATAGAGTGTCAGTGATTCTCACCGGACTCACTGTTGCTGGTCGTTGGCCTTTAAGTACACACAGATTACACAGGAACAAGTAGAAGCTTGGGAAGAAAACACAAATTGAAGTCAATTGTGGGGAAAGAAAGCATTTGTACTGAAGTTATACAAAATATAAGGCAAATTCAAAGTGTTAGCTAAATTGTCCCTGTTGAAAAAATAGGCCTTGTTAAAAATATACCATAAACTCTGTTAAAATTAATTTAATTAATTTGTTTTTTATACTGGTCCTATGGCTTGAACTCAGGATCTAGGAACTGTCCCTGGGCTTTTATGTTCAAGGTTAGTGCTCTATCACTTGAGCCACAGCTCCACTTTTGGCTCTTTGGTGGAGGTAAGAATCTCATAGACTTCTTCTCTAAGATGGCTTCAAACTATGATCCTCAGATTTCAGCCTCCTAAGTAGCTATGACTACAGATGTGAGCCATTGACACTCAGTTAGTTTGTATTTAAACTTTCAATAAATGGTTCTAATATATCAATGTCTCAACGTAACCCTATTATGTGAATCAATATATTACATGCAGAAAAAAAGTAGTTGTGTGAAAAATTATTTCCTGGAAAAATAAGGAAAAGAAATATTTTGTTATGAAGACAGAGAATAAACTAGTAAAAAAAAAAAAACCCACTGGTGTGAAATTCAGGTAAAGATGGATAACTTGGTAATAATCAATATCTGAATGCACAGTTCCAATTAATTGGATTTTTTTTTTTTTTTTGGCCAGTCCTGGGGCTTGGACTCCGGGCCTGAGCACTGTCCCTGGCTTCTTCCCGCTCAAGGCTAGCACTCTGCCACTTGAGCCACAGTGCCGCTTCTGGCCGTTTTCTGTATATGTGGTGCTGGGGAATCGAACCTAGGGCCTCGTGTATCTGAGGCAGGCACTCTTGCCACTAGGCTATATCCCCAGCCCCCAATTAATTGGATTTTAATTGTCCAAGAGGTATTTTTTTCTAAATACAAGAAGAAGTGAGAAATGAACAAAATTACTTGTTATATTTTCAGGAACAAATATGGTATAAAGCCATTAGGAATGGAATCCACCTTGATTGGGTAATCATTGTTTAAGAATTGTTTGCAAAGTTTCCAACATATTGCCTTGGGAGTACATCATCCTTATAATAAAATAGAAACAAATTAAAAGCCCTAAAGATAAACAGAATGAAGACAAGACATTATTGAAGATCCAAATCATTTACCTCAAACTTTGAGCTCCTGCCTGAAACCACAGACATATTCTGTTAACATGCATACAACTTTCCAGGGTACAAAGTTCTAAAGAATTTAAATACCTTTATACGATTTCTGTGATATAAAACACGGTTTATGTAATTAGACTACAGAATTTTTATATAATTAGACTATAAAAACAATACATTTTCCTATTATAAATCAACTTATATATCTTACAAAATAAGAATTATGTTTGCAAAGTCACTCACAATTAGAAAATGTCAGGCTGGCTTTAGAGAGCTTCATTATAATAAGATTCAAATGTGAAAGTCATTAAAACAGTAGCCCTGAAATTCTGGAGGAAAAGATTTGACCCAGCACTATTATGCCAACTATGCCAACTTAATCTAAGCTTTAATTCCATTTCTCAAATACTAAAATATTTAAAACAAGACAATAAAACATCGAAATGCAGCATTATTTATTAAAGAAAATAATCAAACAGAAACTTCCTAAAATCAAACTTCATCCGTCAAATTACATTAGAAGCGCATAATCTACTTAAATAAAAACTAAGATAGAAAGTCTTGGTAAATAGAATTATAGGGACAAAATGTCTGAAATTAAGCCATATAAAATATGTGACATGATATTAAGAGAAGAGATGGAAAGGAAGTGGTTGGCAGACTAAGAGCTCCAAAGACAATAATTCTAATCCTAGAAGCCTGTAATTATGCTACTGCACAAGGAAAGAAATGTGTGGAACAGGGACTTGTCATTTGTGATTAAACTAAGAGGTTTGAGATAGGGAGATTTTCCTGGATTATCCAGATGGGGTCAATGTAATCACAAGAGTTCCTGTCAGTGGAGAGAAAGTTAAAGGAGCTGCAGATGCTGGAGCTATACACTGTAGTGTGCATGGAGTTCATGAGATAAAGAATGAGGTCAACTTCTTTAAGGACCCCAAATAGAACAAAAATATAATAATAAAGGAATTTCCTCAGTGGTGAAACTAGCTTTGAAGATATCTCAATTTAGCTCAGGTAGACTGGTTATGAATTTCTAAACTCAAGACCTATAATATAATAAGCATACATTGCTTTAAGTTTCTTTGAGAAATAATAGTGGGTATTAAGTATATGAATAATCATAACTGCAGTTTCAATCCACTTTGTGAAATTAGGTTTATTTTCTTTAAAGTTAAAATACATTAAATTCTAAATTGCATAGTTCAAGTAGCAGCTGGCAGTAAAATACTCAATGAAAAATTATAAACCAATAATAATATGTACAAAACTTTAATTTATAAGTACAACTCATGAACATTAAAATATATAAACATTTCAAATTTATTGAAGAACATACACAACATATGCACACAAATATAAATAAACTACAAAAGTCAAGGAAAAGGAAAACAAAAAAGGAAAGAAACCTTGAAAATAGAAGAATCATTAAAATGGAACATGTAAGAATTGCAGACAAATATATTCACTGAATGATAAATGTAAATGAGATTTTAAAATATTGGATACAGTATCCAGTATTTTCTATTTTTATTAGCATATATGAACTGAACAAAGTGATATTTTCAAAGAGGCATATAAAGAAAGACATGTATTTTATAGATACATAGAGCAGCTATCTATTGAATAAGACACATTTAAAATGTAGGAAGCAGATTGGTGGTATAACTCACAAATAGAGAGCTACAAGAACCAAAATTTTCAAAAGGAAGGGAGGGAAAGAAAAAGAGAAGGAGAAGAGAGAGATGGAGAGGAAGGGAGAGAAAGAGGGAGGGAGGAAGAGGGGGAAAGAATGTAGGGGCAGGAAAGGAAAAGAATAGAGGAAATGAAGAACCGAGGGAATGAAGGGAAGGGAAGAGGTAGGAAGCAGTGATGGGAAGAAACGGAAGAAGGGAGGGAACGAAAAGAAAATAAGAAAATACACACAAGAACACATCAAATGTAAAAAAGCTTGATTGAGAGGAAATGATGACATTGGATAAATGCTAATATTAGAGGGAAAACATTGCAACTGTAGAAAATTAGCTAGAAAGCATGAGGTATCTAGTCGTGATTGCAAACAGAACACAGTGTACCAGGAAGAAGAGGAGGAAGAAGGAAGAAGAGAAATGTATTTTCTGCATCTGGTAAGGAACCACAAGAGCTCCACAGGAAATACCATGGGAAATACTGACTACTGAGTGTCTCTCTCTAAACTATGAAAGAAAACAAAAGCTTTCATGAAAACTGGTTCAGCCACTCTGGCAAGCAGTATGGAGATTCCTCAGAAGGCTAAACATAGAGCTCCCCTATGACCCAGCAACCCCACTTTTGGGTATCTATCAAAAAAAAAAAAAACAAAAATCACAGCAAAGCCACCAGCACAACAATGTTCATCGCAGCACAATTTGTTATAGCTAGAATCTGGAACCAACCCAGATGCCCCTCAGTAGACAAATGGATCAAATGGATCAGGAAAATGTGGTACATATACACAATGGAATTTTATGCCTCTATCAGAAAGAATGACATTGCCCCATTTGTAAGGAAATGGAAGGACTTGGAAAAAATTATACTAAGTGAAGTGAGCCAGACCCAAAGAAACATGGACTCTATGGTCTCCCTTATTGGGAATAATTAGTACAGGTTTAGGCAAGCCATAGCAGAGCATCACAAGGCCCAATAGCTATACCCTTATGAACACATAAGATGATGCTAAGTGAAATGAACTCCATGTTATGGAAACAAGTGTTATATCACAGTTGTAATTACTTTCAACGTCCCATGTGTATCTGTAGCTTCTACTATTGATGATGTTCTTGTATCACCTTCCTGTGGTTGTATCTACACTATCTTTGTAATCTTATCTGAGTATATTGGAAACCGTCTATACTGGTATTAGAACTAGGAAATTGGAAGGGAATACCAAAATCGAGAGACACAGGGTAAAAAAAGACAAACAACTACAAAAGCAATACTTGCAAAACTGTTCGGTGTAAATCAACTGAACACCTCATGGGGGGAAAGGACAGGGGGAGGAGGGAGGAGGGAATGAGGGACGAGGTAACAAACAGTACAAGAAATGTATCCAATGCCTAACGTATGAAACTGTAACCTCTCTGTACATCAGTTTGATAATAAAAATTTGAAAAAAAAAAAAAAAAAGCTTTCAACCCTGCTATCAGCACAGCCTTAAGGGCCAACATTAATAGTGCCTGAAAAAAAAAAAAGTAAAATGACATGAGGAGAAGAAATATAACTACCAGGACCCACAACTATAAATCTAAAAATACGAAAGAATATATACATAAATAGATTTAATAAGTAAATTTAAAGGAAAAAAATCACTATAAGATCGAAACACAGTTATTTATATATATATATGTGTGTGTGTGAGAGAGAGAAATAAAGTTGCAAGTTAAAATGTAGCATTTACATTAATAATTCTATATGAACAATACTAGCAGATATTGAGAAATACAATTAAATATCTTCAAGGTACAAAATAAAAAACAGTATTATTAGAGAAAATAAACTGGGTTACATACATGTTTTGAATCAGAATTCTACCTATTATGAAATATGTCCCTGACCTTTCACCCATCTGATTAATGCCTTTTTTGTATGTTACCAGTCTGTATACAAACTCTGGGTTTCCCTCCTTTGGGATCTGAACTTTCTGGCACTAGCCTTGTTCGAGTCAGTGGAAATAAACTCCTTTATCCTCTCTAAAACAAAGTCAAACTTCTCAGATTGCTCTATATTTTTGAGACAATCCCTCAACAAGCCACAAGTATAGTTTTTAGAAAATTAGCAAAATAATTCTAAAATTTATGTGGAAATGGGATATATGAATAAGAACAAACTCTGAGCACTTCTACTACCTATCATAACCATGCTTCTCAGAGGTGATGTAGGCAGTAGATGTAGTGTTAGAATAAAAATATAAAACTAGGTCAAAGAAGCCAACAGAAGCCAAACACATACACACACTCAACCAATTAACTTAAACAAGGGAGAAAATTGAGTAGAGTAGTAAAAATTGGGTCTTTTCTAATTAAAAAAAAAAGGTAGTGATAAACAAAAAGAGTATTAAAATGTCCAAAACATGATCTGCGAATTTATTTATAATTTTCGTTTGGAAGTAAAATTTTTGTTGGGTAGATAAACACACATAAAAGTAAGAGTAAAATTTAGGTAAATGGCTATTAAAAAATCATATTAATTCTGTAGAGAAAAATGATCATTTTAGAGTAGAACAGCCTGATAGAGACTCTATGTCCCAAGTCACGTATCACTAAGAGAGGAGATAGAAAACGAATCAAAGGAACATTCCTACTTGTACATAAAGTAGCATCACAACAGAAGAAAACTGAATACCTGAGCCCAAAGTGGTCAATAACATGTCAATGCTAGAGGTGTGATAACTATTAAGTGTTAGGGTATTGATTCCATAAGCAAGAACTTCAAATATTAAACTAATTTCTAAAGTGTGGACAGCAATAATACCACCATTTAACATGTAAGCATATTTTATTACTGTATAACAATTATACAAAAGGGCTTTCATGGTGCTATTTCCACTCTTGCATATCAAGTACTTGGATCAAATGCACTCCTCTCTTGCTTTCTTATTTACTACTCCTCTGAAACAATTTAATAGGCTTCATGATTCTACTGCCACACATGAACATAAAATACTTTAATGATAGCCATCTGCCTATCACCTTCTCCTTTCACCACCCCCCCCCCTTTCCATTTACGTTTGTGCCAAACCCTTCCTGTTTGACACACAGGTAAATATATTTACCACAAAAACAATTTCATAGATGAATTCTGCCATTTTCATTCTATTTATTATACAGATTTGTAAATGTCATTTTAGTAATTAACTTCAAGCTTAAAGGAAAATCATTTCCAGAACTCTATTTTCCTCAACTGGATAGGCAGAATTGCAAGGTTTCTAGAAGGCAAGAAGCACACAAAGATCCACCACACCCTGAAATATACTTAAGACATTACTTCCATTTTAATCCCACAATTTCTCATTCTGAAGTGGTGGGAATGAAACAATAAACATTTAAGGCCAAAGTGGAGAAAAACAAAAGCACATAAAGGGCAGTCTCATTGATAAACCTGAAATTATGGCTGTTGATCTCATATATGCAATATATATATAAGACCAAAACATAATATGCTTTAAGTGGGTTCTCATTATTTTAATTTTATTCCATTTTACAATTTAATGCATTATTCTAGTAGTTGGATTTTTGCATATGAAATTCAGACATGGAAATTTTCTTTGAAATAGAGTTTTGAACTCACGGCCTTACATTTACTTCTTTCTTGTTCACTGCTGGTGGTACCATGCCACGCGTGCCATGCTTCAGCCCTTCTTGATGGCTAACTGGAGATAGTGTCGTGGAATTTTCTATGCAAGCTGACTTGCAAATGCCATCCTTCACATTTCAGCCTCTTGAGTAGGTAGGATTAGAAGCAGCAAACGTTGAGCACCTAACATATTTTGTTTCTTATTGAATCATAGCAATTGGCATTCGAGGAGGATGTATGTAGTCATGGGGTAAAGTGTGACATTGCTACATATATATACAGTGTGCAATGATTAAGTCAGACATATATCATTTTTTAGTTGGGAACAGTCAAACTCCTTGCTAATGGATATTTTGAGTCAGTCAATTCTTTCCAACCTTAGGTACCTCACTGTACTGTAGAATGCGAGAATTATTCTTTTTTGCAACTATACCCCTATATTCATTAACCGTATTTGCCCTATCCATCCTTCTTCCTTACCCCTTTACCCATGTAACTACTGATGGACCTTGGCTGACTGCATTTCTTCCCTTGTCAAACAGGACAGGGGACTCTTCAATACACAGATTCATTGCCTTTGAATCTATGCCCAATATCAGGGTAGCTGGAATATCTAGTAGTTTTATGTCTAGATTTTATGGATTCACCTTTCTATTTTAATAATGGTTTAACATGCTCTCAAAGTTGAGACAGAAGAGTAACTCATGTTCCTCTTACAGCCATAAAGACCTTGGGATCTGAAGTTTTAATTTTGCCATGCTACACAAACTCAAATTTTCCTTATTCACTTTTTAACTGATATTAGTATGTCCATTTTTAAATTTTTTACACAATGCATATTTACAACCATGTAACCGTGTGAGACAATATATTTGAATTTCAATGTTACATCTTTTATAACTATATATCTAATGTAGTTCATAATAAAGAAAATAGTTTTAAGATATTATACTAAAATATTATTCTTACTCTGTCCTTAATTACCATGGAATCATTAGAGTTTAGTGTCATTTTCTAATTTTTTTCTGTGAAGAAATCTATACAAAATTGCTCCTGCTTTAATAGACTACTTGCTACTATTTACCACTGTTTACTTCAATTAGTTATCTGAGGATGTGAGCCATGTCTTATTATGATTTATTTTTTGCCAGTGTCAGAGGTTGTTGAACATGCTATGTATTTGTATGTTTCACATGTGGAGATTGCCGGAGTAGCACAAAATCAACTAGATACCCCCATGAGATTAAAATTTCATTGATATTTCATAAATTAGTACTTCAGCCAGTGCCTTTGATTGATCTTGACTTGTCAAAGGAAGTTGCCCTGTCTGTGTTCACTGCTATTTACTAAGGAGCCTATTACAGGAAGGAGGTATTTGCTAAAAGCTGTAATAACGAACATGTAATTACATATCACCTTCTAGTGAGGTCAAATCAAGCTGGCACACCGAAGCAGCAACAAAAATAACTGGCCAGATTTTGAGCACTGTGTTTAAGAAGTTAAATCTTAAAACAGATTCTACTCTGTAAGCTTTCAACACTTTTTAGTATAAGATCAAATGTCAACACCCATTACTAATTTGAAATCGAAAATTATTCCTTTGTATTTCTCACTGTTTTCTCTCTGTCGCTCTCTGTGTGTGTGTGTGTGTGTGTGTGTGTGTGTGTGTGCATGTGCGCGTGCACCCATAATTGGGGCTGCCCCTCAGCTGTTTCATGGAAGCTAAGAGCTGTACCACTTGATTCATAGCTCCCATTCTCAGTATTTTTTGGTGGTTAACTGGAGATGACAGTCTCGCTTGATTTCCTGCCTCAGATGGCTCCAAACCACAGTCCTCAGAGCTCAGCTTCCTGAGTAACTAGGATTAGAGGTTCGACTGCCTCTTTAAGCTGACATGATTCCCTGCTCCCTATTTTGTTCATTCAATAAATCTAAAACCATCATTATGTCTAGATGTCTAGGAGACACTGTTGGGAGGAATATAAATGACCTGGGGAAACAGTGGAAAGATGTTTACACCAGTAATGCTAGCTATTCTGGAGGCTGAGATGGAGGACCAAGATTCAAAGCCAATCAGGATCCAGTAGTCTGAAAGACTCTATTTCCAAAATAGCAAAAAGCCAGGCTGGAGGTATGAAAGTATTGAGTTTAAAACCTAGTATTAAAAAAGAAAGAGGAAAATTATAAAAATCCAGATTCTAGCAATCCCACTGTTGGATATAAACTTAAAATCTTTGAAGTGTCTTGAAAGGGTGTTTTTATATCTATGTTCAGTGTGGCATTATGAATAATAGTCCATCAGTGCAACTTACACCTACTTATAGAAAAGCGGGTAAACAGAATGTTATATATACTTAAAAATCAAATGGTGTTCATTCTTTTTCAAAAAGTAAATCCTGTTACGTACTCTGTCATATGTGGACCTGGAGGAAATTATTGTAAGTAAACTAAGCAAATTGTAAGAGACATATGCTTGATGATATCATGTACATGAGTAACGGAAGCATTCAAACTCAGAACAACAGCGAGGGCTATGGCCCTCTGTTAACCCTGTGACTTCGAAGGAGGAATCTGGCTTTACATGAAGCAAGAGCTTCAGTTTTACAAGATAGAAAACAATTTGCTGATTTGTCACAAAATATATTTCCAGAAATATATCTCAAGTTTATTCCTTTACCAAGCACGTATGTTTTAAGCTGAATGTAAACATTGTCTTTTACTCAAACGAAAAGATCAAGAATAATTTGCAATTTGTTGTTTTGAATATTAAGACTAGAGCAATTAAAACATCATCTTACAAGTTGGAAGATGAATAACTTAATAAAAGGCACAATGCAAACAAAAAGGCTGTAATTTTACTATCAGTGACATGTTACATTTAAGAGTTTTAGTATCTGGATTTAGCTCTTTAAAAGTATAAATTCATAATTTTAAAACAATCAGTAAGTCCCCAAACACTTAATGGCATTGCATAATGTTTCTTAGTCATTACTGTAGACATTTTGAAGAGAATAAAATCCCAGCCATATCAGTCTTCTTTGTAGTTCATGCTCAACTTTTGTCTGAAATTCTAAACATGATCACAGTTAGTAGGCCTCAAAATCTTCCTTCTTGGATGAAAACATCAGATTATAAATTAGGAAGACTAGTATAAGAAACAAGCATGCGGCTACGCACAAATGGCCCAAGCATGTAATACTGGCTAGCTACGCAGGCTGAGGTCCGAGGATTGTGGTGCAAAATCAGCCCAGACAGTAACGTCTGTCTGTGAGACTCTAATCTCCACCTGACCACTAAAAAGCCAGTAGTGTAGAGATCTAGCTTTGAGCCTAAGAGTCAGGGACAGTGGCCAGGCCCTAAGTTCAAACTCCAGTACAGGCATGGAAAACAAAAACAACAAAAAATCACAAGAAAATGAAAACTTAAAACAATGTCAAAAATGAGTGGTGACTTCCTCTCTCTCTCTCCTATCTTCCTCCTCTGCCCCTGTCCCACAACTGTTTCTTGCCAGCTGCCTTTCCCTCGGAAATCAAGACTCAACCCTCAGCTGGTGTGGCCAGGCCTTGGGTTAGAGTGATCGGCGTCTAGGATTCAGGGGGAGGGGGAGAAGGCAAGTGCCAAGAGGTGCAAGCTTCCTGACCCCCATGGATATCACTGTGTGGCATATTTAGAAATCCGTGTTAACATTGCTTGGGGTTAAATTGCCTTAAACTTACATTTAGTTTCCCATATGGAAGATACATGGTTTTGTGTAAATCTGTTTTCATTAATAGTTAAGTGTGAGAAGCACACGTGAATAAAACACAGAAGCGTCACGGGGCATAGAGAATCACAAATGAGAGCAGCTCCTCCTAACTCTCAGCCCTGCATATTAACCTCACTGAGGAGAGTTGTCCAGCTCATAACTAACTAGTGATAAATAACACCCTCTATCCTTAAGCTGTAAGCCAGTGTACGTAGGATTTATCTGCTTACACAGGAAAGAGGAATGCAATTACTACACATCGCTTGGATTAAATATAAGAATGCCCTGCCTACTCATAATTTTTATGTAAGTTAGTACTTACCACTTCTGCTGAATCTTACTCATTATTATTTTAGAAAGTATAACTGTCTTTAACTATACAAAGGAAATGCTACGTGACAAAGTAGTTTATGTATACGATGCATTTTGATCAGTGTTATCCCCTTCAACATTCCCATCCTTTGATCTACCCCTTCCCAGTTTAAAATTTTGTGATAGGTACAATGAATTATTATTGATATTCACAATGCTACTGCCACTAAATTATTTGATATAGAAAAACCCACTTGATGAATGGAGTCCCATTGTAGTTTACATTTTCATCCACAGTGCTACTTATAGAGATCTTTCAGTTTGGAGGGTTCTTATAAGACTCTATCTCAGATAAACCAAGATTTAGGACTGCTACTATTGGGAGGATTTTTTAAAAAGATTTTCAACTACGTATAATAAATACATTGCTAGGGAGAGGGGCTCTTCGTAGAGAATTAAAGACATGATCCTTGTTTTGCCTGCTGAAGAAGAAGAAGAGGAGGAGAGCCCAGGAGTTCAGTGCCACCCTGGACCACATGACAGAACCATCTCAAAAGACGAAAATAGAAATAGAGACAAAAGCTTTCACTCCCTGAAAGAAGTAGTTTTGTCATTATTTTTATTTATTTATTTCTAGTGTTCTTTAATTTTAAAGGCAATGTATAGAGGGGTTACAATTACATAACTAAGGTAATGTATACATTTTTTATCAAACATTGTTACCCTTTCTCCTGTTTTTCTCCCACTTTCCCATCCCCCAACTTTTCTCCCCCAAGTTGTAAAGTGCATTTCTAACATACTGTATTGTGAGTAACACTGTTAATCACCCTTTGTCCTTTGTCTCACCATTTTGTTATTCCTGTTCCCTTCCTTAAATCAGATACAATTATATACAAGACACAGTACCAGAATCTAAAACATGACTACAGGGGATAACCCAAAGGAAAACATAACCAAAAAAAAAAAAAAAAGAAAGAAAGAAAAGAAAAAAGAAATAACTTCACAGAGTACATTAAAACAATAACACACTTCTTTTTTCCATATCTTGAAGCTCCTTTCCATGAACATCATTTTATATGGTCATATGTTTATAGTTACTGAGCTATTGTGATCATCTGCTAGGATTATCCTAGACATGTACTAATTATTCCCAATGAGGGAAACCATGGAGTCCATGTTTCTTTGGGTCTGCCTCACTTCACTTAGTATGATTTTTTTCCAAGTCTTTGCATTTCCTTCCAAATGGAATGATGTCATTCTGTCTGAGGAAGCATAGAATTCCATTGTATATATGTACCACATTTCCTTGATCCATTCATCTCCTGAGGGACATCTGGCCACCTGATCTTTGATGAAGGAGCCAAATTTATCAAATGAAGAAAGACAACTTCTTCCATAAATGGTGTTGGAAGTATTGGCTGTACATGTGTAGAAAACTGAAGTTAGATCCTTATATATCATCCCGTACCAGAGTTGACTCCAAATGGATCAAAGACCTCAAGGTAAGAGCAGATACCTTGAAAATATTACAGGAAGGGATAGGGGATACACTAGAGCTCCTTGGCACAATTAAGACTTCCTAAAGAAAGATCCAGAAACACAAGAAATCAAAGAAAGGCTGCAAAAATGGGATTGCATTAAACTGCAGAGCTTCTGCATGACAAAAGACATATGTGGCAAGATAAACAGAAAGCCCGCGGACTGGGAGAAGATCTTCGCTAGCTATACAACAGACAAGGGCCTCATATCAAAAGTATATCTAGAGCTAAAAACAATTACTTATTTGTTTGTCTATCTCTGTAGAGGCTAGGAACGGATTGCAGAGATCAGGCAAAACTGTGTAACTCACTTAATCATAAACTTTACAAGCTCATTACTGTCACAGACATTTCACACATAGGGAAGCTGAGATATATACTCGAAAACATTTCATTTTACACAGTAGCTATATTCAATTGTTCTACCAACTTAAAAATGACTTGAAGCAGAAAATGAATTCTTTTTGAGTGAAAAGATCAACGTAAGTTTGTTTTATAGCTATCTAGTACTCCGAGGTTCACAAAAACCATCTCTATAAAGGCTTAATATAAAATTCAAGCTACTGGGAAGAGAGAGAAGATAGGAAAACAATAACGTGGTCCTGTCCTTCTTTCCTTCTTTTCTTCCATCCTTCTTTCTTTTCTTTGTAGTACCTGGGTTCATTTTGGGCTTTGTGTTCGCCCCTGGCGTTTGCACTACCACACTTCCATACGTCAGCCTGGGTTTTTGCTGGTTAATCAGAGATGGAGTCGTGCGAACTTTTCTACCCTGTCTGACTTCAAACTATGATCCTCAGAATATTACTCTCCTGGAGAACACAAGGTAAGCCACCAGCATTAAGCTGAGACCTTTTTTTTATTAATGAATCACTAAAATCCTTTCCTTCTTTGAATATATTATTTTAACTGAGGAATAATACTAGTTGAAATAAATGTGTCTTTTAAGTATTTTTAATTTATATGAATCACAGTAGGAAATACTTTATATGATAAAGGGATCAAACTTTTTTCTGAAACATGAGGCATTTTAATGTGAAAGAAAAAGAAGACAAAAAGAAGAAGGAAAGAAAGGAAGAAAGAATCAAAAAGTGCAGTTCACAGAGTCTCTTAACTAGCAGAAGAAAACTGG
Organism: Perognathus longimembris pacificus; assembly: GCF_023159225.1. Classification (NCBI taxonomy): domain Eukaryota; kingdom Metazoa; phylum Chordata; class Mammalia; order Rodentia; family Heteromyidae; genus Perognathus; species Perognathus longimembris. Next base: position 85,725,694 of record NC_063165.1, on the reverse strand, counting down.
GAAGGCTAGGCAGTCCGCTTAGGCTGGAAATGATCTGTGGTAATTATAGATATTTCTTAGTTACATAATTACAAGGTTAGCAAGGATATAATCTGAGAACTGAACACAGGCTCCATGTTGGTTATGATTATAGTTTCTTGAGCTACACGGAGAAAATTTAGCAATTTTCAGCAAATTCTCTTATGAGAAGTAGAATGTGTCGAACAGTGGGATGATAGCTGATTACAAGCCTACATGCGTTAGCATGATGCAATATTTTTTAAAAAATGAACGCTAGAGCATCAAATGATGCCTATCCACTTGATCCACACTGGAGCACACTGCTCAAGCCTAACTGTGCCTGTCCTACCCACAGCCTGCAGAGCTGCCATTTCCTGGCTGCCTCGCATACAGTACCCTGTGCAGCTGTGTTCCAGTGTTCTAAAGCACAAGGATTCCTTGGCAGATCCATTTACCTGTCTCTTCTGTCAGGACTGCTGATAAAATTTCACGATGAGCCAAACAGCATTACAATCTTTGGTAGAATCCATGCTTGTACACAGAACCTCCTTGTCTGACTACAAACTACTAAGCGATACCAGAAGATGTAGATGTGTGTGCAACATCCACTTACTCAATGCCGAATCTGTGATCACTGCAACAGCATCAGCCACAAAGCCGTTTCTCTTTGAGAAGCCCTACTTGAAATTCAATGGAAAAAACCAAATACACACATATGATGTGATATATTTTGACAGATTTGTGCTGCTATGATCCATAATGAAAGCAATGAACATATCTCTTAGCACATAACATTTCAATATTTATTCATTTTCCCCATATTTTATTACAAATAATTTCTAAATCATCTTACCCATGGCTTCTATTGTTTAATAACCTGGGACAAAAGTTAATGAAAATGACTGGGGCATTTGTGATGGTCTCTACATTAGAAAGAACATCTCAAGGTAAATAACCATTTTGGTTTTCACATTAATTTCATATCTATTGATAGATACAAAATATTATATTGCATGCCTTCCTAATTACCTCTTAAACTCAATATAGGCATGGCTTCAAAAATATTCTACTTCTTAGAACAGTTCTGGCCTTGAACTCACAATCTTTTGGACTTGTTTGGCTTTCTTGCCTATGGTTGGCTTGCTTTCACTGGTTAATGGAAGTTGGAATCTCACCAATATTTCTGCACTGGCTGATTCTGAATCACAGTATTCCAAATCTCAGATTCTTAAGTAGCTATGATCAAAAGTTTGAGCTGGATTACAGGAGTGGCTAGAATAATCACTGCTTGGTTCCTCTAACATTCTTTTTCTTTTTCTCATTTCCGTATCTTGGAGCTCATTTTGCTTAGCATCAAGCGTCCTTTTATACTGTGCTGGACTTTGAAAAGCCATTCAATTTTGAGCATCTGGTGTGGGTACATTTTTCTTGTAAAACCTCACTACTTGGCTTTAATAAGCTTTTACAGTTTGACCTTTTTGGAAACGACACTGATTCTGTGACTTCAGAACCAGCATTTCCCAAGGCTCGGATTCATGTACTGAACTCTTACTTAGTGTCAGTTTGGGGATGTTTTACACGCTCTTCACTCTAAAATGATTGCACAGCTTCACAGACTCATTTGCGCCTCTCATATTTTCCACTCTTGTGTGCCATCGTTAACCTTTTACCTGTCTTACAACCCTGGAAGCTTACCCTACAGATAGCTAGCAAAAGTACTATACCATGCTCCTGCACTTAAACACTCAATTATTGACACTAAGGTAGTGTCAGTATTTCTTATCCTAACAATAAATATTTCTCAAAATTATAGAAATATTGATGAAAACCTATAAAGAGAAGAAAAGCCAGTTTAGGCCTGCATAGGACTTCAATAGCTCAGTAAATACAAGCAAGAATAGAAAAATGAAATCAAAAGGCTTTGGTATACCAAAGAAACGGCATCCATAATCAAGAGACAACCCACAGAATGGAAGAAAATCATCAGCTACTCAATGGTTAAGGTATTAATATCTATCATATGCTACTCAAAAAATTAAACACTGATAAAAAACAAACAACCCATTTATTATAATGGATGAATAAATGGAATAAACAGTTCTCAGAAGTACGAAACAACTAATAAGTACATGAACACTCATCAACATTCTGATCCATAAAGCAAATGAAAATAAAAACAACATTGAGTTGATATTGACTCTCAACTCAGAGTCACTGTCATCAAGAAAATAAATAACAACAAATGCAGGTCAGAAGGTGAGAAAAAAGGATAATTTATACTTTTTGGTGAGAGAATAACTAGTATAACCACTTTGAAAATAAGAATGGCGGTTACTCAAAAATCTGAAACTAGACCTACCATTTGATTGCGCTATATCACTCTTGGGCATTCATCCAAAGGAATGTGAATCAACACACAAGAGAGATAATTACACTCCCAGCTTTGTAGTGTCATTACTTAAAATGGTCAAGATACAAGATCAGTCCTCAAAAAGCTAAAACTAGAACTGCAATACAGTACCCTTCATGGGCATCTACCTGAACAAATACAAAGGCAAATCAACTTAAAAAACAAGTACACATATAAATCTCCTAATTAGGAGGGGAGGGGAAGGAAGGAGAGGCTTTAAGAACGAACAAGGAGTGAACTTGCTTGAGTCAGCAGAGAGTGGTGACAATATTGTCCATGTAAATGGCACTGAACAATCACAAGGTGAGCTTCCTTTTGCCTTCTACAATGCGAGACCCATTCATCCATTTGCTCGTTTTAATTCTCAAAATTATATGTAGAAATAAACAATAGTTAGGCAGATAAAATAAAGCATGACTTAAATCCCAGCACTCAGACAGCAAAGGTAGAATTTGGGGCTAGCTGTGGTTACTCAGTGAGACCTATTCCAAGAGAAACAAAGAGAAAACGGAGAGAAAATACAAAAAGGGAGGAAGGAAGAAGGAAAGGAGAGGGCGAATAGGGACAACCTGCCTGTGACAGTCCCTCTTCCATGGTCTGAGCTCTGTCTGGCTAGGCGAGGTTGCCTTCCTCTGTCCCACTTTAGGTTTAATGCGTGCGTGAGGCACGCCACAGCTCTTTTATCTGTTGGTTATTTTTCAGATCAGCTCCCTTTATGCCCGGGCTGACCGGGATGGTTCTCCTATTTGCCCTGTGATGTTGGGATGGCAGATGGCAGGTGCGTACCACCAAGCCAGCCATTACGCTTCCCTGTTAATTGGTGGGTGTGTGAACCACGATACCCAGACATCAGGGTACAAACTTTTTTTTTTTTTTCCAACTTTGGCCTCTGACTATAATGTCCTGAACTCTGCCTCCCAATTAGCTAGGATTGCAGGAGTGAACCACTGTGACCAGCTTCAATGGATATTTCAACAGGAGTTTCTCGTGAAACACACCCTCTCTGCAAACATTTTTAAAGCAGTCCATTTTTGCATAGTTAAAAATTTATAATACACTGGGATTTTAAACTTATTATTAATTTATCACAATTTAATTCATTCAAACTTGTCAAGATTTTCCGTCTCTAGTACTATATGCCTTTGAGTGAACTTGGGAACTTTAGTATCATCTTGTTTCACAGATAAAATGGAAAAGAACAGTCAATTCTATTCCTGTCTTCTCAAAAGTCTTTTCACTACAATTGTGTTTATTTCTGAGAAAAACTGAAAGGAAGTCCTACATTACTTTGATCTTGAAAGCTTTCCTTTTCCTCCTTCAAGCTATATGGTACATCTATCAAAATGTGTTGGCATTAAAATATTTCTTAAGAATTATAATTGTAAGTTATCTTATAATAGGGAATAGATGGCAATTTGATATAATGCACAATCTTTCTTTTAGGTGTTGTTTTAAATTGTTTGACCAGACTTCAAGAATGTAAACCGTAGACAGCCTAAACTATAACTATTACCGTGCCTCGCTTTCAGTCAGATCTCCTAACTCTGATGCCTATACCAGCCATCGCTCCTTTGAGCAGAAAATTGTGTGCTCTTGAGATTACTTTTTCCTCTCACTCTGAACACACACTAAAAACATTTCTTAAACTCAACTGTGCTAATATATCTTTTATACCTGATCCTCACTTTCATTTTCAGCTTTAATCTTTTATGTAAAAGAAGACTGATTATTTTCCTCTCAAATTAAAACTTCATCACTTTTGAAAGCTTATTTTTCCAATAACTGCTCTGTTCAAGGAATATGAATTTTCAGCTATGATAAAATTCCAGTTTTCTCTTCATGACTTACATTAACAAAAGAAGTACCATCACATTGGGGCATATACAGGACCATTTCACTGAACATACATATCATCTGTTATTAGCACATATTTCATATGCTAATTATATTGCTATGATATTAAAATGTTTCTTTTTGTAATTATTCATTGAAGTTTTGAAAACTCAGCTAGAAAAAGTATTTCTCAAGAAATGCAGTGTATTTTCCCTTTGTTTACTCATTGGCATTACTAAGAAGAGTGTAAACATACATGTGTAACTAAGAACTGTTTTAGAATATATAAAGTATATGAACAAACACATACACATATCTTACAAAGAATACATATGTGTGTGTGTCAGTGTGTATACAGTATATAGAAAACGTATCTATAGATGTTGGTATTCTTAGAGTTTTTCATCCTTATGTCTATGAATCTATGTACCTATCTACTTATCTCTTTATCCATTAGGAAAGACAGTTTCCACACCTCCAATTACTGTTTTTGTCTATAACCCATGGGAAAAAAAATAGCCTGGGAAAATGCTGGGAAGTGCCTCAGGTTGTCAAAGCTACTATGAGTCAGATGTAAATAAGGTGCTAAAAGCAGAATCTTAACCATCTTAAAACTCTCTTACATATTACTAAACATTTGAAATATCTAAATCACCCGGCTAGCTAGATTTTACTATGTGGCAAATCTTAGTGATTTCATATTTCCTGAATTCTTCATTAGCTTGAGCTAAGAAAAAACAAGAACCCTTGAATATTTTAAATGTCTGAAACACTTAATATAGATAAGAATATTGCTATAAAAGCTGACGCCAGCATTTAATTAATGTTAACTGTTGTTACTGGGCTGCTGACTCTGTTAATGTTTATCCTTAATGACATTAAATTACAACACAAATTATTTTGCTAGGATTTTACTCCATTTGAAGTCCCTGAGGAGCTCCCAAAGAAAGTGCTTACTCTGAACTACATAGAACAATTTTCTTTCAAAATCTAGGCACATTTGTCTCTATAAGGACACAATCATCTCTGTAACGTCCAGTGGTACTAATGGTCTAAATACCAGTGATTTTGTCTAAAATACTGCAGTGACAAGACAAATGCTCTTGCATTTACAAGCTCTATAAAACATCCAGGCAATTGTCAGTCAATCCATTTCAGTCCTGCATTCAAGCAGTGGCCTAGGAATTCCCCCATGATGCGGTTGCTGCCAATGCTTGTCTGCAACACTGTGTCCACCAAGAATCATTTTCTCACCAGTAAAACATGGTGGTCTATTTAAAACTGAAAGGTATAACCCTGATTCCTAACCCACTATTCCAGATTCCCTTTATCTTGATCTATAAATCTTCTTTTGGAGGCTGGGAATATGGCCTAGTGGCAAGAGTGCTTGCCTTATATACATGAAGCCCTGGGTTCAATTCCCCAGCACCACATATAGAGAAAAGGTCAGAAGTGGCGCTGTGGCTCAAGTGGCAGAGTGCTAGCCTTGAGCAAAAAGAAGCCAGGGACAGTGCTCAGGCCCTGAGTCCAAGCCACAGGACTGGCAAATAAATAAATAAATCTTCTTTTTCCATAACAGTCATCAAACTATAGCATGCCATACAATGCAAATATTTCATATGTCTAATGTGTGATTGTGTGTTCTCCATATGAGATATAACTACTTTCGGGATATAACTATTTTCACTATCTTTTTTGTCCTTAGACATACTATAGAGTGCCAAGAAAAATCTAAGGAATACAATAGTCATTTATTAAAGTCCTTTAATAGGTGGGTAGATGGATAAATAAATCTCATACATTTTAATTCAACAACTATTTTAGTGACCATTCATTTACATACGTAACTCAGAAATGAAATGACAATTTTAATGAAGTAAATAAAAATGTTTATATGGTTAACAACTTAACCTTGATGGAATCACGTAATTATTAGTCAGTTGAAGCTGAGTGCTGAAATCCTAGTTACTTGAGAGGCTGAGAAAAGGATGATCATGTTTCAAGGCTAGAGGTAAAAGAAAAGTTTGCAAGATCTCTTTTCAACCCATTCTTGGGTAGAGTGATAAGCACCTGTTATCCAAAGATATATGAGAGGCTGTGTTAAGGAAGATCACAGTTCAAGACCAGCCCAGGCAGAAACATTCATGAGAATTCATGTCAACAGAGGGAAGCTGTAAGAGATAGAAATTGCCTGTCATCCCAGCAACTGCAGAAAGCCTACAACAGTTGGATGGCGGTCCAGGTATTCAGCCAGGTAGGGAGAGCCTACCTCAAAAATCCAGTCAAAAGAAAAAGAAACAGAGCTGGAAGGAGTGCTTAGTGATAGTAATCTTGCTTATCAAGTACAAATTACTTAATTCATATCCAAGTGTTGCCAAAAGCTATATTAGCTACCAGTTTCACTGTAGTTCTGTCCGTTTCCAGACTGATGAAGTTTAAAGCACAGGGTATTTGGTTTATATCTGTAATCCTAGCTACCCAAAATGCTGACAGCTGAAAGATTGTGGCTCAAGGGCAGCTGGGGTAGAAGTTTCCGAGATCCAATTTCAAAAACAGCCAGCAAAAAAGAGGGCAAGAGCTAAGACTAAAGTGTTAGAGCACTAGAGGAACAATCACAAAGCCTTGCGTTCAAATCCCAGTAGTGAAAAACAAAAGGAAGAGACAAAATATATACTTGGAGTTCTTTTAAATAAAAAAAGTGATTTTGAAAAAAATGTAAAAAGCCATGTATTTGGAGAAAACATTTCCATTTGATGTAAAACTACAATAGAACTATGCAAAACACAGCTATTCCTGTCCTTAGAGTGAATTATTTAGAAACTTTATTTTTCCGTTTCCAAACTTCTATTGCTAGATAAATCTCAGATCAAATAGTGACAAATAGAAATGAGACATTATAAAACCTCTCAAAAATATTCCTATTATATGTTGATAAGCCCAGAAAAAATGTGACAGATCTTGAGACCACTTATGTGAGCATTCAGAGTACCAATGGCTTATCTGTGTGTGAGAACTCTATTAGCTTGTCAGGAATCAGAGCCTGTGACAGGCTTGGGAAGATTTAATTCCTTGTGTGGGAAGAAAAACAATGATGTTGGATTTTTATATGTAAAATCAATGAAGAAGACATCAATGAATCAATCTTATACATAATTAGCTGTGATTTTTCACTAGGAAAATGGTAAGACAAAGATGAAAGAATTTTTTTTAATGATGAGAACTGAAAGAAACAAGATGTAAAATATACAAACCCAAGTAGAAAACCTGCTGAATTCTGAGTCTGGTGAGACCACCAGAGAGACAGATTTCCCCATAGAGCAGAGTATGGATAGGTGCCAACAGGATTATTTTAAGGCTATAAACAGTTACTTAGTTCTTGTACCAATTGGCACATGTTTAACTAGTGAGGTAAAATAAAATCCACAATAAACATCCTTCCACTTTGGGTCTATAGCTCAGCAAATACTTGATAAAACCTCTTAATATGCAAGGCTTTTTAGAGGTTCTTCATTTCTTAGTCAATAAATGCCATAGCTTCTTCTAAGTATTGAGCTTGGTGAATACTTCATTTCTCATGGATTATCTAAAATGTTTAGGGATCTGAAGTGAATTAGATAGTATATCTGAAATGTTACATAATACAAAAGATCTCTCATGGAAGAGCAAATACAGTGTTAGATATTAACTGAATCTACAATGTCCCAAAGAATCACAAAACCTGTATAGTTAATCTCTTATTGAAACCCTCCAATTAAAAAATAGAAACTATTTAAATTTCTTCTCTTACAGCTATCATGCTGTTTTTTTGTCTCATCGAAAATTGTAAATGTGCATCTTATAAGAAAAGAACTCTTTGTGGTAGTTATAAAATCTGTCTCAAATCATATCACTACTCACAAATGGATTTAATGAGCATGAAAGTCTTTCTATTAGCTAGAAATCCAACATGTCAGATGTACTTTCCGCTCCTTCTGTGATTTTAACTTAAACAAAAAAACTTGAAAAAGACAACCTATTTTGTGGTATTTTTCTACAATGCAACTGAAAATTACTCTTGTGGAATTAGTGTTTTGCATAACTTTATGATTTGTGTTACTATTAGTGTGTGTATGTGTGTGGGGGGAGGGGTGCTGGCCCTGGGGATTGAATCAGGACATGGTGTTATCCCTGGGCTCTTTTGCCCAAGGCTATCATTCTATCACTTGAGCTCTTCCACTTCTGTCTCACTGGAGGGTAACTGGAGATAAGAGTTTCACAGACTTTCTTGCCCCAGCTGGCTTCGAAATACAATCCTCAGATCTCAGACTCCTGAGTAGCAAAGATTACAGATATGAGCCACAACTCCCAGTTAGCACCATTACCTTTGTTTGCTATGTTTCATCTACAATTGTATGCTTCTCTTCAGACCCAGTAACAACCCAGACATGTATCTATTAGTGCCACACATTTTGTACTGTTTATAATCTTTTAATTGCTTGCTACATTGTGATATCCTGCAGACTTGGTATATTCGTTTTAGAGATATTTGCTATCTAGTAAAAGTTGAGCCCCAATGATTTTTTGATGGCGGAACCTAGTTTTTATTCTATGTCCACATCTTATACCATGAAATCCAGGGAAAGGTGGCATCTCTTGTGGCCCAGATAAAAACAGGGATTATAACTAATCATTATAGTTCCTCTCTATTTCCAGTAATGGGTTTAGTCATGGGTATTAGACATAAGTCAGAAGCCAGAGGAAAGGATAAAGCCATGTGGAAAAGGTTTAAGCCTCCAAAAAAAAAAAAAAAAAAAAAAAAGAAAGATACAAGAAAGAATTGCCTGAACTCCTTTGAAGACTTTTGACCATGAAGGAGTTTGCCAGAGACACTAAAAATAGGAAAGGAATCTGTTTTCCTCCTTGTGTTATTTAGACTCTGATCACGTGTCTTTTGAGTATGAAAATTTACTGATTGACTTTATGTTAATTCTAACTTACTGGAGTTTTCTGATACTTGATATCTAAAGTACCTAAAACCCATAGGGATTTTCATTGTATTGAGTCATCAAATATATTACAAAAATAAACTTTGGATTTCTGTGTAGAGTATAGGTTTTTTCATAGTATCGAATAAACAAATACATTTAAAAATAATAAACATTGGATCCTGTTGCAGAGTATGAACATGAAAATTTGGCAGAAATATTCATTCATTCAAGAAACTTATTATAGGATGACTGAAATAGAAGCTGCAATGTGAACTTCCAATAATCAAAGTTCTAACAGGTGAAGTGTATTATAAAGACAAGGGGATTTGATCCTCACTCCCTTGTGAGCAATGGATTTCTACATTGAGAAAGAAAAAAAGGACCAGAATATTCAATTGCTGTTACTTTACATTTGTATTATTGAATGTAAGGGACAGTGCCATATATAAAGCAAGCATCACATAGTTATTTATAATTTTGGCTACTAGTGGATGAAGCCTCAAAATCTGTTCACATAAAGCTTCCTCTCTGATATGCAATACATTGATTCTGACCAGCCTGGTTCATTTTCAAGCTCTGGTTCACAGACATCACAGAGTCATCAAAAGCAACAGATTTACACCAAGTTCTACACGAAGAAAATACTGTGCTATGTTCACATCAGGACGCATTCCCTTTAGTCAAATGTTACTATAGATTGTACCAGGTAAGGAAGAAAGAGACTGTTGTGTGATAGAATGCCTTATAATTTTGTTTCATAGCCAACAGCCAAGTCGGAAATTGAAGTACACAGATATATGAAAGCTTTATTATTCATATGCAAATGCTTCCTGCAAGAATTCATTAACCCAATTAATATATGAATCATGTTATTCATGAGTTTTCTCTCATTTTCAATAGTAATGCTAAAATAAATATACTAGAACTAAAACAACCAGGTTTCTTTCAGAAATATTTGCATCTGTTAAAAGTGAACAAAAGAAAATGAGAAAGCTAATAAATGAAGCTTAAAATGTATATATATATTTTTGTGTTAGTGTCTCAAGGTTTTTCCAGGACCAGCTTTGGGCTGTCATTCTAAAAATACCTCCCTGAATGGCTTGGATTACTGCTATGCAGAATCACACCAAGCCTGTTTATTGCCTTCGAATCACTAATTCTATGAGTACACAGGCATTCTATATTATTAGTGTAGAAAACATCTCCCTGGTAATATGTTCATCACAATATTTTTATAAGACAATTCAACACGAAAATCATTGTCAAATCATAAGGGAAATGATTACAGCAATTATTGTTAGACTGGAACATTGCTGAGTAAATTGTTTCCATATTCCTCCCCTTCATTTTCCTGGTACAAATTGAAAGCTCAGAAATAGTACTGCACTCGTTGGTGCTTTTTTTATTCCTTCAACAACTATGTATTGTATAATATCAGTTTTGGACTTTTGCTAGGCGTGGTGAGGTAGGAAGAATATCATGTAGATTTGTCTTCAGGGAGTCATAGCTGGTGATGCAGTTCATGTCAGGAAAAAGTAAAGCATGCATGTACGATTCTGGAGTCCAAATACTCTATCAGTGGTTCATAAAAGCTTATTGAGTAGATTGTGGAAACACAGACATGGATAAAGGATGAAAGAAGGAAAGACAGGAATTCTCTCAATCTGAAGAACCAGAGGAAGTCAGTGAATGACTTAGTCAGGTAAGTGAGACGATTTTTCTCTGCTGGGGAAAATATTAGGGGAAATAAGGAACTTGAAGGGAATCAAAAAATATTCAGTAAGAGAATCAATTAACTTGGAGGAAGATGATGACTGGGGAGAATATTCCAAACATTCTTTTTTGTGATGTACATTTTTCATGTTGGAAAATTTCTACAGATGCTTTTATGTTGTCCTTTCTGAGATTTTTTTGAAAGTATATTTTTATGACACAGATATATGAATACATTATTATTTAGCTTGTAGAATACAAAAGGCATCTTTATAAAATCTAATTTAAAATCACCTTAATTACACTAAGCAGCTATTGAAATCATATAAATTAAATGTACATATAAAAGAGGTCTCTTCTTCATCAAGAAAGAAAGTATAGTTGTCTTTTCTGTGTGGGTAAGTCCTCATTTTTAATTAGAGATAGAGATACAAGTGAGTCATGGTGGAGACTGTACTACCTGTTGCTAAAGCCTAAGAGCCAATCTGATGTTCACAATTCTCTCAGGACAGGAAACCTCAAAACACTCAGAGGAAAAACAAAGGAGATCGCTTCGGGTCTACTCTCTAGAGAGGCCCACATGAGTGAAATAAGCATTGTCTTTGAAATGTTTCCTTGCCTTCCTCTTCTTCATTCCTTACGTGAAAAGACACTGGAAAAGAATCAGGAGAAAAGTTTGAAAGAGAGTCTCTTCTGAGGTGTTCAAACACAAAGAATAACAAAAGAAAAATGTCATAGTTTAATTCATTTTGATTGTCATATACACCATCACTGCTTTCTACACTTTTCACTTGGATTTGTTATTAACAGGGGAGCTATAATACTGGGTAAAATGACACTTCAGATTGTGTTGAGGAGTTGTCATTTCCTAAAAGATTTTGTTAACAATTCTATTAACACATAAATATCATTGGAGCAAGGGCAAGACTCACAAAATTATTTCTCTAGATGCAGAAATAGCATTTGATAAAATCTAGCACCCATTTATGATAAAAGCTTTGAAGAAACTAGGATTCCAGGGAACATTCCTGAATCTAATAAAGCTGTCTATGACAAACCCACAGCAAGCATTATACTGAATGGTGAAAACTTAAAGCCATTTTCTCTAAAATCAGGAGCAAGACAAGGTTGTCCACTCTCTCCTCTCCTGTTCAACATAGTACTAGAGTTCCTAGCTAGAGCAACAAGGCAAGAGGAAGACATAAAGAGGATCCAAACAGGAAAAGATGAAGTCAAACTCTCTCTCTCTCTGAAAATGACATGATCCTGTATCTTAAAAACCCCATAGACTCTATTCCCTAGTTACTTGAGCTGATCCAAAACTTTGGCAAAGTAGCAAGCTATAAAATAAATCCTCAAAAATCAATGGCTTTTCTATTTGCCAACTACCCGAAGAGTGAGGCTGAAATCAGGAAAGCAACTACTTTCGCAATAGCATCAAAAAAAAAAAATTACTTAGGAATAACCGTAACCAAAGAAGTGAAAGACCTCTATGATGAGAACTTTAAAAACCTGAAGAGGGAAATTAAGGCAGAAGTAAGGAAATGGGAAAACCTCTCATGCTCCTGGATTGGGAGGATCAACATTGTGAAAATGGCAATATTGCCAAAAGCTACGTACAAATTCAGTGCAATAGTCATCAATATCCCAGTACCATTCTTTGATGAAATAGAGGAAGCAATCCAGAAATTCATATGGAACAATAAAAGACCCAAATAGCAAAACCAATTCTAAGTAGAAAGAACAGTGCTGGAGGAATTTCAATACTAAACTTCAAGCTGTATTACAAAGCTATAGTAAGAAAAACAGCTTGGTATTGGCACGAGAACAGGCCTCAGGACCAATGGAACAGAACTGAAGACCCAGAAATGAACCCACAGAACTATGCCTACTTAATCTTTGATAAAGGAGCTAAAAAATAGGATGGAACAAAGACAGCCTCTTCAACAACTGGTCCTGGCAAAACTGGTTCAACACCTGTAACAAACTAAAAATAGATATTTATATATCACCCTGCATCAAAATTAATTCCAAATGGATCAAAGACCTCGAGGTAAAATCAGATAAGTTGAAAACACTACAATAAGGAACAGGAGAAATGCTTGGGATTTATTATTATGCTTGGCAACAGAGAAATGCTTGGCACAGAATGAAACTTTCTTCATAAAGGCCCAGAAATGCAACAAATCAAAGAAAGGCTCAACAAATGGGATTGCATCAAACTGCAGAGCTTCTGCACAGCAAAGGACATAGCTTGCAAGATAAACAGAAAGCCACAGACTGGGAGAAGTTCTCTACCAGCCATACAATGGACAAAGACCTCATATCTAAAATATATGCAGAACTCAAAAAATTAAATTCCTCCAAAACAAATCCTCAAAGAACCAATGTCCCCCTCAACAAATGGGCTAAGGACCTAAAAAGAGACTTCTCTGAAGAGGAAATGAGATTGGCCAAGAGACAAATGAAGAAGTACTCTATGTCACTGGCCATAAAAGAAATGCAAATCAAAACAACACCAAGATTCCACCTCACCCAAGTAAGAATGTCTATTATCAGGAAAACTAAGGATAACAAATGCTGGAGGGGATGTGGCCAAAAGGGAACCCCACTACATTGTTGGTGGAAATGTAAACTGGGTCAGCCACTCTGGCAAGCAGTATGGAGATTCCTCAGAAGGCTAAACATAGACCTCTGCTACAACCCAGCAGCCCCACTTTTGGACATCTACCCAAAAGATTACAAACAAGAACACACTAAAGCCACCAGCACAACAGTGCTCATCACAGCACAACTTGTCATTGCCAAAATATGGAACCAACCCAGATGTTCCTCAATAGACAAGTGGATCAGGAAAATGTGGTACATATACACAATGGAATTCTATGCCTCTATCAGAAAGAATGACATTGCCCCATTCATAAGGAAATGGAAGAACTTGGAAAAAAAAATCATGCTAAGTGAAATGAGCCAGACTCAAAGAAACATGGACTCTATGGTTTCCCTCACAGGGAATAATTAGCACAGGTTTAGGCTGGTCACAGCTGAGGATCACAAGAGCCCAATAGCTATGCCCTTATGAACACATAAGATGATGCTAAGTGTAATGGACTCCATGCTATGGAAACAATTGGAATATCATTTTTGTAATTATTTTCAACATGCCATGTAAAACTGTATCCTATTTTTCTCTCATATTTTCTTCCTGTGGTTTTTACCCCTGCTATCACTCTATCTGATCTTAGTATCCTGGATACTGTATACAGGGGTATTAGAACTAGGGAAGGGAAAGAGAATACCAAATTTAAGAGACAAAGAATAAAAAGAGAAACGACTCCAAAAGCAATACTTACAAAACCATTTGGTGTAAACCAACTGAACAACTCATGGGGGGAGAAGAGGGGCTAAGGGAGGAGGGAGGCATGGGAAAAATGAGGGAGGAGGTAGAAAGTTGAACAAGAAATACACTTACTGCCTTACATATGAAACTGTAACCCCTCTGTACTTCACTTTGACAATAAAGGAAAAAAATAAGAAACACACACACACACACACACACACACACACACACACACACACACACAGTCTCACTGGCTTTTCTGTCCTGGGTAGATCCCAACCTTGATCCTCAGACTTCTCTCCCTGAGTAGCTGGGATTACAAGCATGAGCCACTAGTCCTGGGCTCAATGACACTTTTAGATATTAGAAATATACGAACCAATGCAACAGCCATACTTACAAAACTTTATGCTATACACTACCTGTATAACTCATGGGGAGAAGGGGAAATGAGGGAGGAGGTAACAAGTTGGATGAGAAATATACTCACTGTCTTACATATGAAACTGTAACCACTCTGTACATCACTTTGTTTTTTTTTTTTTTTTTTTTTTTTGGCCAGTCGTGGGCCTTGGACTCAGGGCCTGAGCACTGTCCCTGGCTTCTTCCCGCTCAAGGCTAGCACTCTGCCACTTGAGCCACAGCACCGCTTCTGGCCGTTTTCTGTATATGTGGTGCTGGGGAATCGAACCTAGGGCCTCGTGTATCCGAGGCAGGCACTCTTGCCACTAGGCTATATCCCCAGCCCTCTGTACATCACTTTGATATGTGTGTGTATACATATAAATACATATATATAATCTGGAGTCATTCTCCAACATTTGTTGTAGCACAAGTTTTTTTAAATTATGTTAATGTGATGTACAGAGGGGTTTCAGTTACATAAGTCAGGTAATTAGTACATTCCTTTTTTAAGTGTCACCTCGTCCCTCACTCTCCCAAATAATATATATATATATATATATATATATTTTTGGCCAGTCCTGGGGCTTGGACTCAGGGCCTGAGCACTGTCCCTGGCTTCTTTTTGCTCAAGGCTAGCACTCTGCCACTTGAGCCACAGCGCCACTTCTGGCCGTTTTCCATATATGTGGTGCTGGGGAATCGAACCGAGAGCTTCATGTGTAGGAGGCAAGCGCTCTTGCCACTAGGCCACATTCCCAGCCCCAGTGCAATTCTTTTTGAAAAGCATCATCTCTTCCCTCATTTTCTTCCAGTATTTTCCTTTTCCCTCCAGACTCCCTCCCCCACAAGTTGAATTGTTCATTTTCATCATAATCTCTAGCTAAATTACTTCACACTTTGTCCCCACATTTCTGTCCTTTCCCCTTACTTTCCCCAAACCAGATAAATTTGCATACAAGACAAAAGGTACAGAAATCAAAAACAGCGACAAAAGGGAATGCTGTAAACCAAGAGAAAATAGGGGAAAACAAACAGAAAACAATGCACTAGAAAAGCTCTTGTTTCCATTTTTTGGAGTTCATTTCAAGAAGCATCATCCTGTATGATCATATGGAAATAGTTATTGAGCCCTCTGATCATCTCCTAAGCATATCTTCCTTTGGTCTTACTGTGTGAATGTTTAAAATCCTGTTTAATTTATTATGTCCAAGTGTAATTTTTTGTCTTTTACTATTCATTGTAGATTTATAGGCACATTCTAATTATTAAAAATGATGGAAACCATGCAACCTATGTTTCTTTGGGTCTGGCTTACTTCACTTATAATTTCTTCCAAGTCTTTCCATTTCCTTATGAATGTTACAATAGCATTCTGTCTGATGGGTGAGTAGAATTGCATTGTGTATATATGCTGCATTTTTTGGATCTATTCATGCACTGAGGAGCATCTGAGCTGATTCTGTATCTTGGCTATGGTAAATAATGTTGCAGTGAACATGGTTTTGCTGGTAGCTTTAGTGCAGCATTTTTGTGTGTGTGTTCATGTGGATAAACGGCCAGGACTGGGATTGCTGGGTAATAGGGGAGCTCTGGGTTTAGTTTTTTGAGGAACCTCCATGTGGCTTTCCAGAATGGTTGAACAAAGTCTGCATTCCCACCAACAGTGTGATAGTGTTCCCTTTTGGCTACATGCCCACTGGCATCTAGTAATGTTAGTTTTCTTGACAATGGCCACTCTAACTGTGACGAGGTGAAATCTCAATGTTGTTTTCATTGCATTTCTTTTCTGGCCAAAGATGATGAACATCTCTTCATTTGTTTATTGGTCATTTTACTTCTTCTTCTGAAAAGTCTCTCTTTAACTCTTTAGCTCGTGTATTAACTGGTCTGTTTTTCCTTTGAGAACTTATTTGGGGGGGAGGAGTTCAATTTTTTTTAGCTTAAGCAAATTTTAGATACGAGGCATTTGTCTGATTCATAGCTAGTAAAGATCTTCCCCCATTCTGTAGGCTTTCAATTTAACTTTCTGGCAATGTCTTTTGCCATGCAGAAACTCTACAGTTTGATGCAATCCCATTTATCAATTTATGATGTAGATGAAACTGAGTATGTTAAGCTTCCTTCCAAAATATGAATAATATGAATGACTTTAGCAAGACCAGATTATCTGGAGGACTATGTCTGAAAGGACCTACAATTCAGGCTTCATTATTACAGGAGAAATGCTATCCTTAATGCAAGACACCTGCAATAAATATTACTTGATATTGTTTCTAGAGGTCCAACCATTCTGTAAATGGATATTAACATATATGACAATTTGTTACAGACTACTCTACAGTCACCAAAAATATCACTGTTACTGAGTCACTTTCTGCTTATACCATACCATATTAAAGTCAAAGGTTAATTGGAGTTTTCATATTAATATAAGTTATTCAATTTTGGTTCATTTTTCCCAGAAGGAGATCATCATATATAAGACTATATATAAGGACTTTTATGAAGTAGAGTGCTGGTGACTTATACCTGTAATCCTAATTACTCAGGAAGTGAGATTTGAGGATTGTGGTTTAAAGCTGGCCCATACAGGAAAGTCCATACGACTCTTATCTCCAATAAATTACTCAAAAATAAATGAAGCAAATCGAAATGAATTCCAAGAATTGGAAACAAGAGATTCTTTTTATGTCCTGTGTGGAGGACATATGTCCTGTATTTCTTTTTTTCTTTCTTTCTGTTTTCGTTTTCTGTACCCTTTGTCTTGTATGTTATCTGATCCATGGAAGGGAAAGTAAATTACAGAAACAGCAGGACAGGGGATGAACTAATGCGACAATGATACTCAGTAGACACTATGTTCAGAATTAACTTTACAACTTCAGGGAAGGGGAGTGAGGAATGGTAGCTGGAGAAAATGAGGGAAGGGGTAAAAATGTTTGAAAAGCAATGTACTCATTACCTTACTTATGTAACTGTAGCCTCCCTGTTCATCACCTTTACAATATTTTTTAAATAAAAGTAAAGCCAGAGGTAACATGATAAACTGCACAGGAAGCTAGGCATTCAAACACAGTAAAAATCAAATGAGAGGCTAGGAATATGGCCTAGTGGTAGAGTGCTTGCCTTGTACACATGAAGCCCTGGGTTCAATTCCTCAGCACCACATATACAGAAATGGCCAGAAGTGGCGCTGTGGTTCAAGTGGCAGAGTGCTAGCCTTGAGCAAAAAGAAGCCAGAGACAGTGCTCAGGCACTGAGTTCAAGCCCCAGGACGGGCAAAAAAAAAAAAAAATCAAATGAGGATGTTCTTAGGAAAGGAAAACGAAGGTGCAATGTCTATGTGCCTCTGATCATATAAAACAATATTTATTGAAACGAACTCCAGGAAATGGAAACTGGGGTTTTGTTTTTTGTTTTCTTTCATTTTTGTCTTGCTTGTTTGTCTCTCTTGGGAGGGTAAAGGGGCACAGAAATGGAGGGACAAAGGATGAACAAATGCAGCAGTCGTACTAGACACTATGTTGAAAATGAACTGCACAACTTGTGGGTGGAGACAGGAGGAAAACATAACTAGGATTATAGGAGTGAGCCCCCTGCTTCTGACTGCCCTCACAACTTTAAATACTTTGCTTCCCTCACAGTTTTATTGAAATAAAGAGTTCTTATTAATATCTAAAGTTATTGTTTTTATCTTTTTTCCTTTATCATATCAAAATTAATAGCTAAATAATGAGTTCTATAGAACATAATTTTATTTAACATGGAATATAAAAATTCTTCAGAATTACTTCATAGATGTTATAAATCGTGTGTGTGTGTGTGTGTGTGTGTGTGTGTGTGTGTGTGTTAGTAGTAGTATTAGGGCCTGAACTCAGGGCCTGGGAACTCTTATTTAGCTTTTACTCTCAAAGCTGGGGTCTTCTCTACTGAAATATTTGACTTTTTTTAAAAGCTGTGATGTGCTTTTAATTTATTTTTTATTCAAACCATCCTATGGTAGGCTCTATTTCAAGTTTAGTAGTGGGTGATACCTTTAAGAAAAACATAAAATATACACGCAACTGTGGTGCGGTACATATCTCACTTAAACATGATCCTGGGTTCTAGCCTCAATATCACAAAACTAAAAGTAAGCAAGGACAATAACCAAAGGCCAAAGAGAGCACTGTTCCCTGTTTGTAAGTACCATTACTATTATTTGTACATCCTGAATGTCAAAGTAGAACCCAGTAAAAGAAAGGGTAAGTTTGAAGCTGGTTATAGGTTATATGGAAAATATAAGCTGATTGTAAGAAATGTAACTAGCATGGCAAAGAACAAAGCTAACAAGATCATTAGAAACTCCACAGAACTGGAGACGATTTTAATCAGCTATGCATCAGACAAGGGCCTCATATCCAAAATATACTTAGAGCCCCAAAAATTAAACCAACCCCAAAAATAAACCCTCAAAGAAACAACAACCCAATTAATAAATGGGCTAATCACTTAGAGACTTCTCAAAGAAAGACGGATGGCCAATAGATGCATGAAGAAAAATTCACCTTCTCTGGCCATAAAGGAAATGCAAATCCAAACAACTTTGGGGCTCTACCTCATCCCAGTTAGAACGGCCATTATCAAGAAAACTAACAAAAAAAATGGTGGTGGGGATATCACTCAAAGGGAGCTCTTTTAAATTGTCAGTGGGAATGTAAAATTGTTCAACCACTCTGCAAAGCCATATGGAGGCTCTTCAAAAAACTAAACATAGAGGTTCCTCTATGACTCCATTTATCCAAAAGAAGACAAGCAAGGCACACTAAAGCTACCAGCACAATCATGTTCACTGCAGCATTATTTACCATAGCCAAGATACGGAATCCGCTCAGATGCCCCTCAGTGGATGAATGGATCAAGAAAATGTGGTATATACACAATGCAATTCTACTCACCCACCAGAGAGAATGCTACTGTAACATTCATAGGGAAGTGGAAAGACTTGGAAAAAAATTATAATAAGAAGGCAGACCCAAAGAAACATAGGTTTCATAGTTTCTGTCATTCATGGTAGCTAGAATATGCCTATAAATCTACAAGTAAACGAGATGGTAAAAGACAAAATACACTGAGACATGACCAATTATACAAGTCTCTAGGCCTTCAAATACAATAGAATCAAAGGATGATATTAGGAACACAAAGCTGCAATACCTATGTGCAACTGCTTGTATAAAATAATTATTGAAATGAACTCCAGGAAATGGAAACAAGGTCTTTTTCATGGTTGACATTTTTCTTTTCTTCTTGTCATGTTTGTTCAGTTATCTGTCCTTGGGAGGGCAAGGGGGACACGGAAGTGGAGGGACAGAAGGTGAACAAATGTAGCAGTGGTACTCAATAGACACTATGTTGTATATGAACTATGCAACTTTGGGGTGGGAACAGGAGGGAAAAACTAGCATAAATTGAGGGAAGGGGTGACATTGTCCAAAAAACAAATGTATTCTTTACCTGACTTTTGTTACTGTAACCCCACTATATCACCTTTAAAATAACAATAAAAATGCAAATGCATGAAAGGAAAAAAATAATATGAGCATCATACTCCCCAGTTGAAATGAACTTTAAGCTAAGCCCTATCCCAGTAACTCTGCATTATTTAATGCAAGCTTTAGCAACCACAAATTTAAAAATATGGATTCTTAAGTCATTCTTGTCTTTTGTATAAGGTTAAATAAGATTGATATAAGTACTGATTTCTTGCTATTGCTGCACACTAATACTTGATTTCTTTGTGTATTTGTTATTTAAAGACATATCTGTATAGTATTATACAGATGTAATCTGTACAGAACTATTTAATGATTCTCAATTTGGTGACATATGAGGATCATTTGGGTAATTCTAACTCTATTGATAATACAGAGTTTCTTATGTGAGAAAACAAAAAATAAGGCTCATAAGTTCTGAAATATTCCTCAGAACTGTGGTGTTTTGCTGTCTCCAAAACATGACAGACAATGAAGGGAGAGGGAAATTAAAATTTATAAAAATTAAAAGAACAAGGCACAGGCATTAGAACCAGGAAGTAAACTGGGGGGGGGGGGGGAAACAAAACTGTTGCAATCTCTCCTCCCATCACTTCATTTTAGAGTGACAGGGATAAAGTGGATATCTGTGCCTGCCTTCTCCTTTGAGATCTTAAAAGGTTGCAAAGTTTTCATGAGTAAGTAAAGAGACAAAGAATTTCTAAAAATTTATTTTATTGTCCCTGGGCGTTTCTTAGTCTTAGATCATAGCTCCATGTTTTTGCTGCACTCAGCATGCTCATCTGATGGTTAGCAGTTGCTACACCTAATCTCCATCCACCATATGCTTTCCTCTCTCCTTCCCCTCAGAGAGTATAAAGACTCTTGAAGACAGGAGCTAACACTTTGAATCTTGTTCCCATTCTCTGCGGGAAGCGTAAAATGTGTCTGCTTTTCTTTCCATTCCTTACTACTTTATCTTATTTATTAAAGTAATAATTTCTAGCTGGTGAGACATCTTGAGATTATTTTCATGTATGGCTCTCAATTACTTATGATTTTGTAGAGATACTAGTAAACGGAGGGAATCTTTCCATCCCTCAGCTGGTCATGTCACAACATTTCTACCATAAAATGCTAAGAAATTTAGGACATATGTTTTCAGATTGTCTTATATTGCAAAACCATGTGTGTGTGTGTGTGTGTGTGTGTGTGTGTGTGTGTGTGTGTGTGTGAATATTGGTGCTTGATCTCAGAATCTTGAACTCTTGCTTTGCTTTTTCACTGAGACCTGATGTTTTTACCACTTGAGCCAGACCTCCAGCACATCATTTTTGCTAGCTAATTGGGAACACAGTCAAATTTTTCTTTCTGGGATAGCTTTGAACTGAATTCCTCAGATCTCAACCATATTCACACTTTTACAGGAACTTTAAACCATAAGCTATTTCAGATACTGGGCCATAAAAGAGACTCGAGTCAGTTTCCTGTGTTTAGTAAAAATTCTACCCCTCTCCATAAATGACTATTCTTGAGACCCAAGATTGGACAGCAATTCTCCCAAAAGCACTATCAGAATTTAGAAGCATCCTAATTCCTTTGCACTATCTTCAACAATTTGCTCCCCATCACTAAGACTTAATTTACTGTACAAAAGCTCCTAAAATATCTTGAGGTAGCACTATTATCAGGGGGAGGAAAGAAATGAAGGGAAATGAGAAAAACAAAAATGAACAATTAGGAGGAAGAAACATTTCCCTCTTCCTGCACAAGAAATGAATGAAAAATCAAAATGGTGGTCTTTATATGAGATGTGTACACTTTCTGAGCTGTAGTACCGGTAATGCTGTACTAGTAATCCCTACTCATTACAAGCAATGCTGATAATAGTTCTTGGTGGGCTGTTGCCCAAAACATTGCCAGATGGTTTCTGTTTCTTGTGAAAAGCATAGACATGTTATTTGGGCTTACCTGAAACACTAGGTGAGTAGGAGAGTGTCAAGACGTTCATTTGCCAGACATTCCCTCCAATTTTCTTTCCTACCCAGGCCAAGAGTTTGCAGCTTTCCAGAGCAGAACGCAGCTGCAGACAGCCCTTTATGTCTCCTTATTCTTGTAACTTAACATCTAAAAGGAGAAGATGGTGGGAAGAAAGCTTGTTGCTTTGTTCAGTTTTAACTTGCTGATTTTATTTAAAAATGTTTAGCCCTTTTAGTGTTTATTGTTTTTAATTTCCCAGTTCCTTCACCCATCTGTCCAGCCTCACTATTTTCTGCCGTATCTATTTTCATCTATCTGTTTTTCACAGGATTTGTTCAAATCAAATAATTGTCAAATATTTATGTCCACTTGGATTATAAGAAATTTAGAATAAGTTTTCCTCAGTTCATGGATTGGGAGATTTACAAGGACTAAACCTTGACAACTGAAAATAAATGCTACATTTTTGAACTACTACGTTTTTGTTTGAGCTATTAATAAGAAAACTCTCATGCAGGGAACCACAAATGTAAAAATATTCCTTTCACTATGGTTATCTTCAAATATTGCAAGGATAATACACTAAATAAAAGCAATAGAAACCCAAGTATCAGTGACACATGCCTGTAAGGCTTGGTATTCGGAAAGCAAAAATCTGACAATAAAGTCAGCTTGGGCCGGAAAGTCTGTGAAACTCTTACCTCCAATTAACTACTAAAAAACCTAAGGTACAGCTCGAATCCTAGCGTGCCAGGCTTGAGGAAAAACTAAGGGACAGTGCCAATTCAAGCCCCAATGTTGGCAGGAGGGAATAACAAGAAAAACAAGTGTGAAAATAGAAAAGTCTAATGTACATTGTATCTAATTGCTCATCCTATGAATCAGTCAGCGGATGAGTTTTTCAGTCAAATGAGATGGTGGCTCTTTCCTCACCAACATGATTTCATTCAACACCATAGAAATAAAACCCTGCATTCAGTGCATACTATCACATGATAAGCTCTTGGCATGAAATAAAACGTGAAGCATTAAATTTGTAGGTTTAGAAAATCAATTTATTGTAAATGTTGAGTATAGGCATATGAAAAGGCTTAGAATTTTCCTAAAAGAAAGAAAAGCAGCATAGTTTTGGGGTTTAAAATAGTATTAATATAGTTCCATCTGCAAACCATACTTTCACTTTTAACTTGATTCCGACCCTGAGGATACAACTTGTATCAGTACATCCACATTTGCACAGAGTCTCTGTTAGAGTTTAGAATGAGTCTTAAATGCATGAAACTCAGTGAACAACTAAACCAAACTAGAAATTTCAGTTTCATGGGAACATTTATGTAGCAGGCCTGTCCTAGAAATCTTTCTTATCAACTAAATTCACCCCTAGAAGGAAAAAGCAGTTTTTCACTAAAAATAAGAAAAAGAAAAAAGTAAAATGCAAGTTTTAATTTAAATTGGAATAGTACAAGTATTACTGAACATGTGTGTTATTTTAAGAGTATGCCTATTACATTGTATCTAGTAAAAACAAAATTCAGTAGTGGGGTTTGAATTATCTGTGTTAGCAGGCACTCTACCACTTGTGTCATGCCTCCAGCAAGTAACATTTTACATTTTAAGTACAAAATCTTATCGTTCATTTCTTATTCTTTTTTTTTTTTTTTTTTGGCCAGTCCTGGGGCTTGGACTCAGGGCCTGAGCACTGTCCCTGGCTTCTTCCCGCTCAAGGCTAGCACTCTGCCACTTGAGCCACAGCGCTGCTTCTGGCCGTTTTCTGTATATTTGGTGCTGGGGAATCGAACCTAGGGCCTCGTGTATCCGAGGCAGGCACACTTGCCACTAGGCTATATCCCCAGCCCCTTATCGTTCATTTCTTTTCAGACATTTTCATTTACTTATTTTTGCTAATTAACAAAATTTTATATTTTTTGCAATACATAGACACGGTGAAGTAGCTAAGGGGAGCTAATTGATGTGTTAGCTTCCATGAGTATCTTTTATCCTACCAATTTTTGTTTTAATGTCTTTTGGGTATGTGTGTGTGCCAGTCTTGTGGCTTGAACTTAAGTTCTGGGCTCTGTCTCTGAGCTTTTGCACTCAAGGCTAACTTTCTACTATTTGACCTATAGCTCTACTTCTGGCTTTTTTGTGATTAATTGGCTATGAGTTTCAAATACTTTTTAAAAGATATTTAGAAGTTAGCTTAACATGTATTAACATGTATTAGCTTAACATGTATTTTTAATTTTTTAAAATTTTATTGTACAGGTGGTGTACAGAGCGGTTACAGTTACATAAGTCAAGTAATGAATGCATTTCATTTTGAACAGTGTTATCCCCTTCCTCATTCTCTCCCAGTTTTTCCCCTCCCAATTCCCGCCCTCCTACCCCACTGAGTTGTATAGTTCATTTCCAATATAGTGGGTTTCAGTGCTGAACAATTCAAAGACTTCCCTGCCTGGGCTGGCTTTGAACCACAATCCTCAGATCTTATCCTCCTGTCTAGCTAGGGTTACATGAGCCATTGGCACCCAGCTTTATGTTTTAGTTTCAATTGTTTTAACATTGCTGACTTTTTTCTGATCACTACCTGCATAAATGACTACTTTATTAACTCTGCTTTTTTTCTTATTTCTTTTGTGTCAAGGTTCTAAACATATTGATATGTACCTATCTATCTTCTAGAAGATCTGCATGCTATAAGTTAGTGAGAAATCTGACAGTTCAGTGCATGAATTTATACAAATTTATTGAGCCTATGTCAGTCCACTTACAACCTATGAAAGGATTAGATTTAATTATTGTGTAGCTTGTTCAACTCGAATGTTTTAAGATATATACCAACTATTGACATTGCTACTGTTACAAGAAATTGTATTAAATTACCTGGTTAAATGTTTTCCACGCGTGAGGGTGGAAGGGGACTACACAGGAGGTAACAAGGCCCTGCATACACCATCTAAATCTCCGCGTTGCGATTAAATGCTGAAAGGAAATTTTCTCTATTGAATATGGCAAAATGGAGTCCCACGCAAGCAAGAGTTCCCGGGACCAGGCAGGTGGCAAATGCACCTTCCGAGGTGACAAGGACCTGCCCCAGAGCAATTGCGGGGCTTTGCTTCATAAGGGAAGCTTTGCCAAAAGTTAAGATGATTTGGAGAAATCCAACAGGAAAGCTGTGCACGCTAAATGCAGCTGAAAATTGAAAACAAGGTGATCAGAATATTTACTCCCAAGTCATATGGAGAAACTTTGAAGCATTCATTCACGGTTACTTGTTGAAAATAGAACAGTGGCTGCAACCTGTTATCTTAGCTACTCAGAAGGCTAAAGCCCGAGGATGAAGCTTCCAGACCAGGCAGGAAAGCCGGTGAAAGTCTCATCTCCAATTAGCCAGGGAAAAGCTGGAAGTCAAGTTGTGACTCCAGTGTTAGAGAATGAGCCTCGAGTGGAGATGCTGGAGGATGGCAGCCAGGCTTCACATGCAGGCCCCAGGGTCAGCCCGAGCAAAGCAAAACTAAACAGAAATAACCCCCAAGACTTCCTGTGCTGCATTTAAAATGATAAAACAACCACGAAGTTTTAATTAGGACACGGACTACATACTAACACACAGATTTCATCTTAAACAGTGACGGGATTTAGTAAAAGTAACGCCAGTGGTCTATTATTAACAGTATTAATTTCATAAACTGCTGTGGTTGTATGACCTTAGTGCTGAGTCTAAAGACATGTCACTGAGATATATATTCAAATATGCTATACTACACACTTTGATTACAGCAAAATTATAGTTTATGCTTTGTCAAGTTTTTTTTGTTTTTATATTTTTAACTACAAAGATAAATATTCTTACTTTTTTGAAAAAAAATCTTGATTAATCTCTTATTTGAACAAATGTTGAAGTATGAACACCTAGTGGTAGATAAACTATCGTCTAAATGAATTTACTTAGGTGCTATTATTATATATTATCAGCAGCAATTAAACTCTTGTCCAAAAAGTTTAATCGAGGGTGCCTGTTGCAGTTACTCCACTTCCTATCATGCTAATTTTCTGATTTGCTAACTCACAGAATGCAGTAAGTCAAAAATGATATATGTGCACTAGCAATGCTGAAAGAAATTCATTAACTTCAATTTATCTTTAATCACAAATTCATGCAAATAAAATACTTTATAAATGAGATGAATAAAGTATCATTAGCCTCCAACTATGCAAACACAAAAGAATCCCGCAGATTAACAAGGAACAGGAATAACTTGGCAAAAATATCACAAATTCACAATGCTTTGTATGTGCTCATGGTTCATTGCTAGCAATTACTTTGACTTTCATTAAATAATTAGTACTCATGAGCAATTGTTAGGAGGACAGATTCTTTAGAGGGGCAAAATCTTAGGACTTGGACTGTAGTAGGATAGATAAGAGTAGCAATGATGTAAGATACAAAATGTGTAAAACCACATAATTTGGGGAACAAGTATATGACCAAAACCTAGCAAAGAAATAGATCAAATAAAGCAGAAAAACGAAAGCACCACATTTTCATCGCTGCAATCACATGATTTAAAACAAGACAGGTGAGGGTAAGCAAGAGCGTGGTAGGTATTTGTGAGATATGCAGAAATTCAGGTAGACGACTGGTGATTCTGTTTGTTCAAAAAAACTCTTAATGCCGAAGACTGTGGAGCCCTGAAGTTGCGTGTCCATATTACTTCACTCATCTTCCATCCCAGCATCAATGCCTAGATGAGAACTGAGGTTTGTAGTGTTAGCGATTGGTTTGGAATTGGTTATGCAACTGAAACCTTCTGTAGACAGAATCCTTGCCCTTTAATTTATCAACTAGGACTAAACCTAGAGCTCTATTAGGTTGAAGGCATTGTGCTAATGTCTTCATTTTAGAGCAAGCCACAGATCTAGAAGTAACTTGATTAAGAACAATTATGCAATGAGACAGTTGATACAGAGCTAGATTTTCAAGTTTCGAACTCCCATATACTGTATACAAATATACACTGTGTTTCAATAGCAAGGATGCAATGTAATTTTTTACAATTTTAGATAGATGAATGTATACATTAGATTTGTGTATATTTAATATATTTGTTATATTTTTTTTTTGTTTTTGTTTTTTTTGGCCAGTCCTGGGCCTTGGACTCAGGGCCTGAGCACTGTCCCTGGCTTCTTCCCGCTCAAGGCTAGCACTCTGCCACTTGAGCCATAGCGCCGCTTCTGGCCGTTTTCTGTATATGTGGTGCTGGGGAATCGAACCTAGGGCCTCGTGTATCCGAGGCAGGCACTCTTGCCACTAGGCTATATCCCCAGCCACTATTTGTTATATTTAAATAGTTGTACAAAGTAGTTTCCATTCAACAAAGCAGTTTATATGACAGTGCCTCCATGAATGACTTTCCTTTCAACATTCTCACCCCCCTCCCAACCCATCTCTACCCTCACTTTCTGTAATTTTTAGGGTACGTATTGAATTTTTGTCCTTTAACAAAGCAGTTTATGTATATAATGCATCTTGATCTATGTCACCCCTTCAACATTTTCACCCCTCTTTGATCTACCCTCTCCCTTACTTTTCTCAATTCTGGGCTTTATATAATGCATTCTTTCTTGCATTCTGTTCCCTTCCTATTCATTCTCTCCCCTTCTCCCCCACTTTTGCGAGTACCCATTTCCTAGTATATATCTTGTTGAGCTTTGATTTAGTTTTTTTTAAGAATTGTACTATTTGTGTTCTCCATAGTCTATTGTACTTCAGTTCATTCATTTATAATCATTTGCATATCACCTATGTATTTACTTGTAGATTTATAGGCACATTCTATTTCCCACAAATGAAGGAAAGCATTCAACCTGTATTTATCCAGACTTGTCTTACTTCACTTAATATAATTTTTCCAGGTTTTGTTTGTTTCCTTACAAATGGTACTAGCATTCTTTCTGAAGGATAAGTAGAATTCCGATGTGTGTGTGTGTGTGTGTGTGTGTGTGTGTGTGTGTGACCTCTTCCCTCTTTTTCTCCTAGTTTTCCCCTCCTGGCATTCCCCCCCCCACACAAGTTGTATATTTCATTTTCAACATAGTATCTAGTGAGTTTCACAGCTGTATTTTTTCACCCTTTGTCTTAACATTTCTGTGCTCACCCTTCCACTCCCCCAAAACAGATAAACTTACATACAAGACAAGAGGTACCGAAAACAAAAAAGAGAAAAAAATAAAAATCTAAATAACAAAAAACCCTCCTGTTTCCATTTCTTGGAATTCAGTTTGATAAGCATCATTTTATACGACCATATGTGCACAGCTATTGAGCCTTTGTGTTGCTAAGAATATCCTTCACTGTGTGAAAGTCTAGCATCCTATATACTATGTTTTCTTGAGCCACTGTCCACTGAGAGATAGCTGGGTTGATTCCATATCTTGGCTATTGTAAATAATGCTGCAATAAATATACTTTGTGGTGGATTTAGTTTTCCTTGCTGTGCTGTGCTGTATAAAGGCTTTCCAGAGTGGTTGAATGAGCTACATTCCCATCAACAGTTTAATAGAGTTCCCTTTTACCTGCATCCTCATCAGCATTTGTTATTGTTAGTTTTCTGGTTAATGGCCATTCTAACCAAGGTGATGTGAAATCTCACATGTTGTTTGGGTTTACATTTCCTTTATGGCCAAGGATGTTGAACTTTTTTCTTCATGTGTCTATTGGCCATTTTTGTTTCTTCTAAGATATTTCCCTTTAAATTTTTAGCCCATTTAGTTATTGGGTTGTTGTTTCATTTAGGGTTTGTTTGTTTTTCCAGTCCTGGGGCTTGAACTTTGAGCCTTGGCTCTGTCCTTGAGCTGATTTTGCTCAAGGCTCTATTACTCTATTGCTCTTACTCTAGCCACATGGCCACTTCCAGCTTTTTCTGAGTAATTTATTGGAGAGAAGAGCTTCACAGACTTTCCTACCCATGCTGGCTTCAAATTGTGATGCTCAGATTTCAGACTCCTGAGCAGTAAGGATTACAGGTTTGAACCAGTGGTGCCTGGCTCTTGGGATTATTCTTTGAGGGTTTAATTTTTTTGAGCTCTAAATATATACATATATATGATATTATACATATATGATAAGTATATATGTATAAGTATATATATCATATATCTGTATATATAAGTATGCTTATACTTATATATATTATTAACTCTTTGTCTGATATATAGCTGGTAAAACTCATCTCTCATTCTGTGAGTTTTCTATCTTATTAGCTCTATCATTTGCTGTGTAGAATCTTTTAACTTTGATGTTTCTCAGTTCTTTCACGAAGCAACTCTTAGATTTTTGTGCTTCTGCTTTCTTCTTAGAAAATTTTGAACTGTGCTTATAAACTTTAGTGTTCCTCATCTTGTAATATTTCATGGCTTCTGCTCTTTGATGCATTTTGAAGTGACACTGTATGAGGATCTATTTTCAGTTTTCTGCATGTGAATATCCAGTTTTGCCAGCACCATTTTTTGAAAAGACTGTCTTTCTTCTAGCCTATATGATTGGTTCTCTTATTGAATATTAGATGGTCATAGCTCTGTAGGTTTGCTTCTGGGTCTTTAGTTCTCTCCGTTGGATCTCATGCCTGTTTTTTGTGCCAGTACCAAGCTGTTTTCATTACTATGGTTCTGTAATACAGTTTGAAGTATAATATTGTTATTACTTCAACACTGTTCCACCTGCTAGGGGTTGCTCCTATTATGTGGGGTCTTCTGTTATTCTTTATGAAATTTTGGATTGTTTTCTCTATCATTAAATAATGTTGTTAGGATTCTGGTGGGTATGGAATTGAATTTGTGAATTGCTTTGGTCAGAATTACCATTTTCACAATATTAATTCTTCAATCTAGGAGCCTGGAAATATTTTCCATTTCCTTAAATCTTCTTGAGAAAGAATCTGACCAATTCCTTATTCACCTGTCTTTAATGATGTAACACAGTCAACTAGTTTCACTACAAGCAAACTATCTGTTCTGTGAAGGATTTGTGATTTGGAACTTCTACTTTGACATCCACCTTAGTTTTCAAACATCAACAAGGGTCAGAGTTTCAAATGCCAAGGTAATTATTATGTAACTGGCAGAAAAAGGAAGACAATCTAAAAGTTAACAAAATCTGCCCATGATTGTTTATACACTCAACTGGTTTAGGCACTTAAAGGTAATATGAAACAGTAATTTTTTAATCCTAGAAAAAAGATAAAAATAAATATACATAGTGAATTCTTACAATAAAAGGTTAAATGCTATAATCCCCTGACTTGGAAAGCTGAAGCAATAGGATCTCAAGTTTAAGGTTAACCTGGGCTACACAGTGTGGAATCTTGTCTCAAAAAAACAAACAACAACAAAAAAACCCAACAACAACAACAAAAGCTGAGGCTGTAGCTCAAGGATAACACACTTGTTAGCATGGACAAGGATTTTTGGGTTTGATTTACCATACAAAAATAATTACAAACACATTAGTTTTGCATTCAACATGTTAATCATTTATTTACCTTGTCACATTTTCATAAGTTTTAAATATAGTGATCATACATTTTATAACTTAAAGACTCTGTCCTCTTGATTATAGATTCTATGTTTCACAACTTTCTGAAAAATTGGATTATTCTGGTTTCATTACCTCCATATGCAAAACATAAAGAAAAAATTGCATGTTGAGTGAAGTTTAACATGATATTCTGCTTTTCACTCAGTTTCTCAATCTTTAAAAATAAAGTCCATTTTCTTTTTATGTTCTTTCAAAAATACTTTATCATCTTTTAATAGAAAGCTCATTAAAAACAGTATTCCAAATTACTACATTATAGCCTGAAATTTTTGCAAGATTGAAGACTGCCTCAGAAGTTAAGTAAAAAAACAAAAACAAAAACCTGCACCATCATTGCATTCTTTAAGTTACACAGTGAATGAATTTCCTCTTAACATGACTCCCTCTGCTCTTACCACTTAAAGGACCAAAAATGTTTTCAGCCACTCTTTCTTCTTATGACTCAAAGGAGAAAAGGTACCTGGGAGAATTTTAGCTCTAGGGCAAAACATCATTTCTATGCAAATCAATGCTGTTGGGAACTCAAACTGTCTTATGAGTAGTCAGATTTCTGAAAAGGACTTTTAAGTGACGGTAAATGGAAAAAGAAAAATGAAACAAAACCAAAAAACAAACCTTCCCTCTTTCTAGTATGGAATGGCAAAGAACTATGACATCTTTCAACTTCAAAGGAAAAAGCTTAAGGCTAATGTTGATTACTTCCTATTACCAGAAACATTTACATTTTCCTCCTATAATTCTCCCATAAATATGGATACTTTCAGGAAAGCAGAGATCTTTCTGATATAGATGGAAAGAAAAAGACTTACAGCTTCAATTGGCTGGCATATAATGCACTGAATTCTGCAAGAAGGCTGGGAATGAGAGGAAAAAGGAAGGCTGGGAATAATGAGTTCAGCAGATAATTCTATAAGTATCATATTGAACTGAATCGTGTGGCAATGTGTAAAATAGTATTACAAAATGGATTATGATATTTACTTTAGAAAGGTCTGATTTGCATTCACTGTGAACTTGTCCAAACTTTTATCACTGAACATTAACATGAGATAAAAATGAACCACTGCTTCATTTTAATGCTGGGAAACATTTGATTTGTCATTATCTACGACCACTTATTGACATGATGCTATTTCCACAGGTTAAAATACATTATTACATATATCTGAATGTATAATTCATAACTATATCATATAGAAAATAAGCTTTTTGGTATAGTCTCAGCATTTAGTAATGTAAAACTGGTGGCAAACATCTTTTGGAAAAATAAAATAGTCCTTCGGTATTAAAAATCTCTTATCAAAAAAGTACTCATTCAAAGTTAAGAGTATGAGATGTTATAAATGCATAGATGAGTTAGGAATGAATAAAGTGAATCATCCTGGTTTTATCAACCAACCAAAATATTTGTAATCCTCTTTTTATAATAAAAAAAAATATTTGACACCTGAAGGTAACCGTTTGTCATAGTCAATTGCAAAAGTAATAGGTTAGGACTCTGATGTTATGCTGCAGCTTTTTGAGATACCACTGGAGACCATGTAAACCCAGGACATAAGCAACGGGCTACCTACTTACCAGGTGATTTCCATGCCACTTTGTTGGATTCCGGATTAAGATAGTTGGACCTTTATTGCTTGAGTAGGAAGTGGTCATTGCTTATGATTTCATGTTTATAGTATAGAAGATAATGAAAACAAAACCAAACCAAAAAAACTTTGAAGATGGCATCCATCACACGGTTGTGGTCGTTGATTTTCTCAAGATGGTCTTGTGTGGCTTTGGTGCGGTGGACAGAGGCACGGCTGGGGGTCGGGGAGGGGGGAAGCGGTGGCTGTGGCTCGCCCCTGCTCCCCCATTTTCCAGCGGGGGAGGAGGAGGAGGAGGGTAGGGGGCGGGAGGGAGGGGTCCCGGGGTCTGGAGGGGTCCCGGCTCACCATGCACGTGGGCCGCCCCACTCCCCCTGGGGTGGCGAGACTCGCACTCGGGACAGTAGCCGTGGTACTGCACGTTCTCACTGAAGCGCACCCGCTCCCGAGGCCCGGCCTGGGGGCACCTGTCCTCCTCGGGTCTGTGGGTTCGAGGCTGTGCAGGCATCCTGTCGGCGTGGCTGCCGGAGAGGCACCGAGCGTCTCCATTCGGGGTTCTGCGCGGCATCCCGGGCGAGCCCCCATTCTGAGCGAGATGGCCGTGGGTCTTTGCGGGGTGCAAGGCGGGCGCCTGGCGGGCTGGGGGCTCGCGCCGCACGGGTGTCAGCCGCGGAGGGGGCGGCGGGGGGTTGGGTTTCCTCAGGACGGTGAGGATGGCAGAGGGGTGCGCCAGGGGCGCAAGGAGAGGAGGCGCCTGGACCTGCGCCTTCATCCTCTCCAGGCTGGAGCCCGTCGTGCCGCTGGAGCTGCTGTTCAGCGTGTCGGTCTGGGAGCTGTCAGTCATCTCGTCCTCCAGCTGCAGGTCCGAAGTCAAGGCATCAATCTGGTGAACCACCTAAGGGAAAAAGCAGATCGTGGTTGAAGAAGGACCCAACGGAAGACATAAAGATTTGATCTGCTAGGGTCACCTTGACTAACGTTGAACCACGCGTTGCATTGCTGCTCCAGGTCTGCAGTCTGTGCATTTGCAGACCACCATCACAGAAGATGAGGGACTTCTGAGAACATGACCAACTGCATGTGTCTGGAATACAATATGCTAATTTTGTATACCTTTGACTCTTGGCTCTGTTAGAGCCATTAAAGATAGAAGAATGCCAATGCAAATAACTGACCAGGTCTTAACGATAGGCAGATATGACTTTGGCTTGACATGTAGAAAGCTTCCCCCTACTATAATTTCATGAGGAAATGACAAAAACCCAGATAATACAAAATTCTCAATCTGAACATTGGATTGGCTCTTGTTAACCAAAAGTAACATGACTTTGGATGACTGTGGATTCCTAAAACAAAATTACATCTCCATCTTAAATGAGTTTATCTTTTCATTTCAGTCATCAGATCTCTGTTGTATTTTGTAGACCATCATAGCTCCCAATCTGCTTGCTATCACGGATTCTTTCCCTAGAAGGAAAAACCAACCTTTTCAGTCAAAGTAGATTGTATGTCCAAAAACAGAAAAATAAAAAACAAATGAAGCGAATACTTTGATAATGATTTAAATCAATCTATTGTGTATTGTGTTATATTGTGTATCATATTATTACATCATGTCTAGGACAATCTTTTCTTTTGGCCAGTAGTAAGACTTGAATGCCCTGCAAGAACATGTTGTTTCCCACTTGTTTTTGGACATCGTCATTACATGAAGAATTGCTCAATTATTCTGAAAGAAATATTCTAGAACAAACTTATCCATAGATGACTACACAGTGGTAGTACATTCTCTATTTCTAGTTGGGTATGTTGAAATTTAAGTGAGAGATTTGACGATAAATTGGCAGGTAATGGAACAGTCTGGCTCATAGGGACAATATATTTCAAGTAGAGAACTCTTTCCATCTTTTACTCTTTTAGTCATATTGTATACTCATATCTGTAACAAATGAAAGAAAACTCAGAACCCTAAGGGACGTAAAGATGGTTTCCAGATGAGGGTTTCATAGTTCTCAACTGGTTTGAACCTCTACTGTACCATTTTCTAAGTATGCATTCAATGTTAAGAAAATAAGACACAAAAACTGAACACTGATGTGACTGAATAGGGAATCTATTAGCTAGGACTGACCTCCACTAGAACATCTAACAAATGATAGTCCAACTGCCAAGTTCTGTGACGCACAATCATGTGTCAGGAAAAGTACCCAGTAAGAAAGATGTGACTTCCTTCTGAAAGGTTAACTGGAACCACCTGGTCAAGGAGCCACTGATCCAGCATCCTGTCAGAAGGAGTCTGATAAAGGTTCTCTCACGAAGAATGAGAGTCATTTAAAGAAGACCTGAAGCTTCCTGGCATGGTGAGATGGGAAGCTGTAAATGGTAGGCACCCGTCACTGTGCCTGGCCATTATTACTCCCAACAGCTGGGATAAGAAACACACACCACTATGCCTGCTTGGCCATTGGTTGAGATTTAGTCTCAAAAATTTGTTTTGGCCCAAGTTGGCCTAAAACCATGATCCTCCAATTTATACACGCCCCCTCCATGCATGTACCATGATTTCAGGCTCCAGTCATCAAACGTGGCTAAATACTGAAGATTATCATAATACATATATATATAATAGATCATGTGTGAGGAAAATCACTAATTTGATAGTAATTGAATTTATACCTTACTGAGAATGCATCTAAAAATTTTAGGAAGGGTACTAAAGCCACAGACTGAAAAATATAACTTCTATAATAATGTAAGCAATAAAAGCTGATACAAATTCAACAAATCTTTAAAAAGCATAATAAACAAAATCACTGAATAAAAGAGAATAAATAATATAA
The DNA here is from genome assembly GCF_023159225.1 of Perognathus longimembris pacificus. NCBI lineage: Eukaryota > Metazoa > Chordata > Mammalia > Rodentia > Heteromyidae > Perognathus > Perognathus longimembris. The sequence continues at coordinate 85,690,508 of NC_063165.1, read as the reverse complement.
ACATATTTGTAATCACAGCAAATGTAAATAAAATTGTGACAGTGGTCAAAGACAAAGAATGATTAAGTATAAAATGCCAGAAATAAGATAAAACAGAATTAAATTAAGCCTGGTGAAGTTATGCTATTAACAAGCAAAAAGGCTTTAACTAAATTCACTCAATTCATGACATTTAGGCCCTTGCTAAACTCCTAGATCTCACAGATCAGGTCAAGTCCCTCAACTTCAACATGGCCAAAAAAAAAAAAAAAAAGTGATTGTGAAGGACAGAGAAAGGAAGGGCTTGAGAAGTGACAGTAGCATTTCATTCCATCGTCCTAACAGACAATTGCTTTGGGTTTAAATAGAGGATGAAGACTTGAGGAAAGGGAAGAAGCGTGTACAATTATTGAGCAGCCCTAGTCACCGATGTGGTCCAGTGGTCAGAGGTGGCAAGTGGAAATCACAGTGGCTGGCAGCTACCTGTGCCAGGATTCGTCAGAGGGAGCTGTAGTGCAATAATAACCATTGCTGCCTGAAGGGTGGCCTTTGTCTCTTAAGTGCTCCTTCCTGGATTGCAAAATGGCTGCCTGGTGAATGCAGAATAGAAGGTTTGGGAGCAAAGGGCAGGGAAACAGAGGTAATCCTTTTGTTCTGCATTTAATTAATTCATGGCCCCAGGTAAAGAGTTGGTGCTTTTTAGCTAAAACAGCCTTTAAGCTGTCATTTTACTTTTAAATCACACAATTTTTCTGCTAGCTCTGAAGCTTGACCTTGGGCCTGATTGTTGTCTGTGAGCCCTGTTATTTGAGGATAACTCTCTGTCACTCGAGACACAGCTGCGCTTCTTTCTGGCTGTGTGGTAGTGAACTGGACAGTCTCACAGATTATCCTGCCCACTCTGGCTTCAAACCACAGACCTCAGCTTCCCGAGTAGCTAGGCTTACAGGCATGAGCCACCAGTACCAAGCCACTAATTTTGTTCTTTTTTTTATTGTAAAGGTGATGTACAGAGGGGTTACAGTTACATAAGTAACATAATGAGCACATTTATTATTGAACAATGTTACCCCTCCCTTGTTCTCCCCCTTTTCCCCTCTCTGGCCCCTTCCCTCTCAATTTGTAACATTCATTTCCAACATCAATCTTATAAATATCGTTATTGCAATGGTTCATCCTTTATCCTTTGTCTCACCATTTCTGTGATTCACCTTCCTATCACTGAGTCAGTTTAATAAGAAGATAATCTCAGCAATAGTTATCTCAATCAGAAGAAAGTTTCATCTGCAGACTAAGTAGAACAAATTTCACATAAAGGCTAGAATATAAGGTGTATGAATTATCATATTCAGACAACAATAAAAGGGAAAAGAGGGAAGAATATAGAAGACCCAAGATGTCAGTAAAGCAATAAACACACATAATCAGAATATAGAGAAATAGGAGTTGCATGCCCAAAACACTGAACCCTGTTTAAATGAAATGAGCCATTAGAAAAGTCAAGAGAAACAAGTACAAGTCTTCCAGTAATAAACATCAACATTATCCAGTTTAAAAATACAGAGATTAGATTGCAGAAACAAGAATCGCCAATATATTTTCTGAAGGAAACAACATCTCATTGCTAAGACATATGGTGACTTAAAATGAAAAAAAAAATAGAAATTGAGGTTCCAAACAAACTGAATCTGATGACACACAGAAGTAGCTATACTCATATATGAAAATACAGACTTCAAGGCAAAACTAGTTGGACGACACAAAGTTATTACCTACTGATAGAAGTCCATCAAGAAGGCATAAAGGTTGTAAATATAAATTTCTCATAGTATCCAATGTTATGAAACACTACTGACATAACAGAGAGACAGGAGCCAGTACAATAATAATGGGTGACTTCTTCTGCACTGACAGCAATACGACCAACAGCAAAAAAATTAAAATTACAAAATTAAATTACAGTATTGATCAGATGGACTTAAGAGAAATTTATAGAATATATCCCAACAGCTACAGAAAATTCTTCTTAGCATCTAAGAGAATTTATGCCAACATATATGAAATTTTAGGTTACTAAACAAGTCTTAATACAAAAAGTATTGCATCTCACAGTTTCTGAAAATGAAACTGGAAATCATAAGAGAAACCACAGAAATTATACAAACATATGGACATTAAACAATACACATTTCAACAAACAGTAGGTTATTAAGGAAATCAGAGGGAAGTTCTAAAATTCCTAGGGTTAAATGAAAATAGAAGTATTAAGTAGTACAGCTTTCAGTGTATCCTACAGGTTCTCCTATCAGGGAGATTTTAATGTGTTTCTGTCTTATAAAACCAGAAGGATCAATGAACTAACCTAATTATTTACATATATATGTATATAGACATATGTATATATAGGTATATCTATCTATGTATATGTATATATACAAATAGATTTGGAGTTTCGTTTGATATCTATCTATCTATCTCATGAGCCACATCTACATTTCTGGCTTTCTTCCTGATTGGAGATATGAGTCTCCAGATGTGTCTGTCTATCTATGTGTCTTAGCTGTCTTAGCTCCAAACTGCGAATCTCAATTTTCACCCTCCCGAGTAGCTAGGATTATACCAGAGATGTTTTGCTTTGTGTAAATACTTTCTCATTTGAAGGAATAGTTAATGAAATAAATGTTATTATATATATTTAATGGATGACACAATTTTATAAGAGATATGTAGACATACTTATGTCTTATATGTATATATATATGAATTTTTGAAGGAATTAATATATTGATTTGCGCTATACTTATTCATTTTTCTCCCTCACAACAAGCACAGCTGCATTGTACTCAAAACCCAGAATGAAATACACTACAATTAACTGTAGTTTTCATGTTGGACATTACATTTTTGGCTTGTTCATCTTATTACTTTTCATCCTTTAAATTGTATCATCCCAATATCTTGCATCTCATCATCATTGTACTCTAGTAACCGTTAGTTCTACCCTTTCTCTGTGTATTTGACAAGATTCCATTCAATATTTTTTTCTGTATCTGACTTATTTCATTAACATGATGACTTACCGTGTTCTAGGCCCATCTATATTGTGGCAAAAGCTTCATTTTAATGGCTAAGTTAAAATTAATAACAGTTAAATGAAGAGAGAAACAGAAGGGAGCAATCCCTTATATAAGCCATATGGAAAGTGGATTAAGGTTTTCTGCACTTTATTTAAATGGCCAGCTAAAGTTTATCACTGCTAAGTGACAGACGTATAATCTACCCAGAAAAACAAATCCATTGTATTCCTGAAAAGTTGCATGTCTGTTTTACTTGTTAATTCAAAGTATCATATTGCATCCAAAGGACTGATAAACACAGCATGACAGATCTGGTGGAACACTTAGGACTGAGGCACATCCTTGTTGTTTATTTATGTCTTTACTGATGAGAATCACAAATCAGAATGAGGACACGATAGAAATAACGTCATAAACTTAAGGAAAAGTGGATGTAGCTAAATTGTTTTTTAATGAGACGCTCCTTTACTCCCCCGACGCAATGTGTCTTCACTGTACAACTGCCTAATGTGCTGAAGTTGTCTCTGCTTTTCCCACTGCCCTCAGCTCTGTAAGAAGATCCTCCTGCTGTTCCAATAGAGAGCAGGCGTTCAATAATAACCTCCTTAATGTGGAAATTTAAGAAATGTGGATTCAAAGAAAAGTCATAATTCTCTTTCTCTATTCCTCTTAAGCTTTCCAACTTTAGGTTTGCTTTTTAGTGGGTTAGGTAGTGAAAAAGGAAGAAAGATAAACACTGCATGAAATTCAGTGAACTTCGTTTATGGTAAACTATGTTTACCAGAAACTTTAAACCTTATTCTGAAACCTTGCTTAAAAAGTAGTTCATTCAGATTCATAGACAACTATTTAATTCTGTACTTATACAATTACATTTATTGTATTAATAAATTTTATTTATTTGTATAGTTATCTTTCAATACTTATACCATATACCCCTAAGTGTATTTAGAATTTTTCTAAAACCTACTTATGTTATTTAAGTAAAAAACACATAATATGGTTCAATTGCCTTAAAAATAATGAAAATCCTTTCATTTGAATAAATCTTTCTTTAGGAAAGATCCTCATCAACAATAAAACGAGGAGTGTAACTCCAACTAAAATCTTCATGTGATACCAATAGACAGACTACACCAGAGAAGAATGAATATTATACTGTCAGATTAGAAGCAGAAAGAAATGCTCAATTTGAGGCCAGTACTGAAACAGAAGAGCCAACTTACCCTGAATTCAAACTCACAACTAAATTATTTATTTCTACTTTCATCATTATATCAAATTAAAACAACTTGCCCCTAGTGATCTTGTGACAAGATTCAAATAGTTCTTCATCAAGAAGTATCCAACCCAACTTTATGCACATTTTAGGTATTATATGTGAACTAGTAGTATGGATAAATCCTCTAATAATCATGTGAATGGAATTGTATTGAGTTGTACTTAGTGACGAATTTGTAATAAATGGAAATATTTCAATCATTCCTCAATTTGCTTAATTCTGACTTTGACATTTACTTATGTAAAAGAATCTGTAAGAACTTTAATGAACCATAAGTGACTCTGGACTTTGTCGGTCACTAAAATAGCCCAGCGGCATGAAGAAGAGTGGCTATGGTAGTGCATAGTAAATACCAGCTTTGTAAAAGATGACTAGTCTTGTTTGGTTTATGAGGTTGTCTTTGGATTTCAAGAGCAATGGTTACTTCCCCAATAATATTACAGTTTATCAGGTCTGAGGCCATCAGCCACTGGGGTAGTTCCACTTTTTCCATAACGAGCTTCTTATCTATTAGACCAACTAAGAACACCATATTTTGAAGCCTAAAATACCCAGAATCTCACAAAACATAATTGTCTTATGTGACTTTTACTTGTTCTCATTTTATTTTGATTTGGAAAAGTGTACAATGTAGATAATGGGAAAAAAATCCAGGTTAAGTAATCAATTGTGAGAGACTCTGCTTTGAACTCTACTAGACCCGTGGTGCGGCTTCCAAGTTCACAGTCGTGTTCGTGGCTGGAAGTCTGGGAGGGGAAGGCTGGGAGGGAGAGCAAGCCAACCTCGTCCTCCTTGATAAAATGTATTAGGGGTGACATATTTCATTTAATCTGCCTCAGGAGCCCAGAATAAAAATGACCCACATGCAGTGAGGCTGAACACTAAGCTTTCACGTGGATTGTAAATGGGGGGGTACGTACCTAAGCGGACAGGCCCTCACCAGGTTCTGCTGACCACCCCTACCGCGCTCAAGCTCCAGGGACAGCCACGGTGGATTCATCTGTCAAGAATAAAAAGGGCTTCTGCTCCTGCGCTTCTATACCAACACTGGCTTCAAGGTACACCTGTTCCTCCCTTGGGGCTAGCAAGGTAAAGCTGTCTGGCATACCTGAAGACCCGCGTGAGTAACACTCAGCCAGCTGCCTTCCACACACCTCTCTACCCCATCCCTTTGTCCTCCAAGCCATTAGCACCCAATTTTTTTTTTCATTTCAGTAATATTTTTCTTTTCATCATCGTTCAGCCCGGGCCTCAGGAGACCTCTTGGAGACTATCTAAGGACCTACCATCCAGGGATAGCTGCTACCCTTCTCCTGGAGGGGCCACACATTTCCGCCTTTTACCCCTAATGTCTACGCCCCTGGCCAGCAGGAAGCAGCCAGAGAGAGTCTTTGTCCTTTTTCATAACTATTAAAAGGCTGGAATCAGAGGGTCACAAGAGCCCAAAAGCTATGCCCTTATGAGCACATAAGATGATGCTAAGTAAAATGAACTCCATGTTATGGAAACGACTGTTCTATCACTGTTGTAATTACTTTCAACATGCCATGTGAAACCATAGCTTCTATTGTTGATGATCCTCTTGTATCCCCTTCCTGTGGTTGTCCCCGCACTATCCCTGTATCTCATCTGAGTACCCTGGATACTGTATATATACTGGTATTAGAACTAGGGAAGTGAAAGGGAATATCAAAGAGACGAAGGATACAAAGACAAATGACTCCAAAAGCAATACTTGTAAAACCATTTGGTGTAAACCAACTGAGGAACTCATGGGGGGAGAGGAAAAGGGGGAGGGGGAGGGGGAGTGAGGGAGGAGGTAACAAACAGTACAAGAAATGTATCCAATGCCCAAGGTATGATACTGTAACCTCTCTGTACATCAGTTTGATAATAAAAATTTGAGAAAAAAAAAAGATGCTAAATATAAAAAAAAAAGAAATGTACCCATGGCCTTAGGTATGAAACTGTAACCCCTCTGTACATCACTTTGACAATAAATAATTATTTAAAAAATAAAGGGGGGATGTAAATTGTAATACAATAAGAAAGTTCTGAAAAAGAGATTAAAATAAACAAATAACAAAACACACATGCAAACATATACATCTAGTAATACTTTTAGGGGAGTAAATACGGAAAATAGAAAGTTACTTCAAAGTTGAAATGGAAAAAATATTACAATGGGTTTGGGGTTGTTTGGTGGTGGTGGTGGTGGCAGTGGTCGTGGTGCTGGAGCACAAAATCTCACAGCTTGATTCTTGTTCTTTAGTTTTCACTCAAGGCTGACACTCTACCACTTGAGCCACACCACCACTCTGTCTTTTGGTGGTTAATTTGGCATAGAAATCTCAAGAACTGACCTGCCCAAGCTGGCTTCAAACCTTGCTTCTCAAATCTTAGTCTCCTGGGTAATTGAAATGTTGGGGTTTTTAAAATTTTTTTGTTCTTTTATTTTTGTTTTGTTTTCACTTTTTTAACATAAATACTGTACATTTTAGTGTGTTACTTCCCTGTGTAATGTGCATATAAATAGCAAATTATATACTATATTCTGGTAAATAATGGTCAGCATTTATAGTCAAGTTTATAAAAGAATATCAATCTGAGGGCTTTCTTTTAATTTGTTTTATTTTTGTTGCCAGTCCTGGGGCATGGACTCGGGGCCTGAGCACTGTCCCTGGCTTCTTTTTGCTCAAGGCTAGGACTCTACCTGTTGAGCCACAGCTCCACTTCCAGCTTTTTTCTATATATGTGTTGCTGAGGAATCGAACCCAGGGCTTCATGTATATGAGGCAAGCACTTTTCCACTAGGCCATATCCCAGCCCCAATCTGAGGGCTTTCTATTTATCTTGCATGCTATGTCCTTTGCCATGCAGAAGCTCTGCAGTTTGATGGAATCCCATTTGTCCAACCTTTCTTTGATTTGTTGTATTTCTGGGCCTTTATCCTGTGCCAAGGAACTCAAGTATTCCTCTTAGTCCTTCCTGCAATGACATCAGGGTATCTGCTTTTACTTCGAGGTCTTTAATCCATTTGGAATTGATTCTAGTGCAGGGTGATATATAAAGATCTAGGTTTAGTTTGTTACAGGTGTTGAACCAATTTTGCCAGCACCATTTGTTGAAGAGGCTGTTTTCAACATACCATGTGAAATTATACCTTTTTCTTTTGTCTTTCTTCCCCATGGTTTTACCCCTGATGTCACTGTAACTGATTTTGGTACCCTGGGTATTGTATGTTTATCAGAACTAGGGAAGGGAAGGGGAGCATCAAAACAGAAAGACAAAGGATAAAAGACAAACCAATGCAACCGCAATACTTACAAAACAGTATGCTCTAAACCAACTGCACAACTCAAGAGGAGGGAGGAGGGAAAAGGGGAGGGGAGAAGGTGAGAGAAAAATGAGGGAGGAGGTAACAAGTTGGATACAAAATGTACTCACTGCCTTATGTATGAAACTGTAACACTTCTGCACATCACTTTGACAATTTAATTAATTTTTAAAAAGGAAAAAAGAATATCAAATAGCTAATATTTTTAACGACAAGAAGGTAAAATTGTATGCAATTTGTCTCAGTTTTTGTGTGTTCAATTAAATTCAATAACTTTTTTCTTTTCTTTTTTAATCTACTAAAGGAATAAATGATAAATATAAATGACTGGAAGAGAAAATGCAGCAACAAAGTATCTTTTACCCGCATGTGATACTCACTGATTTCAGTTCTGTGCACGCCTATGAAATTTTGAAATAATGAAATTCCCCTTAAATCATTTTGCACCATTACTAATTTCTCTATTTTTCAAACATACAACCACACATCCATTTAAGATGTATAAAATATTTCCAGAAATAGCTTTGTATGAGGGCAGGAACTGAAATGATATACTGAAGTAAGCTTTCAAGATTACAAACTCTTTCATGTACTTGTATCTAAGGAAATGTTGAAATTTGGCCTGTGCCAGTGGCTCAAACCTAATCCAAGGCTCGTAGGAAGCAGAGATCTGAGGACTGCAACTTAAAGCTAGCTTGGACGTGAAATGTCTGTGACACTCTTATCTCTAAGCAATAATAATCCAGAAATGGTGCTGTGGATCAAAATGTATTGTACCAGCCTTGAGCAAAAAGCTAAGGAACAGCACCCAGGCTCTGATTTCAAGCTCACATACTAGTACAAAAACTCAATTTATATTAACATGAAACTTTGCTGGTTTTTTTTTTTTTACATCTTTCTACATCTGAGATACAGAGATAAATATTTTGACACACAGGTTCAACAAATGATACTATTATGTGCTTAATTTCTTTAGAAACTACTTAAAATATTAAATTATTTGTAAAAAAAATCACAAACTACCTTCTCCATATTTAACACATACAATTACATGGTGACAATAACTGCATTCTTCAAAATATTAGTGTCGTCACTAGAAATGTTTCTATTGATGAGAACACTAGCTGGCTTGAAGGTAATCTTCAATGTAGTTATAATTTGGACTTAGTCTCACTAGTTGTTTGATGATAAAATTAGGTGTTTTTTCCTAGCATTATTTCCCTAATTAGTTTCGAATGGAAAGAGAGAAAGTGTCTTAATGTCTGAACTTTAAAAGATTTTTTTAAAGTAGAAGAGAATCTCATGTACAATAAAATGGAAAGTACAAGAAGGAAATATTCATCATCTGCGGATATTATCCTTGGCTTCACCAAAGTATGCAAGCATTATGATATTCTTCCTGAACTTGTATTCTAGTATTCCTAATGCAGTAAGAGGAGTCACATTTGAAAATATGTTCTCATGTCTAATTTAGAGAACTGGAATAAACAAGATGAAAGTAGAAGGGAGAATTTAAAATTTGGAATTGCTGTAGAATGGGCTTTGAAAGAATCTGTCTTCACAGTCATGACTCTGGAGATATTTTATTAAAAAAAAAAAAAAAACAAATTGCAGACAAATTGAAAACCAAGGAGTCAAGGAACGTCTTCATCGCATTTTTGTCTTTTAAATCTGATGATTTTTTTTTTTTTTTTGGCCAGTCCTGGGCCTTGGACTCAGGGCCTGAGCACTGTCCCTGGCTTCTTCCCGCTCAAGGCTAGCACTCTGCCACTTGAGCTACAGCGCCGCTTCTGGCCGTTTTCTATATATGTGGTGCTGGGGAATCGAACCTAGGGCCTCGTGTATCCGAGGCAGGCACTCTTGCCACTAGGCTATATCCCCAGCCCCTTAAATCTGATGAATTTTGAAAACTAATCTCTCATGCCCCTTACTCTGTTGCTAAATCTAGGAAAGGCTTTGCCGTGTGTGTGTGTGTGTGTGTGTGTGTGTGTGTGTGTGTGTGTGTGTGAAATAGAGCATTTACAACAAAATCTACTCCTGTGTTTTTAGTTTTACCAATGGGACACTCAAAGATACAGTAGATATACATGATTGTTGTACGATACTAAAAGCAGCCAACTGTGTAATACCTTTTCTAACACTTTATAATGATAGGGCAATGAACATAGGGGAAATATAAAACTTATTTGTGAAAATGCACTATTTACCTCTTTCCCCCGTATTAAGCCTTCAAAAAATTATTTCATGTTTCATATAATATAGTCCCAGGTAAAAAGGTGCACTTTTACACTTGAAACTTCACAGGCACACAAATGTCATTATCTATCTTATCAAATATACTCATTTATAGAAATTATTGAAGCCCTCTAGTGGCCAATATTGTGTATGCTTTTATACCAAATCTATATGAATTATTTATTTCTAGAAATTTTATTAGCATACTGATTATGTGCTTAATCAAAATCAGACTGTAAGCTTGTTTTCTCAAACCAGAATCTCTTTCACAATAGTCTAATTGCAAAGAAAAGGAACCATTGTGTTATTTAATATACTATTAAGAAAGGAATTTTTCATTTGTCTGTTTTCTTTTTGTCAGTCATAGGGCTTGAATTCAAGACCATGGCTCTCTCCCTCTGAGTTTTTTGTGCTCAAAGCTAGAGCTCTACCACTTTGAGCCACAGCTCTACTAACAAAATAAGGATTTTTCTTCAAATTATGCAATTTAACAATAAATTGAAAGTGTGGGCAAAGTAGTTTGGAATTTTAAATTTTAATAGGTGGGTTTTAGGAAAAGTGATTTCTCATGGGTCAACAAGAGTCCAAAGCTGTGACTAAACATTCCCGGCAATTTCTGACATCTCTCCATTCAAACAGCATTTTCTTCGGAAGGCTAATGTGAAGCATTTACAGAATAATTAGTGTTTGCCATAAAATAAAAAGCCATTTTCAAATACAGCACCAAGTTTTGGCAGCTCTGGAACAGGAAGAAGCAGGGCCACAGAGAGGAAGGGAAATGGAATAGAGCATAGAGCACTTGACTCACAAGAATTAGTCTGAGTGACTATTTGCACTACTATTGTGCTCTTAGAAAAACATTATAAGAAGCTAGAAAGGCAGACTTACTTCAAATAATTAAAAATTTGGGGGTGGGGGTGGGAGGGGAAAACTGTGAAAGAAGGGGTGACATTGTTCCAAAGGAAGTGCACTCATTATCGGACTTGCATGACTATAACCTGTCTGTTCATCACCTTTAATATATATATATATATACATATATGTACACACACACACACACACACACACATACACACATATGAGAGAGGTGGGAACAACCAAGCCTGTCTGCAGAGTGATTAGCTGCAGGTCCCCGTGCCGAGGCCTGTATAAAGTCACCATAATGATATTCTCTTTTTGCCAATCTGAAAACAACATTTAAGTGCAGGTATCAGCCTTTTGATCTCTCCTAAGAGATAAAGGAATCTGCCACTTGCCAGGAGCTGGCCTGAGGTTTCTCTGCCTCACGAAGCGGCGAATGTGCTGCGTAGCCTTTGTCCTCACCGTATGGCATGAAGGTATTGGGACAAAGGAAGACTTGCTCAGTTCTTGATTCAATTGCTGTCTTAATAAATATATCACCAGGGGCTGGGAATATGGCCTAGTGGCAAGAGTGCTTGCCTCCTACACATGAAGCTCTTGGTTTGATTCCCCAGCACCACATATATGGAAAACGGCCAGAAGGGGCACTGTGGCTCAGGTGGCAGAGTGCTAGCCTCGAGCAAAAAGAAGCCAGGGACAGTGCTCAGGCCCTGAGTCCAAGGCCCAGGACTGGCAAAATAAATAAATAAATAAATAAATAAATAAATAAATAAATAAATCACCAAAGACGATTTAAATAAAGATCAAAATTCCTTTTAATATAGAAATTTAAAGTATTTTGGAAACAATATATTTTCGTCAGAATGTATAGATTTTGACATTGAATATAATAGACTTCATTATAACTTTACTTTTATATGGATCACAACATTTTATACTAAATAGTGTAACTACTAAATTGGATAAGGAATGTATTCACTGCCTTACCTATGAAACTATAACCCCTCTGTACATCCCTTTGACAATAAGGAACTGAAAGAAAAGATTAAAAAAACATTTTTTTATTATTTTGAGAGAGAAGGGAGAGGGGACTAGACAGTTATTGTTGAAATTACACAGAGGATTTTGATTACGACTGTAGAGAGAAGAGTAAAAACTGCTAATTATTATAATTCTTTGGATAAAAAAGGGCAAATAATTTAATGATTTTAGGATTTTAACTGAAAGATATTTTGTTTTTAAATAAACATTTCACTTTGAATTATTAGAACAAGGCCTGTGTATATATCATCTTATTGCTGATATTTAATTAATGGAGTTTGTTATGTATTTGTGTCTTCATTCATCCAAGTTCTGTATGTCCATATATTATTGGAGTATCTTATTTCTGTCTATTAACCAAATTGTCATCTTTCACTAGGCAATGTTCTTAGAAATACGGGATGAAAAAGAAAGAACTGAACCTCCACAACTTCATAGTTTTGCTTTCATTGCTGTGTTGCTTTGGGAACTGGGCAGGGGTGTCTCCTGTCTGCCTTATTTTCCTGGTGCTTCCTGACACTGTACAAGTTCTGAAGAGCACATCTTTGACAAGTTTGAATGGTCTGGAATTGACACGCTGGGCAGGTACCCATATCCACTGGAAATTTACAGAGTTATGTGCTTCCCAACACAATGAAGAATGCCTTTAACATGAACTCATGTATTAGTACAAAAAAACCCTGCAAAACAAAATCTGGATTTGATATAAACTGACTGTGGATCTTCATCTTTTTTTTTCATCTTTTGTTTTTATGTTTAACTCCAATATAGAGCACAGTCAGTGACTGAAGCAATGATTAGTATTTGTGTTGCAGGCTCAAGAGGAGAGGAAGAGACTGTCTTGAGGAGATGTTAAATTCCCTCCTACATGATGGAATTAATAACATCGAGTTCTCAAGAGAACTCGAGTCAGAAGGTTGACACAGTGGGTGAGGGAGAACTCATTCGCCATCATAAGGCTTCCTTCCAAGTGGAATTGCAGTTGCACTGTTTGTCAGCTTCACTTACACTGATCATAGGGAACCTGGGATAAGAGGAGAGTTTGGAAAGAACACAAAAAAAGAGTCTTTCTTTCCCCCACTCCCAACAGAAAGCTGAACGCAGGGAACACACTTACTTAGCTGCAGGTACACAGTGTTCACTAGTAGAGAACCCTTATATTCAGTATTTGGATTAAGACAAGCTTCCAGACAGAAGCATTTTGTTAAATGCTCAACAACCAGCAGTCTCTGGGAAAGATGTCCCTGATGATGATAGTAACCAAGTCCACAGTGCCATCAGACTCACCCAGGCTGATTTTATGGTGTCAACACAATCACATTAATGAGCACACAGTTGGGAATATGTGTGAGTCATCAGCTCTCACCAACCTTGCAAACCTGCTGAAAACGCCTTGCATAAGAAGCTATTTTAATTATTATTTTAACTTTACCTTGCTTTCTTTGTAGGTTTTTCTTAATTAGAGACCAGAATTAGTAAGAGAGCTACTAATTACTATTCTCCTTCAAATGCCAAAATACCTGTGAACCGTATCTTTCTGTGGTCCATCAAGATCACTCGGCAAATAAAAATAAGTTTGATTTTGTGAGAGTATGGAGATATTCCATATACATATATAATATGGGTACATACAATAAACACAATAAAAACAATGCCGATAAAACAATATTACATATATGTAACACAATATTTTCAGTCTATATTCCCTAAGGAATAAAAATGTTAAGTTCTCTTAATTTTTAAACTCAAATATTTCCACCAAATGTATTTAGATTTTTTTTTCTGCTTGAAGAAGCCTTCATGTATGAAAGGGCATTGATCAAATTGATAAATATGCATAAGTTTAGTATGGAATGTACGTGTGTATCAACTAAGATATGTAATTATATATAATTACACTGGGTTTTATGTGTTGATATTTATCCTAAGAAAATGGTTTTCCCCCTGTTCTGGTATGTCTTGATAAAATGTTAATAAATGCTTTTTTGAAGAGTGATTGTTATTGTTACTGTTAGCAAGTTTAGTTTTATTCCTTCTTTCTAATTTATTTTTACTGGAAAGGTGTTGTACAGAGGGATTATAGTTATATAGGTCAGATAGTGAGTGCATTTCTTTTTGAAAAGTATCACCTCTTCTTTCATTTTCTCCCAATTTTCCCTGCCCCCCGCCATGGTAGTTCATTTCCAACATAATGTCTAGTGAGTATCACTGCTGCATTAGTTCACCCTTTGTCTCCATATTTCTGTGCTGGGTCCTACCCTTCCCCAAACAGATAAACTTATATAGAAGACAAAAAGTACAGAAATCAGTAAAAACAACAAAAGTGGGGTAAAGTCACAAAAAGTAAAATAAAAAACCTCTTGTTCCCGTTTCTTGGAGTTCATTTTGATAAACACTATTTTATATGACCATATGCAAAGGGCTACTGAGCCTTTGTGATCCGCTCCTAAGAATATCCTCTTTTGGTCTCAATGTGTGACTGTGTAAAGACCTGTTTAATTTACCATGTCCAAGTATAATTTTTCATCTTTTACTATCCATTGGGTTTACTTGTAGATTTATAGGCACACTCTAATAATTACCAATGAGGGAAACCATAAAGTCTATGTTTCTTTGGGTCGGGATCACTTCACATAGTATGATTTTTTTCCCAAGTCTTTCCATTTCCTTATGCATGAAGTCCTTACAAGGTGAATGTCATTCCTTCTCTATTGAGAAGTTCTCATTACTTATACCCACGATATTACTAAGATATGTTAATTTCAGTTTTCTTCATTTGTTAACCACATATGTTGACCCCCAACAACTATTTCTCTACTGTTGCTGCCGCCCATATTAACAGAAATCTATATTCACTTCTTCCTTTCTTGTCAGCTTAATGTATCATGGCCCTGGTTTTCTTACTAAAGCAGTGTACTACAACACTGTCCAACTCTGAGATACTCAGTTCTCTTTAATGGCTGCTAACATGAACCTATTCATGTCATTCTCTTAGGTTCTCATTCTCCATTCTGCTACTCCTACTTAAAATTCAGGAAAGAGTCTGACTTTTTTTTTTACTTTTGATCTTTCCTAATGATTCTCCTTTTTTAAAATTTAGTTTAATTGTCAAGGTGAGGTGCAGAGGGTTACAGCTACATATGTAATGAGTACATTTCTTGTCAAACTTGTGACCCCTTCCTTTATTTTTCTACCACTTTCCCTCTTCTCCCAACCCCCGCCCCAGGTTGTACAGTTCATTTCTAACATATTGCCTACATGTTTACCTCCCAAAAAGATTCTACAAACTCTCATTCTCTGTTTGACTCTACTGAACAAATAAAAGAATATGGTTAAATGAATTTTTAATATGAAGGCAATAACAGAAAGTAAAAGAAAAATCTTATACATAAATATGTGCATTTTTCAGGGGTGCTATGATGACATGCTAGAGGTAACATGAAAGATATTTAAAGAAGGTGAAGTAGTAAAACATTTTTCTCTGTGTGTAGGTCCTGGGGCTTGAACTCAGGGCCTAGGCACCTGGGCACAGTCCTTGAGCTTTTTTGGCTCCAGGCTAGTGCTCTACCACTTGAACCACAATGCCACGTCTGGCTTTTTCTGAGAAGTTTATTGAAGAATCTCACAGACCTTCTTGCCTAGGCTGGGTTCGAAATGCAATCTTCAGATCTCAGCCTCCTAAGTAGCTAGGATTGTAGGCATGAACCACCGGTGCCCAGCTTATTAAAGCTTTTTGGTAAGTTTATCTAGCCCTCAGAACTATGATGGCTAAGGTTGTATTTCCCGTCTCTACCCTCCATGGAATGTCTATTTTAATTAAAACTCAATGATATCACCATGATATTTTTTATGCTCCTATCATTTTTTCCCTCCTTTATTGTCAAAGTGAAGTACAGAGGGGTTACAGTTTCATTTGTAAGGCTTTGAGTACATTTCTTATCCAACTTGTTACCTCTTCCCTCATCCTCCTCCCACATTCCCCCACCTTTCCCCTCCCCCCTCACCATGAGGTGTACAGTTGTTTACACCAAATAGTTTTGTAAGTATTGCTTTTGCAGTGGTTTGTCTTTTTACCTTTTGTCTCTCGATTTTGGTATTCCCTTTCCCTTCCCTAGTTTTCATACACATATATACAGTATCCAGGGTACTAACATCAGATACAGTGATAGCAGGGGTAAAACCACAGGAAGGGAATATGAGAGAAAAAGAAGAAAAGAAAAGCAAAAAGGGTACTGTTTCACATGGCATGTTGAAAATAATTACAATGATATAACTCTACTGTCATCAGAGCTCAGCCTTCTGAGAAGCTAGGATTACAGGTGTAAACCACTGGTGGCTGGCTGAAAGCAAGTTTTAAAACTACTGTTTAGAGGTATGAGCATCCATTCAGTAATATTTTTAAGATGGAACAAAAAAGTAGTATTTGCAGGTGAAAAGATCCCAAAGTTCATTTAGCCTCTAATAAGGCTGAACCTGACCGTTACATTTAGGGTTGCCATCTGGGTGAGCAATGGTGATAAGTCTGAAGAGAATTAGGAAAAGAATGAAGATAATAGAGATGTTTGGGAAGGAGAACTTAAAGGTGCTAACAGTTGGCTGAATGTGGTATGTGGAAAGAAGGCGAGGGGGATTCCTGAAATTCTGGCTTCCGAAAATTGGTGGACAAGGTAGGGCACAGCTAAAGACTAAGTTCTAAGGTGTCAGGATCTAGAGAAAGAAAGAGACACGATTTTTGAGATACTGAATTTAAAACTCTAGGACATGCAGATACATATGATTATTACAGAACAGAATGACAACATGGTTCAAAATTAACTTGTAGATTTGAGCTTATGTTAGCTTCATTTAGGCATGCAGAATAAAAGCTCAACTGGATGATTTGCCCGTGCAGGTAATTTTTTTCTCCTGGCAAGTTCAATGATGTATATACATAAATGTATATGTATATATACACACATATACATGTAAATATACACATAGTGTGTAAGTGTATGTGTGTGTGTGTTGTCTTCCATTGAGGCAGTGAAAACAAACTTGAATAGAAGGAAGCTAATAATTAATGGGTGTCCTTTCTCCTCTCTGAAACTTAAACGGAACTTATCTAACAAGAAGGTATTTCTTATGTTTACTGATTTGTCTGCCTCCTTCCTTAATTGGTTAATCATGCCACTTCAGGCTTCATAACTTCTTTTTTTTTAATTTTCTTAGAGCTTCTGATTTTATTAAATATAACTTTTATTTATTTATTTTTCTTATTTATTGTCAAAGTGATGTACAGAGAGGTAAGTTTCATACGTTAGGCCTTGGGTACATTTCTTGTACTGTTTGTTATCTCCTCCCTCATTCCCCCTCCCCCTCTTCCTCTCCCCCCATGAGTTGTTCAGTTGGTTTACACCAAATGGTTTTGCAAGTATTGCTTTTGGGGTCGTTTATCTTTTTATCCTGTGTCTCTCAATTTTGATTTTCCCTTTCACTTCCCTAGTTCTAATACCAGTATACACAGTATCCAGTGTACTCAGATGAGATACAGTGATAGTGCAGGGACAACCACAGGAAGGGGATACAAGAGGATCATCAACAATGGAAGCTACGGTTCCACATGGCATGTTGAAAGTAATTACAACAGTGATATAACGCTCGTTTCCATAACATGGAGTTCATTTTACTTAGCATCATCTTTTGTGTTCATAAGGGCATAGCTATTGGGCTCTTGTAATCCTCTGCTGTGACCAGCCTAAACCTGTGCTAATTATTCCCTATGAGGGAAACCATAGAGTCCATGTTTCTTTGGGTCTGGCTCACTTCAATTAGTATAACTTTTTCCAAGTCCTTCCATTTCCTTGCGAATGGGGCAGTGTCATTCCTCCTGATAGAGGCATAAAATTCCATTCTGTGATCCTCCAGCACTTCACCCTGACTGGCACACAGTTCTCACTACATATGTGCTGAATAAATGAATTGAGATTATTTTCA
Organism: Perognathus longimembris pacificus; assembly: GCF_023159225.1. Lineage (NCBI taxonomy): Eukaryota > Metazoa > Chordata > Mammalia > Rodentia > Heteromyidae > Perognathus > Perognathus longimembris. Next base: position 85,672,723 of record NC_063165.1, on the reverse strand, counting down.
CATACCGAGTGGGCTCAGCACAAGCTTAAAGCGGTCTAGCCTGTGGCTACTTGTCTCTTCCCTGATCCCAACTCTACTCCTGTGCCTACCTTGGCCTCACCTTTACTTCTTTTCCTACATTTGGGGCATGGATTTTTCCCTCCCTTGATGCCTCTGCGCTCTGCTGGAAGTCAGTTAAGTCATTGATATCCAAGTCATAGAACGACTAACTGAAAAGTGCGCTCTCACCCAAACTCAAAAGGTTAAAGCTAACTGTGCTTTTGTGGATGAGCAGTGTAGGGCACTATGAAGCGTTAATTTTGTCCTTATTCTCTCTCTTTTTTAAAAGAGAAATGACATCCTTCATTCTAATTTTTAATAAGGAAAAAAGAGTTGGAAAGATGTTGCCCTGTGAACAAAATGCAGTAAAACTCATGTTCCAGTTTTGACTGGAACAGCTAGGCCTCCACTTGGTAGCACACACCATCAACTAAAATGTGATTGCAATTTCTTGTCCATATATACATACTTAGGCTATAGATTAACACTATCTTATGGCTAAAACATCGTAAAAATTGCCATTTTGTATACAAATATCCTGCATTACGGAATTTCATTGGAAGATGTTGAATAATAGTGGGTGGGGGGACTGGGAAAGAGCGAGCAATGGAGGAGTTACTCTGATTCGAACATAAGCATTGCGAAGTGATAAATGAAGAAAAGAAATCTATGAGCATGCCGTCTGACTGATGGTGAGTTGCAAATCTACTCTGGTGATCTAGCTGGACGACCTTTACAGAGTCTTTGTGGGTGTCTTTCTCACACTGATTTTACCATTTGGCCTTAAGCACGTTGAGGCCAACAAGGCAAAAGTCCTTATAGTTTCCTTTGTATGTCACGGATCTGATTTCAATGAATCAACGTAAAATGGCAATGACAATATCCTACGGAAAGGAAGAAAGAGAAATGCTATCATTTTGGTGCACTGGGGTTTGAGCAGATAAACATCATTTCTATAGCATTTTTCATAAACTCAATCTAGTGAGCACAATGACAGAAAATAATACAAGATAATACAGGTGAATATATAAAAACACAAAATCGTTTACTCATTTATTAGAACTGATCTTATTTTAAAATCCATTCTAATTTTAAATGTGATTTATTTCTTTCCAAACAATTTTAGAATTTAAAATGTTAAAAGCCAAAGAATAATAAACATTAAAATCTAATAGTTCAATCCAATTACTAGATATCTAATGTTGGTTAATAAGTAACCATTAAGTATAACATAGCTAAGCACCAAAAGATAATTTGCTTAAAAATGGGAAAGTTATTTATTTGAACATTATAAGAAGAAAAAATATAGATCCTAAATAAAGTCCTTAGATTTTGATGTTTGAAATAAAATCTGTTGCAGTAATTTTAGAACTACTAAAAGTTAATTGTAGAGTTATGATCTGGGCACTAAGTCTAGGAAATACATACTGCAATTCCTCTAAAATAATATATTTAATGAGGACTGCAGCACTTACCACAAATCAAACAATTCATGTTGGTATCACTATTATAAACTGAATCGGGGTTTTTTTCCCTCGTGAAATAATAGGCATATATACAAACTTTTCTAATGTAGTTATAGACCACAAGTTATGAGTATAGTCATCATAATGTACGTTGGTTGGTGTGTGTGTGTGTGTGTTTGTGCTAATAAAGTATGTTGGTATGTATGTATTGATGTATATATCAGTCTCTCTATATGTGTGTCTGTGTGTGCATTTCTACATATGTGAGAGAGAGAAAAACAGGGGCAGGGAGGAGAGAGAGAGGAGGAGGAGGAAAAGGAGGGATGGAAGGAAGGAGGGAGATTGGCTGCTTTGTGCTGCCAAAGTGCAGAATGACCAGCGGAAATCCCAGAATGGCTTTGAAGTTCTAAACACCTCAGACAATCTCCTCATAAGCAGAATTGCAATGGAACTTTGGGAACTTGTTAGACTCAAATAAGATGGAATCTCAATGTCATTTTTATTTGCATTTCCTTTGTGACTAAGGATATTAGCACTTTTTTCCACACATATATCAATCTTGTATTTTTTGGTAACTTCAATTCGTGTGGTCATTTAAAAATTAGATTTTTTCTTGGTGTATACTTTTTTTTTTTTTTTTTTGGCCAGTCCTGGGCCTTGGACTCAGGGCCTGAGCACTGTCCCTGGCTTCTTCCCGCTCAAGGCTAGCACTATGCCACTTGAGCCACAGCGCCGATTCTGGCCGTTTTCTGTATATGTGGTGCTGGGGAATCGAACCTAGGGCCTCGTGTATCCGAGGCAGGCACTCTTGCCACTAGGCTATATCCCCAGCCCCTTGGTGTATACTTTTGCATCTCTTGATATATTGTGGATATAAATCCCTATACAATAAATAGCTAGTGAAGGTTATCTTTCATTTTCTGTGTTGTCTGTTGATTTTAGTAACTGTTTCTTTGTCTGTGAAGAAGTACTTAAGTTTGATGCAATGACATTTGTTAACGGTTGTTCATGTTTCCTGAACACTTTGGAGTCCTCTTCAGGACATTACCTAAGCATATAGTAGCATCAAGGGTTTCTCTCTATGTTTTTCTTCTAGTTGTTCCAAAACTCCTGGTCTTACAATCATCCCACCCCAACCAGAACAGCTAACATCGAGAAAGCAAACCACAAGTGGTGGTGAAAAGCAGAAAACTTATACACGGTTATTTGGATATCAGCATAGTCACTACAGAAACCATTATGGAAGTTCCTCAAAATTAAAGGCAGAACTATCGTATGATCTTGCTATACTGCTCCCAGGTATGTATCTGAAGGAACAGAAGTCAGAATACAATACAGCTACTCGCCCATCCATATACAGTAGCACTATTCACACTATCCAAAATATGGAATGAGCCTAGGTATCCAGTAATTGATGAATGGATGAAGAAGATAAGGTATAAATCCACTATGGTGTAGTATTCAGCCATAAGGAAGGACCAAATTGTGTTGTTTGCAGAAAAATAATCTGGAAAGCATCATGTTAAATGAAATAAATCAAATGAAAACTACTATATATTCCCTCTCACATGTGGAATATAAAACAAGTTATAAATTTAAGAAAACTGACTTCAATATGAAGTAGGGACAGGATGTGGAAATCAGAGGGAGGTAGAGATCAGAGGGAGAACATTGAAAAGAGAGAGGAAGTGGTGAATAGACTCAAAGTACTTCAAATGAATGCAAATAGTGAAACCTGTTAAACTTTTAAAAGGAGAGAGGAGAATAAGAAAGAATGGTGGAGATACTAAATTTAATCAAAATATATTATATCCATGTTGTAAATACCACAATGAAATACCTACACTAATAAAAATTAATTAATTGCTATTGGATAAATAAAATCCATTAAGTGATTAAATGCAGAGAACATCCCAAAATATTTTTTCTTTTGTCACTGATAGAAATTATTTTTTGTCTCTATATATTATAAATTTTCCTTAAAAAAGAATTAGGCCTTATTTTCTTAAGCTAGCTTTTGCAAGCCATAATTTAAACACACTTTGATTTTTAAAAAGCACTACACTATCCTATGAATGGCCTTGATGAAATAAGATGACAGTTTTAGAAAAATTACTGTCAAACCTGCCAACATACCAACTCCAGAGCAATTCAAGAAAAAAAATGAATAAATGTGTCTAAAGTTTCCTCTAGTGAGTATGTCACAATACCAACATAATATCTCAATATTTCCTTAACTTTTGGGTGCTATCTTGCATGTCTTTTGGAGCAGACCAACAATTGGATTATTAAATCAGGAGTGTTTCAAGAGAGATTTTCTTTAATACATGTAGAAGACAGAAAGTTGAAAAGCTTCAATGAAATAGGAAGGAAGTAGATTTGTCAGAAAGGGGAAAAAATGAAAATCAAGGTCCAAATAAATTGCTTTTGTTCCCATCTATTTCCTTTCATGCTCAATACAAAAGTAGTCAACTTCATATTATATCTTTACATTTATAATTAGGGCTCCTAATGTTTTCCAGAATCATAGGTTTTAAAATCAACACCTTTTACTGTAGTGATGTAGAAATGAGACCATCTACTTTAAATGCAGTAAATAGCCTCAGAAGTTTTATTGTTTATAGCTTACTAACAGTGTATTTCATTATATTTTTCCTTATAATATTAATCAATTCCAAATATATAACTTTGTTAATTTGTGGTAGGTTGTGACTATTTCAAGAAAACATATTTAAACCACTAAAGGACAGTGAAGACTCGTGTGTGTGTGTGTGTGTGTGTGTGTGTGTGTGTGTGTGTGTGTGTGTTGGTTCTGAAGCTTGAACTCTGGACCTGGTGCTTTTCCTGAGCTATTTTGCTCAAGGCTAGTGCTCTACCAGTTGAACCACAACTCCATTTCTGCCTTTCTGCTGGTTAATTGGAGATGAATCTCACAAATTTTTCTGCTCAAGGTGAGTTTGCACTGTGATGCTCACATCTCAAGCTCCTCAGTAGCTAGGATTACAGTCTGAACCACTGGTGCCCAACCAGTGAAGAATTTCACTTTTCAAAATTTGTCAAATTAGAAACACCAGATGACATGAAAACTACTCTCGTGTGTGTCTAGATTTGCTGAAAGAGGATTTAGACTATCTAGGTGCCACCAATGGAAATGTAATCTGATAAACTAGCACCGAAACAAATGTTGGTATTGGCATTGTTAGTTTACATAATTAGGGGACTTGGCATTTTGGTCTCAGATGCACCATAGGTAGCAGGGATTGAGATACTTAGAATAGCTGTGCCCACGAGGAGCTGGTGGGCAGCAAACAACGGTGCTTCCTGTATTCTCGTTATAACAACAAGAGCACTGTTTCTCTTTTTCTGTCTTCAGCTCTGTCTCTCTGTGTCTCTCTGTCTCTGTCTCTCTTTCTCTCTCATACTCATATACGCACACACACACACACACACACACACAGACGACATTCTATAAAATTTATCTTTCTCAGGATACAACATTATCGAACTTGGCAACATCTTGGCAAACTCAAGCCAGGAATGCTTGGGTAGCGAAGTGCTATAGTTAGCAAAGACCCATCTGGCAGAAAGATTAGAAAATTAGAGTTTCAGCGGTTTTACAGAGTAAGATACCTTTACATTAAAAATAAAAATAAAAAATTATACTGCAAAGCTACTATTAACTTGAGTTATCATAGCAAAAAAGCTAAAAGAAGTAAGAAGGGCCAATAAGTAAATGAAGAGAAGTTCAGTATCTCTGGCCAGAAAAGAAATTCAAATCAAAACAACACTGACCCAATTAGGATGGCCATTATCAAGAAAACTAATAATAAGTACTAGCAGGCCAAAAGGGAACACTACTATACTGTTGGTGGGAGTGAAAACTTGTTCAGCCCCTCTGGAAAGCAGTGTGGAGGTTCCTCAAAGGACTAAACACAGAGCTCCCCTACCACCCAGCAGTCCTGCTCTTGGGAATTTACCTAAAGGATCACAAATCAGGTTGCACTAAAATCACCAGCACAGCCATGTTCACTACAGCATTGTTTGCCATTGCTAAGATGGGGAATCAACCTAGATGCCCCTCGGTGGATAAATGTGATACACACACACACACACACACACACACACACACACACACACACACACAATGGAATTCTACGCTATGACATGCCATTTGTAAGGAAATGGGAGACTTGGAAAAAATTATATTAAATGAAGTAAGCCAGGCCCAAAGCAACATAAGCTCCATGGTTTCCCTCATTTGTAATAATTAGTATATGTCTAGGATAATCCTAGCAGAGGTTCACAATAGCCCAATAGCTATGTACATATGACCACATAACATGATGCTCATCCAAATGAACTCCACAATATGGAAATAAGAGATGGTTTTTTGGTGTGGTTGTTTGGTTTTGTGGGGTTTTATTCCTCTTTTTTTTTGTGCACTGGTTGCCGGGGTTGTTGTTGGTTTTTTTTTTTTTTTCTGTCTTTCATTTTTTTCTTCTCTAGTTTATTCTCTATGGTCACTGTTTCTGATTTCAGAACCCATTATCTTGTATAGAAATTTATCTGATTTGTGGAAGGGAAGGGGAACCATAGAAACAGTGGGACAAAGGGTGAACCAATGCAACTGCGACAATCACTAGACACTGTGTTGGAAACCAACTGTACAACTTAGGGGACAGGGGAGCCAGAAGAAAATGAGGGAAGGCGTAACTTGTCTCAAAAAGAAATGCACGCATTACCCTTCTTGTTTAACTGTAAGCCCTCTGTACATCACCCTTAAAATAAAACTAAGAAATAGAGAGCAAAAACAAAACTAGAAACAAAACATAGGAACAAGAGGCCTTTTTTCATTCTGTATTGCCAAAGTGATGTACAGAGGGGTTACAGTTTCATATGTAGGGCAGTGCTTATGTTTCACATCCAACTTGTTCCCTCCTCCCTCATCCCCCCCCGCCTCTCCCCCTCCCCATTCCTCCCCCCCATGAGTTGTACAGTTGGTTTACACCATATCGTTTTGTATGTATTGCTGTTGCATTGGTTTGTCTTTTTAACCTTTGTCTCTCGATTTTGGTATTCCCTTTCCCATCCCTAGTTCCAATACACGTATATACAGTATCCAGGGTACCAAAACCAGTTACAGTGACATCAGGGGTAAAAACATGGGAAAGAAAGACAAAAGAAAAAGGGCATAATTTCACATGGTATATTGAAAATAACAACAATGATATACCACTTGTTTCCATAACTTGGAGTTCATTTCACTTAGTATCATCTTATGGACATAGCTACTGAGCTTTCGTGACCTTCTGCTAGGATTATTCTAGACCTGTGCTAATTATTCCCACTGAGGGAGACCATAGAGTCCATGTTTCTTTGGGTCTGGCTCACTTCACTTAGTATGATTTTTTTTTCCAAGTCCTTCCATTTCCTTACAACTGGGGCGATGCCATTCTTTCTAATAGAGACATAGAATTCCAGGCTTTTATAGTGTACTGTTTGCAGTTACTTCTTTTTTCTTTCTTTTTTTCCCTTTTGGTTTATGTCATCTTGTCATTGTTTTTTATTTCTGTAACCTCTGTATTGTATATAAGTTTATTTGATTTGCAGAAGGGAAGGGTAATCACAGAAACAGTGGAACAAAGGGTGAACCAATGCAACAACTACTCTCACTAGATACTATGTTGGAAATGAATTTTATGACTTTGAGGACAGATTTAGTTAGGGGTACGGTAAAGTGGGAGAAAATGAGGGAGAAACACTACTGAAAAAGAAATGTACTCATTATGTTACTTATATAACTGTAACCCCGATGTACATCATCTTTTCAATATAAAAAGAGAGGTCTCAAACCGATACCAAAGGTGGTAAAAATAGTGTCTAAAAGAAAAAATAAATAAGGTGTTACATATTTCATATAAATATGAACAAAGAAGTTAAATCTCAAATTTGTAGAGCTGAAGAGGAAACAGAGGTTGAACACAGATGGGAGGAAATGAGGTAGGGAAATAAAACATATTGAAAATATTAAAAGGTGGTTAATAGATTGTGTTGACCAGCCTTCTACCACTATGGTACATATCTAAGATAAGCGTCTTAATTTAAAAATACGTTTATTTTAGCTACAGTTCTGGGGATTTCAGTCCATAGTTAGTTGATCCATTGCTTTTCAGGACAGAAGAAGCCGTAGGAGGCTTATGCCATTCCAAAAACAGCCAGAGATACGCTTCCACGTATGGTTCAAATGGGTAGAACCTTCCTAGCAATGTCAGGCCCAAACACCAGTGCTGCCCTGAGAAGGAAGGGAAGAGAGAGAAGAGGAAGAGGAAAAAAGGCAGCAGATACTGAGCTATAATGCTGTATGAAGAAATTGGAGAGTATGCCACTAAATATAATTAGGGATTATTAGTGTAAGCAATAAACATCATAATGATACTTACAAAAGAGTAGTCTTAAATTTTTGGATAAAACAGGGTAATTTTTGGATAATACAGAACAAAATAAAAACATTCTGGGGCTGGGGATATAGCCTAGTGGCAAGAGTGCCTGCCTCGGATACACGAGGCCCTAGGTTCGATTCCCCAGCACCACATATACAGAAAACGGCCAGAAGCGGCGCTGTGGCTCAAGTGGCAGAGTGCTAGCCTTGAGCGGGAAGAAGCCAGGGACAGTGCTCAGGCCCTGAGTCCAAGGCCCAGGACTGGCCAAAAAAAAAAAAAAAAAAAACAACAACAACAAAAAAAAAAAACATTCTAACCGTCATTTATTGCTCAAGATGCATACTGAAATATTTAATGTGCTCTTTAGTATCTCAAGTGACTTCCAAAAAGTGTGTTTATTTCAACCAAGGGATTTCAACAGTGACAACTACAGGTTTCTGTCTTTAGGAGTCTTAATGTTGGATGGGTAAAGTGGATTTTTATCTTTTGTTTTGTTGTGTGACTTATACAAATCCACACACCACAAGAGAAAAATCTGCTTTACTCTCGAGAAGTTGGATCTCTCTTGTCTGTATTTTTATACTTTCCTCTTTAAAGCCTTCATAAGGAAAAAGGTTCCAACAAACTTACTTCCTCGATTTTAACAGGCACTATGCCAGGCTTTGCCAAAGCGCACTGCACAAACAGAATCTGTTATTCATCACGAGCTGAGACTTCCCTAACACATCTGCAGACTCACTCCTACATGTGGTTTACATTAAGTGCAGCCAACTCAGTGTCACTTCTACCAAAAAAAAACCCAAAGAACTGTTTCAGGACAAAATAAATGTAGCAGGACAATGTTTACATAGTACCCAGGCATGCTGCCTTGTGAAAAAAAGATACCCATCTTTATTCCCTTACTGTCAGCACATTGGTTCTGAATACAAAAATAACATAAAGTAACAAAACAGGCCCACTACGGAAAAAAAAAAAATCAGCGTATCCAGACATGATGTTCCAATGCCCAGGAAACAACTGATGTTCTATGTGAGAACTCAATTCCCAGAGCAGAGCACTTGAAGGAGGGGTTGGCGGGGCCCGGCTGTAAGAAAAGAACAAGGTGGAAATGCCAGGAAGCTGGTCATCGAAAAGCACACCAAAATGAATTAAAAACAAGGCACACATTTCTCTTATTTCCTTTAAAAATGAAAGAGAGGAGATGAATTTCCGAGTTTTTTTAAATCCAAGCCAATGGGGTGTTTTAGGACAGAGTCTTGCACTTGTTAGGCAAGAACTCTCCCACTTGATCTCCATCTCCAGTGTGAGTATTCTCTTCGATGTAAGCTGGTGAGTCAGTCACGAATGGACCCAGCTCAACACCCACTCAGGGCAACTCCTAAGAAACACCTGTTGCCCATCAGAGCCAGATTATGCCTTGCATCACAACAACAGAATGCACTCTTCTCTTGTTTTCCTGCATGGCAATCAACTAAATACTTATCCTACCTTTGTAATTCTTTCCCCCATACTTACAGCCGAGGACTGAACAAGGGTCCACTTGGAAAGGCGTCTTCACTCGGGTGTGACACGCAGGGATCATCGGTCCCTCCGTCCCTCCATTGCACGACTCCTGAAGATGCACATCCAAGGTCATCAGGAGTCCATATTGCTTTCAAGCAAGGGATCGTATGCTAAAAAGACTCCTAAGTTGATATCATTGATAGCAACCTAGCTATGATATATGCAATGGCTCTAAAGAGTTAATTCGTATTTCTTAAATGTGAAAAAGCATAGGAAACCAACAGGACTTGGTATGATTACTATTGGGCTCCGCTGTTTAAGCTGAAAATGAGGGAAATGGATGAAGGCACTGAATATTTACAATGTACAGGTCGGTGAAAAACCAAAGGTCAGAACATAGAAAATGTGGGTTACTGACTAGAGAATTATATTTTATTACCCTCATGTACTGTTTTTGTATTTATTCTGTAATTTGAAGATATGTCTTGTACATGATACTACCAACATGATATAACTCTTAAACATTTACATTTGAAGATATTATCTAAATGAAGTTTATGAATCAAATTCAAATTTATACTTATATATCTAATTTAGACTTCAGATTATCATGTCCAAGAGAAATAACATCAGTACACAATTCTGAATAAATAAGAATTCTAACTTTATTGCTAATTTATTTTGTTACATAATTTAGAAATCACTTACCTTTAATTCTACAAGCTATATAGAGAATTAGTGATTCCACCTATGTAGTTTATGTAGATATTCTAAAAGCTGATAAAATGTTAAAGTCTGTTTCATATTAAATAGTACATCTTCAGTCTATTCTAACATATACAAAGTATACATTTAAGCGTTATGTGTATTTAGTTTTTATTCTAAAGTTTCGTAGGCGGAAACAAGAAACAGCCGAGTGATTAAGAACACAATTCTCGAGTTGAGTTCTCAGAGCTTTGCCGCTCTAATTTTGAACTAGACAAGTCATTAACTTCCTGGTGTCTTTCCCTGTGGGATAAGGATAATGGCCCTGATTGTCTTGAAGAGCATATGCCATTAGATACTGGAAATACACTGAGCACAGCGCATCTTAACCAATATGCCACACATCACAGTGGAAATCAGGGAGTAGTAGAGCGAAGATAACACTACGTTCATGGCATTTCTCTCTCTTCTTTATTCCTTACTTCTATTTTCCTCTTTCCTCCCTCCCGCCCTTCCTTCCTTCTTTCCTTCCTCCCTTTATGCCTCTTTCCCCCCTCTTTCTTTCCCTCTCCCTTCCTTTATTTCTACTTTCTTCCTTGCTTGTTTACTTCCTTTCATTTATTCCTTCTTTTTTCTTTCTTTCTCCCTTCTTTCATTTTTCGCCAATACCAAGATTGGAACTCCGGTCGTCACACTTTCTGCGCTTCTTTGCTCAGTTCCCCGCCTCCGCATCCCTGCAGACATGTTTATGGCTGGTTGTTTTAGCGTTCAAGTCCCAGAGTTTTCTATAGGTGCTGCCTTGGCACTGAAATCCTCTATGTATCAGCTTCCTGACTATCTAGTATTAGAGGTGGGAGTCACTGGCACCAAGCTTGATGTTTAGAAAAACCCTGAATTCGTTTTCCAATTAAGTAACACAAATCTCACTCATGCATATTTTCAAGCAACATGCTTTTATATGGAGGGTAGCATAATACTTTTTTCCAGGCTGGCCATATTACAGTAATTAGTACAGAGAAATTCTGTCATAGCCACGTGCTTGAAGATACATTGCAACCCAATTAAAAAAAAAAAAGCAAAATGGCAATTTAGTAGTAGTTTATTTATTTAATCATTTAAAAGGTTCACATTGTGGACCAGGAACAGTTATTAACTTAAAAAAAAACTCATTTAATCTTCCTAACACTCCTATGAAAGAGTGTATTTTTAGTCTTTACTTTCCGATGAGAGAGTTAAGGGTCAGAGATGATGAGTAACACTCCCAAAACCACATAGCAACCCAAATCACAAAACTATAGCTTTAGGTAGTCTGGGGTGATTACCACCATCTCCAGATCCGAGTCACCAATGAGGCAGGCAACCTTGCTGTAGGCTTACATTCGCAAGGCATGCTGGGAAACCATTTAGAGTTCAAGTAGAAACATCGGGTAGCAGTAAAACATTCTTGAAGAAGACGAGTGGAAGCAGGATAAGTTTGTTCGTTATACAGACCAATTTCCTTGACTCATTCTTTTTTGAGTTAGTGTAAGCCACAAGAAAAGGTTTCCTTAAAGTGAATTGAAACATTCAGGTCTAAAAAATAACTTTCCGTTTCATCTTAGATTTGCTTGTCCATTTTACATAAACTCAGTACTGTACATTAAAAGCTTTCAGGTCCATAAATGAGGCATCTTAATTCAATCTTATAATTGTTCTGCCATTTTGTCAATTGAGAAAGAAGCCAGACTCTCCTTGGAAAAATATCTCCTACGAGATCGCTGCATCATGTTCGCCCTTCCTGGAAGATCGTAGTACACATTTTCCCACATTCTTAACTTGTAAACTATACACATATAAGACATACATTGGTAAAAAAATATTTAAACCTGCAAGTATATGACATTTATCTTCCACTACAGTAATATAACTTTTAGGCAGAAATTGATGTTACATTGTGATAAATAATGTGAGATAATCAGAGCAATTATCATATTCATTCCTACTGGCACATTAAAAGTTTTGAAAGATGGCTGGGCAACAACGGCTCATGCCTGTACTCCTGGCTACTCTTCAGGAGGCTAAGACCTGAGAACTGTGGTTCGAAGCCAGCCTGAGTAGGAAAGACGGAGCGGTCCTTAGCTCCAGTTAACTACTGAACGGGGGGAAGTAGAGATGTGGCATGCTAGCCTGTAGCAAAATGCCAGGCCCAGATTCCATCCCCTAGAACCAGGACAGAACAAAACCAAAGTTTTGACGGATAGAAACTTGATCACATTTATTTAGCTCCGCATTTGTCACTTTTCAGCCATGGTATCAGCACGCATCCCCTAGGGGACCCCTATCTACCTACATTAGAAAGCAATGCTCTAGGTGTCAAACAAGGCCTCATATGTCAGCACAATCATCCTTGTCTTCCTCCAAAGTCTTACTCTGACATGCTCTTTGGAATTTATAATATGGGATAACGACAATAATATAGAATAGCCTTAGCATTTTTTCAAATGACAATAAAGAAGCACATGCCTCTAATCCAGTACAGAAGAAGTGGAGGCATAAAGATTGTGGATTTCAGACTAGCTTGGCTATGTGATAAGACCCTGCCTCAAAAGAAGGAGGAGGAGTGGACCTGCCAGCACGTGTCCGTCATCCCAGGCAACTGAGAGAGGTTAGGAGTATCACAATTTTGCAAAAAGGCCTACACATGTGTTCAATAGGAGCATGTCACTTTAATCTTGGCTGTGCCAATGGCACAGTCATGAGGACCAAAGTCTGATGCGAATCCCAGGAAAGAAATGGAGACCTTACCAGAGAAAACCAGTCAAGGTCAGAGTTTGACTCAAACTGTAGAATGCCTACCTAATAAATATAAGGCTTAGCTTTCACGCAAAGAGGTGATACAAGTCAAAATCCATCCTATTTAACGCTCCAGACAACATGAGACGTGTTTACAAGGGTTAAAGGCTGGGAGCAAAGTAAGAACATAATTTGGGCTTCCACAGCCAGAATCCATATTTTCTTAAGCACACTGAACTGTTTGTGACTGTGACCCAGGAAACCAGATCCTGTGCATGTGCAGAGGTTCCAGTATGAATGGTGCAGAGCATACATGACAATTCCATAAAAGAATGGCACAGAAGACTTACTTATCACATTTGTTTAAATCAATTCTACACACTTTTGATATTATAACACATTCCACCCTCATACATCTCTTTTACTCTTCACTTAGGAGCCTAAAGATAGAACTTTTTAATTCTCTGGTTCATTATCCATACTACTGTGATATTACCTTTTTAAATGGCAGCATGTTCTGTGAACAGGTAAAAAATTTTAAAGTATCTTCAATCAAAGAAATTTTTCATATTATGTTTTATCTTCCTATAGAAATCTTATTCATCATTAATCCCTAATTCCCGGATACAAACTATGTTGTAAACAATATCCTGGGAACAATATTCATTTTTATCGTTCCTTCTCTCTACTACATGCTATTTCAAGTGCTGCCATTAAGTTTCTTCGTAATAAATTCTAATTGTCACACCATCATTCACAGAGCCAAAAAGCAACCAGGCAGAAAGTACTAGATTGAAAGAATGCGAGAAGAGGAGGAACTGCTCAAATGTGCAACGCTGACTGCAAGCAATTGTTCTCTTTGTTGTACTTTTGGTCTCAAAAGACAATATCAGATATAGTTCAGTTCCCTGTAGCTTTCCTCTCCCTCCCGAATCACACTCCAAAGCAAATGTAGCATCAGAAAGAGATCAACGTGAGCTACAGAATCCGCCCTTCCCTCTACACAGACACTTCCTAGTTCCTTATTTTACTGCCAATGATCATGAAGGACACTATGAGGAGGCAGACAAAAATGGAGTGAGCAAACCCATGTGAAGAGGCTCCAGAGTGAGAAGCCACCCCGAGGGGGTGGAGCTGCGCCAGGGGCCAGTGTGGGCTGGGAGAGATGCCCCTGTGCGCACGGGTCATGGACGCTTGGTGAGGCCGCCAGCCAAGGCTCCTCCGACGGTGACTTAGGAAACAGGACTAAAAGCATCAGCCATCCACCAACGCGCGTGGCTCAAGAATGGGGGTGACTCTGGGAAGCCCAAAGAATAAAAGCAAAAGGAGCAGCTCGTGTGCAAAATGCGGGGCGATGGGATCAGCAACGAATGGGGTGGATTCAGGGAAGAGGGGCGCTCAGCTGGGACTCCTGGCCAGGTAGGCAGCCAAGGCAGGCAGCAGCCGCAGAGCCCCCGCGATGGGGAAGGCGGCTCGTCTCCAATGTAGCATGCATCTTCTATATTTCAAAATCAGTGTTTTGCCGTGGTGAGGAAAGTGAGTTATAGAAAAGCAAGAGAAGGAGCAAAATGTGATTTTAAAAAAAATCATGCAAGGGAAAGCCCTTCTAGCGGAGAATGAGCAGGATTAAAGTGGTGCGGGAAGATGGTGTAAAGAAGGCCTTGGAGTTTATTTCAGAGCCACATTTCGTAACACTTCTATCGTGTGAGATCTAAAAAGGATAAATCAATATCCAGCATTTTTGGCCAGCACACTTATTAGATGAAGTGACTTACTGGTAAGGAAGAAACTAAGAAAGAAAGAGGTGGTGTCCATCGGAACTGATGCCAGAATTCTGCGCTTTCTTGCTCTTTGTAGTGTATGTCTGTGTGCTTGTGTACCTGTCTGTGTATATTGGAGACCACGTGAAGAGGAAACAGGGTCTTGCTATGTTGTTCAGGGAGTCTCAAACTCCTAGACGCAACTGTTCCTTTCATCTCTGCCTCCCCCCACTGGAACAAATCAGTCTCGATCTAAGCTTCTGCTTTTGGACATGCTTACTTTAACATGCCTGTTAACCGTCGACGGATGTTTTTGTTTTAGGAATGATGTTAAAGAAAAATATAAAAAGTCACTCACATACAGTTGGTGTGTAATTACAGCCAAGAAAGTGGTATTAAGAACTGTATGAAGGAAGAGAAAAAGGAAGCGCCATATGTAAATGTTGAGGAAAGAAATAGGACTCGCCAAAAAAGAAAAAAAATATATTAATGGAGGTTGATCAGTGAGATAGAAGGAAAATATTAATTTACCCACTCACTGCACAGAAGCTCAACAGATAGCCCTGGAACGAAAGTATCCAGAAGTGGCATTCTCCGTCCTCTTTCCATGCATCGCTGAAAGTGTTTCAGGTCCACTGAACTGCATCATAGAACCGGATTGCTGATCGGCGCTGAGTGTACACAATACTTACATACACTCACTGGAAATTTCATTCCCTAGCTAATATGACATTGCGTGATCTTCTCAATTTCTGAAAGCCTTTTCTTAATTTTCTTTGTACCATATCACTAAAAGGCCTTTGCCATGGTTTGTTGGTTCATGGTACAGTTCTTCTTCAGAAATTCAGATCATTATTCAATAATATTTATTTCAGTTTTTGTTTTTACTACAATAACTTTAGCTCCTCTCTAGTATCCTTTTACTTATCTCAAAAAACTCAGTATACTAACTTTCGTGCTCTCATTTATTTCCAGCTTAGAACAAATGTCCTATGTAAATACTCTGATCTTCCTTGAACTCTTCAGATTTCCCAATCAGTACAAATGTTTATGTAAGCGATTACTACCGTTTTACTTTTTTTTTCAAATTTTTATTATCAAACTGATGTACAGAGAGGTTACAGTTTCATACGTTAGGCTTTGGATACATTTCTTGTACTGTTTGTTACCTTGTCCCTCATGCTGTTTTACATTTTTTAAAGTCTTTTCCAGACTGAGCCTATCAGGCATAGGTCTGCTTTTTGGTTTTTTTTTTTTTAATTTTATTTTTTACAGTAATCTGCTTTTTATTAAAAATTTCCCTTACTACTTTTTTTCTATCACAGGACCTAGTACAAAGTGCATGCACAGTAAATGTTGAGTGGATGAATGAACTGAACATTAGATTAGTTCAAATTTTAATTGCTAGCTTGACAAAATTAAAGAACTGTTTTACCAAATTTTAAATTTTCTGTTACTGATATTCAATTCTTCAAATTATTGTTTCCTTTTTCTGTAGAGTACAGAGTTTTATTAATATAATAAATACTTAGTCACTCAGAGTGTTCAGGAAATAACATGATCAAAATCAGTAGCTACATTAAAGACAGATTCTTTCTTGCTCAATGCAGAAAAATACTTTATATACATTATTTATATTTCCTATAATAATGAGAAGGCATTTCAAATTCTTCAAATCTATTTTTACTGATCAAGTTTATAATTATATTGTCAGATTATTTATATCTTTTTACACCTGAGCTCACTTGAAACAAATATTTATATGAGAATCTTTTCTATGTAGAAATGGTAATTGGATTTAAAGGGTTCTGTCAGTGCTTGATAACTGTAATCTAAAGGGCATGAACCATTTCATTTGAGAAGACGTCTGTGGGATTAGGTGATATCAACAGGTCACATCTAACTGTATTGTTAATTTCTTCCTCAAACAATATGTATACCAAATTAATGCTACCAGATAAAGATTGTTTCTGCTTGTGGACCATGGAGACTTTATTCTAACAAAAAGGAGTAGCCTAGCCAACCTTCCTTCTTCCTCCTTCCTTCCTTTTCTTTCTTTCTTCTCCCTTTCCTTTTTCCTTCCTTCCTTCCTTTCCTGTTTTCTTTCTTTCTCTGTCTCTGTCTCTCTTTCTTTCCTTCCTTCCTTCATAAAAGCCACATCAAAGAATACAGAAAAGTTATGAATTTTCTGGTTCATTATGTCTACTAATGTCTTAGGAACTGTATTTTTTGGAACAAGTGACTTGCCAAACATTGTCAAGTTGAACTTGTGCTAGAGTATGAAATTCAAAAACTTTAATTTCTACTCTTATATTCTCTTTATAACATAGTATTGGATAGGTTTTATAACTTCATAGTGAATTCACATTATTCATTCCAAAGAATAAGGAAAAACAACAAGTAATTCCAAATATTTCTCCATGGAATTTGCCTAATATTATATGTAGATGGGTTTTATTTTTTTATCTTTTAACCTTCATAAGGTTTTACTCACTGTTCATTCAATTACTGTTCTTTCAGGGAACAGTAATTCTTGATCAAAGTCCCCCTTTGCATTACCCTCCCATCCCACCCACACACTCATTTCCCATTTCTTATTTTTAATCACTTATATGTACATTGGATAGTCTGATTGTATTGTCCCGTTTCCTCTTTTACTCATCTACCCATCCCACTAGACTTCCTAGTCAAACTTGTTTTACATAATGTTCCATAAATCCTTAAGTTACCTCCAAGTTAAGAAGAGAAACATAGCTAAATACCAAATGGCATTCCTTTTCAATTTAAAACAGTGAACTGAAGATGTGTTTAATAACACAAACCTAACTTTTCAGAATATGGAACAGGTACATAGCCAGTGCCTACAATCCAGCTACTCAAGGATGGGTTTAGTGTGATCGTGGTCTGAAGCTGGCCTTGGGCAAAATGTGGAAGACTCTACCTGTAAAATAACTCAAACCAAAGAGTGCTAAGAGTGTAGTTCAGGTGGCAGAGTATACCTGTGCCTCACAGCTATAAGATCCTGCACTTAAATTCCATTGCTGCCAATTATGAATTTACTATAATCTCAAAAGTGAAAAGTTTGTTAATTACATAATCACATTTATTGTATAACATAGAGAATTTATTTAATAGGAGCTCAACTTTAAAAAAAGCAATTCTACTCACTAAATTAATATTGAGTGTTAACTTAATTAGTTTTTCCAAGCCCATGATTGAAGGATGTAACTGATTAAATAAAAAATAATGATTATGCCTGGGTCTGCAAGCTGTAATCTGAGCTATTCAGGAGTGATGTCAGCTGGGAAGAAAAGTCCATGAGGTTTTGTCTCTATAATAACCAGCAAAAAGCTAAGTTGGAGCTCTGGTAGTTGTAGTAGAGTATCAGCCATAGCAAGCCTAGGCCAACAAAATGTGAAATTTTGATTAAAAAAAATAAAGTGCAAAAAGGGGAAAACAGTAACAAGAAGTGATTATAAACCTGTGGATACATTTATTATAATGATATCATTGCACTTTTAAAATATTTTTTGGTTTCAGATTTAATGTATTTGCTGTGCAAATCTACTAGTTGGCTGATTGTGGTATCTTTCCAATTTTCTCAAGATGTGAAAAAATTTAGCATTCTGAATCAACACAAACCATAACTGGAGCCTATGAGGAGGATAAGGATGAAAATAAATTAGTCCCAAGGCATCAGAGCTTAGGTAAGAAAATATCCATCCATGTCCATTCTTGTAAAGTTCACCAGAAAGGAAACATGCCACATGGTTTAGGCAAATAAAGTAAATATTCATGATTTTTATTGTAGCTCATGTCTACATGGAATCTAAACATTAAAAACAATCTGACTACACGGGGATTTATGTGTCAATACCTGGTATGGTCATGACGCGTGCTATTCTCCGTCATTAGTGGCTAATGATCAAAGAGCTCTCTTAGACCACAACTTGCAGGCAGATGTGGAGTAGGAAATGATGTGTCACACCTGCGTGATCTTACAGATGCTGGTGTCGACTCGTGATTTCTTACACATGTCCTGTGGAGGGGTGGGGTGATCCTCTCCGCCCTTCCCGAGGCCAGCCTCTCACTGCCTGTCTGCTCTGCCCTCTCCCTGTTTCATTCATCTTGGGCGTTTGTGGCGCTTATCTTGAAGAAATTAGAAAATACTTTAAAATAGTACATTTACTTCCAGCTTTTGAAATCAGGTCGCACACAAGGATGAAGTATTGAATGACAAGATGGTATTGGCCAGCTGAAACTTAGGCATATATGGAAAAGAGAGTCAACACATGAACATATCTGCTGTGAAGAAAGCGTCTACGGAAGGACTGCGCATTGTGAGTGAAATGGTGAGACATGACGATAGATAAGCAAGTTTTTAAAATGGAGCACATTTTCTTTGTTTCTGAAAACGCAAGCACCGGAAATGTTCTTAACACTAACACTGAATTCTAAATGTTGTTTGAATATCAGACAGTATTTCACTCATACAAGAAAAAAATTGGCTGGTTCTATGGGTCATCCTCAGAGAGGGGAAGTGAGGGGGAATGAAGGGGTCCACCATGTCGTAGGAATAGATAACCAACATCTCCAGACAGTCTGGTTGTTAGGACAGTCTCTGGAAGTGAGGGAGCCGTTGCCAAGCACTTCAAAGATGTCGGGACAGCCACACTAAAAGACTGGTGTATCCGTGGGCTGGCCAGCCAGACAGCCTACGGGAATCAAATCTGAGTGATAAAGAATTGAAGTGGTTTCGTGGTTAGTGGCCACCTTAGGATTCTGAGTTCAAAGGGCACTGGGAAGTCATGACCTGTGGCATCATGGTCTCGCAGCCCCTCCTTGCTGCCATGTCCTTTTAATTACATGGTCGTTCCCCAAACACTGCAGGTGTATACAACTGTTCAAACTAAGTGTGAACCAATGGATAAGAGCTTCATTATTCTGCTTGCCCAACTTGTTCTTTCATAGCTACTCACTGGACTCCGTGTCAGCTCCAGCACTAAGAAGGCACAAGTGTGTTACAAAGTCTTTCTGGAATGGGGAACGTGCATAATTTTCTCAGGTTATTGTTGCCTCCCCATCTTGACAGCTTTTATTTAGCAATAATAAATTTGGACAATTGTCAGAGAAAAACAATTTTATGTGTGAATCATCTCAGTGCATTTAAGTTCATCATTCATCCACCCATGAATACATTCAGACAAAACTCACTGAGAACTTAGTTATTAAGAATATGTGATTTTTAAAAATGCACGGAATCCTGCCCACACGTTTATTATGCAGTCATGGATTATGGAAACCATTCCTGTTAATAATTATAAACTTGAATTTCGAATTCTAATTAGAAATAATAACCCAATGAGCGCATTATTAGAGGCACAATTTAATTATTATTGAGATTAATGTTATGATTCAATCCTTTAAGAAAATCAAGACAACAGCTAGGAGAGTGATCTAATATGCTACTTACTCTTCACAGTTACCTATGCTGAAGCTCCTAATAGCATGTACAGAAATCTGAGAATCAGTGTTATGCTGGGGTACAAAAGCAAAGCTTAATAAAAATTACAACCTATCAACACATATCGTGTGTGTGTGTGTGTGTGTGTGTACAAGTTCTCATTTGCCTTTTTCACTCACAGCAGGTACTCTCCCCCCCCCCCAACCTGGTGCCACCTCCAGCTTTTGAGGGCTACTTGGAGGTAAGAGTCTGGAGGATTTTTCTCCCTAGGTATATTTTGAACTTGCATCCTCAGTCTTAGCCTCCTAAGTAGCTAAGATTATAGCTTCTGTCCACTGGTTCCTGGCTTTGAGCTACAGATATCTGATCCAAGTTAGGGAGTTAGGGATAGAAAATGGCAACTGAGGCAAAGGCCTTCTCGCTGGGAAACAAGTAAAGGACAGATATCACATGCCCAGCAGGGCAGGTTCCAAGTAAGGCACATCTATGCTTGGACCAGATTCCAAAGCAGAAGGTAACCCCTCATAGGGGCCCAAGCAGACAGGAACTTACAGCTCATCAGAAAGGTCTTTGGCAGTGAGCGTCCACCTCGTCGTAACAAATCCCCCAAAGGGAGAGAACTAAGGATCCCATATCCACAGAGCATCTGCTAATTCTTGCTCATTACCCTACTTTCTCTCCTGACTTTTCTTTCACTTTCAACTAAGCATGTGGTTTACCTTAAACACTTTCCTGACTTTCTGTTCTTATCAAAAGGCGGAGGAAAGGATTGATGCCACTTGGCCATATTAAAATCCAGAGAGCTTAAGGAAGATGGCACCGATCTTTCTCTTGAACACTGATGTTTCTCTCATTCTTTATAACAAGACAGTAGGCAACGGTGGTGGAAGTTCAGCTTCCAGTGACACTCACTCAATTTCACAACTGTAGGTAATGCATTTACGTCCTCTGTGTTGTCTCTGAAAGAATATCAATCAAGTTGTAGCTTCAGAGGATAAACGAGTTGAATCCTGAAAGGAATAAACACCTTCAGGGCACACAGGAAGCACTCATTGCTGTGGTTGTTGAAGCTGGAAGTAGTGGGATCTCTTCAAACGTCAAATTAGGGGTGACTCCAAGTAGATCTAAGGGAATTTAAGTTCCTCCTCACAACAAAGCCCAATAGCCCAATTCTAAGGGTTCTGTCAGAATCTACCAATTTGTAATTACCACCATGCTTTCCATTTTTTGGTACAGCATGTTTTCTGATAGTTGGCTGGACTGCCTTCCTTTGCACAGTGGAAAAATATCACCCAACAATTCCAGCCATAGCTTGTGGTCATAGGCAGCAACAGAACTTTCCTGCCAACCACAGGCTGCACAATTCCTTCCTTCTCCTCATGAATTTTAGTCTCAGACCAAGGCCAGCCAAACCAAAGTGGAAGTGACTTGCAAATTATCCGGTAAATGTTTAAATGGAATCATTAAACTGTATTTCAGTTACCCAGAGGATTAGTATTCATTTTGAAAGGAGAACATCTGACCTTTAGACCAAATATTGACTATTAGGAAACAACAAAAGATAATCCAAATTTAATAGAGGTGAATTCACCCCGAATTCTTGCGTGTTTACATTTTTGGCCTCTGCAGAATTAATCAGCATCCACAATCTGTTTTAGTAACTCTACCCTAAGTATTTGCTTATCTTTCCAAAAACAAGATGTAAAAAATCCCACACAGAACATTAAATCATTTTCTCAGGAATCTTGATAGGACTCACACTGCACTTGCCAAGTTATCTTTTCTCTCCCCTATAATCAATAATGTATGTGGTAAAAATGTGTCTCATCCATGGGATCAGAGTCTAGTTATAGAAGAAAAAGTATGTTACTATTTAGCAACTAGATTTCTGTAGGAATCAAGTCTTCACTGCCCATAACCCCAAGTTTTCACTGCCTGTAACCCACAAGCCACAATTATCTATCAATTGAATCCATGTGTGTGAAAATGCTTTACTAGGGAAAGCTCTATTCAAATGCTAATCATCAAACAACCGGCAAGAGAAAAGAGCTCCTTCAGGAAACATTCATCTCTTAAAAATGTAGAGTAGATTGGAGAATCAAAGGAGATCTATTTATTAAATTTACTTCATTGCAGCTCAGTTAGGCTAAGCATCAGAGGACTATTAGAATCCCTGTCCAGATTTCTCAGGTAAGCTATGAGCCGACATACCAACAATTAAAATGTAGCACAGTCTCTTTTCAATGACCATTCCTAAATGCTGTACTTGAGCCCTAAGGAAAAGAATCTATCAAATACGTGTACCACCAGGCTGCTGGAATTCAATAAACCTATAATACCTTAGAGGAGATGACATGTAAATTACTGGCATGACATTTGCTGAGACTAAGTCATGGATCTTAGTTATGTATAAAATTATTGAAGAAATATAACCAAATGAAGTGTTTAAAGATTTAAGAGAAAAAAAATGAATAAAAAATGAAGAAGCTTTCAGGTTCATACTAATTTCAACTTAAGTATAACCAAAAGAGCAATGCTATATTGCCTTTGTCTATAAAGTCTAATACTTCTCTTTTAAATGCTGATAGCTTTAACTGCACGTTCCAAATTTGTTCAGAAAATCAACAATTAAACAGCCATGAAAAAAAAAAATCCTGGGTTTAAAATTCATGCTTCTAAGGTTTTCTCCACTTAGAATCCTACAAGGTATATTACAGCCATATTCATGTGAACATTCATGGAAGATACCTACCACATTCTCAAACACTACCAACAAGATCAATACTGTTATTTTCATAACTACATATAAAGTGCTTCAGCCATAGCATGCTTATGCACCTTCTTCAAGGGCCCTTCCCTGACTGCGGGTGCCTGCCCCTCTCCCAGCCGGCCTTTTAAACTCTCCTCTCACTGATTGTACTCATTTTATAGTGTGTAGTATTTCTACAAAGGGGTGTTACCATAGTGTTAGACATGTGCTACACAGAACTGTGATTTAAGTTAGCCTCCTTTGTCGTTCTCTCATTCCCTTTTCCTCAGTCCCTCCTGCTTAGATTTCAGTGAATTTCCTTATGCCATAGTCATACACAGACACGGTCTATCAAACACTTTTCCTCTCCCATCCTCCCTCTCAGCCACTCAAATAGTCCTACAGTTACACACACGCACACACACACACACACACACACACACAGCGTCACACAATCTTTAGGTCTAGATGCTGCAAATGAACAAAAAGATTCAATATTTGGATTTTTGCACTTCTAAGACTTCAGTAAAAGTATGTATGTGCTTTTAAGATCCAGTTATGGAAGGGTTCCCTTGTAAAGGGATGGATGTGTTAATATCTATTAAATCCTGAAGGATTGTAGTTGGAAGCCAGTCTGGGCAGAAAACATTCATGAATGTCATCTCCAAAATAACCAGAATAAATAAGCAGGTCTGAAGATAAAGCTCGAGTGGAAGATGACTAGATTAGCCATTGGGAGATCCTAATTTCAAGTGCTTCTGCCAACAAAATTTTTTTAAAGATAACTTCAAGGATTTGTAGAAATAATGCTATGTGTATACACCTATATATATTTGTGTATATATATATGCCCATATATATAATATATCCACATATAATATATAATATGTATATTACGTAACTATATTGATATAATTATATATAATTGTTAAACATACAGTTCTGTATATATATATTTGTGTATATGTATGTGTATATAATAGTACACATATGATTTTATGTATGTAAAATACATTTCACAAAACGCCATGCAGTAATTGCTCTTTAAGCACGTTACAACAAAAATTATTTTTAAAAATACACCATCGAAATGTATGTATGTTTCAAATCATTTTGTTTTAAAATCTCTTAAACTCCAACTGACACTGCTTGATAAGTAAAGATAAATGGCCCCCTATGAGTACACAGGGCTTAGGTAAAGAATAGCATTGTTTAAGTTTTATTTATTTGTTTAATTTCACTGTAATGTGATTTGCAGAGGGGTTACAGTTGCATAAGGGAATAAGGACATTTCTTTTTGAACAGTCTTGTCCCTGCCCTCATTTCCTCCAGCTTTCCTACACACACTCCACGCCCCCGCCCCACGGCTGTAAAGTTCCTCTCCAACATAGTGTC
Source organism: Perognathus longimembris pacificus (assembly GCF_023159225.1). Taxonomy (NCBI): domain Eukaryota; kingdom Metazoa; phylum Chordata; class Mammalia; order Rodentia; family Heteromyidae; genus Perognathus; species Perognathus longimembris. The sequence continues at coordinate 85,648,430 of NC_063165.1, read as the reverse complement.
GAGTGGCACTGCTGCACTGGTTCACCCTTTGTCCCGCCATTTCTGTGCCTCCCCTCTTCCCTTCCAAAAATCAGATATATATAGAAGACAAAGGGTACAGAAACAAAAAACAGGGCCTACACCAAAGAAAGAAGAAAGAACTGCAAACAGCACATTATAAAAACTCCTTGCTTCAATTTCTTGGAGGTCATTTGATAAGCTACATTTTATATGGTTATGTGTACCTAGTCATAGAGCTATCGTGAGCCTCGGCTACAAATATCATAGACAGATTCTAGTTGTTACAAATGAGGGAAACCATGCAGCCTGTGTTTCTTTGGGTTTGGTTTGCCTTGTTTAATATAATTTCTTCCAAGTCTTTCCATTTCCTTTTGAATGTGGCAATGTCTTTTCTATTTTTTTCTTTTTTTCTTTTATTTTTATTGTCAAGGTGATGTACAGAGGGGTGAGAGCTACATACTTAAGTTAGTGAGTACATTTCCTCTAGTGGAAGGGTAGAATTCCATTCTGTACATATACCCCATTTTCTTGATCCAGTCATCTACTGAGGGGCATCTGGGTTGATTCTTTGTCTTGGGGTTTTTGATCCATTTGGAGTTGATTGTGATGCAGGGTGATGATATTTAAGGATCTAACTTCAGTTTTCTATACATGTATAGCCAATTATGCCAGCATCCTTTGTTGAACAAGCTGTCTTTCTTCCATCCTGTGTATTTGGCTCCCTTATCAAAGATTAGGTGACGATAGATCTGTGAGTTCCTTTCTGTGTCTCCAATTCTATTCCGCTGGTCCTCAGGCCTGTTCAGGTGCCAGTGCCAAGCTGTTTTTGTACCTACGGTTTTATAATAGAGTTGAAGTTCAGTATTGATAGGAATATCCCCTTTATGTAGAATATTTCAAATCAGTATTTAACTTGGACCTGTTTCTGCCACAGTGCAAGGGAAGTTCTTCAATCATCAGCCATCACTGTCAAATACCCGGGCCCCAATGGAGCAAACCTCCCAGGGCAGGGCTACTCATGGAAAGATGACGAGGTGAATAAGGTCTGAATAATGGTTCACACACCAAATAGGCAGGGGATGGGCACCACCCACACCTGGGCTCACACAGTGCCTGAAATTGAATGTTCTTATTCAATCAAAGCCAGATCGGCGGAAGCACCAGCTGCAAGACAGACCCTTCGGGGCGGCTGAGAAACTTCACAGGTAAGTGAGGTGGGGAAAGTGACCTGACAGCATGGAACAGACCCATCACAGCAGCAGCTTTTCACAGAGCTCACAGTACTGTCATTCCATCAACACGCCAGAGACACTGGAGACACGGAAAGGTTCACAGTAAGGAGAGGGGTATTTCCCTCCCCTGTGTTCTACTGCTCGAGCCATGCCTCCAGGCTGCTTTTATTCGTTTCCTTTATGGCTATTTTGAAGGTGATGCACAGACAGAGTTCAGCTGCAGGTGTCAGGGAATGAGCACATTCCCTTGGGTGCAGTGTCTTCCTTCCCTCCCTCCTGCCTCCATCCCTGAGTTCAATGGTTTACCACGGTCAGCCATGTCCAGTGAGCTCCGCTTCTGCACTTCTTCATCCCTTTCCCTCGACTCCAGTGTCCTCTCCCCCACCCTCCCAAAAAGACACACGTCAAGAAAAGAAAACGAAGTCATCAAACAAGAAAAATCTGAAAGGACAGATGTCTTCTTTCCGTGTCTCCGAGCTCATTGTGACCCATACTATTTGATGTGAAAATACAGAGGCACGTAGGGATTGTGCCATTGTGTTTCCTCTCCGAAGAGTATCTTATTTTGGTCTCACCATGCGCCTGCTTTCCACCAGTCATTTGCAGACAGACTCTTCTGTCCCCTCAAACAATGCTCTTACCGTTCTCAGCCTTCTGTTTACAGAGGTGACTTCAAAAATAACTTTTTTTAATTTTTACTTTTCAATCATTTAATTGCAAGGATAAACATACTCATTTAGGCACACATATCTAATTTTTAACAAAAATGTATAATGCTTATTTCATCTAAAGAAAGTAAATAATATGGGTTATTAGAGCTTCACTTACATGATTACATCATTGTCATTTATTTTGGAATTAAATATTTTCAGTGTCTAAAGTCTTGGTGGAATGAATTTGGAAATTATTTTTGTAGTGATCTGGCAAATATCCCTAAGTCATTTGAAAAGAAAAGCTAAGAGAAACAACTTAAACAACTTGATAACTTTGTGATGAATAACTGGGGTTTTTTTTAGAAAGTAGATATTAGGGGGTGGAGGGAACTGAGGCATTGTATGAATTGTGTGTATGCTGGTACTGGGGATTGAACTCGGGCCCTGGGCACTGTCCCTTAAGCTTTTTCCACTCAAGTGTGACTTTCTACCACTTGAGCCATAGCTCTACCTCTGATGTTTTATTGATTAACTGGAGATAAGAGTTTCATGGACTTTCCTGCTTGGTCTGGATTTAAGCTTTATTCCTCAGATGTCAGCCTCCTAAACTGCTAGGTTTTTCAGCATGGGCCACAGAAGCCCAGCAGAAAATTGTATGTAATGATTATAGAGTTTTGTTTAGGGGGATGAAAACTTTTGGAAAATGCAGTGATAGCCGCACATGCACACTGTGAATGAAACACATGACGCTGAACTACACACAGCAAAATGAAAAAGCATGGGAAACTTTATGTATTATATTTAACTATAATTTTTCAATATATAATATATCAAAGACACTAAACAGAAGAATTATAGGTTTGGGAAGCATGCATTAATATAGTTATTGTCAGGAAAATAGCTATGTCCTTTCTAATGGAAGGAATGCCAATTATTTTTAGAAGAAATGACTGTTTAGGAAGAACCACCTACTCTCTTTGGAACAAGGACTAATTTTCCTCATGAACTAATGAGACTAGCAGAGATGCTTTTTTGGACATTTTCCTGATTCTGAAAGGAGTCTAATAGAAATGAAAACTCCAGTTTAATGCTAGAAATTGACCATAAGTAGGCTCCTACTAGTTGTTTGGGTTTTTTTTTAGTCAAACATAAAAGAGATCCTGTAGCACAGCAGAAAATAAAAAAGAAGAAACACATTTTATAGATTTAGAGAAAGCCACTAATTCTCAGTAGAATTGCTGAGCAGCAGTAGAACTACTTCTATACTTCTATAATTAATAGATTTGAATTCTCTTATTCTGGGTATTAAATCATTAATAAACATTCTACACATTTTATGTATTATTTTAAAATGTGCAAAATCTAGACTCCTTTAAAATATGTCTATATTTTTGCTTCTTTTTTTTTGTCTTTCTCTTTTATTTCTGGTACTTTGGCTTGAACACGAGGCCTGAGCACTGACTTAGCATTTTTGGCTCCAAGCTGAAGCTATGTCTCTTGAGCTATACCTCCCCCTTTCGCTTTTTACTGGTTAACTGAATCAGCTCATGAATTTTTCTAAGAACTCAGCCTCCAGATAACAGGTGTGAGCCACCTGAGAAAGGTTTGGTTTTTGCTTTAGCACTATTTTCATTTAAGTATTCTTTACCTCTGCCTGCTGTTTGGGATATTAATTATCACAATTCAAAATGGCAGTGTTTATTTCAACATTCCTTGATAGCAAATATTCATAGGTATCTAGCTATAAAGGTAGGTAGGCCAAAGATCTAGTCTAAGAAACAACCTGTTTTACAAAGAACGAAGCAATTACTTCAAGTTTGGGTTTACTTGGGGAAACCCACCGTATAGACATAATGAGATCTAGAATAGAACTCTAAATCGTGTTCCATTGTTGGGCTACCACAGCCTTTGGGTTTGACTCACCAACTTCAGTTCAAAACCAACAGGAAACAAAAGGGGAGAAATACAATCATAGGAAAGGTAAGAATGGCTTGAACTATGTCTAACTTAACCAATTTTATGACATTTTAATAGTGCAGTGTTTGGTAATTTTCTTAACCCATCAAAAGTCTATCAAAGGCATCTCCTATTCATCTTAGAAGTGTGTTCTAATTACATACTTTAACAGTATACATTTTCTTTGCTACAACCAATTTTTGTTTTACCTAAAACAAATTTTAGCAGAACACACACACACACACACACACACACACACACACACACACACACACACACTCCACAACTCCAGGTGAAGAAAAATAAATGAGAGGAAACAGTCACCATTAAAAAGAAATCCCTGAAGAGGTAATTAAAAAAAAACCCTTCTTTAGTAAAGTGGTAAGTGGGAAAGGCTGGCAGGAAACTGCTTTCTGTGAAGCAGACCCAGCAATTCTACTTCTGGGCCTTTCCCAAATGACCACAAACACTAAAGCTACCAGCACAATATGCTCTTTGCAGCATGACTTACCATAGTCAAGACATGAAACCAGCCCAGATGCCACTCAGTGGATAAATGGATCAAGAAAATGTGATATACACACACAACGGAATTCTATGCTTCCATCAGAATAAATGATACCATCCCATTCTTAAGGAAATGCAAAGACTTCGGAAAAAAAATTATATTAAGTAATCCAGACCCACAGAAACATGCTCCACGGTTACTGTCCAGTATATGTCTAGGATAGTCCTAGAAGAGAATCACAATAGCTCAAAAGCTATGTTCATCAGACCATATAAAATGATGCTAATTGAAATGAACTCCAAGATATGGAAAGGAGAGGGTTTTTTTTTTTTTTTTTTAGTGTACTGTATGCAGTTATTTCTTTTTTCTTTCATTCACCCCCGTCCCCTCTTTGGTTTGCACCCTGTTTTCACTGGTTTTGATTTCAGTACCCTTTGTATCGTATACAAGTTTATCTCATTTGGGAATTGGAAGGGGAAACACAGAAATGGTGAGACAAAAGACAAGGGATGAACCGATAACAGTGATACTAGACGCTATGTTGGAAATTAACTTTACAACTTGGGGGGGCAGGAGTAGGGGGTGGGAGGGAAATCAGGAGAGAACTGGGGAGAAGACAACACTGCTTGAAAAGCAATGTACTCATTACCTTACTTATGTAACTGTAACCCTTCTGTACATAACCTTTATAATACAAAACTAAAATAAAACCAAGCAACAACAAACAGTACTCAGTGAAGACTAGTCTATAAAAGGTTTGGAAAGGGGAAGAAAAGGAAGAGAAGTACAAGGAGGAAGAAACCCAACAAGATTGAAAGATCATCTTTCTAGATATCAAAACATTAATTAAGCTGTAGAAATTCATAACTAAGATTCACTAATTAAGCTGTAGCGATTCCCATGGTCTATGACAATGCTATGTAGAAAAACAAGCAAGAGAGTGGAAGACCCATAAGTACTTACAGACTTAGCAAGACAAATCTTCAAATGGGTAAAAACAAATGAAGCTTAACAATGGAGCATGTGCAGAAAATCAGATGAGTTTCTCTGACTGGCATCTAAAACTTCACCTGACCAATTAACATTTTATATGTGACTGTCAGAACTATAATAGCAATAAATAAAATAGTTAAAAAAATTATTGAGATAGAAAGGGGTATCTTAAAAATTGAAAAGCAAAACTAAGAATTTTAGAAGAAAATGTGGAAAATATAGTTCTATGACATTGGAAAATAAATGAATTTCTTAACAAGACTCAGAAATTACAATGTATAATAGTGATAAATTACATTAGAAATTTAAAGATGCACTATAATGTTCAAAAAAACAACAAAAATCTTTCCAACATACACATTTTGTAAGTTTGAGAACTCAAATATAATAAATTTTATATTAAAAAACATAGTGTCAATAATCCAGTAGAAAAATGTAAATTATATTGGCAAAAATTATTGCATTGCAGTAAATATTTGTAATCATAAATTAGAAAAGTTTTATTAGGTACCACTTAAAATAATTATAAAACTTGGAAAACTATAACAGTAAATCAATAGATGAGTATGTAAATAAATTTTAGTATGTATGAATAATATAGGGTCCCTTGTATTCTAAAATGGCATATTTCCCAGTAATGCAGATACATGAACTACAAAAACAAGAGTCTTACAAAGCATATTGTTAAATGAAAAGTCCTTTTGCATAATAAATATGACACAAACAAGAAAGAATTCAAGAACTACTATACACATTATGTATGAACCTATACATATGTGGAAAATATCTTAAACTGCATTGTGGTAAATACCAATCTGGCATTTTCCTTTTTATCCATTGACAGCTGTATGCACTGTCTTACATTTGAAACTGTAGCCCCTCTGTGCATCACTTTGACAATGAAGAAATCATTTTTTTCTTATTTATTGTCAAAGTGATGTACAGAGAGGTTACAGTTTCATACGTTAGGTCTTGGGTACGTTTCTTGTACTGTTTGTTACCTCCTCCCTCATTCCCTCCTCCCCCTCTCCTCTTCCCTCTCCCCCATGAGTTGTTCAGTTGGTTTACACCAAATGGTTTGCAAGTATTGCTTTTGGAGTTGTTTGTCTTTTTAACATTTGTCTCTCGATTTTGATATTCCCTTTCACTTCCCTAGTTCTAATACCAGTATACACAGTATCCAGTGTACTCAGATGAGACACAGTGATAGCATGCAGGTACAACCACAGGAAGGGTATACAAGAGGATCATCAACAATAGAAGCTACGGTTTCACATGGCATGTTGAAAGTAATTACAACAGTGATAAAACACTCGTACCCATAACATGGAGTTTATTTCATTTAGCGTCATCTTATGTGTTCATAGGGGCATAGCTATTAGGCTCTTGTGATCCTCTCTGCTGTGACTGGCCTAATAATTTTTTTTAAAAAGAGAAAATAGACTGGAATTAGGGAGGTTTACACATGAAATGTAAATTATACTTATGGCATCTGTTATATAATATTTTAAATCAAATGCATAAAATATATCCCTCACTAAAATTGGACAGTGTATATAAACGTTGATGTTCTTGTGTTCTGCAATTTTTGTACGTATGAAATGTTTCTTTTTGGCAGATAGGAAAAAATAAAGCAAAAATCATTCTTTGGGGCTGGGGATATAGCCTAGTGGCAAGAGTGCCTGCCTCGGATACACAAGGCCCTAGGTTCGATTCCCCAGCACCACATATACAAAAAACGGCCAGAAGCGGCGCTGTGGCTCAAGTGGCAGAGTGCTAGCCTTGAGCGGGAAGAAGCCAGGGACAGTGCTCAGGCCCTGAGTCCAAGCCCAGGACTGGCCAAAAAAAAAAAAAAAAAAATTAACTGGTAATGCAGTGAATTCTTTGATATTTCACCATCAATGTTATGATACTGAAAACTGAAAATCACCAACAACAAAGACTGAGCCAAAGGAGTAGTAATTTATTGGCAGATAAGGAAGAGAAAGGAAAATAGATCCCTCTCATAAGGGAAGGATTTCAGAAAGACTAAGCCCCAGAGGCTTTCTTTAATCTGAGGACTTCATAAGGATTTTCACTTTTGATATGGGCTGGAAATAATCAGTCTTTCCCTGGCTGCTGGAATAGACTCTGGCCCCAATTGCTCAACTAAAGTCTTGACTCTGGGTTGGTTTTCTTTTTCAGGATGGGGTAATTTTGAAATACGAATCTGGTGCTCTTTCTAAAGATTGGGCCAATAGCTTTTCTGCCCTTCCTGTCGCAGTTTCCAGGCCCAAGGAAATGGTTTTAACATTTCTCAATCCTGTTTATTGATTCTCGCAGCATTCCTAGATGGGTCTTGTATCCAACACATCATGTACATTCCAGAGCCATACAATCTCTGTCTCTTAACTCTGCCTGTTGAAAGATCTTGACAATTTTTTGGGTGTGTTTCACCTATTGCTTGTTTCTCCTGCCCAGCGGATTTTTTTAAAAGAAGGTCAGCAATCAGAAAGTAGGGCTAACATGCAATACATAGTTCTAAGAAAATATCTATGGATGGACAAATAGATTGAAAAGTCATGAATGGGCCTTTCTATATTTTATTATCCAGTTTTATGGGATGAGAGTAAATCCAACTAGGTGTGCAACCTTCAGAATTAAGCGTCTTCACCATTACTGTGAATTTTCTTAATTTCTATTGCTTTTTTAACTGAAATTATAAAAGATATACAGAGGGATTGCAGTTACATAATCAAGTAATAAGTACATTCGTTTTTGGTCAATGTCACCCCTTCATTAGCTGTCTTCTTAAATTTTTATAATGTCAAAACACATTTACAAAATACAGTATTTTCACAGGAAATATCTAAGGTTGTTTTTAATGACAGGAACATTAAGAATATATTTAAGGCGCTGGAATGTGGCTTAGTGGTAGAGTGCTTACCTAGCATGCATGAAGCCCTGGGTTCGATTCCTCAGCACCACATCAACAGAAAAAGCCAGAAGTGGTGCTGTGGCTCAAGTGGTAGAGTGCTGGCCTTGAGCAAAGAAGTCAGGGACAGTGCTCAGGCCCTGAGTTCAAGCCCCAGGACTAGCAAGAAAAAAAAAATCTAAGTTTTGCTAAGCGAGTCTACTGACAAGATGAAGGAACAGTGGAGAGGTAGAAAGTCAAAAGCCTTTAAGTATTGATTTATATGGGGGAGAAAAAGGACATTAATTTGTCAAGGTGATTTTCATGGGAAAATCACAAAATTACACCAGGACCCTAGGACTAAAGCAGTTTCTCAAGTTAGCATCAGAAGAACTCACAAACGAAGACAGTTATCATCATTGATCATATCTGCTAAAAAGATAGGCGTGGATTTTTCCAGTCAACCTAGAAAGTAGAACATGTTTGCAGAGTTCACATTTAACATCAAGATTATGGCAAAATACATAGATGTGTCAACAAAAATTTCACAATATAAGAAACACTTTCACGGGGCTGGGAATATGGCCTAGTGGCAAGAGTGTATGTCTATACACATATATGTACATATAATTCGCATATGCACTGATATATGTGTACATGTATACATATTTGTATATGTATGGATTATATATGCATATATATGTATATATGCATATACATGTGCATATATGCATATATAGTATATATGTGTATATGTATATATGCATTATATATTATATATTATATAGTGTGCATATTTATACATTACATTTATTATATATTATTATAAAATATATACATATAATAAATAATGCTATATCAATTGTTATTTTGTCTGCCAAAGCCAAACAGAATTATGATGTTTCATAACTTGGTGACTTGACCCATTAGTTCAGTCAAGAGCATTTGCACTCTGCATGTACTTAGTAGCGCACAACCACTGTTCCAACGGTTACTCTGCACTTTTTTTCTGAAACCTACAAGTAGTTTTTCTTAGTAATAAATAAAGAGCATTCTTCTTCTTAGTTCATAATAGAAAGAATTTGAAAAAAAAATAAAAGGCAGTGATTCAGAAATATATATATTTTTGGAAGTATATATGTTTTTTAATATATATGTTTAACTAATGTAAGTTTGTTTGCAAATTTTAGAGGAAGATGGTATGACATCTTGCTTTGTGTATATAGCAAAGTTATAATATCATAAAATGTCAGCTTATGCTACATTATTTTTTCAGACAATTTTATGATGAAAGTGATAGACATCCAAAATAAATGGTAGGCATGAATCTTTATGGGTTACTGTAGACATAATTCATGCCCAAGTACTGCATAAGCAATCCCAGGTTTTTTTCATATATATATGAGGTAGATACATAAATACACTAGAAAAGTTATTTTAGTGGCATGTCTTTTGAACTCTAACTTAGAATTTTAATCTGCATATTTGAAAAGAATTTTAAGTTCTTTATGTATTTGCAAAACTGTTTATCTCTGATTTATTATTTTAAAATCACTCTGACCAATTCCTACAACTTTGAAAATTCTATCAACCAGCACTAATTTATAAATCTAAGACATGCTATGGCAAAACAAAAGAAATTCATTATATTAGAAAAGCAAAATTAACAACCACATAAAATATTTGCTTATACCTCAACTCATATAATCAGTTATGGCATTTACTAAATTAGCTAAAGAAAATTCAACTGACTGTTCATTTTATAATGTGTAAATTATTTATAACAGAAAGAATTGAAAGAAAATAATATCATTGTACTGCCATAGCTACTTCTTAAATTATATTCCCTAAATTTTTTGTCTTTTAATACTGCTTAGACCTTTTATAAAGTATGAGAAAGTTCATAAAAAGATTAAAAAGGTAACATATAATTTGCAAATCTGAAGTAAATACTTTAGTTTTCCTAATCTGTACAGTGCTTAAATCCACAACATTAATTTCAATATCATAACAAAATTATCATTTTATGGTTCTTTCATTAAAAACTTAGGTGATTCACTTTATTTCAAAATAGTGATTTAATAATAAAAAATTCTTTAAGGAATTATAGTAGGTATTTGTTTGGAAAGAAATTGGTTTTCTCTCCCTCAGCTTCAATTGATCTTAGATCTGATTTCTATCCTCACTTTAAAACTAGAATATTTTGAGTCTGTAATCAGTTGCTTCAACTCCTTGTCAGAGGATTCCCCAGATAGACAGTGGCAATCAGTATCAGATAACCTCTTCCTGGAAACACGTGTTTTCCGTCTAAACTTCTGTTCTGGTAATCCGTGGGGTTATCTTCCATTTGGAGTCCCTGGCTCTCCAAAGCACTGATTTGGAACTGAACCAAACAGACAGGAAGGATGCGTGCCCTTTAGCCCTTAGGTTTAATTGCTGGAATTGAATATTTCCTAACAGAGATGACCACTTCCAATTGAATAAACAGGCCGTTTGATTGAGAACTGAAATGGCATCATAGGAACCAACAAAAGCGCATTGGTGGGAATCTGCTTTGTTCTCACACCCCAAGAGGCCCCTACGGTTTGGTCCACCGGGTATCCTCCAGCCCAGTCTTCAGCACAGCATCTTAGTCTAAACATGAAAGCCCACTCCCCCAAAGTCTCTGGTGATAAGACACCTGAGAGTCCTAGGAGACTTGCTCAAATAACAGGTTCAGGGCAGGACCCAGATCTACACCTTAAACTCCTTGAAACTCTGAACTCTCTAGCTACCTGGGACCCTGCACCCACCCATCACCCTACTTCAATATCTCCACCTAGGTCCACCCGCATGCCTTGTGTCTCCTGACTCTCCTCAAGTCACTATGGCCTCCGTCTTCACCTTCCCACGAAAGTTGACCTGGTCTGTTGAGTTCACTTGCTGCTCTTTCTTTATTCTAATACCTTCATGACTCAGTATCCTAACACCTATAAATTCACTGGGATTGCATGCATATAAAATGTTTACATGACTATTAATAAAGATGTTTATCAAAATGAACTCCAAGAAATGGAAACAAGGCTGGGGATATAGCCTAGTGGCAAGAGTGCCTGCCTCGGATACACGAGGCCCTAGGTTCAATTCCCCAGGACCACATATACAGAAAACGGCCAGAAGTGGCACTGTGGCTCAAGTGGCGGAGTGCTAGCCTTGAGCAGGAAGAAGCCAGGGACAGTGCTCAGGCCCTGAGTCCAAGGCCCAGGACTGGCCAAAAAAGAAAAAAAAAAAAAAAGAAATGGAAACAAGAGTTTATTTTTATTGTACTGCTTACACCCCCCACCCTTGAGTTTATTCCCTTTTTGTCACTGTTTTTTTTTTTTTTAATTTCTGTACCCTTTATCTTGTATATAAGTTTATCTGATTCGGGGAGGGGAAGGAGAAGCACTGAGGGACATCTAGGTTGATTCCCTATCTTGGCTATGGTAGGCAATGCTGCAAAAACATGGTTGTGCTGGTGGCTTTTGTTTGGTCTGGTTTGTAGTCTATTGGATAAATGCCCCGGAGTGAAATCCCTGGGTCATAGGGAAGCTCTATGTTTCAGTCTTTTGAGGAACCGCCATACTGCTTTCCAGAGTGGTTGATCCAGTTTACATTCCCACCGACAGTGTAGTAGGGTACCCTTTTGGCCACATGCCCTCCAGCATTTGTTATTATTAGTTTTCCTGATAATGGACATTCTAACAGGGATGAGGTGGAATCTCAATGTTGCTCTGATTTGCATTTCTTTCATGGCCGGAGATGTTGAACACTTCTTCATGTGTCTATTACCCATTATTTTTCTTCCTCTGAGAAGTCTCTCTCTAGATCTCTAACACATTTATTTTTGGGGTTCTTGTGTTTTTTTGAGGGTTAATTTAGGAAAGTTGAATATTTTAAGCTCTAAGTATATTTCAGATATGAGGCCTTTGTCCCCCATTTTCTCTCTTTAGTGGGCTTCCTATTTATCCTGCTAGCTATGTCCCTTGATAAGAAGAAGCTCTTCAGTTTGATATAATCCCATGCATCAAACCTTTATTTGATTTGTTGTGATTCTGGACCTTTGTTTAGAAGTTTCTCCCCATGCCTAGAAGACTTAGGGTTTTCCCTAACTCTTCCCCTAATGTTTTCACATATCTGGCCTTACATTGAGGTCTTTATTTATTTAGAGTTGATTCTGGTGCAGGGTGAAATATGGTTAGGTAGATAACCAATTTTCCAGCACTATTTGTTGAAGAGGCTGTCTTTCTTCCAACCTGTGTTTTTGTCTCCCTTATCGAATATTAGATGTTCGTGGGCTTATTTCTGAGTCTTTTCTTCTATTCCATTGGTCCTCAGGGCTATTCTTTCGCCAGTACCAAGCTTTTTTTATTATTATGGCTTTGAAATAAAGCTTGAAAATTGGTATTGATATTCTTCCAGTGCTGTTCTTCCTGCTAAGTATTGCTTTTTGCTATTCTGGGATTTTACTATTCCATATAAATTTTTAGATTGATTTCTCTATTTTTTTAAGAAATTTGTTGGGATTTGATGGATATTGCATTGAATTTGTATATTGGTCTGGGCAGAATTAACATTTTTACTATATTAAATCTTCCCAACAAGACAGATGGGATATTTTGCCATTTCCTTAGGTCTGATTCAATTTCCTTTTTCAGAGTTTTTCTTTTTGTTTTGTTTTGTTTGTTTGTTTGTTTTTGCCAGTCCTGGGGCGTGAACTCAGGGCCTGAGCACTATCCCTGGCTTCTTTTTGCTCAAGGCTAGCACTCTACCACTTGAGCCACAGCGCCACTTCTGAACTTTTCTATATATGTGGTGCTGAGGAATCGAACACAGGGCTTCATATATACAAGGCAAGCACTCTACCACTAGGCCATATTCCCAGCCCCCCTTTTTTGGAGTTTTAGAGTTTTCACAGAAGAGGTCTTTTACAATCTTTGTTAAGTCCTAAGTATTTAACCCTTTTTGAGGCTATTAAAAATGGAGATGCTTTCCTGATTTCAGGATCACTCTTCTCACTGTTGGCACACAGTTGATTTTATAATCTGATACTTTGCTAAATTTTGAATCAACTCAAGAACCTTGGGTGAGTAATCTATGGGGTTCTTTAAATACAGGATCATGTAATCTGCAAAGAGGGAGAGTTTTACTTCTTCTTTCCCTATTTGGATCCCCTTTATTCATTTCTCTTGCCTTATTGCTCTTGCTAGGAATTCCAGCACTACCTTGAAGAGGAGTGGAGAGATTGGCCACCTTGCCTTGTTCCTGATTTTAGAGGGAATGGTTTTAACTTTTCTGCATTAAGTATAATGCTGGCTATAGATTTATCATACACAGCCTTTATTATGTAGAGAAGTGTTCACTGGATTCCTAGTTTCTCCAGAGCTTTTTATCATAAAAGGGTGTTATTCTTGTCAAATGCCTTTTCAGCATCCATGGAGATGATCATGTGGTTCTTGTCCTAGCTTCTGTTGATTTATTAAGTTACATTAATTAACTTTTGCATATGGAACCAACTTTGCAATCTTGAAATTAATCCTATTTGATCCTAATGTATGAAATTTTTTGGTTCATTGTTGAATTCAGTGGGCCAGAATTTTGTTGAGGAGTTTTGCATCAACATCCATCAAAGAGATGGTCTACAGTTCTTGTTCTTTGATGGGTCTCTATCTGGTTTTGGGATGAGGGTTATGCTGGCTTCATAGAATGGGTTTTGTAGTGATCTTTCCTTTCCTATTTCATTGAAGAATTCGAGGAGTATGGGAGCGAGTTCTCCTTTGAAAACCGTGCAGAATTCAGCTGTAAATCCATCTGGCCCTGGGCTTTTCCTGAGTAGAAAGACCTTTGTTGCCATTTCAATTTCATTACGTGCTATTGATCTATTAGTTGAGTTAAATCTTCTTGGTTCGGTTTGGGGATATCAGTGTTCGGGAGGAATGCTTCCATTTCTCTCAGATTCTCAAACTTGTTGGCATAAAGGTTTACAAAATCTTTCTTAATAAGATTCTGAATTTTTCCATATTTCTGTCATGATTTCCCAGTTCCATCTCTAATGTTACTAAGTTTGGATGTTTTCTCTTTTTTAGACAAGTTTGCTAATTATCTCTCAATTTTGTTAATTTTTTTCAAAGAACCAGCTTTTTTTTTGGTTGATGTTTTTCTATTCTCTAACTCATTTATTTCTGATTTAGTTTTTATTATTTGCTTCCACCTATTTGTTTGGGGTTTGGTTTCTTCCTGCTTTTCCAGAAAGTTGGGGTGCATCATTAAAATGTTGGTTTGACTTTTCTCCAATTTCTTAATGTAAGCGCTCAGAGGTACAAATTTTCCTGAGTATTACCTTTGCTATGTCCTGGATGAGCTGTATTTTGTGTGTTCATTATTATTAAATTCCATAAATGTTCAAATTTCCCTTCTTATCTCCTCAAATATCCAATGATTATCCAGCAATGTGTTAGAGAGTTTTCTGTGATAATTTTTGAGTTCTACCTTTATTCCAGCGTGGGCTGATAGGATGCAGAGGATAATTTCCTTTTTAAAACTTTTTCATAGATTTTCTTTGTGACCTAACATTTGGTCTACTTTGGAGAATGTGGCATGGGCTGCTGAGAAGAATGCATATTCTGCTACTGTTGTGTGAAAGAGTCTGAAGATGTCTGTTAAATCTACTTGGCCTAGATGATACATCCAGAGGTGACAAGGATGTGTTGAAGTCACCATCAATGTGTTTTGATCTATGTGTACTTTTAAGTCAAGTAGTATGTGTTGGACGAAGTTGGGTGCTGCAGCATTTGGTGAGTAGAAACTTAGGATTGTGATATCTTCCTGTAGTATAGTTCTCTTTACTAGTATGTAATGGCCTCGTTTGTGTTTTATTATCTGATTTTAATTTGAAGTCTATTTTATCTTTCATTAGGCTTGCTACTCTGGCCTAATTACTGGTGTCATTTGCTTGAGAGATTTTACTCCACCCTTTCACTTTGAGAATGTGTCTACTTTTATCGGTAAGATGTGTCTCTTGTAGACAAGAGATGGATAGATCTTGCTTTTTGACCCAATTAGTTACTCCATATCGTTTAATTGGAGAGTTAAGTCCATTAATATTGAGGGTTAGAGCTGCAAAGTGTCTGGTAATGCCTGCCATGTTACCTCGCTCTTTGGGTTCTATGACTCCTCTTATCTTACTATGTTTATTTGGTTCTCCAGTGAGGGGCATTTTCTCTGCCAGCATAGTATTCTTGTTAATTTTCTGTACCAAGGACATCTTTAAATATTTTTTCGAGTGCTGGTTTGGTGGATATAAATTGTTCCAATTTTTCTTTGTTATGAAATGTTTTAGTCCCCAAAAAAACAGGCCTCTCTCAAATTGTTCATTATTTCTCAGTAAAATGAGTCAAGTGCATCGTACCCTCAGAACCTAAAAGGTTAGCTTTTGCAACCAGATTTGTACACATTGCAAAAGACTGTCAGGCCAGAGGAAGACAAGGGGTGCAAAAGAGAGAATTCAAGAATCAAAACTAGATCTCAAAGGGCCAAATTGGGAAGATGGATAAGGCTTTTTTAGAACAATAGAGTAATTGATATTGTTCCTTTCTGTTTAAAATCTGTTGTGAATAAAAAATTCTTATAGAAGTTTTCTGAAAATTACACTTTAAAAATGGGACAACCAGGGGCTGGGGATATAGCCTAGTGGCAAGAGTGCCTGCCTCGGATACACGAGGCCCTAGGTTCGATTCCCCAGCACCACATATATAGAAAATGGCCAGAAGAGGCGCTGTGGCTCAAGTGGCAGAGTGCTAGCCTTGAGCGGGAAGAAGCCAGGGACAGTGCTCAGGCCCTGAGTCCAAAGCCCAGGACTGGCCAAAAAAAAAAATGGGACAACCAGAAAAAAAATACAACCTGGAAAATCTTCTAAGAATATTAAGTAAATCAAGAATTTCTGATACTCTTTTTGGGGAAAATAGTGTCATTGCTTTCATCCTAAACAGAAAGGAAAACAATTCTGATTTTTAAGCTACTTTCTGAAGCATGAATTTATAATCCAATGAAGTTTTTCCCTTATGGTCTTTTTTTTTTTTTAATTAAAGGATCACTATCCTAAATTCATACCCTCAGGCTAAGCCTACTTGAAGTGACTATTAAATTTTTATCAAGTGGGATGACCCTGTATCTTGACTCTGAAACTAAGGTCAAGGCTTGCAAATATTAATAGATTCTGATAACTTGAAAGTAGGTCAAGAATATTCTAGCAGAAGAGAGTGACATCTATAAAAGTGTGCAGGTAAGACCCAAGGAAAATATCCAGAAATTAGCCATGCTACACTTTCAATGGAGCCTACATTTTTTTTTTAAGAAAAAGGCTTTTTTTTTAATTAGCACACATTAGTTGTACAAGGTAGAGTTAGTTCATTGTGACATTTCTGAATCTGCACACAGTATACCCATCACTTCACTTCCTCTATCAATCTCCCTTAGTGTCTCCTTCCTCCTTTTTAAAAGTTTTCACCAATCCTGTTTTCTTTTCCCATGCATCTTTGGCTGTATTCACTCTTATTTGCCCTCTCCCTTCTGCTAATATCCACCTCTCAACAGAGCCTGTTTTACTCTGCAGTCATTCTTTGTTTATTTGTTTTGTTTTTGTTGCCAGCCCTGGGGCGTGGACTCAGAGCCTGAGCACTGTCCCTGGCTTCTTTTTGCTCAAGGCTAGCACTCTGCCACTTGAGCCACAGCACCACTTCTGGCTTTTTATCTATATATGTGGTGCTGAGGAATCAAACCTGAGGAATGTGGTGCTGAGGAATCATGTACGCGAGGCGAGCACTCTACCACTAGGCCATATTCCCAGCCCCTGGAGCCTACATTTTTAAAATACAAGATACATTTCAAAGACTACCTTCAAATGAAAGAGTAAAACTAAAATCAGACTAATGTGCTTTAAAATTTTTATCCCTTATTAGAGATAAACCTCATTTTGCTTATAACCTGCCAAGTGAAATTATTTTTATTAATCATAGTGATTTTTATAATAGTTTTAGTAAAGTTCTGGCAGGTACTGCATATACACAAACACACATAATATATATTACACACACACATTCACACACAGTATTTTTAAGGAAGGTACTATAACATACATACGGTGAAATTTTATATCCTTGTAAAAAAGTCATAAATATTTGTAAATATGTGTAAAACAATATATATATGTGTTCAGTGAAAAAACCTTTTCTATTTTTAAATATTATCTTTAAGTAGTTTTAACTCAACATGTCAGTTTCAAAGTATAATATATGTTGATCAATGTCATCACTTGGTTTCTTCCCTATCTCTAGTTTACCTAGAGGGCAGATAGATTAACTAATTTACATGTAAATGGTAACAAAATTGTAGAGGAATATGCTAAACCAGATAATTAGTGATCTTTACTCTGTGGAAAAATAACATTATTAGAACTGAGTTTTAGTATGATTGATGTATGTATTTTATGTCACACAGAGAATGATGAAAGCACTGATTGCCCTATTATAGTTTGAGTAAAACAAGGAATATGGAAAAAGAACATTTCTTATTCAGGTTGAAAGTTCATTGTCAGAATTGGTTATATATATTTACAGATGAGTTATCCTTGCAATAAAAAGCTTACAAAAAGCCTTCTACTTTGAAACAGTGTTTTACAAGTATTTACCATTAACTTTTTTCTAGTTATTTTTTAACATATTTTATTAGCTGTAGAAAGATGCTTCATAGTGATATTTTCACACTACCATTAACTTTTAAATGAAGATAAAACAGATTTGTTTGCATTTAGAAGATTAATAGGTTGCATTTGAATTATTAACTTCCAGTTTATTTCTTACAACTATTGAGCAAATTACACTTAATGCTGGAAAAAAATTTAAATTAATCAAAAGTGCATTTTTTGTACTTTATTTCTCAATAAAGTCTGCAAGGTCAAATACCAAATAAGGTACTGATTACAAAAATAGTTACCAAATCAGTAGCATGCATTGTCTAAATATACTAGAGGAAAGGATAATGCAAAATGGATGAATTTATATTTCATCATTTCATTAAGAGCACCACATCATATAAAAGTTTTGAATTGTTAATTTCTATAACTTTCTGTTACTTAGATATTAAAGTTTCTCCGTAAAGTTCATCTGATAAGCACTGGTTGCTAGGTTGCCAGTGGGCTTTTGAGAAGTTACTAGATCCTAAGGCATCCGATCTAATTGTATTAATTCCTTGAAGGAATCTCAATTGTTGGCGAATGTTTGTAAAGAAGGATGTGGAGCCTGGTTGAAAGAAGATGGTCACTCAACATACGCTCTAGAAACACAGCTTGTGTCAGATCTACTCCTCTTGCTCTTTGCTTCCTAGCTGCTAAGACATTAGTAGCTTTGCTTTACAACAACTCCCCTAAAATTAATTATAGGTGGCCTCATTTCAAGCCTGAAGCCATGGGACTAAGTATCCATAGAAAGCCGCAGCTGTCAGACAAGATAAAACTTTCCTCCGAAAATGGTGAAACCAGTTTACACTCCCACCCACCGTGAGTTAGGGTTCCCGCTGGCCACAGCCTAGTCAGTAGCTATTTTTTATCTTGATAATGGCCATTCTAAATGGTGCGTGGTGGAATCAGTATTGTTTTAATTTGTACTTTCTTTATAGCCCAAGATATTGAGCACTTCTTCATGTGCCTATTGGCCATTTTTAGTTCTTCTGAGAACACTCTCTTTGGCTCAATTGAAGTTATTTGTTTCTCTACTCTTTTCCATAGAAGATCTCCTTCTCCAGCCCCTACCGTGTCATGAAATACCCTATCTGAATGTGTGTTCCCTTCGGTACATTACTAGAAAGAAGGGGCATCTGTTCATCTTCTTACTTTCACCACGTGGTGCCAACATAGCCTGTATCAATTTTATCAGAGAAATGCAAATAAAACACTTCTTATCCCAGTAAGAAGGGATAACATTAAAAAGACTAAGGACATGGAAAGAAGGAAACCCTTCTTTGCTATTGGTAGATGTATAAATTAACAAAGCCACAGTGGAATATGATTTGGAGTTTCTGCACAAAAATAAAAATATTACCGCTATTTGATCCACCAATCCCCAAATTGGACATATAAGAGAATGAAATAAAATCAGGATATGGGAAAGAAACCTGCACCCCTATTCTACACAGTATTCTACATAGTAACCAAAAGAAAAAAAAAGAAGAAAAAGAAAACAAGTGTCAAATGCACAAAGCGGTTCATCTAGGTACACAGTGGAATACTATTTAGATATTTTGCTAAGTGAAGTAAGCCAGGAAGAGAAAGACAAGTCCAAGTATCACATGTGAAATCCAAAAGAGCTGATCTTCCAGTTCAGAGGCAGAAAGATGAGTAAATTGTGATCAACGGCTAGTTACTAAATTACAGTTAAAAGGAAGAAACTTTGGCAACAATTAATTTCAGAAAGCTACAAAGGACGCTGAAAAAAATGTCACCACAAAAATAGTAAATGTTTGAGAAGATAAAAAAAATGCTTTACTAGGCTAAAATATTGTACAATATACTGAATGTTACTTGACACCCCTCAATATGTACAAACTTTATGCTTTTACAAATTAGTTAAAATTTTAAAAGAAAATACAGCTTTGTGTCCGTGGCTCTCACCTAAGACCTGAGTTATCAGAGGGCAGCTATCTGCGGGTCATAGCTTGGGCAAGAGAGTTCATGAGACGCTTCTCTTCACTTAACCACAAAAAGCTGGAAGCCGAGCAGGGAGTGAAGTGGAAGGGTGTTAGTCTTGACTACACCAGCTGAGGGAAAGCACCCAATCCACAGTTCCAGCCCCAGGACTGCCAAAAATAAATAAATAAACATATAAAATAACAATTGATTTGTCTTTACTTATTAAAAAAAAACAACTTTAAATGTGCTGTGGAGGAAAAAAACACATCTAGTGATCTAGTGATCTACCCCGTTTAAAGTAAGGAACTGTGTTTGTTAATTTACCATATTAAATTCTGAGAGGGGAGAAGTTTTATTTTAAATAGCATTATGCGAGGAATATTCACTGGATATCATGGAAGTCAGGAGCTTAGAAATAAAAATTACAATCTACTTATTTATCCTAATTTCAGTCTAATCTTGTAAACAATGTTTGTATAAAGTGCATTTGAAAGCAAGCCTCTTTTGAAAGAATTAGAACAAAGTGAAAGGTCCACTTGTTCTTTTAATGGATAATATGGAAAGGGAATATAAGTGATTTTCTATGAGGAACAGATATGGCAAATGATACTACACAAGATCTATGAGAGAAGGAAACAGGGATACTAGGCAATATCTGTGAGGCAGGAAACATGAAAAAAAAGAGTTTGCTGAAATATGTTAACATCATTACTGTTTCGATTAAGCCTTGTTCCATCTAATAAAATTTCTAGATACTCAGAGATAGGAAAATTTCCTCACTGTAAAATGTTTCTCTATTCTCATAAAAGCTAACACATGCACTTGATGAAAATCTGTCTCTGAAATCCAGAGTAGCTATAACTCAACTCAGCAAGACCTCTTTATAAGTGTTGGGTCAAAATACTAGATCATGTTTACCACTTTAGATTTCTAAATAAAAATAAAATATATCTTGAATTTGCTAAAATATAAAACCCAAGCATTCAAACATAATGTGTTCATTCTTACATACAGATTTAAATATAATTAAATGCACAAATATTTAAATATTAAGAAAGCATTTGATATTCCAGATATTAAAAAATTCTAAGGTGATGGTGTAGCAACAAAATACAGCAAGGGAAATAATTTAAAATGATGAAAACATGAGGGAAGTCCTTTGAGGAAAAATAAGACTATGTCGTAGCTGGTAAACCTAAGTGCACCAGACAAAATGAATGCAGAATTCTTGAAGAAGCGGCAAAACTACCCAAAACAAAGTTCCCCCTATATTCCTCTTAAATGAGAAGGATTTAAGAATTCCTGTTAGTCACTCTTTTTTAACTAGTTTTTTTATTTCTTCTGACTTTTCCAGGCAGAAATTGGAATGAAAATAAGAGCATAGTTAGGAGATTCTTAGGATTCTCTGCTTAGGATAAATACTGGCAATGTGACCCGGGAGGCTATGTCTTACAGAAGTGTTTATTGGAAAGAAGTGTTGAAACTTTTCTCTTGGAGAAGTCAGTTCAGGCACTATACTAACTACAACTATTTTCTCTTTTTCTATTTTTACAATCTATATTACACATACATTATTATGGTATATGTGGCTACCAAAGACTGCACCAAAACTTTCTAAATTATCACAAAGTAAACACAGCTAGGAAAGCAGCAAGGAGCTTAAGAAGTTCACTCTGAACTATACTCCAAAGCTTCCTGTAGACCCTATTAGTACCTTCCCCGAACACGTACTATGCTTTTCACTCCCAGCTCTATAGATTCATCCACCTGTTTTGAGTTGTATATAAATAAAATCATCTTTTGTATATGCTTCTTTTCCTTAATGTAGTGGATAAAACATTGTGAATTTGTGAAATTAATCTGCACTTCGTTATGTAGATTATTATCTATTCTGTGTGATAGTGCAGTTATATCTTAACCACTCTGCTTTTGCAGCTACTAGTTTTGTCTATTGTCAATAATCCGACTATAAGTGAGGTTTTCCATAGTGATTAAATAAACAAGAGTTCCTTTGGTGTAAAGCGAGCGGTAAATTTTCTGGACTTGATTGTGTGCATTATTTTAAACTCCAGTAGTCTCCATAAACGAACTAAGTACATAATTTATATTCTATCAACAGAGTATGAGAGTTCTTGTTGCCTACTGATTTGATGTTTGTATTATCTATGTCTCCCATTTGAGTCATTCAAGAGCGTGCTTAGAAACATCCTAAACTGTTTTTACTTGTGTATCTCTGACCAATGAAATGAAGTGGCTTTTAATACGCCTTACTGGTCATCTGGATGTCTTCCTTTATAATGTGGCCATTCAGATCTTTTGCAGATTTTTGAAAGTGCACTGTCATTTATAACACGTGGCTACTATTATTCATTTGCTGGAAATATATTCTGGAGGTAAATCCTTTCTCAAATCTACATAACATTAACTCTTAGTCTGTGTTCATCCTCAATTTTCATGTTGCTTTTGATAATAAAGAATAGTTTATTTCATTTAGTCCAATATATTCATGTTGTTACGTGATCGGTAGGGTATACTATAATTTTGAATACATATTTATGTAAAAGAATGACAGAAAGGTATTTTTCTATAATCTGCAGTCTACTTTTCACTTTCATTACTATATTTGCTTTCTCTTCCAGTGTATAAATATTAACCAAAGTGTCAAAACTAGAGTGTTTATCAAAAATATTATTTTGCAAGGTCTCATTTGTCTGAAAAGTGCCAGTTGTTTATCAGGGTTCTTTTGTTGTTATTTTTCTTGCTTGCTTGTTTTTGGTGTTGTTCTTGGTGCTTAAACTCAGGGCCGAGCTGCTGTCCCCGAGCTTTTGGGCTCAAAGCTAGCGTTCTATCACTTGAGTCATAGCTCCACTTCCGGCTTTTTGATGATTATGTGGAGATAAGGACTTTCTCAAGGACTTTCCTGCCTGGTCTGACTTCTGAGAACGATCCTCAGATCTCAGCCTCCTGGATAGCAAGGACTACAGATGTGAGCCTTCAGCACATGGCTGAAATGACCACTTTTAAAGTGGAGTATTTCTGCCAAGCTTACAGAAAGGAAGAAACTGCTGAAATAATAATTCAAAGGAAAAATTGAACTATAAGTTGGTCTATCTGTTGTTACACGCAAGGCTCCAGTTAGAAAAGTAGAAAAACCAACTTCTCTCAAACCCATTTCTTTATTACCTGTCTTACTTTAGCTCAAACACAGCTACTTGCCTCAAGGGTAAAGGCATTCTACTAGCAAAGGTGATAATGCTGCACTGGTGGCATTATCCAGTACGTGTGGCAATGGAATGTATCACATGACAAGTTCAGCTTTAAAGACTGCTGCATGTGGGTCAGTTCAAAACAAGGAATAAATTATGCTTGGGGCTTTTTTTTTTTGTACCACATTCATAAGCAATCTACAAAATCCAAACATTGTCTACTGAAATTTTTAAACCGATACTGAATACACCTATAGTATAAAAATTTAGATTAGTAATTACTTGAAAGGACCCGGAATAGGACCATATGCTTTGTGACACTTTCAGAATACTCTTGGATGGTGTATTCCTTGCTCAGATATATGAAGTAGGAATACAGCCTGTTATTGTGTGCTTCAGGGTGAAACAATAATAGATCAAAAACAAATTAAATTAATGTTAGCTTACCAAACTTAACACATAAACAAAAGAGGAATTAATTAAATCCAGAATTTTGGATATTTCTCTTTATTATTTGCCTATAAGTTGAATATCAAATTTAAAATGTTTAAAAATCAAGTAAAAAAATATATCTTGAATGCTATGACAAGTGGTAGAACACCTGCCTAGTAGGCAGAAAGTCCTGAGTTTGCAACTAAATATCACCAAAATAGATAAGTTGAGAAGAAGAAAGGAAGGAAGGGAGGGAGGGAGGGAGGGAGGGAGGGAGGGAGGGAGGAAGGAAGGGAGGAAGGAAGGAAGGAAGGAAGGAAGGAAGGAAGGAAGGAAGGAAGGAAGGAAGGAAGGAAGGAAGGAAGGAAGGAAGGAAGGGAGGGAGGGGGGAAAAGGAAGGGAAGGGAAGGGAAGAGGGAAAGGGAGGGAGGGAGGGAAAAATAGTCCAAGGAGGCCAGATATGGTGGTACATGCCTAAAATCAGATCTATTTAAGAAAAAGGGGTAGAAGGTTGAATTTTAGGGACCAGAGACCTGGATGGGGGCAGGAGAGGGGGATGGGATGAGGAAACATGAGACTATCTAAAAATAAGTTAAAGCAAAACATGCTGGAGTTATAAATCCAACAGTAGAATGTCCGCTTAATGCAAGTACTGCCAAAAGGAAAAAAAAAAAGAAAAGGAAAGGAAAAACTGTCAGAAAGTATTTTAAGACAAAAGCATTTAGTATTTTAAGACAAAAGATCATGTTAATCTGGGAGTGCAACCAATGCATGTAAATCGTTCCAACCCTTCACTCACACGGAGGTAATTTAAAGGACGAGTGGAGTTGACGTTCAAACCCCAGAGGCTCTGCCTTCCTCTCACGCTAGTTGTGCGCATGAGCCGTGGCACACCAGGCAAGTCACTGTGTGTGTGACACCAGACAAGAACGCTGTGTGTGACGTAGCACTAATTCCTCCCTCGACTTTCGTGAAGCACGCCGTGGGGTGGGGTGTGTGTGACCAGACAGCACAGCCCCTCCTTGGTGTGCGTGCCCTGGAGAGCTGTGTTCCCACCAGCACCACCGTTAGCACTGCCGTCCCCCCGGTGGCTTGCAGGAGGAACACTCAGATCTGCCATCTGCCCGTTCAGGATTCTCTCCGATTACTCTGTTCCCTGCACACCTCTACTAAACAGGGCCGAGAGGAGGTGGCAGCATGGCCACAATACATCAGCTGCTCACCCGCAAATGCCATCAGAATTACACCAAAAAGAGTGAGATGACAAGTCACAGTGTAAACTAGGGGCAGCTGAGCAAATGAAGCCCAAGTCTTTTAAATTCCTTCTTTTCCTCATAAATTTCCACATTAAAATTTAGTCCTCTTTTGTGATTTTTGTCATGATAGTCAGAAACCTGCCCAAAAAAAATTCAAGTTCAAAGGGATGAAACCTTCTGGATATTTAATCGTCTGAAATCGACAGAAATAGAAACTTATTGACATCAGCATTCCTTAATTCGCCAACTTAAAGTCACAGCCAATAAGCTCAGCAGTGGTCCTTAAGCTGAGGCAAACGTGCCAAGCCTTTCTGGTCAACCGCCATTTACATAAAAGACAAAGACAGGGGCCCACTGGAAAGTCTGTCATGGACTTTGTCCATCTTACTTGCCTTCCCTTACTCACCTCCTCACATTTTGTTTGGATTTCCATCAGGTTACTTTTTTCCTGATTTCAACAAAACAATGTCTGTAAAAGTTACCCGTGGACTCCAGTTTCTAAATTCAATCCAATGTTCAGCTTCCTCTAATGCAATCAGCATGTGCAAACAATTCGGTCCATCTGTATTCCTTCAGAAACATCACTAGGTTCCCAGACATCATTTTTTTCCTGTGTGCCTTCCACTCAACAAGCACTTTTTCTTAGTTTCCCGACAGTATTAGCTTCTTCTCCATTCTATAATCACTAATTTTTGAACTTCTCTTAGACTTGGTAACTATCTCTAGCCTGGGCTAATTAGACCCGCTACTTCCAGTGTCACAAACAACTCTCTCCTTGGCTATCATCCTCAATTCCCATGTTCTTTATCCGAGAGCGTCCTTGAATGCCTACTTTAGCACCTAGCAGATTCTCAGAGTTGGCATGTACCAAGTGGAACTTCTGGTTTTCACTTTCACAAGCTCCTCTGTACCAGTGAATGGGAACCTTGTTTCACTAGTTGCACAGAACCATCCCTGATTCTTCTCGGTGTCCAAATTTCACATTAAATCCATTAACCAAATCAATAGGCTAACCATTACAATTTTGCTTAGAGTTTAATCACTATTTAAAACGCAAACCTCTGCTTTTCGGCAGGTTATCTTTGGCCACAGATGATGGCTGTAAATTGTGTACCCACGAATGACAGCCAAGGAGGTCTGAAGATGTGCTGATGTGCTTTCTTCCAGTGTCGACGTGCAACAAGCCTCCACTCGCTTTCCTTTGCCAGGTGTTTAACGTGTAGCACCGAGTGCCAGACCTGTCATGTCGGACTGAATGTGGGCCGCGGGTCCAGAACTCCAGTGCCAAATCCTCCTCTGGGGATAAAGTTTATGAACATGAAAAATGATGAATGCTTAAGGTTAAAAACATGCTAGGTACCGTGATCTGATCATTGAGCGTTGGATTGAAATGCCACACTGTGCCAATATGTGTGTGAAGTTATTAGATATGTCAAAAAGAAAAGCATATAAAATTTATGATTAAAATAGAAATACCTACAATGCAGTTTCCACAAATGTGTTCTAAAACTATATACGCTTGTATTTTAAGCTACTGTTTACACACAGTCCATGCTGCTGCTGCCATTACGTCTCAGCCGTGTTGAGGTTTGAACCTAGGGCCTGGTGATTACGAGGTAAGTGTTGTACTCTTTGAAATACTACCTCTAGCTCTTTTTGTTTTAGTTACTTTCCCGAAAGAGCTTCATATTCCCTTCCTGGAGCTGGCTAGGAACAGCAATCCTTGTACTTAGTTTTGCCGTGTAACTGGGATTACAGATATGCATCACCACAAAAGGCATTCTAAGCTTCTTTTGTGACACAGTTTTCTTTAGTATGTGTATTTTCATCTATTTAAAATATGAACATTGTGAAAACATAGAAAGCAGAAGAAAAATGAGGGAGGAGTGACACTGTTCAAAAAGAAATGTACTCAATACCTGATGTATATAACTGTAACCTCTTTGTATATCACCTTTACCTCAAAAGTTTTTGAAAAGAAAATAGAACAAAACAATATGCTGTTGCTAAGTGGCTGTATTAGAGATTTGATACAAAGGGAAGACTATGTAAGGTGTTATTACCCCATTGTCCAAATGCAAAGTCAGATACTTGAAAATAGAAAAATGGGTGCATAAAACAAAAAGAGGCAAAGTGAAAACTAAGTGCATCACGCATTAAAGGTAGCAATACAACCTAGAAAACAATACTAGTAAACATAAACATGTGACCTCTGTGCTCACACCGCTCCGGTGGATTCGTTCTCAGCAAAATGTTTTACTACACTGTAAGCAGCACGTCTTTACCAGAGCCCCCCAAAAGCCCACCGTGATCTGTCCACTCTGCAGTGTGACCTTATACTGTGCTTCCTCGTCGTACTTCTCCACTAAGGCCACGGCAGAACCACTAGTGGTCCTGTAACACACTAAGCTATCTCCCACCGTGTTTGCGTTCTTTTACACTATGTTGAATAAACCTATGCCATGTCACTGACAGGATTCCTTCATCCACCCTCAACCACCTTCCTGGGAAAAACATCAGTGCCAGTACACGGAACATTCTGATCCTCCCAACGGAGTATCTTGTAACTTGCTCTCTACCACACCATATAAAATTTCCATTTGTTTATTTTGTGTTACCCCTTTTGTACAATAGTACTGTATTCATTACTTCTTTAAAACTATATATTTTAAAATCTATTTTTAAAATAGATTTGGAAACTTTGAAAATAATGTTTGCTATCTTTTAAGATCCATTTTCCATTCAGTAATTTATTAATTACTCAGATGTATGCCTATCATTGAAAGCTTCCATAGTTTTACTTGTGATATCATTTTGGGAACATATAACAAGGTATTTTATACAGTCTTGTCTTGATTTGCACAGGTATTCTTCAAATATCTGCTAGAGGAGAGCAAGAATGAACATTTTCGTACTTGTCTTCTACTGTACTGTATATATTCGAGTTTCCCAGATAAATCAAGTGGCACTACACTGTACGTTTGTATGCTATGTTTTACCTTTTACAGCTCTACTACCTAGGCTTAGCTGTCCAAAGCCTCCCTTCATTTCAACACCTAGTCTAATAGGTACCTATGTGGTATTTTAGATAGCTGTCTATTCAACATACGTCCATGTGGTACCCTGGTATCCATTCTCAGCAGTTTAGGTGGCTATAGGGATTAAACCATGTAGCAGAAGCCATTCAATATACCCCAGCCTTCCATTAAAAAATGTTATTGTAAAGGTGATGTAGTTATTGTAAAGGGTCTTTCTATGCAGTGGTAGATTCAGGAATAGACACTTGAGCTGTGTAAAGTTTTTGATGGAGCTTACAGAAGGAAGAGTGTTATTTCTTTTCTATAATATACCAAGAAATATTTTCATCTCTTTCCCTCTCTCTCCTTCCCTCCACGACCCCTTCCCTCTCTCTCTTTTCATTCTTTCCATCCTTCCTGTATTCCTTCCTTCCTTTTCTTTTCCCTCCTCCCTCTCTTCTTCCTTCCTTTCTGCCTTTTACTTTCTTTCCTCCCTTCTCTTTCTTTCCTTCCCTCCTTTTTTTCTTCCTTCCTTCCTTCTCTTTCTTTCTTTTCCTTTCTTCCTTCTCTTCTTCATTTCTCTCTTTGTTTTTTCCTTTCTTTCTTTCTTTCTTCTCAAGTCACATTTAATGAGATCATGAGCTTATTATTGGTGTTACAGCCTTCTCTTTGGTCTTGTATGTGAAATGCCAGTGTTAATATTGGCATTTATCATCTAATTAACTCCGTCATATGACCTTCAAGATGTCCAGTTTGGACTCCTAAGAGTTTCTTTGGTTTTGATTGTAGATTTCTTAAAGAATTTTTTTTCCCAGTTGGATTTATAGGCGACATTTGAGTTGGGTTTTAGAATATAATGGTCTTACCAAATGAAACACAGACGTCAACGAAGACCACAGGATATTGACTCAGGTAATTTTTAGGGAATTGCTAGAGGCCTCATATTTTCATAATAATAGATAGTACCATATATGCAGGTTAACAGACAAGCCTTCATTGAAGCAGCAGCCCCAGGGTGAGCCCAATCACCAGCCTCTTACTCCGCGGTATGGAGTCACTCTGTGGCTAGCTTACCACTGCATGGGCTTGCAGATTTCTCCACATTTGGCTGGCTGTGAACATGAATATACAGGCTTCCTAGGGTATCACAATGGCAGAGACATAATCTCACAATTTTTTATCCTGTGCCCATCCACCTGTAAATGTCTTTTAAGTAAAACATTAAAAGTTACGTGTGCTTCAAACTTCTGATCCTAGCTACTCAGGAGCCTACGGTATGAGGATCGTTCTTCAAAGCCAGCCACACACAGACAAGTGAGTGAGACTGGTATCTTTAATTAACCAGCAAAAAAACAAAAAACAGAAGTGAAAGTAAAGATGTGTTCGAGTGGAAGAGCAAAAGCCACAAGAGAAAAAAGCTAGAGAGGAGTCTGGTGTGCGTGTGCTCTCTCTCTCTCTCTCTCTCTCTCTCTCTCTCTCTCTCTCTCTCTCTCTCTCTCTCTCTCTCTCTCTCTCTCTCTCTCTCTCTCCAGGCAGGGCACTGGTGGCTTATACCTGCAATCCTAGCTATACAGGAGGCTGAGAAAAGAGGATCACAGTTTGAAGCCAGCCAAGGCAGGAAAGTCCTTGAGAGTCTTATCTCAATTTAATCACTGAACAGTCAGAAGTGGAGCGGAGGCTCACTTGCTAAAGCGCTAGCCTAGAGCACAAAACTTCAGGGAGGGTGCCCAGGTCCTAAGATTAAGCCCCAGGACCAGCAAAACTAGTCAATTAGTTAAATGATTGAGTGATTAAATCAAAAAGCAACCCTATACCGCCTAATTCTTCCAATTATCTGGTTCCATTTTCACACACATACAGTGACTGTCAGAACTGTATTGGCCCATACTCCCACTCTCCGTTTGTCTCTTTTTCTAATGCAGTGCCGCCTGCCTCTCCAGGAATCTGATTTTCATTTTCAGTCTTTAGGGGACAGCCTGACAAATTCTTCCGATTCCTTTTCCTGTTCTGGAGTTGGGCATGCACAAATTGGATCCCTCCTGCACAGCTAGTTTCAGCTTTGCTTGGTGAATGACACGTAGAGTTAATGGCAAGGATGGAGGCCCACGAGCACCTCCCTGGAAGCTCAGGAAACCACGGGTTTTTAGGTGCCTGAGACAGGGTCTGCTTTGATCTGCACTGCATTCAAAAGGAAGGGGGAGAGAGAAAGGCGCCAAGTCCCCAGCAGAGTGTTTCACTCGGCTTGGGTCCTTGTTCTCTTTCCTCAGAAAGAGCAGTTCTTGCGGATAGAGAGTCACAAACAGTAACAGGCAGAAGATATTGGCCGCATTTAATGGCATCCAAGTTGAATTCTTCCCTGCACACGTTTTCTGAGATAAGGTCTTAACTACCCTGCGGGGCTCGCCTCCAACTCTCAATTTTCCTCTTTCAGCCTCCACCGTAACTTGTGTTACAGGCACACACCATCATGTCCAGATTTCTCTAACAATTTAAGCTATAAGGTTTCAAACAGTATTATTTTTATACAGAATTTCTGTTACATGTCTCAAAGAAGTTGTAATACCTCCCTAATTTTATTTCTATTGTTCTTTTACATTAACCTCCTACCATACTGTTTGTAGATTGGAGACTTTTCCAAACACTTCCCTGGTTATCTGTGGTTTTCTAGCTAGCCAATGTCTCCATACAGCCAAGGCCATCTCCTTTGTAATATTAAGAAGTGACCTCCTGCTTTCTGTGGGATATATTAATCTCTTTTAGAATTTTCTATTCTACTCGACAGCTTCTTCTGTGGCAAATTAAAACTTGCACAATTAAAATTAAAACTGGTTCTGGGTGCTGGTGCCTCGTGCCTAGCTATAATCCTAGCTACTCAGGAGGCTGAAATCAGAGGATCGCAGTTCAAAGCCAGCCCAGTCAGGAAAGTCCGTGAGACGCTTATCTCCAATAAACTATTCAGAAAAATCCGGAAGTAGTGCTGTGGCTCAAGTGTTAGAGCGAGTCTTCGGCACAAATTGGCTTAAGGACAGCACCCAGGCCCTGAGTTCAAGCGATAGGACAAGTGGGGGGGGGTGCATAATGAGGGAAATATAAAGAATGGTGTGCTACACATAAGTGAAATGAACCAATGTTGATAGTTGAGGCATCCAGAATGATACTTAGAGCTGAATCTTGTAGACGTGCCTTGTTACTCCATCATGTTCTTAGAAACTAGCTTTCCAAACGTATTTAACAGATTTCCCCAAAACTAGCTACATCCATTTTTACAAAACATCTACTGAGATATCTCTGGCAAGTAATCTAGTCTAGCAGACAGTGCTTGTCCAAATTCCTTTGCCATAAAGCAACGTAATTGTTTATTTGGAATTGTCTGTGACTGCATAAAATCTATCATTACCAAAGAACAGGCAAAATTTTACTTTGTATTGTTCTACTCACTACAGTGGTAGAAATACAATAGCATCAACAAATATTAACGGTATTTCCTATTTAGAACTGGTTCCTTTCATGGTGGAAAAATGTGGGGAAAGTGAGGGTGAAAAGGTTGTTTTTTTAATGCTTCATAATAAGGGCATCAAAAAGTCTTTTTTTTTTTCCGCAGATGGTTTTATTTTGGTTTATTTCACTAAGGATGTTTCCCACAAATACCTCCTGTCCCTCATCGTAATCCACCACACACAGTGCCCTGTGAGGCAATAATTTCTAACTAGCTGCAAAGTCTTTATTACCGAGGAAGCTTTTAAAATGCACATTCTTTGGGATCTGTCTCAGCCCTACTGGCCCAGAATTTCATGGGGTGAAATCTAGAGACCTGTGTTTTATTTCAAACTCCAGCTTCTTAAGATCATATATTGACATTTGATCTCCCTGATATTTCAGTTCCCTCTTCAAACCCATTGTGTCAGATTCTGCGGGTTGTCCACATTCCCAATCATGAACGTATGCATAGAAGGTATCATAGCACAACACAACTTTAGTGACAATACCTTTGTGTTTCCACACCTGTGACAAGGTCCTGAAAATATATTAGCAGCAATGGAGCCATTGAAGGATTCCAGTATTTTTATTTAATTCCATTAAAACTTTGGCCCTTAGTTTGCAAATTCAATGCACTTCCCATCAAAACACCAATGCATTTCAATGAGATAAAGAAAGCAATACAAAACTTTGTATGTAATCACAAGAGACCCTGAACAGCAAAGGCAATACTCAGCAGGCAGAACAGTGGTGGAGGAATAACATCAAGCTTCAATCTCTACTAGAAAGCGTTAGTCATGAAGTCACCATAGGCACTGGCACAAAAATGTGCCTGAGGACCAGTGGAACAGGAAAGAAGACCCAGAAATGAACCCACAATCCTACACCCATTTAATATTTGATAAGGGAGCCAAAAACAGACCGGAAGGAAGCCTCTTCCACACACGGTGTCCAAATTGCATATCAGCATGCAGAAAACTGAATCTAGAGCCTCATATGTCACCTTGGACGATTATCAATTCAAAACGGATCCAAGACCTCAATGTAAAACAATAAACTAGGAAACTGTTCCAGTAAGTGTTGCGAATATAAGATGACCTCAGATGAGGACATTAGGAAGTGAGCGCACCCCAAAGTGACCGAGCCCTTATCTTATAAGACTGACCCTTCAAAGGGAGTGAGACGTGTTCAGCTCCAGTCCTACGCTGATCTCTGTCTGTCCGGGAAGGCATTCTAATTAAATTCAGGTGTAATGGGTAAGGCCCAGCTATAAAAAGGTAAGATAAAAATCTAACCCTTAGACAAACGGATTTTGCTCCAGAAAAAGGAAACAGCCCAAAATACAGGAGTACAGAATGAGAATGTGTTTTTCATTGAAGGTCCTCAAGTGTCCATCGGTACATCGTGTTACTATGGGCTTACTAGCTTGTGCTAGATAAGGACTTCTAACAATATGTTTATTTTCCTGTATCAATTTATAAGAGAAGCATCAAAATAATGACACAAGCATATCCAATAAACATGAGAATTCATCACAAGTTACAGAGAACTGTTTACTTTTTGAAATTATGCAGTAATTGAGTATGCCACAGGAATGGAAAGAAAGAACAGTGACAGAATTTCATGAGGATACAGGAATACACTTCCCAACTTAAAAGTAATATATCAAAGACAAGAGTTAAAAAAAAAGTAGAATGATGCTAGATAAGTTAGGGTAAAATACTTTTCCGTCTGAATTTCTAGAAACTTGTATAATTTCAGAGAAAAAGAAATCGTAATTTTAAATTTGGAAACTTCTAAGTTTTAAAGCATCTCTGTCCATAAACTATTTTAAAATAATTGTTTTTTTCCTAAAAAAAAAAAAAGACTTTCTAAAAAAAACTTTTCTTCTACTTGCATTTTTCTTTTATCTACATAATTATAGCCACATTCTGAATCAAGAGATCAAAACCACCCTTCAGCCATGTGTTCACTTCTGTAAAGACACCAGTAAACAATGTTGGCCAAGATATTGTATAGTTTTGTGGGGAACAGTCAGATAACACACATCAAGTTGTGTTTATACTCTCTTCCTATGAGCACCCTAGAATATGACATGTTTGTTGAGGGAACGTGGAAGATTATCCATTGTCCCTCGAAG
Organism: Perognathus longimembris pacificus; assembly: GCF_023159225.1. NCBI lineage: Eukaryota > Metazoa > Chordata > Mammalia > Rodentia > Heteromyidae > Perognathus > Perognathus longimembris. The sequence goes on along the minus strand of NC_063165.1, from coordinate 85,614,969 downwards.
TTCTGGGGAGGGGGAGATGTTAAGTGCCCAATGTTTAGTTTGATGAAATATAATAAGGCTTCAATGGAAATGGCTTTGAGAAGACAAGTCCTCCATGTACACCGAATGATCAAAGCTGCGCATCCCTTTTTGAACCCTGGAGTTTTTTAAGTGATGGGTGATATTTTCACTTTTTGCTTAGGGAAGGAAATTTTCAAAAGAGTCTACAACAACCAAAAACAGAATGTAGAATCAATCTTTATTTCAAGTACTACATTTTGATGAATTTGAAATCAAATATATAAGAACCAGTCTTTCTGGAACTTCTAATTTTGGGATTATCATGTTTTGGCAAGGTTAATTAGTTTAACCAGTCTGATTGGCCTAATTTCCAGAGATAGAAAACAGACCCTGTAAATATCACTGCTTTTCAATAACATAGATAATTACAGCAATTTCTATTTTTTTCCCAAGGCTAGCTACCTTTAATACATTTTTAAAATATTCTTTTTGTTCACACTTAATATATCAAACATATAGAAAGTGGAAATCTCATCTAGGATATCAGCAGTAGTACTAGATGCATGCATTTAAATGGATCATCTATGTACTTCTTCATCAAGAACTGTTATGATCCTTTACACCACCAAATACCTTAAGGTTCTTCAGCTGTGGCTTACTAACCCAAGCCATAAATATTTTATGCTAATTTGCATACCATGTGTGGTAATTCAACAAATAACCAAATGAAAAATTAATCTAATATCAAATGAAGTTGCATTATTGATTATACAAGTTGTATTTCATTCACATAAACAGTAAGTTCCTTGCATAAGTTGGCTAACATATGATGAAACAGAAGATGTTGACAATATTAAGTTTGTATTTTATTTCACATTTTTGCAGGTACAAGGTCTTGAACTCAGGGCCTTTTGCTCTACCTGAGCAAGTGCTGTGCCATTTCACCCACACTTCCAATTCCAGCTTTTTATTGGTAAACTGGAGGTAGGAGGTTTGTGGAGCTGTCTGGTTGTGCTGGCTTCAAAAGTAATTCTCAGATATGTGTGGCTAGGATTACAGCTAGCTACCTATAGCACCTCACTTTGGTACTGTCAAATAAACTTAAGTATATATTTTGCTTGCTTTTTAAAACGACTCAAATTAGCTTAGTATACTCCGTTTTATAAAGGACTCTTTCTGTCTGGCAAAAAAAAAAAAAAAGTGCTTCACTTTGTTTTGCAGAAACTGTTCTGAACTCAATCAGAGCACTACCTGTGTTCTATTTTGATACCATACTCTTGGAAAAGATTGCATAAGCTGTCAGCCTCCTTGGCATAAACACTAAAAATTGACCACCACACCAACTTCTTAAAATAAGTAATTGTACAGAAACTTCAAAATATCAGCTGTTCCTTTCTTCTGCATCTTAGATGCCTTCACCCTACTCAGGGCCAACACTGCCCCTGTGGTACCTGCCCCTTTCTTATCTTAGGGCGGGAACAAACAGTGGTCTCCTTGCTTGCCACTTAGCCTCTGGGTGAATCCTCTATTTGCACACAGGTTGAAAGCTCCTAACCCTAACATTTTTCAATTACTCCTTACAAAAACATGATTCATATGTACTTAAGAGATACATTTGGCCCAAGTGCTGGTGGCTCACGCCTGAATTCTACGCAAGAGAACAAGATCACAGTCCAAAGCCAGATCAAGCAGGAAACTCCATGAGAGTTTTATCTGCAATTAACCAGGAAAAAAAACCAATAGCGGAGATGCAGATCAAATGTCAGAGTGCTAGCGTTGAGCAAAAAAATGCTCAAGGACAGTGCTCAGGTCCTGAGTTAAAACTACGGGACTAGGACGAAAAAAGAGGGAGGATTGTGGGAATTCGCTTTGGGTTGATGACAAGATCCTAAATTTCGTTTCAAAATCTCCTAGGTCAAGTCTAGTTGCTGGTTTTGTTTTCTTTACCTTTTTTCTTGTTTGTTAGTTCGCTTGTCTTTGGGAGGGGAAGGGGTGGCACTGAAAATGTGTGAGAAAGGCTGAACAAATACAGCAGTGGCACTCACTGGACACAGTGTGGATGGAGACAAGAGGGAGGAAGAGAGAGAGGAGAGAGAGGGAGGGGTGACATGATTCAGAAGGAAATGTACTCACCACCTGGTTTGTATAACAAGCCCCTTTGTACATCACCTCTACAGTCAGAATAAAAGCTATTTAAAAAAAAAAAAACCCTCTGTCAATAACAAAGTTGAATGTTGATGTTATTTGTAAGCCTTTAATTTTCCCTAAAACACCAATTGTATAAATAAGAAAAGATTTAATTCACTGTCTTTACTAATTTATTTCTTCACAGTCTTTCGACTTTTTAAGTTTAGTTTTTATTTGTTAGACAGAGCATCACTCTATAGTAAGAATGACCTGGAACTTACCATGTAGTCACGGCTAACTTGGCCTCAAATTCTTTATCCTCTTCCTTGAGTGCTGGAATTACAGTCAGGACATACAACACTCTTCCAGCTTGTAAGGGAAAAGTTTAGCTAGGTGCCTTTACTTGGTTTTGTTGAAGAAGCTGATTTTTTTTAAACAATAACTCCTTGAATTTATTGTTTCATTACTTACTACAAATAAAAATGTTTTAAGAAAAATGTGGTCAACACCAACATTCCTATGATTTATAATGGAAATATTTAAATACCTTGGTGTAGGGTGTTGCTCACACCTTCTATCTATCAGTGGGCATCGATACAAAGGCCGAGGAAATGTTTCCTTGTATCCAAATGAAAATGGACAGCCCTTGCCTTTTAAAACTTTATTTTGTATTTCTTTCACTACCCAGACCAGGAGCTCTGTATTTTTTTTTTTGCCTGTAAAATCATCAAACAGCTAATTTGTTTCATACTTTTTTGCTCTCTTTTCCTACAGCAACACACAGCAAAACTGAGGGGAGCTCTTCAAATCCGCTGACCAAGCCTTTTATTTGCCAAAGAACTGCGGAAGGTCATGACTACCACATGTAGCGTTGTTATGGAGCAGGGCTAGAGGACGGTGTTCTTGAGGTGTGTTTCTAGTAACAGGGATGGATATGCATCAGGACACACCCAGTGCGACGTCTCCTCTTTCCTAACACCGCCCCCCCCCCCCCGCCATGCCCAACCATCACTCTGCCTAGCACAGGATTCCCCTGACCCGGTACACTGCCACCTTTAAACGTCCTCCACAGCATTTGCGGGAGATGTGGTCATGAACTTCAGTGAGGAGATCATACAACTTAACAAAGTCCACGGTAAAGCGGCCTGTTTATAATGCTGCATACCCACTACCTAGCAGAGATCCTATGCCTTGGAAGTGACTAGCTTCCGAGAAGTTCAAGATCTATAAGCATTGAAGACAGGAAATTTTACAGGGATTTTTTTCTTGCTTTTTTGGAGGGGGGAAAGGACTTGCTATCTAGTCCAAGCTAGACTCAAATTCTTGCTCCTGGTCCGCCTGTCTCCAGGTTTGAAATACTGGGATTACAAGAATATGCCACCATAGCCAGCTGATGTGAAATGCCCTTGAATGAAGAAAATCCTCTTCTGTCTACTTATGCCAGACATGAGCATCTTCTACAAACGACCACACTACTGATACCTGCCACTTTCCTCAACACCAACAATGCAAATGCACATTTTAAAGAAACAAGTACCTGATCAGAACCTCCCATGGATCTTGTTTCTTTTCTTAGCGAGCTCTTGATCTGGCTAATACAATGAGATTCTCAAAATAGAGTGAAGAATTGAAACTGGCATCAAAAATAGTCTTCACTGAGGGCCTGGAGGGCCAGGCCAGGACTCGGGGTGCTCAGTGGGCCAATTCTTTGCAAGGAAGGCACAGGAGGTTGATCACAAGAAGGTGGCTTCAGGCTAGAGAAACTGGGACAACAAAAGATGCGGAAGAAAGGAAAGAGTCAGCCTGAGTTGTGCAGAAGGTGACCATGCAGTAAAAATGTTTCCATTAAGAGGATAACCAGAAGGGCTGGGCATGTGGCTTAAAGGTAGAGTGCTTGCCTCACGTGCAGGAAGCCCTGGGCCCGATTCCTCAGCACCACATACACAGAAAAAGCCGGAAGTGGCGCTGTGGCTCAAGTGGCAGAGTGCCAGCCAGGGACAGTGCCCAAGCCCTGAGTTTAAGCCCCCGGACTGGCAAGAAAAGAAGAGAATGACCAGAGGTTAAGAAGGGTTTCATAACTAAATCTGACATTTTAATTGATGAGTTAGACCACAAAGACCTATTTCTAATTCATAACAATGGAAGGATATGTTGTATTTTATGTTCTAAGATCAGTCACACAAGTTAAGTGCTAAGAAATAGCCTGACCCGGGCACCAGTGGCTCAAACCTGTCATCCTAGCTACTCAGGAAGCTGGGATCTGGGGATCGTGGCCCAACACCAGCCTGGGGAGGAAAGCCCATGAGGTTTTATCTCCAACTAACCACCTTTTATAAAAGGCAGAAATGGCTCTGTGGCTCAAGGGGTAGAGTAGCTAGCCTTGAACAGAAGAAGCTCAAGGACAGTGCCCAGGCTCTGAATTCAGGACTGTTATGAAAGCAAGCAAACAAACAAAACAAAATAGCTTTTGGAAATCGTGCATGTGTAGGCAGCTAGAAAGTTTGAAGAAGCAGAGCAGCAGGATTTTCTACAGTTACAGTTTGGGTATAGTAGAGAAACTAAGCGCATGTGTTTGTCTGTGTTCCTCAAAAGTAAAGGGGCAGTGTGCTTTTACCAGTAAGTCCCAACACCTTCAGCTCTCAGGTGTTAGTGCAGAAGTCGATCTATCGCATCAAAATCTAATTTTTGAGATTAAATTGAAAGTAGAGAGCACACCAGTCACACAGCATTCACGTCTCTGTTGGTTCCTAAACTCTGTAGTCACCTCAGAGTCAATGGCAAACCAGTAACCACCCAGGAAGACATGACACAAGTCAAGACTTAGACCATGCCAAGTGCTACTGGGAATATATTTACAGGACAACTAAAGAAAAGCTCACAACCTGAGTGTTAATGCCAACATTTCACCCTCGGAACTGAAGTCTCTGTGTCAAACAGGGAGGCACAGTTTAAAATGTGTGAACTGCTATTTTTCTATACATTGCCAAATTTTGCCTTGAAACAATACTCATTCAGTTATACCTGAGTAATGTCCCTTAACTTGTAATGAGATGTGTACAATAAGTATTTTTGGCCTACTATTGTTTTTTGCATTTGCCAAACTGTAATTGAAGACTGGCTGACCCTTTGGGAAAAGAATTAAGAGAGTAGTGAGTTAATATAAAACAACTTACTAGAAAGCACTGCTCTACCTACATCTGACAATAATATCTCTAATGCATTCAAATAAGCAAAGATGAATGCCAAGAAAACTAATTGACTTGGCTTTGGTGCAGCTTAGGGGAAAAAATGAATGGCAATATTTATCATTCATCCTCTGCTTGTAGTATTTGGAAACAGACCCACATGTTTCTGGTTGTTTTTTTCTGAAATCACGCTAACTTGAACATCCACTCCACATCCTTTAGTATTTTGGGATATGGCACAATAATTAACAGCACCTGGAACTTAGTCATGGGAATCGTCTTCTGAAATCAATAATTCATCAGATTTGTTCATCAACAGTTGGTGTTTTGTGGTAGCTAGAATGTGCCTATACATTTATAAATAAACACATTGGATGGTTAAAAAATATACATTGGGACAGGATAAATTATACAAATCTCTAGGGGTTCACACATAGTGAGACCAAAGGAGAATATTCTTAAGGAGAGGAACACAAAGGCACAATATCTGTGTGCCATTAATCATATAAAATAGTATTTATCAAAATGAACTCTAGGAAATGAAAACAAGAAATTTTTTCTTCATTGCTGTTTTTCTTTTCCTTTGTCTTGTTTATCTGTCTTTGGGAGGATGGGGGACACAGAAATGGAGGGACAAAGGGTGAACAAATTCGGCAGTGGTACTCACTAGACACTGTTGAAAATGGACTATACCACTTACAGGTGGGGATGGGAGGGGGGAAACTTGGAGAGAGTGGGGCAAAGGGTGACATTGTTCATCTGACTTTACCTGACTGTAACCCCCTCTGTACATCATGTTTATAATAACAATAAAAATGCATGAAAATGACAAACAACTTGGTGTTTTTAGTCTCATTACCCAACATTTCTTTCTGTTTATAGAAGTAAAGCCTGATGGACATTAAGATGAAATAAACTCTTACCTGTGGGGTTTGTGGGTGCATGCTTTTATAAAATGTAGTAGATATGTTGATGTGTTGATGAATTTTTAAAATAAGAATTAAAAGTTTTATGACAGTTTGAAAGTCTCACAGCATAAAGCTGTGTAAAACTAGGTAAAGAAAATATTCAAATCATTTTTAAATAAGTGTTCGTTTTACTCCTTTTGACATTCTAAGCCAGATAACAATTCCATTTTGCTTTAATCACTTATGTTTTTGTCCGTAATGCCAGTAGAGGGTTAATACAGTAGGAAATGAAAGCGGTATCAAAATGACAATGATTTGCCTTTGCAGTTCAATGGTTGGGGGCTCATGGAGGAAGAGAATAGACAGGAAAGTCTCCAGCTCATTTATAGTTCCTCTCCAGAGAAAACAACTCGCCTTTCCATTTGCAAATACTCTTAGCATACCTCCCTCTAGACAGGCAATGAAAGGATGGGGTTTGGGAAAGCCTCCTTCTGCTTCTTATTGATTTATCAAACAAAATTATATCCCAACTTCTCAGAAGATGTTTCTCCCAGGTTTTTTTTGTTTCTTTGTTTTTGGTTCTTTCCCAAGAATAAAGTCCTAGACTTAGGGAGTCATTTTCCAGCTTTGAAAACTGATCCTGGTTTGAGCACTTCAGAGTTTGCCAGCGCCCCTTTTGTTATAGGGAGAACTGGGTTCCAGTGTTCATCCTAAGCTTTCCCGATGGGGTTTTCTTCAGTTGAGTTTTGGGCCCCTGCTTCCTACATGTTCATTCCACCACGATCAAGAGGGTGGGCTGACAGTGTGATTTGACCAGCCCAACGTGTCTCTTCAAGCCAAACACCGGTACGCAGGGATGATGTCAAGATATTTAACTAATGTGGACTGGTCAGAAACAGCCTGAGCTGAAGGCACCATTTCTATAGTGTCAGGAACAACTTTGACAGCCTTGATGGTGAGAGCTTGCAGAAGATCAAAGGAAAATTTGGGGTGGTAGGAATAGAAAAATGTAGTAACAACTACCTTCCATTCTATACAAAAACATGTCCTTATTGTTTAGCTCACACCATAGTCAGTGAATATTATCCACATTATTATGTATAAGCATCCTTTCCATACTTTCAACAGTGTTGTGATTTAACCACTGTTAGCTTGAAAGAAAAAATTTTAAGCATAAAATGAAAGTAGATTATTGTAATACTTTTTTTCTTTTTCTTTTTTCCCCCTGTATTGTCAAAGTGACTTCCAGAGGGGCTACAGTTTCATACGTAAGGCAGTGAGTACATTTCTTGTTCAACTTGTTACCTCCTCCCTCATTTCCCCCGCCCCCCGCCTCGCCCACCCCTTTTCCCTCCCAACCCCACCATGAGTTAGTTGTTCAGTTGGTTTACGCCAAATGATTTTGTAAGTACTGCTTTTGGAATTGTTTGCCTTTTTATCCTTTGTCAATTTTGATATTCCCTTTCCCCTCCCAAGTTCTAATACCAGTATACACAGTATCCAGGGTACTCAGATGAGACACAGTGATAGCGCAGGGACAACCACAGGAAGGGGATACGAGAGAAATTTTTAAAAAGGTACAGTTTCACATGGCATGTTGAAAATAATACTTTAAAACATGCACTTTGCCACCAAATTGCACAAACTATTATGAACTCCAGCTTTCCACTAGCAAAATTGAAATAATAAAAACAATCTCATGTAAGTGCTCTGAGAATTAAAATATTAATTTATAAAATGCACTTTGTGTGGCGAGTGCTCAAAAAATTCCAGTACATATCTACCTTACAAGTAAAATCACAAGTCTTTATCTCACTACACTTTCAAATTCAATAGAAACTAAAACCTCCAAGTGTACATTGAATTATGAGAAATGAAATTGACAAAAATAGACCTTATTTTGATGTATTGTTCCAAATATTGGCAACAGAGGAACATGTGAATGTTTAAGCTGACCTAAAAAGAATAATGAAATCTGTGGATTCATTAAGGTTATATAGACTTGATATCAACTAAGATATATATGAGTTTAAGATACTGTTCTATGGGCAGAGGTATAAGTGCATCACGTAGCATTTTAACCATTTCATTTGGGAAATACTAAATGGCGTCCTTTTTTAATATATGTTTGACAATTTTACTTTGCCAATACTTTTACTTAAACACAAACCCTGTTCACATGAAGTATAAAACCATCCACTACCTGCGAGTGCATTGACCTGCTCGCTACCTGAGAGCACGTGGACCTTGCCTACCTGGGGGTGCGCAGACATGCGATCCGTAGATACACAGACCCCGGAAACCCATCACATGTGGACACAAGGGTAGGGGTTCTGTAAACTCACAGCTGCCTCCTGTGGGCACATAGACCTGCTCTCTTTGGGCCCATAAATTTGATAACTGTGGGCATGTAGATATGTTCCCTGTGCGTAAGAAGGAAGGAGACGACCTTCCCAAGAAGAGACATGATTCTCAGTCACCAGTTCACAGAAGTGTGTCCCTGCACCTTTTCTCCTCTCCCTTGCATTCAGTGCTGCCTCCTTCCTGGGACGCGATGCTTTCAGAGCTCATTTATTACTTGGGCTACAGGGAAACCTCATTTCTTCAGCAAGCAACACACGAACACTGGCACTAAAATGCTTCTCAAGGTGCTCAGCCAAGGAAGTCACCTTTGAGGCATTTCGGACCTCTGATCACTGAGCTGGAAAATGCCATTCGAATTTTCCTACTGTCAAACCGTTTTTCCACAGGGGTAATACATAGTAAGTCGACATACTGTTGAAGGTGATTCAATGGGTTGTGTGAGAACGTTAAAAGAAGGAAATATTAAAATGCAGAATAGAAAACATACTATATAGCTTCAAATAGAAAACAAAAGGAGTATGTTTCACATGCTGTTATTTCAGTTTCATATGTAAATATACAAAATTGCACATTGTAGGTTATCATAGAAAAGGTATTATTTACTGGTTTTTGTTTGCGGGGGGGGGGGGTTGTCAGTTGTGGGGCTTGAACTCAGGGACTGGATATTGTCCCTGCTCTCTTCATCTCAAGGCTAGCGCTCTAACACTTGAGCCACAGCGCCACTTCTGGTTTTCTGGTGGTTCACTGGAGATAAGAGTCTCACGAACTTTCCTGCCCAGGCTGGCTTTGAACCACGGTCCTCAGATCTCAGCCTCCTGAGGAGCTAGGATTGCAGGCAAGAGCCACCGTGTTTACTGTTGTAATAGCAAAAAAATGTTTTTAAAAGCTGCTGAAATAGAACTAAACAATGAATAGCCAGCCTACTGAATATTTAATTCAGCAGTTCTTATTTGCCAACCCTGGTGTTTGAACTCTGGGCCTGGGGGCTGGCCCCGAGCTTCTTTTGCGCAAAGCTAGTGCTCTCCTGCTTGAGCCCCAGGGCCACTTCTGGCTTTTTCTGAATAGTTTATAGAAGATAAGAGTCTCACAAACTTTCCTGCCAGGGGCGTGGCTTCAAACCATGATCCTCAGATCTCAGCCTCCTCAGTAGCTAGGATGACGGTGTCAGTCACTTGCAACCAACTGAGGGTTTCTTTACGTTGAATTATATTTGTTGCAAATATTTAAAGTTTGGAGAGCCCACATATAAGTCTACTTATGCGGCTTCTTTGAAAGATCGGAAGGTCCAGCATTCAGGGAACTGAATACCACTTGCAGCATGGGAAGAGCACAGGCCGTCTGATTCATCAGCCTCTGTGCTTCCTCCTTCTTCACTTAGTTCTGTGTCTGACGCATAATATCAAATGCATTTGAGCCCACTACGTCTCTGCTCCACCTCTATTCTAGTGATGATCAAGGATTAATATTATTAGAAACTCGTAATTTGGCCCAAATCATCCACATTCTGAAAAGTACATAGTAACAATTTTACATGATTGTCACAAGAGGAATTAGAAAGTCATCCGTCAGAGAAGCCAATGCCCTTCTTGGAAGATGTGCCTTAGAGTTTCTTAGTCTCAACCTCTCAGGTCACACAACAGGGACCCCGAAGAGAGCAAATGTTACACAAACGCCAGTAAAACAAAGAGTTCCCTCCACTAGAAACAAGCTCTGATGCCATTTCAATTATGTGTGACTGCTGACAGGTCACTTCCACTAATGAAAGGCAATTTAGTCACTGCACAAACTCACTGAGCATACACAACACGCGCGCGGGCGTGTGTGTGTGTGTGTGTGTGTGTGTAAGTGTGAATGATGTATTATTAGCAATATGGGCAGTACCAATAGAAATGAAGTAGGAAACACCCTCTTACTCTCATCAGAATTCTTTGTTCAGATTAGTTTCTTTACTTCTCTCCAATTCCCAAGTATATAGCCATTTGAAAGAGTACATATTGCTTTCAAGAAGGTACTACGTAATGCACAATCTAACATTTGAATGCCCAACCCAGTTGACGTGGCGATATCTAAAACTAAGTGACTGATCTCTAAACAAATGAGAGTCTGCTCCCAGCCGCGGCTCTCATTCACGCCCCGCAAAGGGGGGGCGTGGAAATCCACATGCTGCAGGACACGGGTGGACATAGACCCGGACAGTCCGACAGACAACAAGGGAAAGCACGAGAACCCCACAAAGGACATCCTCCCTCCTCTCCCAGAACAGCTTATGGAAATACGAAAGGCCAAGACATTTACTCTAGACATCAGGAAGAGGAAAGAATGGCACACAGATGCCACTAAACAGCAAACGCTTCTGGGGGATAAGCGACCTGGATGCAAGAGCAAAGCAGACATAGAAATGTCAGCCAGGCACTGAATCCAAAGTTGTGCTCCCCCTAGGAGGGCGGGCCATTTGGATCCGGAGGACAAGAGGAAAATGCACCGGGCTTCCCAGGGGAGAGATCAACCACCAGGCCCAGAAAGCCGCTTTCTTCACAGCGCATTCTTCATATTCCACGTGGGTAAAGTTTCCTGTGTCAATCAACAAGGAATTTTTTCAACGTCACCTTTATGAACTCAGGGACAGTGCAGTTTGCTGGCTCTGCCATGCATTTTGACCTACAACGGTGCAACTAGTCAGCAAATACTTTCCCCCTCAGTGGGTCTTACCAAAGTACAAGCTCATCCCAAGCCAAGCCACTAATCCCTGAGAAGAGAGAGCAGGAAGATAATTAATTCCACTGAGCAATATCTGAAAGGATTGTATTAATTAGGAGAATTTTCAATGTTTAGGAAGCTAGGGCAACTTTCTTCCCTTTGCTTTCTTTTTCTACAACTGCAACACCTAAATGCAAATGCCGACAATGATTTCATGTTTCAAAAGCATCGTATTTATCAATACTGGTTTTTATTTGCTTTTTGAAGGAATTCAAACCACTAAAACTCTTCTCTTGATCAATTAAACTAGTTCTTAAAAGGGATATTAGCCATCTCCACTTCCTAAATAATGAATATTACATGCGAACTCAATATATAACTTAGTCTAATCATTGTTTGTATCCTTTAATATGATGTTCATATCTAATACAAAATCCAAAATACACAGGTGCTCGTCTCTGACTATAAACATCACACAAAAGTTCAAAATGAGTTTATTTCATGATGATTTCAGTTTTGGCCCAAGTTCTAATTCCAGTTCTATTGCCCTTTAACTGCTGTCATCTGAGTGATAATTCCGCAATCTTGTTTAGCCAAATTCAGCTCATTTGGCTTACTTGGAAGAAGAGGGATATTATCTGGATAGGGGTGGAAAAGTTTTCCAGTCTAACAATAACCATTACCATTATATTACCATAGATAATATATGTTTCATGAATGAATGGAAAATATTCATGTAGTACATAGAAGTATCTACTGAAATTCACATGGTATGCAACACTATGCTCTAGTAATGTAGGAATTTTATAACACAAAAATCAAATAAATGTAATACTTTTACTAGTCAATGACATGTTTTTCAGAACTGCTAAATATATGTCAAGAAATGATAAAGGAATTCTTAAGAATTAATTTGAAAGTTGAAGTCGCACTTCCTTCAAATATATTTTCAGATGTCACCCATCCCATAATCGTCTTATTTAAAATAGATATCTAAAGCCTGGCCCTCAGATCTCCTTCATCTCACTCTATTTTGACCAAAATATGCTACATAACTTACCAATATGCTATACAATGCATTAAGGAATAACTTACAAACATACAAATATTGCTTCATAACCACCGACGCTTTTAAAATTTCAGCTGCAACAGAGAACAAGTCTTTGCATTTGTGGACATACCCAACTTCTCAGAAAAATGCCTAGCATACATTTCGTGTGTGTATAATTGGGTAGGTTTGGAATCCATAAAACACAATGTTTTGGAATTATGTCCAGGTTACTGGTCAGAGAACATGTAAATACTACTCACAGAAATCGCAATACTCTAAAAAGCAGGAGAGGAAGACCACGCAGCCCACGTTTCTGTCTTCTACTGACTTCCCAGCTGCAGCTGAAGTATTCCCCCGAGGTGGCGTGCCATGAGCATAAGGGAACTAACTAATCCGCCTGAGATTTGGGCAGCCGTTCTGTTCTGAGCCAGAATGATCTGGAAACTGGGAAGAGTTATCATCCTAGCTCACTCTTTCTGCTGGAAAAAAAAAGATTATGGAATGATGTGCAAACACTAACAACAGGATTACACTTTTTCTAAGTCGTTTACTGGAGAGGAGAATGTCATGGATTTTCCTGCCGGGGCTGGCTTTGATCTCTGTTTCTGGAGTAGCTAGGATCACAGGTGTGAGGCACCGGTGCCCAGCTCCTTGACCACCTTTGAACTACACTCATTTGTGATCACCACCTTTCCTACTGTCTCATCAACTTCTTATACCACTACTCAGCCAACTCATAAAATAAATAAATTATGCTGGGTCACACTCTTGCATATTTCACTGTACATGTGTAAACTAAACACTTAGTACTAGACACAGGAGATACTACTTTCTTTCCGTTTTCTCTTTTAAATGGATTGCAATCTAGTGAGTTCTTAAGCATCACTTATTGATATCAAATTAAATGAAAATACGAAAAGGCAGTAAAACATTCAAGAAAAAAAATAAAGGCAAATAACCCAAATGAAGTTTATTTGAGAAGGACTTTCTAGAGAAGGTAGGCATCCACTCCGACATTCGTGTTCTTAGGTCTGTGGGTACTGTGGGTGGAAGCTGCGATGGCCACAGAGACCCTCACTAGCCTTTCCCCCAGAAAGCATTCCTGCCAAAACTGGAGTCAAGTGTGGCAACTTGTCACTGTCATCAAACTATCACTGTGAAAGAAGGGAGGGCGTTCGTATTCCAGAGAGAATGACACAAGTGTCCTTGTTAACCACAGGAACGGCACACTTGCAAGTTGATGATTTTGAATTGCCTTGTGGCTCCAGCCCCAGTATTAGAGAAAATGAAGAATAAGTATGGAAAATGTCTTCTATGTTATGAATATGTTTCAATTACTGTGTACTTATTTCACTTTTTTAAATACTATTTTATTTTATTTACTTATTTTTTGCCACTCAGGGCCTGAGCACTGTCCCTGGCTTCCTTTTGCTCAAGGCTAGCACTCTGCCACTTGAGCCACAGCGCCACTTCTGGCCGTTTTCTATATATGTGGTGCTGGGGAATCGAACCCAGGGCCTCATGTATACGAGGCAAGCACTCTTGCCACTAGGCCGTATCCCCAGCCCTACTTATTTCACGTTTAATTTTGTTGCAGGAAGGTATACTCTGCGGGGAATGTGTAAGTATAACTCTAACGTTCAATCAGGCTCTCCTAAGCTTTTTGCTCCAGCCTCCTGCGATTCCTCCTGGTAGCAGGAATTGTATTAAGCCCTTTGGCTTAGATGAGAAACCAGAGACGGGAGGTGAATGCAGCCGTCATGTCAAGACCTTTCCACTCGCTTTTCCTCTCCACTCACCTTCTCCCCGGCCCTCCGTTTCCCTCACTGGGGTCCCCCGGTCTCCCTCCTCATCTCATGCAGCATCTGCTGCTACTGTGCTTCAACGACAGATTGCGTCACAATCTCGCGGCAGCTAATGTTAGGCTTCTGTTTTATATGTAATCTTATTTTCAATCGGCTAAAAAAAAAATAGAAGAAAAATAAGTACAAGAAAACAAAGCAAATTAATTAAGAGTCAACTAAGAGTCAGCGAATTAAGTGAATTAAGAGTCAGTGTTTGGACTTACAAAGTTAAATCCAAGAAGAACCATTTCAAGAGAGTAGAATCTGAGACAGTTTTGAATTAGTGCAGTGAGAGTGTGTAATATTGTAACATCCTCTTCTCATTTCATTCCAACACCTACATCTCAATTTCACATTTTTATGCCACTAAAAAGGTTACTCAGTAGTGAAACCCACTAGACACTATGTTGTAAATGAACTATGCAACTGGAGGGGGGGGTGACACTGTCTAGAAGGAAATGCACTCATTGCCTGACTTATGCAACTGTAACCCCTCTGTACCTCACCTGTACAATACAAGGTAAAAATCTAACAAGAAAGGTCAGTATTCGAAAACAATTCTCATATAGTGTATTCAGTATATCTAAATTGAGTGATTTTAGTCATGTGCTCTTAATAGCTCTATCACCATGGTGATAAGATCTTTTGACAATTTTTCTATTTTAGTACACCAAGGAAAGGGGGCTAACATATTCTTTCATGGAAAACTGAGATTCAGAGTCACCATTCAAGTTTATTTTTGTCATATTTTTCAAGAGGATATTTAAAGAATTTTCTCTTTTCTATTTCACACCACATACAGTTAATTCGAACGGGAACAGTTTTCAGCATTGAGTCTAAAGCACTGTGTGATGGTTAACGTGCAGCAGAAAACGTTGGCACTTCGGTCACACAGCTAAAAATCACCACAGCTTGGTGCAAATTCAGGGCTATGTATTGTGCTTTTGGTTCTACGGAGGAAACATTAATTTTGTTTTAGAGACAGATAATCTTTAAAAACTTAGGCCCTACCTACATATTTCCCCCCATATCAAGATCTGAATTCAGGGCCCTGCACATGTTAGCCTGCTTGCTTGGCCGGGGCTGTAACACCTGAACCATCACCATTCACCAGGGCCCCAGTGACTGCTGGTTATTTGGAGATGGAATCTCGCAGAGACATTTCTCCCTAGCTGCCCTCAAACAGTTCTTCTAGTTCTTCAGCTGAATGAGTAGCTAGAATTACAGGAGCGAGCTCCTACATATAAACATATATATAATATATAATATATGGTTATATAGTATAGAATATATAATTATAATATATAGTATATAGTGTATATGTATATATAGTGTGTATATAATATACAGTATATTATATATTAGTAGGAGCTTGGCATTATATATAATATAATAATGTATACTATTATTATATTGTAACATGACATACTACATATATTATATATAATATATCACATATATTATATAATATATATAAGTACACATGTAATCTAAGAGATGGCTCAGGTATCAGTAAATTGTTAAAAACTACCAGAAAGTTATAAATGTTAGTTTCTGTCTCTTCCATGTTTTCCTTAATAGTGATTTTTGTATAATAGTTGACAGTTGCTAAAGGTGTTTCCCCTGGAAATCATGTCAAATGCATATTTTAATCCTAGCACAACACAAGTGTGCCCTCAATATGTATTGTAAGGAGAAAAATTACAGTAAGCTTTGCTTTGTTCCCTATCAGTGGCAGCGAGAGTTCTAATGCACACGAAGAACTAATGTCTACCCCATTTCTACCATAAGAGATGGGGAGAAGAGAGAAAATATGACACTGATCAAGATGCAATGGACTTCACAAACTGACCAATTACACTGAAAGCAAGAATACAACATTTAAGGCTACTTAAAAAAAAGAAAGATCTAATGTCTTTTGAGTAACGATTGAATCTATTTTCACAGAGCAGAAAAAAACTAAATCTTAGTTTAATTTTGAACATTATTTCAAAATAATGTTCTTCCACACAAATTATGCTATTACCAGCCAAATAACCGGCGGCAAGATCTGCTCCACTTGATCTCCTCCCACAGGCTCCATCTTGTTAAGCTTCACGGGAAGAACATCACAACTATTCTACATATTTAGGTTACCCACCCTCCTCAGTCCCTGTGCTCCTCCAAGGTAGGTCTGACCTCACTGACCAAAGTGACTTCAACTGAATTGACTAAAAGTAAATTCAGTCTCTGATCTATTTCTTTATATTCTCAATCTCCCTGCATCGGCTCCTATTAACTCTGTATAGATGACATGTAGGTATGGTGTCTCTAACATATATTCTCTTTTCTCTAAAATATGGCAAGCTCACAACCATTGGCCATAGGGTTGATTCCTACAAACAAATGTGTCATTTTTACTCAGTGGGAGGCTACTTTAAGACAGTAGCAACTTCACCTTACTCCAACTGACTAACCAACTACTGTTCTTTGTTACAGCAACAGATAGGACACACTCTGTAGGTCCTACGGTGACAGTAAGTTCACTGTGGCAACAGAGCAGGTGTGAACTTCTTTATCATTACTGAAGCTTCTAGTATACATCCTCTCTCCTCTGGGTTTCTCGCAAACTAATATTTTCTTGGGAATTTTTAAATTACGTGTGTAAGTATATGTGGATTCCTCTTCACCTCTTCATATTACTTTTATATAGACAATAAAATGGGGGGGGGGGGGTTGGTGAGTTTCCATTCTAATTATCCATTCCTCATCCAGTATTCTTCTAAAATAATCAAATGAGTATCCTTCGGTCCTGCCTTTCATATGCTTTCTACCTTCTGATAATACGGTCACATCTGGGAACACAGCTCCTTGGAAGGTGTCTGTCAACCCTGTGTTTCTTGCAAAGCATTCATGAGCACATAAAAAGAGAAAGCACGGGCTGGGGATATAGCCTAGTGGCAAGAGTGCCTGCCTCGGATACACGAGGCCCTAGGTTCGATTCCCCAGCACCACATACACAGAAAAAGGCCAGAAGCGGCGCTGTGGCTCAAGTGGCAGAGTGCTAGCCTTGAGCGGGAAGAAGCCAGGGACAGTGCTCAGGCCCTGAGTCCAAGGCCCAGGACTGGCCAAAAAAAAAAAAAAAAAAAGAGAAAGCACGTCTGAATACAGATTCTTAAGAGCTGTCTTTCAGAAAGCAGGGACACTTGGTATATACCCAAGTTTGCTTACAATTACTTTCTATATTTAAATATGTCAGTACTACCATAGCCAAACTTTTACTTTATGACTCTAAATTAATATGATGACAGTTACTCTTAACTGTCACTTAAACTGTTATCATTGATATGCTAATCTGATCAGAATTGCTTGGGTTCTTCTGATTTTTAAATCCTTTAAGACAAGAATCAGCAATATAAAGTCAGGTGCGAAATGAGACCTACAAATTGCTTTTTTTTTTTTTTTTTTCGCCTACATGCTAGGCATTTTTCTTTTTTTCTTTTTTCTTTTTTTTGGCCAGTCCTGGGGCTTGGACTCAGGGCCTGAGCACTGTCCCTGGCTTCTTTTTGCTCAAGGCTAGCACTCTGCCACTTGAGCCACAGTGCCGCTTCTGGGCGTTTTCTGTATATGTGGTGCTGGGGAATTGAACCCAGGGCCTCATGTATACAAGGCAAGCACTCTTGCCACTAGGCCATATCCCCAGCCATGCTAGGCATTTTTACAGATGACATTAGCAATCAATATGATGATGAGGAATACAACTAAAGAGAAAATTACCCTCCCTCCCCTCCGATCCCCCCAAACAAATTCACTTAGTCTCATTGTTCTATTTGTATTACAAAATCTTGATCTCAATTCATTTTCATTTCACCAATAAAATTTTGGAAATGTGTTTGTTAGATAAGTGTCTGTATTATATCCTTGGTTTTTTTGTCTTTCAGCTCATTAAGGTCTAAAATAGTTACTTTCTGGCCCCTTATTAATAAGGTTTTCCAATCCCTACCTTTATGAGGACATTCATATAATTTCATTTGTACAAGGTACCTAAAGTAGTCAAAGATACAGAATCAGAACGGAATGGTGAGATCCAAGGGCTAAGTGAGAGAGAATGGGAAGTTGCTCATTGAGGAGTAAAGCTTCAATAAGGAAAGATGAATAAATTCTAGACATCTGCTGTGAAATGCTGTATGGATAATTTAAAACAATAAGGTTTTGTTAAAGATGTAAAACTCATGTTAAAGGTTCTGAATCATTAAAAACCAAGTATATAAAGTATGCAAAAGGGGCTTGTCCATGAAACTCAGAAGAATGTCCTCACACTGAGCAGTGTGAGGCAGGAACAGTCAGACATTCACATTTTTACACTGGCATTTTTCACATTATATTACATACTATTTTGTTTTCTTGATTGTTATAATTCATAATTTATGTTAATTAAATGAAGCATGCTATTGTTTTTCTAGTTTCCTTTGCTTACAAAAACAGATATTGTTGTTTTAAAGTTAATACCCATTAACCCTTAAACATTTTGGTGTTAGGTTTTATGTATTTTGTTAACCTTACATAGTAGCCATTGCTCCTCAGTAAAGATTATGCTAAAATGAGATTCACAAAAGCTGAGCAGCTTATCCAAGACACAGAGCTTATGCAAGGCACAACTAAACTGTCTCCTGAACTTCTACTCCCAACTACAATGATACACAAGTCTTCCTTGTTATTTGTCCTCCTGTTCTCAATTTCCCAAACTCTACATTTGTCCTAAAGGCAACAATTCTTCACTGCAGTTCACCCTGGTCTTTCAGTTTCCCATTAGAAGCAGCACAAACATCTTGCTTGCACAAGGATTTAAAGGTATCCAATAGCTGAATCTCCCTCCCCCCCACCCTACCGCCTTGATTCTGCTTGAATTACGAAGCCAGACATGCACAAGGATGAATACACAACTGATATCCCTCACTTTCTCCAATTTAGAAAACTTGGCTGAAAGCATTTCTGTGCAGGTGGCCGGGGAAGTGGTTAACTGCTCTGATCTGTTGTATCCGTTACTTGGGTTTTAGCCTAAATAATCTTTGACCTGGGGAGCCATTATGTAACCAGTTTGTGCCAAATTACAGAAAATATAAATTAACAAATACATTAGGAAAGGAAATGCTTCAGCAGGAAGGAAACCTAGGTTATCTATCAATCCACTTCAGTTATTCACTCTGTGTGACGGTGGCATTTTGGCATATAAACCAATACCTTCGATATATTTCCACTTTTGCTTTGATATTCTCTTTCCAAGACCTTGGGGCTTCTAAGTTAATCAATATGCTGATGCAATATTTTTTAAATGCTAAGTGGCTCCAAATATGCAAATTATTTTTGTATTGGCCAATGAAAACACAATTTGATTCAGTTACTAGGAAGTGGCTGAAAAGGTAGATACACTCTGGAAATGCCTGGAAATCCTTGAAAAGTTATGTATTCTTTCACCTGCTCCTTTGCTTTGATTGTATTGATTTTTTCCAGAAAAATTAAAGAATGTGATTTATCCAGTTATTGTACTGTGTTCTAGCAATGGTTTTACTAAAAAGGTACACCATTGTAGACCTAAATGCATGGTCGAGCCAGGGAATTACACTGTCCATGAGAACATAAAGGTGACATTAAAATAATTCCTTTTATTGACAAAGTTTGTTGCCTAAGAAGGAAATACAAAAGGCCTAGAAATTTATTCCAAAAATCAGAAAGAGGAAAGAATGACAAATGAATGCAATTAAATAACAAACACTTCTGGGCGACATCCCAATCGGAATGTAACATTCAGCAGACTTAGAGATGTCAACCAAGAACTGAGTCCAAATTGGTGCTCTCCCCATGAAGCGTCAGCCAATTTGGATCCAGAGAACAAAGGAGCACGGGAGGAAGGCGATGGGAGCGGCAGGTGAGACATTAACCGCCAGGCCCACAAAGTTGCTGAGATGCACACTGTACAACGCATTCTTCACATGCACATGGGTAAACTTTCCCCTAAAACTAAAGAGACCGAGAGACAGTTTATGTTGCGTGTAGCTGACTCATTTGCTATCTTCTCAGCCAAGAACAAGCTGAACCAGATTTCGCTTGACATATAGCTGTATCTGCTCTGATATTGCCAGTCTAAAAAGTCTTTTGTCTTTTTAAACTTTTGAATATGTGTAAGCAGAAGTCAAATGCTATTGTTGCCTAATAATCTATTCTTATGGCGGCTTTGTGGTTTGTTTTACTTTGTGTGGCAGTGCTTTAAACTCAAGGCCTAAGTGTCATCCCTGAGCTATTCCCCCAAGGCCAGTGCTTTACCACTTGAGCCACAGCTCCACTTCCTGCTTTTTATTGGTTAATTGGACATAAGAGTCACGTGGATTTTTTCTTCCTGGTTTGGCTTTGAGTCTCAACCCTCAGATCTCAGTCTCCTGAGTAGCTAGGATTAACTATTCAGCTTCAGCCATCAGTGCCTAGCTGAGAGTTTGATTCTCAAACTGCATTAGCTTAGAAGATTTTTTAAAACAGAGATAGACATGTGCATGACTGGATTGTATGTCTACTCATTTGCATTAATCACTTGTAATTGAGAACTTGGCAAGACAATGGCCCTCATAACAACATTTAAGAAGAAAAATTTTGATAAGAAATGTGCTCAATGCCTTACATATATAACCGTAACCCCTCTGTACATTACTTTGACAATAAAAAATAAATTAATTAATAAAAAGAAAAGAAATCACTGATGCTGTTGCTGAAGGAAACCATGTTATTAAACGGAGTCATTATAAAGTGTGGAGTGGTCTGTGGAACTTCTACTATCAAGTATTTGTTGTAATCAGACATGTGAATTTAAGATTATTTCAAAATATTCGTAACACAGTCATGCATAGGTGGCTCACATCTGTAATCCTAACTACTCTAGGGCCTGAGATCTGATTATCTTGGCCTAGGCAATACAGTTTGTGAGATTCTTATAAATTAACTGGAAGTGGAACTGTTGCTCAAGTGGTTGAGTGCTAACCTCGAGTGCTAAGCTCAAGTACGGTACCCAGGCCAAGTTCAAGCTTTGCAAAAGGAGAAAAAAAAATCTTGAAACATAGCAAGAGAACATTAGTTAAAATAAGTAAATGAGAAAAGAAGAGTAGAAATATAATTTCAGTTTGCTTATTGAATCCATGCCTGTCTATGAAAGATAGAAGGTTCTATCCTAAGTCTGCTGAGTTTAGCTTAATTACTAGGCTTGAAAAAAAAGAGGAGAGTGTGGCGAATTTGGAGATAACCAAATTTAGTTACCTCCTAATTTTCTATCACTTTGTAATTCACAAGGCCTTTTAAGCACATTTATTTTCTTAAATGAAGAATCGTAAAAAGCAGTTGTAATTAAACTTACAATCACTTGTGTTAGTAATTCTAAAGCTAAAATGTTGTGAAAGTTTCATAAGAGTAGAACACTAGGAAATGTTTCCAATTGTATTCTCTAACACCAAATATTTTTAAGAAATCTTGTGAAAAAGAATTAAGTGACCTGCATGAGAAATATCCATATGATTCTGCTGACAAGCTATTTCCATATTAACATAGTTTAAGTATTAAATAGAGCAATATGGGAAAAAAATAGAGCAACACGAAAGTGTCTTTTAAGAGGCGTTAAATGGGTAAGCTTTTAGTCAGCCAGTTTAAATGTTCAAGAAGGCAATTTAGGTACCAGTGAAAGCAAAGCAAGATATGTATCTTCTGACTGTTTCTAAATTAATTTGAAAGGAAAACAAGCTCAGAGGGTTAACACATATTGAGTCTTTAAAGGACAACCAGACTAGAATTTGTACCTCTAGTCTTATCTATATGTGTCTTATAGAATCTATTACTACACGTAACTATATTATAAAACAATACATATTCTTTTATATGTAGTATATACATATTATATGTAGTATATATACATTTTATATGTAGTATATACATACACAATACATATTAGAAATAAGCACAGAATTAAAAATTTGGAAATCTGTAGGATTAAGAATGGCAGTACTTAGCTGGGTACTAGTTGCTCCTGTCTGTACTCCTAGTTCCTCAAGAAGCTGAGATCTGAGGACTGTGATTCAAAGTCAGTCGAGGCAGAAGAGTTCCAGACACTCCTATATCCTATTAATCAGAAGATGTTGGACTTGAAGGTGCTGGACTTCAAGTTGTCGGTGATTAGTACTGAGTTTTAGAAAAGCACATGAACACACAATGCCCTGAGTTCAAGTCCAGATACCAATACACACAACACACACAGAAAAATGGCAGCCCTAGATATGTTCTTCATGACTATTCTAAGAAAAGTGAATAGGCTTTTAGAGAAAGCCCTGATTTACTCTGTAAACAAAAATCAAAAGACTCATTTTTGTAAGTTACTATTTCTGTTTACTCTCCACCAGCCCAAGGCCCAGTTAGTGCTGAGGTACAAAAGCTCAAATCAGACTTAACTAAAAGGGTGTAACAGGGTTGGGGATATGGCCTAGTGGCAAGAGTGCCTGCCTCATATACAAGAGGCCCTGGGTTCAATTCCCCAGCACCACATATACAGAAAATGGCCAGAAGTGGCGCTGTGGCTCAAGTGGCAGAGTGCTAGCCTTGAGCAAAAGAAGCCAGGGACAGTGATCAGGCCCTGAGTCCAAGGCCCAGGGCTGGCCAAAAAAATATAAATAAATAAATAAATAAATAAATAAATAAATAAATAAATGGGTGTAACCGTTCTGACGTTTCCTCTAGAATTGGCTCTCTCCACTACTACAGATGAAAACTATTGCTCAAATTCTCCCTCTGCCTATCTTCCTTTCTTTATTCACTTGTTTCTGTTTCCAATTCTACTAGACTTTCCAAACTTTTTGAGTATAGGTTTTTATAGTTATCCTTCATAATCTTTTTGGATCTCTTGGGTGTTTGTTGTAATGTTTCCTTTGTCATCTCTAATTTTTTTTTATTGATTTAAGTCTCTTCTCTCCTTTTCTTTGTCCATTTAGGTAGTGGTCTGTCAATTTTATTGAATCTTTTTCGAAAAACCAGCTTTTTGTTTCATTGCTTTTATTTATAGCTTTTTTCAGTCTCTAGATTTTTTTAAAGTTTTATTGTAAAGGTGATGCACAGAGGGGTTACAGTTACGTAAGGTAATGAGCACATTTCTTTTTGAACGGTGTTACCCCTGCATCATTTTCTCCCACTTTCCTCCCTCCTGATCTTCTCCTCAAGTTCTAAAGTGGATGTCCTTTAGTATCACTGTTGAGTGGGTTCACCCTTTGTCCCACTGTTTTGCGATTTCCCTTTCCCAGCCCCAAACCAGTTAAACCAAGAAAACAAAAACAGTGATGACAGGGGGAGAAAGAAAATGCCAAAAAGACAGAAAAGAAAGAAAAAAACGCAAACAGTACAATCCGCATCATTTTATACGGTCATATGCACCTAGCTATTGAGCCCTTGGATCCTTCCACAGAATACCCTCCATGGTTCTCATGTGTGAATGCTTAGAGAGTTGCTGAATTAGTCATGTCCAAGTGTAACTATTTATCTTTTACTATCCATTGAATTAACTCGTACATTTCTAGAAATAGTCTAGTTATGACAAGTGAGGAAAGCCACTTTTTCTTGGGTTCTGGCTTACTTCGCTTATTATTTTTTCCAAGTTATTTCACTTCCTTACAAATGGGGCAACGTCATTCTTTCTGATGGAAGGACAGAATTCTATTGTGCATATATTCCACATTTTCTTGATCTTTTCATCCACTGAAGGGCATCTGGGTTGATTCTAGATCCTAGCTACAGTAAACAATGCTGCAGTGAACATGATTGTGCCGGTGACATTAGTGCAGGCTGGTTTGTGTCATTTGAGTAAATGTCCAGGAGGGGGATTGCTGGATCACAGGGAAAGTCCATGTTTAATCTTTTGAGGAACCTCCATACTGCTTTCCAGAGTGGCTGAACGAGTTCACACTCCCGCCGGCAGTGTAGTCGGGTTCCCCTTTGACCCCATCCCCACCAGCAGCTGGATTCAGAAGCCTTGTTGGTATGGAGATGTGGCCGGTACCTAGATCCCCCCAGTCAGGGCTGTCTGAACCTTAACTTTTAACTCAAAGTGAACAGGTGAATTCCCCAATCAGTTTGCTTAAGAGGCCAGAATAAAGTTCTGCCTTACACACCTGGAGTCTTGGTAGGGCTCCTCCCAGCCTACTTAGTGGTAGAAGGAACTGGCTCTCTGTGGTAGGGCACGAAGGAGGTGGCTGTACTCTGCTGCTCAGTCTCCACTGCAGCCTACCTGGAATCAGTGGCTTTCCCTGGGGGGGCTTGCTCGGGAGACCCTCCTTTCACCCCAGCCCGAAATCGCCCTCGTGTTTCATGGTTTTATTTTAGGGCGATTTTAGGAACTTTTGGTTTTGGAATGCCTAGGTGCAGCCTGAGTTGCAGTAGCTGGCATGGCGAGCTTATCTTCGTTCACTGCTGAGCGGAGGGGCGACCTCCTCCCGGGTGGGCCTTGCCCCCCCCCCCAGCCCTCACCCCCCAGACCAGAGCTTCCTTCCCCTAGGCAGGCTTTTCATTTTCTGCCAGAGAGCAGAGGTGCCAGCACAACAGATTCCTTTGCCCTCCTTAAAAATGTGGCTGCTTCTCCGGTCAGGAGTTCTGGCGGGCTGCATACCACTTTCAAGATGAGTCTTCTTCTGTGGAAGGGGGAGGATTTCCTTCCAGATGCTGTCCTCTAGGCGGGAGGGTGTCTTCGTGGGGCACTTGGGCTTCCCCGTGGCGTTTCCCACATTCTGCAATGTTTCGAGCTGTCTCTGTGTCTGTCTGTGGCCAGCTGGGATGTGGATTCCCATTCCTGGTCTTTCAATCCACGGCCACCGCCGCTGGCAGCCGCTATAATCTGTCTTCTTCACAGGCTGCTCGTCATTTTCCTTTGGCATAGCTCTGTATAATTCCAGCTTACTTGACGTGACTTTCTACATGTGGACAGCTCCATGGGATCCTAAAACTCTGCTTCTTTGGAGAAATCTGTTTGTCCCGTTAACTTTCTGCCGTCTTCCTCCTTTACTCTTGTACTAGCTAGTTTTTGCGTTTGCTAAACTAGTCGTCTACTGATTTTTATTCAATGATCTGTTTCCCTAACTTTATCTTCTTCAACTAGTATGCTTCCCTTTAGTACCTTTGCTAGTGCTAGTTTAGTGTTGATGACTTCCTTTAGGTGATGTTTATTGTGGAAGGCTGTGGATTATCCATCAATAGTGAATGCTAGTTTTGCTGTCTACACAAATTTGAGGGCCTTTAGACACCCCTGCTGTGTCCAATCACTGACATTAGAGACATGCTGAGTCTCAGGCACGAGAGCTCCTGCTGAGACAATTCCTAGGGTTGGAGGAACAGCCAAGGCCACTCGTGGTGTTAGAGGCCCTGCTGTGTCTGCTGACCAGTGTTACAGAGCCCCTGTGAAGGCATCAGACACTCGGAGTGGGTCCTGGAGGTTGCAGGCCAATTGTGTCTGCTCACTGGCACTGGGGATATGCCTAGACTGTTCCGGGGGTTAGAGGCCTGACTGCTTTCACTCCTGCATTAGAGGACCTGCCGAATTCATTCCCAGGGTTAATTAGAGGATATGCCAGACTATAGTCACCCCATGGAGGCACTTTGTCTCTGAAATCGTGTTCCCAGTGTACACTGCTGTGGCTACCGTATCCATTTCTAAGGATCAGATTCCGGATCCCAGGTATGTTTTTCCTGTCTGCTGATGAGGTTGAGTTACTGGAGAGTTGCAAGGGGGAAAAAGAGGGGTGAGAGGGACAAAAAGGAAAAGCCACTGGTGGCTCTCTGGCTGTAGCCTGGGGTCGCAGTACAGCTGGGCTTGTGCTCCTACTTCAGTTTCTCTTCTTAATTCCCCTCTTGTAGTCACTTAAATTTAAATCTCCTTGGTTGGTACCAGATTTGATTTCTAGTGTGTTTGGTATGGTGTCTTGAGGTGGAGTTTCATGTTAGAGGCCCTGTTCCTATGTTTGATCAGAAGGAGCTCTGGTTTTCCCTATCACTGCTCCAACATCTTGATCCTTCTTGCTGATTCAGTTCTTTTAAAAGCTTATGGGGCTTTTTAGAATAATGCCGTCCAGGACTAATGGAGATTAGGGGAGATTCAATAAGGAACAACTGGAAGTATTTATTCATTAATATAATTCCAGAAGAACGACCTAAAATAACTAGGTACCTGTGATAAGATTTTTAACACTTATAAGTAAGTGTTTAAATAAGAAAATCAATAAATTTGATTATTTTTCAACTCTAGGAAGCTACTGA
This sequence comes from Perognathus longimembris pacificus, assembly GCF_023159225.1. Lineage (NCBI taxonomy): Eukaryota > Metazoa > Chordata > Mammalia > Rodentia > Heteromyidae > Perognathus > Perognathus longimembris. The sequence continues at coordinate 85,588,496 of NC_063165.1, read as the reverse complement.
TATTAGATTAACGCCAAATCTTAAGAGCCGGAAAAATATTGCACATTTAAAAGTGTGTGACATCTAAGAAGTAGCTGCTACTCTACTGTTGCTGCAGGGAATGTTTTAGGAGAGATATTTACACAGGTTCCTATGTGATTTAACAAGTGAAAGAATCAAAATTAATTTTTGCTAACATTAGTATTAGAATAGACAAGTAGGCCTTTTAACATTCCGTCACGTGCAGTCCCTGTTGGATGAAATGATACTGGAATTCTCCCCCAAAAGCTTTGTGTTTACCTTACAATGCTTCCAACAGAAAACAGAATGGTTCTAAAATCAGTGCTTTTTTTTTTCCTTGCTGGAAACTTAGGTGGTAAAGATTTTTAAACACAAATTCCAACAAAATCACTTACTGCTAGGAAAGTAGCATTCTTTCTTCTATAATGTAATTATTATTATGTAGCATATCACCTTCCACATTTGCCATTAGAACAAGCAAAGCTCTTTTTATGGATTGGAAAACAATTATCAGCTAGTTATCCTTCACGTTCTGAGCTCCAGATTCTCACTGTGCTCTAACCTATTCAATCATCTAAATATCAGGAAGTAGTACTGTGGGCTCCAGGGGCAGAGCTGAAGAGCTCAGGGACAGCACCTAGGCCCAGAGTTCAAGCCCCATGACTGACAAAAAATAATAATAATAATCTTAGTCACAGTGGAGAAGCCATTCCTCTCTTGACAGTTATATGCATGAATCGAGACTTCTTTATACCCAAACTATTAGAGTTGCAGTAAGTGGATAGACTCGCTGAATAAAAATAACAGATGAATGCAAAGAGGAATAGTTGGATTCAATAGTTATGATACTAACTGTGTATACGTTGAAATAGAACCGGGTAATATGAAGGGACACATGAGGTTGGACCCAGTAAGGGAGGATGATAAGAAGGGGTGATGTTAATCAAGATAAACTGTACTCCTAAACTGACATGTCAAATTGAAATCCCATTGCACCTTTCATGCTACACACAAGCAAATAAACATGAATTTTCCACAATTTTTTAAAAATGTTTTCTTGAGGCTTGCTCCTGGCTTGGCTCTCTGCGCAAGACTGGTGTTCTACCACTTACGCAACCCCTCCACTTCCAGCATTTTGACGGTTAATTGGAAATGAGCGTCTCTTGTATTTGTCTGCCCAGACGGGCGTCAACCCTCGATCCTCAGATGCCTTCTGAACAGGCAGGCTTACAGCTAAGAGCCACAGTTGACTGGCCACACTCTGTCTTAGGAAACGACTATCTCTGAACTTTTCAGGTGTTTAAATGTCTCACACAGAAACCCACTGCACAGAACTATTATTGTAAACTTTGGAGATTCTGCAGGAAAGTCTGGTCACTGCCCAAAGATTAGTTTCTCCTCCATTTACTATTTTAACAAAAAGAAAATTATATATTTTCTATGAAAGTCCACTTACATATGTGAACTATGCTTTTCTAAATATCTGAAAAGTGTGAGCTTAGTTGTTACCACGTCAAAAGCATTAAGAATGTTTATTATGGGTTTGTAGAAGTGGGTGAGAAATAAGAGAGAGAGCAGATATGAAGAGGGCTCCCCTTTTTAGTGGATTGCTACACAGATTTTTGCTCCAATAGCAATGTTAGAATTATTTTTCACGTGCTATGCATTGAATGTTTTCCTTGACAGCATAACTGACAAATAAAATAATATATTGAAATTAATGTTCTAAAATAATTTTTAGGCAAAGGACTCTATTAAGCAAATCAGCTTCTGTGGGGTTTTTCTCGTATTTTCCCTGAGACTAATAACAGAGTGACACTGATTAAGAAGTATGTGCTCATAAACTGACATATTGAATGGTAACTTAAAATATAATTTTTTAAAGGAAAAAAAATTATCATGCACTTTTCTATCACAGTAGTAAGTTTCTTCATCCCACCAGTTTTTAACTCTTTCTCAGGGAAATCACAAACCAGCCTTTCTCGTCCAGTTATACTCGCCAGGTGAGGATTTCTCACAAAAATCCCTAACAATAGGAATTGCTTTGTTTAAGATACAGACCCAGGAGGATGTTCAAGGTGCCTCGGGCAACGGAGTTGTCCGGCTGAGCAAAGCATGCTGGGAGGAACCATTTGAGCACATGGAAGCTACAGAATCAGGCAATGAAGCAGTCGGCTTTGAAGTCACCAGCTTCCCTCGCCAGGGTAGAATTAGCATGAGTCTGTGGCACAAAACAGCGCTTGCTACATCTCACATGTACAATATCCATAGCATATTGACAATGCACTCTGGTACAGTTTGCAAAACAAGTAATTTCCTTTTTAGTTTTTGGATTCGTTTCTGAGATAATGACATTTTGAAAGAGAAAAATAGAAAAGTAAAATGATCCGTGAGCCACGCTTTTCTGGGCGGTATTAGTATTTTCTAGATGATTTCCAAAGCACAGTGTCAATCCCTTACGAATTGCTAATGTTGGTACTTACCTCCTGAGAGATGATATCAAAGACCTTTTTTTTTATTTTTTCAATTTTCCTTTCTAACAGAAAATATTTAGTGCTAAATTCATCCTGGGTACAATCTAGGGAAGCAGCTGACTCATGAAAGACATCTCTCAGGCCGTCTCCAGCAAGAGACTCAGGAAGGAATAAATGTATGGAGATTGCAATTGAATAAAGTCTACCTAACTCCCAGAGTGAAATGATTGCTTGAGGGCAGTGACCCTCAAGCCATTCGGGGAGAGCCTTGCTCTCTCCCCATACACATTGCTGAAAACCAGTGACAGGAAACAGGCTGTGTTTATTATTTCAATTATTATGTTATAGCTGTAGAGATTATGGCAGGTGGCTACCATATGCTATTAAGCTATTGTCCCTTTAAAAAACTGGAGTGAGTAAATAGTCTAAGAAAAAACGGATCAGAATGCAGCTATTCTGAAAGTTGTTTAATCCAGACCAAGCGCCATGAAATGCACTGTCCAAGTCATCATTGGCTTCTATCAGCACCATTATATTTTCAGCAATGTATAAGCAAGCTATTTTAGCAAAAGACTTTTATTAAAAACAGGAGGGGACAGCTAAGCATATTCACCATGCTAAAAACAACAACAACAAAAAACCCCAAAGGCAGCCAGAGGCATTGGCTCTTATCTCTAATCCCACACAAGAGGCTGTGGGCTAAGACAAAGAGGGCCATGGCTCAAGGAAAACCTGAGTAGAAAAATCCACAATACAACATTTCCAATCAACGAGCAAAAGCTAGGCTGGAGACACGGCTCCAGCGGAAAAACACCAGCAGAAATCAAGATGATGAAACAAAGAATGTTGTGATAGGAAAGGTTGTGGAGGGACGGCACTCCATCATATCAGGATAAGGGAGACAGGTGACAGCAGAGAGAATTCCAGGAAGCGGAAGCAGGGAAGGGTGGTGACCCCCGAGCCTGTGAACTACGTGAGAACTGGAATAGGGGTGACTGTGACTAGAAAACCATCGAGCAGATGAGGGTGAGCTCTGGGAAAATGTTGAACACGCAATAAGAGACTAACGTCCCACCAAGCCTCTATTAATTGGGAAGTCGTTGCAAGTATATTTCAAAAGTGATGGATGTTAGTGTGGAACAGTTGCTCGTGGAGAGTTCCTAGAGGAAGGGAAGCCTAAACACCCTGGACAAGGAGCACAGGTTCTAAGGAGAGAAAGATCTTTGCTTGTGGTACTTGTTCCATACGCCATCTTTTTATATGAATGAAATCATGGGATTCCAATGCCATAATAAACTTAAGTCTTTGCTGTCTTGCTTGCTCATTTCTTTGGTTGGCTGGGCTGGCAGAAACAAACCATTTGGAAGATGCAATTCATACTTCCTTTCAAAATATCTGGGAAATAGCTGGGAAGAACGGTCAAAAGAAAGTCGCTCCAGGAAGCTATTTTCATTAGTTTCCCCTGCTTTTACTGGAAATCCCTCCCTTGTCCCGAGAACGCTGAGAATTGTTAGCCAGGAACAGAGCCGCAGATAGACCATCCATGATCTCATATAAACTCGCTCAGCAAGAACTCGCCCAACTTCTTCCTCGCATGATTATAAGGAAACAGGAAAAGATTAGTGGAAACAGATGGAGGAGAGATGTTACATATATGATACTCACATTTCCAGAGGAAAACGTGAACAAGGAAGGGGAGTCCAGAAATGGTCAGGGATTCTGGGTTCTGACCGTCAGATCTCAAGTCTGGGGAAGGTTTGAAATTCAGAATGGTGGTTTGGTGTTTGTGAAATGTTAACAACTCCTTTCCAGTTCAGGCTCCTTAAGTTCATTAATAAAATATTACTAATTGTTAGGGTGGATGATGAGACTGGATAATTGAACAATGAGTTTCGTAGGCTTCAAATGGATTTCTCTTACACTAAATTTTTGAAAATGAATAGCTTTTCATTTTCCTGGAAGATCAAGAAAGGGAAAGTTGCTTCAATTTTCTAAATCAACCAGCTTAAAGGGAATGATACGGCCGGGGTAGTTTTAGTCCATGCACATGCATCTTTCTACATCAAAAAGGTCTTGTTTCTTCCCTAGTTTTTCCAAGGAATTTCACTTTTTCCTTCTAGGATGAAAGTGAATTATGAATAAACTACTGGCCTCTTCGACATCGGGAACTCCCAAAGTAGAAAAGGAGAATGGAAGTTTTCCTTAGATCTGACTTTTGTTTTTGTTCTTGTTTTGTTGTGTCAATCCTGGGACTAGAGCTCAGGGCCTGGGTGTTATCCCAGAGCTTTTTCCCATGGAGAGTGCTATACCACTTGAGCCACAGTTCCACTTCTGGCTATGTGTGTATATAAGTGTGGTATTTAATTGTGAGTGTATGTGAGTGATAAGAGTGCAGTTAGAGATAAGTCTCATGGCGTTTCTTGCTAGAGCTGGCTTCAAACCACAATCCTCAGATCTTAAATCCTGAGTACCCAGGATTACAGGGAAGAGCTACCTGGACCCTCACCTGAGTTCCCTAAATACTCCAATTAACTTAATATGGGCAACTTAGGGAATGCACTGAAAAATTCCACCTAGAAATAGAAAATATTTCCTCCTGAAAATTAAACTATAAAATTACCAGACTATAAAATTATCAACTATAAAATTATCCAGAGGGAAATATGGTAAGTGATTTCAAAGAGTTAGAAATGGCAGACAGACCTAGAAAACTGGTAACTGAGTAAAATCAATAATAATGACAGCATAGTCAGCAATGGAAATAAAGAATATTGGAAATGAACTTTATCAAAGATCTAGTCCTAGGAGAGTATGCTTCAGTCCAAGGATCACGTCTCAAAGATGAACAGAATTCTATTGATATGAGTTAGGATACTGTAGATTGATATTATTTAATTTAAACTCATTCCACGTGACCTAGACAGATTTTAAATGCATTATGTTTCCAATGTTTTTTGCCTTTAGGAAGAGAAGGAGCTATTTAAAAGCTGAAGATCATTATTTTTTTACTGTTAAAGTGATGCGCAGAGGGGTTACAGTTTCATACATAAGGAAGTGAGTACATTTCTTATCAAACTTGTTACCTCCTCCCTCATTTTTCTCCCATTTTCCCTCCTCCCCAATGAAAATCATACAAAGATCATACAAAGCATGACATTCAATCATCTATTTTTCTTTTTTTTTTTGTTTGTGTGTTTTTTGGCTAGTCCTGAAGCTTGAACCCAGGACCTGGGCACTGTCCCTGAGCTTCTTTTGCTCTAGGCTAGCACTCTACCACTAGAACCACAGGGCCACTTCCAGCTTTTTCTGTTTATGTGGTACTGAGGAATTGAACCCAGGGCTTCATGCATGCTAGGCAAGCACTCTACCACTAAGCCACATTCCCAGCCCAGTAATCTATTTTTCTTTTTAACAATTTCAACTGATCATATTTGCATTATGAACTATAGTCTAACATTAACAAGTTCTTGTGTGACATACTGAAGAGTATTATATAATATTTAACAGGCTTTCTAGGAATATCAAATATTCATGAATACTTTGCTCATGATATTATTTCTTCAAAGACAGGTACAAATCATTGACTCAATTTTAAAGTTGAGAAATTAACATCAAGGCAGAGTAGGTTAATGACAAAGTCAAAAGTAGTTGGAATAAATTTTATATTTACCCAACGTTGTCCTTGCTACTGTAGATGTCTTTTAACATTTTGTGAATGTTTTTGACTCATCTTTTTGTGCTAATGGAAGTCTTACTGATTCGTAAGTCCAAACGCATACACCTATAGAAAACAGTGTGATAAACAAAGAATCGATTGTCTTGCTTGTCAGCACACCCAACTGGAAAAAGATTCCCCATCCCCATAAAAACAACTGCAAGACCTGAAAGGTCACTATCGATTAACTGTTATCTGAGCAACTGGATCCACATACAACATAATTTAAAAGGTTAATCTGTTAGTGAAATCTTCCAGTTGATTACATGAACTAAAAATTGAACTGTTTTGATATTCATATAACATCAACCCACAATAATTTCCTTTGCTGCAACTCAAATATTCTATGACAAAATACTGATGCATTTAGCATCAGACAATGAAAATTCAATGGCCATCAGTAGCCTAGAATTGATGTTTTCTTGTAAAACTAAAACACTCCCACCTGGGACCTAGGTAATGCTTGACTGCTGCATTAACTCTAAGGATAATCACAACTGCCATTCAATAAGGAAAGCTTCTGTGGGGGAAACGTTCTCATCCACTCTTCCTTGTGTTGCATCAACCAACTGCCTCATCATCCCAACAGGCTTTCCATCTATAACTGCACCAAACCAGAATATTGCAGTGCTCCAAAGTGACTTGCTGTCTTCTCCGTGGCCTTGGCCTACCCTTCTTTCTTTCACAATTCCAAAACACCTGGCTGCAAACAGTCCTACATATATATGGAGACATTTTTTTAAAACATGGGGGAAATCTGACCTGCAGATGTTACACCACTGTGAGATCATGAACTCTGAGTTTCCGTATTAACAGGATACGTGCAAGAAACATAAAATGAGGTGTATAATATAATGAGTTACTGGACTACTGTACTTGCCAGCTAATTAGAAATGCACTATTTTGTTTCACAAGAAACATACACACAAAATAGGAATATATAGTTTAAATCAGCGATGTTTTTAGGGCGAGCTAATGTCATCAGAGTATACTTTCAAATATACTAATTTTATTATATTAACCAAATTACCATCACCAGTTCCACCCACCCAACCCAAGTTGGAGGTTATATAAAAGGCATATACAAAAAATATTCAAATTCATATTATATTCCAGTATTTCTCATGGTTTAGCTTATTCCATGGCAGCATTTATATACTTCACATACTGAATTGCTGACAAAACAGTCTGTACTTATAGGATATTCTGTTCTTAGATTAATACTTTTAAACGTAAAATGATCCCTGTCGAGAAAAAAACAACTGCAAAAGTACAGTAACTTTAGAAAAACACTATCCAAATAAAGCTTTATTAAATAAAGACAGATTTTTATTAATACATTCATAATGTGTTGGAGATACCTCCACACTCCAATAAGGAAATGTAACAATTCAGAGAGGACCACTGCACTGAAGCCTTTTATTTTCTTGATCTAGTCTCTGAGGTAACTGAGGCCTCCTACGTCAGTAGGTCTGCAAAGCCATCAAACACCTAACACAACATCTTGCAGCACACTAATATGAGCTACTAGATTATCATGAGACGCTGCACAGTGTTCTTTACGTTAGTACAAGAGTTGGAAGTGTGTTTCATTGTGCAGAAAAAAGAGATCAAATAACACTTCCATGAGTACAGAGAATTTCATGTCACAGGAAGTCAAATTTTAAATAATCCAGGAAGGGTGCAATAACTACAAGAAATCTGGAATAAACATTCCCATACCACCCATTCCAGTGTGTCTCTCAACATTCTAGATTTGCCACAACATTTGAATCGCTAGACATTCATCTCGGTCCCAGTCAGATGCACAAAAAGGAAAGGAAGATAACAGAATGTGTGCAAATCAGTCTACTTCCTTTCATACATTTTAGGACTTGAGATAATGCCAACCTGATAGTGCCACACAGTAGAATTTAGCAGGTACACATATGCTTGAAGCCAAAGTAGGATTCTGATTCAAAGGAATAAATGGGTAAGTGATGTTGGGTAACCATTAATATCTTGGCATAGATTAGTTGAACAAAAAGAGAGCTTCATTATAACATTTTCTAACATGTATACAATGTTCCCTAATTAAAGTCACCCCTCCATCTCTCTCCCTCATTTTTTCTTTTTCTTACAACAATTTCAGCAATTTTCATCGCATATATATATATGTATGTGTGTAGATATAGCTATATATACATACATATACACACACATATATAGGTATATGTGGTATATAGGTATATAATACATAGGTATATACATATAGCTATATATATATATGTATATTACATTTGTGACGAAACTCATCCTTGTTCATTCTCTGATGTTTCTGCCTCTGCTGTCATCTGCCCCCTAAGCATATCAAATAGCTGTGTCAATATGACTAGCATTAGTTATGACCAATTCGTATGTCTTTTCCATAGTAATTTCCTACCTCATCCTTAGCAGTTATGAGAAAATCTTATTCTTTTAAATTAAAAAATATGAAATAGGGGCTGGAAGAGTGGCTTAATACACAGAGTGTCAGCCAATGAGTGAACGCTTCAACTACTGAGCTTGAGTTCTGGTCTCATGCCAGAAAAGCAGTATGAAATGAAGCAAAATGAAATAATAATAACCAAAGCTTGAATTAGACCTGTCAGCCTCCGTATTTACGGGTAATACTTGAATCTCACTGGTGACACACCTTACTACAGCTATCTTCACACTGACAAAAGACTGAGTATGTTGATGGGGAATTATGCCTTTTTGTAAGGGGACCAGGCTAGATTGTAAAGTAAATCACCTGTTTCACATTAGCAACTCACTTGTAATCTTTGCTAACCTTAGGGTTTATACAGTGAGAAATACTGTCCATAAATTAAGAGGATGAATACTGAAAAGCTTGTTTTACAATTAAGGAAAATATTCTGTGATATTAATCAAAATCAGAAATAAATTTGAATACCCATTTCATATTTGAAAGCATAAGTATATATTTTTTTCTGTCTTTAGAGTATAAATGCTCAAACTTAACACTATCAATGTATATACACCTCATAAAAGGTTCAATTGCAAATTGCCCATTCATTTCTAGTTTCTTCAGGATTTCTGGATATCGTTTCCAGGAGAAATAAAAATAGAACTATCCTCTAACACAATTCCTTCCAAGAGATGTATCCTGTTATGTTTCTTTGGCTTAGTGATGACTACTGACAGCAAGGGAACCTATCAGAGTCACTGGCCCCAATTTTACTTTCGCTCTCACTACCCCAAACATATTCAAGCTTGTCTTCTATTGAGATCAGCCAGCTGAACTCCTCCCCCTTCCAACCTCTCCTGTGGAGAAGGAACCACACATGCCACCCAACTTCAGCCAATGAAAAGACGAATATATATATATGTGAAAGTTTTTCAAGTGGAAAGACTCGGCTCCAGAGCCCCTTCGTTCTGCTTTCAGTCTCTTGGCTATCTCCTTTCTGCTGGGAGATGACGTGGCCACTGGGACTGTGGCATCCACATTCACACCGTAAGCTGAAGAAAGTGCTGCCTGCGTAAAGAAATAGAAAGACAGACATTTCCTGGATGTTTGGTGACACCTAGCACCGACTGCCTTATCCCTCAACTACCTTTTGCAGAATCTGTCATCTTAGGAAAACAAGTAACCTAAGTTTAAAATGCGACTGATAATATTTCTACATTTTACAGCTAGACACAGTCTTCAAAGATACAAACAAGTTCAGCTTCACTATATGTATTCGTGAAATATCAAGTCACCTCTCTGTCGATTAATTGTCATTTTACTTTTTAAAAGAAATCGTTAATCAAGGCTAGGCATTGGTGGCTGACATCTATAAAGCCATGCTATTCCGGCGACTGCGATCTGAGGACTGAGATTCAAAGCTAGTCTGGAGAAGCCTCCAGGATAACCGGGAAGGCAGGGGAGGTGTGTGTGGTTCAAGTGTCAGAATAGCAGCCACGCAAAAGTGAGTTCAAGTCAAAGTTCAAGTCCTGGACACAATAATAAAGAAAGTGTCAATGAAAATACATTCTAATATGTTTTAATTTGGGTTTGTGAATAGGTCTTCTAAAAAAGGCTAATAATTCTTTCCATTAAAAATTGACATATAAGTAGAAGGAACCATAATGAATACTTAAATTACTTTTTATAAAACTTACAGATTAAGGGCTGGGGATATGGCCTAGTGGCAAGAGTGCTTGCCTCGTGTACATGAGGACCTGGGTTCGATTCCCCAGCACCACATATACAGAAAACGGCCAGAAGGGGCGCTGTGGCTCAAGTGGTAGAGTGCTAGCCTTGAGCAAAAAAGAAGCCAGGGACAGTGCTCAGGCCCTGAGTCCAAGCCCCAGGACTGGCCAAAAAAAAAAACCTTACAGATTAAAACAAGTATACACACTTCATTAATGATAATTTATAGGAATTGCATCTTACCTTCGGTAAAGTATTTTTAATCTATCTGTTCATTCTTAAAGTGTCATTTCTGGAAATCAATACTTGGAGGTTTTTGAAGGAATGAAAATTGTATTCTTTGTCATTCATATGGGAATATACATGAATATGAAGAAGTTATATACTTTACACAGAAAGGATGTATGTGTGAATACACACATATCTTAGCTTTATATATATTGGTTTATTTCTATATGAACTACCTATATTCATAAATTAATATACATCTATCACTATATAATCATATATTATAACATATAAATATGCATACATAATATACATATGGCCACATATGTATATTAATACATACTTTTAGAAAAGTAATAAATGTAAAACTAGGTAAGTTATTGACTTAAAACAAATGTACCAAAAATGAAGAACTTTTAAGTTTTACTTTATAATTTTGAGAAATCATTTAAACAGGTGGAAAACTAAATGTCTGACCTGCTTAACACTTTACATTATAGAAATCTGTTGGAAAAATACCAGAAATTGAAAAATCTCAGAATATTGATTCCATTAAAATAATTTGACACTTATACAACTTATATGGCCTCTTGAGAACCAAGATTGAATCTCAGGTCCAATTGCTCTTCTTTCTCATCTGGAAAACTGGATGTAAAGAAGCCCATTGAGGAAGTTCATTTATTACTGGTCCTCTGCCCAAGCTGGGAGTGGCACTCAGTCCTTGCAGCCAAGTTCCTGACTTGGAGCCTCTTTATGCATTTGGCTGGAGCAATTCAATGAGCAAAGGGATTAGAAACTGTGTCTTTATTAAGGATATTACCGGCATTCTTTAGACATTTAATTCTCAATTCAAATACTTATAAGCTGCCTCATTAAATTTATATTATCCTTCACTTCACTTCCAGTAGTTAGAAAAGTGGAACAGGAGAAAAATAACTCAAAGAGAAGAAATAAGAGAAAAAGTCAGGCGCCAGTGTTTTACGCCTTAGGGATCTTAGTTCCCTAAGAAGCTAAGGCCTGGAGCATTACAGTTCAAAAGACACCTAGAAAAGTACAGGAGACTCGATTTCCAAAATAAACAGCAAAAAGCAGGGCTGGGGCAGTTGCTCAATAGGAAGAAAGCTAGATATGAAAGCAAGCAAGCCAAGGAGTTCAAGGCCCTGAGTTCAACCCCAGACCACAGAAAAGGAAAGAAAGAAAGAGAGAGAGAGAGAGAGAGAGAGAGAGAGAGAGAGAGAGAGAGAGAGAGGAGGGAGGGAGGGAGGGAGGGAGGGAGGGAGGGAAGGAGGGAGGGAGGAAGGAAAAAGGAAAGGAAAGGAAAGGAGAGAATTAACTTAGGTAGGATTCAGGCTTTTTTGTATTATGTCTAAAACTATTAGAATACGGTTTGACATTTCCGATTATATTCCAAGTGTGTAGGTAGAACTATAAGTAAATCCTTTTCTGTTCTTTTCATTGTTTGTGCTGGAACTGGGGCTGGAGCTTAGGGCTTGGGCACTGCCTCTACCCTTTTTTTTGCTCAACGCTCCAGCTCCGCTTCAGGGTTTGTTTTTCGTTTGTCCTTGTTGCTGTTGTTGGGGGTTCGGGGGGTTGTCATTAATTGGAGATAAGAGTCTTACCTTTGACTTTGCTACCCAGGTTGGCTTTGCACCTCAATCCTCAGACCTCTGCCTCCCGAGTAGTTAGTATTACAGACATAAACCACCGTCCCCCTGTCACCTAACTTAGTAAATTCTTAAGAACAAACAATATACAGTAGAAGGCCATCCTCCTGTTATCAACATTTCCTCCTAGTTCCTGGTTGGTGTGATCAGAGACACAGGGCATCTCCTGGCCTATAGGCTTATGACTTAGTCTTAAGCATTTGTTAGGACCTTGTAATTTCAGAGTGTGCAGCTCTCAGAGAGTCAACATAACTAGGAAGCCGTATGAAAATGGCACCGTTACCACTCCAAGGAACTTGGCTACAGAGGTGTCTCCTGAGGCTGAGGGGACCTGGGCGTCTTAGGAATAAGGACTGGCCTGCTCCTCTTCTGAATTCCCACACGAGTTTCTCTCTGTGACCACACCATTACTGTCTCCCCGAGATTCTGCCCTTCTTAGAGCAAATGCTCATTGCCTGTGTCAACACCACGATCCACTGTTCTCTTTTGTAACAGGAAATATTTCTTAAATCCTGGAATAAAGCAGTTTGTTATAAACAGGTAATTGCTTTAAACATGATAGACTTCCTCAAAGTAGTCTCAATGTAGATGAATAAGACAAGCATATCCCTACATTCCAGAAATTTATCAACACTATGTTTTAAAAATATGGTTGGTATTTCTAGAGTTGAAACAAGACTCCAAATGTACTTCTACCCTTCCATGCAGAATAAACCCAATTCTCAGGATTTCTTCACTGGTTCTATGTACTTTCCTAAGCCATTTCATAGTACTGTATTGCTACAAAACGTTTTGTATCATTAGATGATGCTAAATGAATTGTTTCGAAAGAAGTACTTTGGGTTCTTATCTTGTGGAGAGACATCCACTTTATTTTTATTTTTTAGGTATTATGTAAACATAAGATCAGAAAATAAAACATAAATTGATATTATATGAGCTTTAAATCTATCCAGCCTACAAACTAAAGAAATAACCTAATATTTACAGAATTATCTAATTTGAATTTGAAATTTTATGATAATCTTTTCATAGATTTAATTCAATTTCCATGCTTAATATTATATAATCAGCATTAGTTATGTCCTATGGTGTAATTTGGTGAGATGTATGAAAAGCCCATTAATTAATAAAAATTCAGTTTACTTAGAGTGTTGCTATTACCTCATGAAGAATATGCACAGTATCAGAAATACACGCTCCTCTTTAGTGACTGAATATTTTAAGCCACGATTTAAAATGTATGGTATTAGCCAAAATGTTTAATTTTTACATCATGTCTGCGTTACCAAATGCTATTTATTGTCAAAAAGTACCTTCCTGTAAGAAAAGTATTTCTGCTTTCAGAAAGGGAGAGTATATTTTTTCTATTATTTCCAAAAGCATGACTAAAGCCCATGGGTATTAAAAGTAGAACTAACTACATCCTTAATGGGTAAGTAAAGAAGGAAGACAAGTTAGAAAACTCAAGTTGCCTTCCCCTGCAAGAAACTCTGATTTTCTTTCAGCCACAGGTATCCCAGACTTAGAGGTTCAGTAGAAAGATTCAGTAACTTGGAAATGTGAAGGATAGCAACAAACAAATAAACCCAGCCAAATCTTTCTATCTCTAGGCAAATCACTGGTAATTGAATAGTCCACCAAAGCAGAGAACTTATTGAGAATAGTTATTCTACTTCAGCTAAACACCACGGCCTACCTGTATGAACAAAGGACAAATGAGAAGCCAACATTTCTTCCCTCAAGGAGCTGTAAGGAGGCTCTGCAGCCTTGGTTTGCTGACAGTGAAGGTTGAGGAAGGAGCAGTGAACTTCACATCTAAAGCTTACTAACGAATAGCCCCACCTCCCGCACCCCCACAATCTGAACAGAGAGAAAGCAAACTGAAAAAGGAAGGAAGGAAGGAAGGAAGGAAGGAAGGAAGGAAGGAAGGAAGGAAGGAAGGAGGAAGGAAGGAAGGAAGGAAGGAAGGAAGGAAGGAAGGAAGGAAGGAAGGAAGGAAGGAAGGAAGGAAGGAAGAAAGAAAGAAAAGAAAGAAAGAAAGAAAGAAAGAAAGAAAGAAAGAAAGAAAGAAAGAAAGAAAGAAAGAAGCTAAGGAATTTGTGGGACTATATAAATAACATTCACGTCACCACTTCAGAGAAGCGGGCAGGACTACAACGGTGGTAGAGAAATAATGTCTGAACATGTCCCCTGTTTGGCAAGAGACTACAGAATGAGGAGCCAGGATCTATATCTGAAGAAAGGAAGACTGAATTTCTTCATCGTCAACCTGCTAACTAAAGACAAGTGATCTTGCCATCAATATAATGACATAGACAGGTGAAAAACATGCAAAAAGATGTATCATCCAGATAATGATCAAAAAGGTGAGAGTTGTTATGTTAATGATAGAGACACGTGAAAATATCAAAAAAGACCTATCATTTGGACAATGATTTAAACAAAGCCAATACACATTAACAGTCACCCCTTTTCTAATCATTCCTATAATTCCAGAAATATCTTAGCAATTTATATCCCTGTGACTAGACCTGACTGGACACAAGACTCTTCAGAGAAATACATATGATATTGTACATTTTTGCCTATAATATAATACATTTTCTATTTTGTATATACTATATAATAAATTCAATATAATAATATAATAAGATAAGATCCTCTTTCACTATATAATAATAAAGGATTAACCAAGTTTATAGCAATCCTACTGTGTATGTAACAAAACAGCATCAAAATAAGTAAACCAAAAAAATGACAGAGTTGAAGTGAAAAACAAAGCCACAACTGTAATTGGAAACTTCATCTCTGAGATTTGATAGGACAAACCGCAAAATGAACAGTGACACAGGGTGCAGAAATCACCAATGCCATCACCAAACAGGAGTGAGTACTTACGGAACATTCCATGCAACAGACCGATGCACCTCCTTCCAAGCGCTCATGAAAGAAGTGCCAAGAGAGAAAACACTCCATGCCGTAAAACACACCTCAGCTAGTACATAAAAAAGCAAAGCTGTAACAGAGTTTGTTCTCTTACTTCAAAAGAATCACATTAGGAATAAATAGCAAAAGAGAAACTTAAAATACCAAACACTTCAAAGCTAAACAGCAGACCTGTAAACAGTCCAAGAGGTAAAAGAGGAAGCCTCAAAGAAGTAAAGATGCATTGCACGTTTGAAAATTAAAATATTCAGCTAACATCAAGATATGTGACACATTGCTAATGTAGTGCTCATTGCTAATACAATTGCTCGTGACTGTGTAACACTATACACACTTACATTGGGGGGGCTGTGTAATACTTTAATAATTATAAATTCATATAATCTTATTCAGTTAATTTAATTTGGAAATCAAGACTGTACATTATCCCAGAGTCTCCTGTTACAAAATAAAAATGATTTCGATAAGCCCTGCCAATTCTTTACACACTTACATTTGATAAAATATAAAATCAATCATTTGAGCTTCTACTTGAAGAAAATAAATGTTCCAGTAGACATTATGAAAAGTAAAAAACAGAGAAACAATAGTCAATGATATTTTAATAAAAATAAAATTGGCAAGTCTCCAAAAATATTGACAAAATGAGATAGGAAAATCTAAAATGCTTTAAATAAATGCATGTGCACAGATTAGAAACTAAACCTTGTTCATTTTCAATTCTCAAATTTATACTGGCACAATTCAATACATAACAAAATTCCAGAAAACATTTTATAGGTCTGAACGAGAATATCACAAAATTAGTATGGCAGCCAAATAAATTAGAATAGCTAACTTTTTGAAAAAGAGAGCACTCTACACATTCACACAGTGAGAACAAAGGAGGCTGTTCTTAGGAGAGGATCCCAAGGGCTCAATAGCTATGTGCATACGACCATATAAAATGATGCTGATTGAAATGAACTCCGAGAAATGGAAAGAAGAGATTTTTCTATTGCGCTATACTCAGGACCTTTTTGTTTTGCTTTGTTTTTCCCCCGGGTTTATTCCCTTTTGTCAAAGTTTTTCATTTCTGCATTCTTTATATTTTTATAAGTGTATCTGACTCGGGAAGGGGAAGGGGAAACACAGAAACAATGGAACAAAGAGTGAGCCAATTCAGCAGCGACCCTCACTAGACACTATATTGGAAATTAACTTTACAAGTTGCGGGGAGGGGAGATGAGAGGGGAAAACTGACAGAAAATGAGGAGGGGGTTACTCTGTACAAAAAGACACATGCTCGCTACTTGCTAACTTATGTAAACGTAACCCCTCTGTACATCACCTTTACAATAAAATTTAAATTAAAAAAAACACATCAAACTTAAAAGAACTACCAAAAATGAGTAAATATGAGTCAGTCTCCATTAGCACTGCATAAATTCTTATTTAGCCACAATAACTACGAGAATGTGGCATCTGAAAGACAGTACATAATGGTGGCATGATACAGGGAATGGATAAATAATGTAACAACAGCATGCCTAATTTTTATAAGAATACATAGGCAATTCAGTCAGGTAAAACTAGCTTGTTCACTTGATAGAGCTGGGAACAAGTATATATCCACAGGCAAACAATCAACCTCAATCGACCTTATATTTTATACAAAACCTAACTCAAATTTGATAACATTAAAATGCACAAATGTAAAAAGTACAAAAATTGGAAGGAAAAATGAGAGAGAAATGTACTTTGATCAAATTATATTTAAAGTATAAAATAAATTTTCTAAGTGTAATGCGCACATTACATTACTAGGTGCTAACTTCCACATTCTTTTTGCTAATAAAATAAATATATAAGTAACAAGTTAGGTGTGATGATTCATGCATGAAATTTCACTTACTTGAGAGGCAGAGATAAGCTCAGGGTTTGAGGCAGACATGAGAAAATGCTAGTGAGGCCATATATGAAAAATCGACTGAAAGGTAAAGGACTGGGACACAGCAAAAAAAAATGGTAGCAAACTTGACTAGCAAGTGGGCGGCTCTGGATTCAAACCTCAATACCATCAAAAGAAAGACGGGGAGGAAGGAAAGGAGAAAGGAAGGAAGGGACCAAAATTGCAGATTATATTGTATTCATTCATGAGAGCATTTCGCCATATTGATGGGGAAAGGGCATATTCTGAACATCTCATTTTGCTGAGAATAAATTACATAAAAATTACTTTCAGTATTTGACCTGAATCATTTAAAACATCTTCTTAGTTTCCTCGCAGAATGCTAATAGTTCTTTAGTTTCATTTGGATGACTTGAATAATTGAGAAACTGAGATAATCAATACTAGGTTTGAGTTGACTTGTTGTTTAATCGCTGGTCTCTTTTTTTTTTCTTTGTGTTGTCTATGGTTTCACACTTGTGTCGTGTCTAAATCCTGGAATTGGGGAAGAACCCTGGAAACTTATTCTAACTTGGTAGAGACAAAAAATGATAATAAGTTTCTTTTAAGTGCATTATTCTTGCCTAAGTACCCCCACTTAATTGTAGGTTCCAGCATAATAAAACCCATGCAATGGTTTGGGAAACCGTTGGAGAGAGAGGAAGAATAGCACTTTGGACACCCCACCCACCCATCCCCATTCTACAATCTTTTCTAATTAGAAAACAAAATGAAATATTATAATAATAACAAGAACAACAACTACTACTACAATTTGGACGTGAGGAATTCAGCAATTTGTCTCACTGTAAACTAAATGGTTTATTACTTCCTATGTACATTGTTACTAGCAAGTACAATAAGAAGTGATAAAGCCACGATTTACTACCAGTGAAAGATTCTAGTCAATGCAGTTTTTTTTTCATTTTGTGACATATTCTGACATTTCTTCAATCTCTCTGATCAAGAACAGAATTTTGTGAAATTCTTCTATAGAATGCTAATTCTGATTACGCAGTTTTGCAGCTGCAGAAGCTTTATTCCTCCCAAGCTTGGCAAGTCTAATACTGAATGTGCACCTGGTTATAGTGCGTGTGTGTGTGTGTGTGTGTGTGTGTGTGTGTGTGTGTATGAGAGAGAGAGAGAGGTTTAAAGTTATGTCCAAGATGGTTGTAGGTTCTTCATGTTCAAACAAGTTTCCTTTCTATCATGTGTTATAAGGCTCCATTTTCTTGCTTGCTGTTGGGGCTATAATTTTGAATGCACAAAAAATCAGATCTGTATCAATTTACAACTAAAGCCCATAAGCATGGTGTAAGTTCTTGTACTACTTTTTCTCCGTGGACACCATTGTGTTGATAAGAGTACCAGAAGAGCCTTGATCCATTAGTGAACCATTGGAGCAAAGCTCCCAACAAGTTGCTGTAGAGAGCTCACTTTGTGGAGCTAAGCGCTTGAGATTTCAAGGGTAATGTTTTACTACAACAGAATCCAATCTATCCTAAAAAAATTTACAATATTTGAAATATGAAATAATAAAAGCAACCAATTTGGAACTGATTTAAGAACGCAATTGTATACTGTACATGCTGGTATTAGGACTAGGGAAGGGAAAGGAAATATCAAAATCGAGAGACAAAGGATAAAAAGACAAACGACTCCAAAAGCAATACTTGCAAAACCATTTGGTGTAAACCAACTGAACAACTCATGGGGGGGGGGGGGAAGGAGAGGGAAGAGGGGAGGGGGAGGGGGGAATGAGGGAGGAGGTAACAAACAGTACAAGAAATGTACCCAAGGTCTAACGTAAGAAACTGTAACCTCTCTGTACATCACTTTGACAATAAGAAAAAAAAGAATGCAATTGTAGATTGTATACATTATAAATCCCTTACTCATTATATGTCAACTAAATATACTTTTCAGGAAGTAAATTTTAAGTTTTATGTGTATAGACCTTCATTAAATATACTTTCTTAAGCTGCTACACAGTCAGCAGTGTTTTAAGGTAACAAGAGTGAAGTAAGTAAATACTCAGGACATTTTTACTCTTGATTTTAAGGTAGAAAATGCCCTGTGGATAATATGCATTTAAAAATGGAGCAATTTTTCCATTTTGTGTTAAATGTTTATATATGTAATTTCCGTTTCCTTGCCAAATTTATTTTTTAAATACACTAAAATTACAACGGAATTGGAAACATATGAAGGAACCATTAGGCGTTATCTGTTTGAATGACAGATTGAATACTAAATCGGATTGACAGTTTTTTGATTCTCTTGAGAAATAGAAATTTATTTGAATGTAATTATTAAACTATTTGAAAATTAATTTTGAAAGAAAATTATGCTAGACAAATTAAAATACATTCCTCTTTGTTTTGTTAAAATACTACAATTTAGCTATTTGCTAGTGGCTCACGATCATAATCTTAGCTTCTCTGGGAACTGAGACCTAGAAAATCATGGTTCAAGGCCAATCTGAGCAAAATAGTTTCTAGATACTCTGTCTAAACTACCAGAAAAAAGTTGAGCTGGAGCCATGGTTCAAGTGGTAAATTGTAAGCTGTAAAACCTTGAGACCCAGACTCCAAAAGTTTTCCAGCTAAATTTATAATGTTTCTTACCACTAATCAAATTCAGTTTTTACAACATGTGAACAAAACATTACTTTGATTCAGATTTTTTTTTTTTGCCAGTCCTGGGCCTTAAGCTCAGGGCCTGAGCACTGTCCCTGAGCTTCTTTTGCTCAAGGTTAGCACTCTGCCACTTGAACCACAGCGCCACTTCTGTTTTATGTTTATGTGGTACTGAGGAATCGAACCCAGGGCTTCAGGCATGCAAGCAAATACTTTACCACTAAGCCACATTCCCAGCCCCTCCAATGTTATTTTTAAATTCATAATAGCATCTTATTTTTAAATTATACTTCTAGCTACATTAATGTATTTCCTTCCGCCTATAATGAAAATACGTGCTTCCTACAGTTTGGGAGAAGCATATTATTATAATGTATAATTACTCTTAGGTCTACCCCTCCCATTCTTTTTGGGGTTCGTGGGATTTAACGAAGGACAAGCCACCTACCACTTGGGCCACCTTCCCAGACTTTATCTCTACTACAAGAAGTCTCTTCCAGTGTCTTCCAGAAACGTTTATGATGCATACTACTTTCTTTTCTATACACAGAACAAAGCCAACTTGATAAAGTAACTGCATTTTTATCTGAAAATAAACTACAAAAGAGTATATCAGCCAATTTTTTTTTTTTTTTGCCTTCTGTGGACTTTAGCCATTTAAAGCGCCTCAAGTGAATGCTAAATTAATGTGGTTGACAAGGTAAGGTCTGAAGACATAAATTGAATCAGTTCTTATATATTTCCTGTTAGAACAGACTGACATGCAAAATAGGAGGTTAAATTTTCTGAATAAAAACTCTTAGCTTGCTTTCCCTCACAATGTAAGAAACGCATTACCTTGTATCAGCATAGTAAATAATAGTGCATCGCAAAAACTGTGTCCTAACTACACACAAAGAAGATTTTCAGCATAGTTTTTATTTACTGATAACATGGGCTATCAATTTCCTTTTGCTTACATCTCTGCTCAGTCGTCAGAAATTTCTCATTCAATGTCAGAAACCAGTAAGAACATAAAATGACTGAAATTATTTCATATCAAAGACAACTGCATGCTGCTGGAATTTGCACTAAATTCTAGCGTAAGCTAGGACTTCTTTTTAACTGTAGTGGTGAAACTAAAAATATTATGAATAAAAATTTTCCTGCCTGATTTCTCAATAACTACCCCCCCCCAAAAAAAACTTTAAGTTATTATTTCTGATCCAGTGTTTGATGAGTTACAGAGCTCAGGTAATCTAAGAGATCACTGCATCAGAACTCATTAGCTTTATAACCATGAGTGGCTTCAGAAAGCAGATGTTAAATTCACAATCATTTGGGAAAACATCATTGGTGATTAATAAAAACAACCATAAGCTCACATGCTGTACCACATTATTCAATATATTAAAAATGTAAGTTTCCCCCAGGGTATACAATGAAGCCTTCCATGAATAAAGTTTTAGTATTGAATATAAATCTCTATGAAAAATGTTACAGGGTGAACATTGAGTTTTGAACACTCTTTTAAAATGCATTAATCACGGGGCTGGGGATATGGCCTAGGGGCAAGAGTGCTTGCCTCGTATACATGAAGCCCTGAGTTCGATTCCCCAGCACCACATATACAGAAAACGGCCAGAAGGGGCGCTGTGGCTCAAGTGGCAGAGTGCTAGCCTTGAGCAAAAGGAAGCCAGGGACAGTGCTCAGGCCCTGAGTTCAAGCCCCAGGACTGGCAAAAAAAGAAAAAAATGCATTAATCATTATAACATAATACGCTTATAGGAAGTGAGTAGAGGTTAGGAATCAATGTCTCTGAAAATTTCAGAATATAATGTATTATTTTTTTAACTTTGATGTAATAACAAGCAAGTCAAATACTAGGCATCAAAGTGCCTTAAATTATAGAGCACTAAACAAATGTAAGTGACAGTAATATACTTCCGCTTAATTTTTAAACTGTCTCTGATTTTTAATCCAGCAAATAGCAACATGTTAACTTGACAGTTTAAAACAATTTTCCCTCTCATATGCCCTAGCAAATATCAATATTCCGTATTAAATAACAGCCCTATATAGTTTTTCTTTTGATTTCTTATTCCTAGAGATGATTTGACTGTTTCTCACAGGAATTTGTACTCAATATATGTAAGTTTCATGTTAGGAGAGTAAAACAAAATATGTCATTAAATATTTCAATACCCACGTTGGGAGTTACTCCTCTAATTATGAAAACGTAATGTTAAAATTTCTACATTCTATGAACGAGTGGAATAAAAGTGGACAACACTTATGTCTTAAACACAGCAAGCAGTCCAGTGTTCTCCCTAGGTGAATGCATAGGTACTTAGACACGCATGGAAAGTCTAGGCCTCACATCTTCATAGGAAAAGAGAGAGAGAATATGATTTTCATACAACACTCAGGGAGTCCAATAGCTTAACAATATAACCTTCTAAATAAATAATCTAGTTAAGAAAAACCTTACTGGGGCTGGGAATGTGGCCTAGAGGCAAGAGTGCTTGCCTCGTATACATGAAGCCCTGGGTTCAATTCCCCAGCACCACACATATAGAAAACGGCCAGAAGTGGCGCTGTGGCTCAAGTGGTAGAGCGCTAGCCTTGAGCAAAAAGAAGCCAGGGACAGTGCTCAGGCTCTGAGTTCAAGGCCCAGGACTGGCCAAAAAAAAAAAAAAAAGAAAGAAAAACCTTACTGAAATAAGCGAATTACATAAATACCAACATTTTTGAACACTAGACGAAGTGTATGAAAGAAACAATAAAGGAAGCAAAACATTCACACATCTTAGCTCTTCTGTGTTTTATATGTTGGGTCTTAATAAACTGCTTATTTATTTCTTAACAGTAGTGCTTAAAATGTATTTAAATACTACTGGATATCCCTTTTAATATATCATTTTTCCAATTCATTTAAATTTTATAAGAATAAATGGCAAAAGACACATAATATTGAATAACAAAGTATAAATGCTGCATAAAAGAGATAGCCTCCCTCATTATTTTACTTTACAGATTTCTTTTTGTTGTTGTTTTTGTGGGTCATGGAGCTTGAACGCTGGGCCTGAGCTCTTCAGCTTAAGGCTAGTGCTCTACCACTTGAGCCACAACGCCACTTCCTACAGATTTCTTTAGAAGAAAAAACTTTACACCTGACCAAGAAACTACCCTTCTAAGTGCTTTATGTAGCTTACAGTATACTGAAAGGAAAAATGAACACTCTCGAGTCAGATTGAAATATTTTTCTGATGGCAAACCCCCAAATTTGCAGCCCAAAGTTATGGTTTATATAGAGAGAATAGTCCCAATTTCCATGTGAGAGGGACAAGATGGAACTCACTGGATATTAAAAGAGAAGCATGAGGGCTGGGGATACAGCCTAGTGGCAAAAGTACTCGCCTCATAAAAGAGAAGCATGCGGAAGGAATGGGTTATCTTTTTTCTGTTGTTTGTTTCCTTTACTAAACACATAAAATGAGCAGTAGGGGTAACATTTTAGCTCACACTGAGAGATTCGCTGACTGTTTCAAAGCACACGAGTATGGACTTATTCATTTCTCCTGTGGACTCAACCCAAGGTCTTGTACATGCCAGGCAAGTGCTCTACCACTGAGCTAGGTTCCTCAGCCCTGACTTAGTTTAGGAGGAAGGCTTTAACATGGGTAAGTGATTGTGAAAGCAGAAAAAGCAAGAGCTCCCTCCAAATAATAAATTATCACATATGTGAAGATGATAAGAAAGTCACACAAATGCATTTCATACATATTTTACGTGTTAATTATGTGTAAATGTTGGATTTTCAGTGAAAAATAAAAGGTAATGGTCTTGATCCATGAGAGGATACAATTGGAAGGGTAAGTTTCCAGTTGGCAAATATCTGCTTGTTTACAAAGTCAGTTTATAAGCATCCACTGCCTGTCACTCATTGCTAAAAAAAACTTTATACACTTATGAGAAAAAAGAAGTCACAAGCTCCAGAAGCTGACACCCCTGCGATGGGAAGTAAACAATAACAAATACGCAGGTGAAATGAGTTGTTTAGTGCATCAGAAGCTGATGAATATTATGCCGCAAACAAAAGATAGACAAGAGCATTTCATCACCTACAGAGCTGCCGGAACAGACCGCACTGGGGTGAGAGTGGAACCGATCTTGACTAAATACCACGTGTGAGCCCAAAGGTGGAGTTGGGTATGAAACGTATAGCAAGAATCCTGTTGCTCAAGCAAGGAAAGCGGTTGGAGAGGAGAGCTGAGAGCTAACAAGAGCAAAAAAGAAGGAACACCATAAGGACAGTATTGGAACACCCAGATGAATGAGGATATTAGCTTGACCCCCAAAAATAATTGATAAAAGTTTCAAGGCCTAGAAGACAGCCATTTCCAGTGGCTTGGAAAGGCCACGGAGAACTGGGCTTACAGAAGAGAGGAAGTTTGGACATGGTGACACTGGGAAGACGTAGCTTACATCCCCCAGGAGAGAGGTGGAGTAGACTGTGGGAGATGATGCATGGGCCAGCCCAAGATTCACAGACCTACTAGCGGGGTTTCGGAAGAGTATATACAACCCAGGCCTAGCCAAGAAGTGGGTGAGGAACCTAAAGCAAAAAGAGGGAGAGGAAGGGACAAAGAGGAGAGAAATAGAGGGAATAGAGGGGTAGAGAGTGCGGAGGAGGAAGCGATGGTGTTGAAGTTTATGGCACTGCTGGAAGCGGGGTGGCTAGTGGTGACAAAGGTGACAGCAGGACCTGCGGCGTTCATTCACTCCACCATTCACCTTCAAGGTCAACCGCTGGCATCTCTGCTTCCTCGGGGAGACGAGAGCTAGAATCAGGTCTCAGGGTGATTGTGAGGATTGAGTGAGCTTGCTTAGAACAATAACCACGAGGCTTCCAGCACCTGCTGTGGCCTGCCGTGGCCACCCCTACTCCCATCAGCGGCTATCTTCCCTAACGTAGAGGGGAACACCATGCTAACCTCGTGCCTCTAGAGAAATGAGAAGCCTAAGACCAAGTGGGGCTGAGATGGCGAGCCTTCTCTGTAGCTGGCCTTGCCATCCTCCTCCTCCTGAAGTCCTAGTGGGGAGAACAAGCGGCTTCTGCCCCAGAGCTCCAAGCCCTGTCCACTGCCCTCCAGGGAAGAGCCGCATTCCCTGCGATGCCCGATGGTCCCATCATCTGCTGCACATCCCCTGGCTTGTGCATGTCTGCACCGTGTCCTCCTGGCTCTCTGAGGAGGGCCCTGGGGTGCTGTGCAGGCCACTTGAGAGCGTGCCACCTTTCATTTCCACGGGACAAGCTCCCTCCACCTTCAGGCTTCTCCGCTAATGCTGTTAGGAACCATTCCTCCTCCTCACTGTGCATCTCAGTGTAACCCTCTATCCTATTTCTAGACCTGTCACCTTCTGGTAGTTGATATTTATTGCGTACTTATTACGTTAGTCTGCCTCCCTCGTGCCCTCCACCTGTTACTATGGAAGTTTCAAGAATGTAGTCTGTTTAGCTCAATACTACTCTCCTGGAAACCAAAATCGAATCTGGCATACAATGGGCCCTGAACAGCTATTTGCTGAATAAATTATCAAAGAAGTTCAAATAAATTTAAATAGCAATGACAAGGAAGTACACTTGCTGTGCTTACTTTTGGCATGAGAATGGCTAATGTACATTATACACGTTCATTTAATCTCCATAGCCAGTTATGGTACCATATTTGTTATTGCCATTTTAAGGAGAAAACAAAGGCAGGGGTTGTTTAAAGAACATGCTCAATATTTTGTAACAACAAAGTGAACTATAGCTATCCACAGAACTCAGAGCTTACCTTTTTTACTATTCTACCTTCTTAACTTACTATTCTTAGCTTATATGATATTCTGCCTCAAGCTTGTATATAATGCTAACTTATCCCTCGCTGCTATTTTGGAGCATTTTCTATATTAGTCTAACTTACCTAGCAATGTAGCCTCAGCCTCTAACTTCTCATATTGGTAAAAATTCAATTCAGATATTTATCAAGAACTCTGAACTAGTCCAGAAATAAATAAACAAATCTTATACTTTGTTCGATAATTTTAGTAGACATAAATATCTCAGATATTTTAAATTTAAAATTATAGTTATCTTCCATAATGGCTCAATCGCTATGTGCATATGACTGTATAAAATGAGGCCAATTGAAATGAACTCCAAGAAATGGAAACAAGAGTTTTTTTATTGTACTGTTTGTAGTTATTTATTTTTTCTTTATTTTTCCTTTTTTTAAATTCCCTGTTGTCACTTTTTATTTTGTACACTTCTTTTTTTTTTTTTTTTTTTTTTTTGGCCAGTCCTGGGCCTTGGACTCAGGGCCTGAGCACTGTCCTTGGCTTCTTTTTGCTCAAGGCTAGCACTCTGCCACTTGAGCCACAGCGCCGCTTCTGGCCGTTTTCTGTATATGTGGTGCTGGGGAATCGAACCTAGGGCCTCGTATATCCGAGGCAGGCACTCTTGCCACTAGGCTATATCCCCAGCCCTATTTTGTACACTTCTATACACTTCTGTACACTGTCTCCTACATAAGTTTATCTGATTTGGAAAAAGGAAGGAGAATCAAAGAAACAGTGGGTCAAAGGATAAACCAATTCAGCAGTGATACTCACTAGACACTATGTTGGAAATAAACTTTACAACTAGGGGGCAGGGGCCCAGGAAAGGGGAGTCAACAAAAATGAGGGAAGGGGTGACACTGTTCAAAAAGAAATGTACTCGTTACCTGACTTATATAATTGTAATCCCTCTGAATATCACCTTTACAACAAAACTTAAATTTAAAAAATTAAAACCTACTGAAAAATCTGAAAAAAGTTATCCTCAATTACAATAGAACTACACAGCTATCATATATTCCTTACAATTCTTCAGAATTTTTATTCAAATTAGCTTCAAATATAGGAACTACACATAGTAAAAATATATGAAAAAATTAATGTTTTAATATATTTTTTAAAGAATAATTACAGATCAGTGATTACTTTCTAAACCATTCAAGGTCTCTGACAACAAAAATTCACATTGGGGAGGATTTGTTACAGAAAGATAAGTTCTAGTGGAAATTTTAGAATATGTTCACACATTTTTCTATCCTCAAAATAAATAAGCAACATATGTATCAGCTTTAATGGCTTGTTCTTATATCTCTAGATTATGAAGAATTATAGAAGTCCCTGCATATCTTCTTAAGAAAAATTTTAAACAAAGCACATTTAGAGGAAGGCTATTTTTTGCAAATCTGTCTCCTCTCAGGAACAATGTTAAGGTATCATACTCATAGGAAAAAAATAAAGTATTTTAGCCAATTGCTAGCTACCTATCACTTTGGAGGGTAAAATACCGTATACAGTTTTTTTTTTTTTTAATGAGCCAGGTGCCTGTGGCTCCTACCTGTAATCTTACTCAGAAGGCTGATGCCTAAAGATTGCAGTACAAAGCCAGCCTGGACAGGAAAGTCCCTGAGACTCTTACCTTCAGTTAACCACCAAAATGCCAGAAATGGAGCTGTGGTTCACACTGTAGAGTATCAGCCTTGAGCAAGAAAGCTCAGGGACAGTGTTCAGGCCCAGAGTTCAAGCCCCAGGACTGGTATACATGCACACATAGACCAGCCCTCCCCCCCATACACACAAGTTGAAAAGTTATTCCTACTACTAAACAGCCAGTTAATTTTCATTCATTTATAACTTCATAACTTGAAACGAGAGCTTATTCTATAATTCACTCTAGTAGTGAGGTTTTTTTGTTTTTGTTTTGTTTTTTCTCTTATTTATTGTCAAACTGAATTACAGAGAGGTTACAGTTTCATACATTAGGCCTTGGGTACGTTTCTTGTACTGTTACCCTCCTCCCTCATTCCCCCCTCCCCCCTCCCATTTTCCCTCTCCCCCCATGAGTTGTTCAGTTGGTTTACACCAAACAGTGTTGCAAGTATTGCGTTTAGTCATTTGTCTTTTTATCCTGTGTTAGTAGTGAGTTTTATATGCATGGACTGGTTAACCAAAAACTCTACATAGGCTTCCCAGAGCAATAAGCTACAGCAGTAGACTTGTACCTAGAAGTCACATTTACAAGTCAAATAACTTGCAGATGACTGTTAATTCTATTAACAACAACCCCAGACTAGACTTTCCTATTGGTTTTTGGGGTTCTTAATGTTAAACTTCAGGTTTAACTTATTTATTTTTCCAACATTTACAGAAAAAATATCATGAGTGCTTTCCAGCTCCGTGCCACATTGATCAGCATCTGCTGATCTATAGAAGTCTAATCACTAAGTAGTAGTCACCGGCAGAGAAAACAAACAAGCAAAGCAAACTCCCATCCTAACTGATACTCTGTAAGACTCGGGGCTACTTACAAAGACTTTCCAAAAACATTGCATATGTAATTACTTTGAATACAGTGCAACAATCATGCGATAATAACTAACTACATTAACCATTCTATAAGAACTACGTATGTTAATCATTTTTCAACTCGTAATATTTTTACCTAACATGAAAAAAGAAAGTCTGTATGTTCAAGTTTATAAACAGTATAAATTAAAAGAGTATAAAACAGTGTAAATTAAAAGTTGAGGCGGGTATAAATTCCGTTTTCAAATAAAGACTGTTTAGTAGAGATTCAACTCTCTCTCTCTGTCTCCCCCCTCCCAACCATTAGTATCTCTGATTTCATAACCAAAACATTTCATGCAAAAGAGTTTACTAGTTAGCTCTTCAACAAAGAGCAATGCTACCAAAGATGTCAGATTATTTAAGATTATTTTTAAAATAATCTTACAATAAGAATCTTATAATAAAGTACAGATGTCTATAATCCTAGCTACTCAGGAGGTTGAGATCTGAGGATCACAGTTCCAAGCCATCCCAGGCAGAAAGTCCATGAGACCCCTATCTCCATTTTACCAGCAAAATTCTAGAAGTGGAGCTATGATTCAAGTGGTAGAGTGCTAGCCTTGAGCCAAAAAGCTCATGGACAATGCCTACACCCTGAGTTCAAACTCCAACCAACAACAACAAAAATAATCATCAATAGCCTTATTTCTAAATATCTTAGTATACAACAATCTCCCAAAACTCCTATGCCAGTTACAGTATTCAAAACCCTCCAGAATTTCACTACAATTTATTAACTTCTTCAATGTGAAGAAAAAGGAACATGAATTTTAACTTTCTTACTACAATGGTGTTTTGCTATTCATTATTACTCATTATTACAATGTTTCTAAATAGTTACTACTATTTCATATCTACCTAAGTGTCTGAATTCAGAGGAGTGACTATAATTCAAAGGTTACAAAGAAAAGTAACATTAAAGTAATTTTAACCAAACATCCAGTATTGTTGGTACAGAAATGTTAAAATGTGAATTTTAATAGGAATGAGACAAAACAAATACTATAATATTGATAGACATTAATGCAGTCATAAACATTTATTTTCCATTTTAAATTAATAAGAGCTCACTGCTAATTGATTTCAAAATTATATTATGACTTAAAATCATAGCAATAACCATCACATAATTTTACTTTTATTAGAATTATATGTGATATAAACTGTTCAGTTTGAGATTAAAACTAAATGCTATTATAAAATGCCACAATAGTAAATGTGACAATTGATAAATCAATAGCAACATGTACATTTATAAGACACTGATTCTTATGACTTATAACTTCTTATTTTAATGAGCTTTGCTGTATACAGATTTTCAGTTGTTCTTTGCTTCAAAGATACTTGAAAGGCATGTTCAGTCACAGATGCAGCATCATCTAGAAAAGATAAATGCTGGACAGCTGTAGGATGCCATAGGTTAAGCATGCCCTGTAAATACACTGCTCTCCAAATAACTCCCGTTCATACTGTGCTAGGGCTGTGAGGTCTAGTCAGAGATCACACATTTCCAAGTTCAAGCCTGCGATGGTAAATACTATTCCAAAGTGGTTGACAATGACATTACATCGCTTATCTTTGGTACATTTTACTTTCATGCTGAGACTTTTTATTTTTTTTACTAGAATAGGCTCTGTTAGTCAATGAAACTTCCAAAACATCAAATAGAATTTAATGTCTCACTTGCCAGGTCTCTTCATGTACTTGGTTTTCATTCTTTACCCCTTTGTATTCCCTCAGCGATTACTTTATTTTCTGGATAAAGATCTCTAAATGATGGAAAATAGAGAACAACAGGCTCGTTTATTTATATTTTGTGATGAAATAAATGAAGACACAAGAACAACCAAGATCAACAGGCACTCGAGGGAGCTGAGAGGCTTTCCTGGAGACCTACATGGTCTCCAAATGTCCACCGAACACGATGCACAGCAAAGCCCTGACTGTATGTCACTGTGTGTGTATGTGTGTGTGTGTGTGTGTCACAACTTGCTCATTATGTTTTCTGCCCCAAGTAACCTGAGAACGTCGTCGGGAGAGGAGCGGTGGGATTTTGACTACTCTTTTCTTCATCTCAGACAGGAGAGGAAAATAAACATGTGACAATATTGCTGGAGACATCCCATCTCTCCATCCTGGAAACCTCCGAGAGAATCAGGCGTGGTGGGGTGGAAAGAATACGGAGCATATTCCATTTGCTTATTTGTAAACCCCCATCATGTTGTGAATGGAAACTCTGCTTGCCAAACATGCCAAACAGAAAATAAATATCTGTAGACGTTACTTTCAATTCATTGTCCTCCGTCTGCCAAGCACTTATTAAATAGCAACCCTGGAGAAGCCCTGAAAATACACATCTCACGTCTATGTCAACCACTACTCTCAGGACCTTAGTAGTAATTACCTCCTACTTGCTGGGAAAACTACAGGAATGAATTTGCAATGGACAAAAATCAGCCCTGGCAAAGAATGAATCATTCAAGCGGATTTTAAATTTGGCAAAAAAATAATAACAATAAATAATAAGGAAGGAAGGAAGGAAGGAAGGAAGGAAGGAAGGGAGGGAGGGAGGGAGGGAGGGAGGGAGGAGGGAGGGAGGGAGGGAGGGAGGGAGGGAGGGCGGGAGGGAGGGAGGGAGGGAGGGAGGGCGGGAGGGAGGGAGGAAGCGAGGAGTTGGGTTCACGGAGGTGATGACTCAAACTTGGGTGGGAATCACAGAAGGGAAACATCTAGTGGCCCGTCATCACGCATGTGGCCAGCAGCGCCCGCGGCCCCCGCGCCCCCGCCATCCGCTGGAGGACGCAGCATCGCGATGTCCGGTTTGGACCCCGTTTGTTCCGCACTGCTGCTCCCTCGGCCTCGAAGCTCAGCCCGGCCCCGGGGGGCTGCGCCCCGAGCCCCGCGCGCCCCGAGCCCCGCGCGCCCCGCGCCGGGACTGCGCCCCCGGCTCCGCGACGCGGCCCCTGCCGGCCCGAGCGACCCGGACCCACCCCACCCCCGCCCCGCCCGCCGCCGCTCCGAGCCGGGGCCGCTCAGCTCTTCCTCAAGTCACCCGGGGAGGCCGGGGGGGGGGGGGCAGGGGGGCAGCTCGGGCTCCAAAGAGCCAGGATGTGGATGGCCAGACGGCAGCGACACGCACACACACACACTCGCGCACACACACACTCGCGCACACACACACTCGCGCACACACGCACTCACGCACCCCGGACCCCTGCTCCTCAGACCGAGGGCGCGGGGCGCCGGCCGGCAGGGACGAGGCCGGGCACGGAGCGGGGGAGCCCGGGCTCTGGGCTGCGCTCAGGACCGCGGGAGCGGGGCGTCCCGGATCCCGCGCGTCCCCACGCGCGGCCCAGGCTGCCTGCTTCCTAGCAGGGACCAGGAAAAGGGAAGGAAATCCAGAGCCCGGCAGCCCCGCTCCCCCCCACCCCCCCCCACCCCACCGCCCCTCCCCTCCCGGCCCGGCCCCAGGGCCCCTTCCCGGGGCGCAGGAAGCGAGCGCTGGCCGGCCGGTTCCGAGGGGGGCCGGGCCGGGGAGCGCACCCGGCGGGCTGCGAGCGGACACACCCCCTGCACCCCCTGCGCCCCCTGCACCCCCCCTGCACCCCCTGCACCCCCCCGACACCTCCCTGCACCCCCTGCACCCCCCCGCCTGCCCGACACCCCCCTGAGCCCCGAGCCCCGCCGCGCGCCTCCCGGACGCCTCGGGTGCCCGCGCTCGTCCATTTCCTCTAGATTAAGAAAGAAAAAGGGAAGAAAGCGCACCCACAACTCTTGTTCCGATCACGCCGCGCCGGCGGGCTCCGCGCGCGGCTCCCCGAGGGCTCCCGCGTGGGGGGCGCGGGGCGCGGGGCGCGGGGCGCGGGGCGCGGGGCTCCCCCCCTCACCCCCGGCTGCTCACCTCTCGCAGCTCCTTGGCCACGTCCTTCAGGTCCCCCAGGACGAGCTCCAGCCCCTCCACGATGCCGCGGATCTGCTCCTTCACCGGGGCTCGGCCGGCCGCCGGCGGCCCCCGGGCGCCCGAGGAGCAGGACCGGGGCCCCGGGGGCGCGGCTGACATGCTGGGGCGGGCGCGGGCCGCGGGTCAGGGCCGCGGGGCGGGCGGAGGCTGCGGCGCGCCCCGGCCCCCCGCGCCCGGGCTCCCGCGCATGCCGGGCGCTCGCCGCGCCGGGCCGGGCCGGGCGGGCCGCCCCGGGGTGCCGCCGCCGCCGCCGTGCGCGCCCGCCCTCCCCGCCCGCCCGCCCGCCCGCCCTCCCGAGGCGCCGCGCGGGGCGGCTGCAGCGCGGCTCACAGCGCGCCTGCGCCTCCCCCGCGGGGGCCGCCGCGCCCCGCGCCCCGCGCCCCGCGCCCCGCGCCCCGCCGCCCCGCGCCCCGCGCCCCGCGCCCCGCCGCCCCGCCGCCCCGCGCCCCGCGCCCCGCCGCCCCGCGCCCCGCGCCCCGCGCCCCGCCGCCCCGCGCCCCGCGCCCCCGCGCCCCGCTCCCCGCTCCGGCGCGCGCGAGCCCAGCCACGGAGCCACGGAGCCGGGCGCCTGCGCCTCCCCCGCGGCGCGCCAGCCCCCGCAGCCCCCTCCGCGTTCCCCGCCGCCCCCCCCCCCGGTGACGGGCGGCGGGGACCAGGGGCTCCCCGTAAACTCTTTGAACTTAGGGCCCGCAGCCCGCCCCGAGGGCACCTCCTCCTCCTCCTCCCCTCCCCTCCCCTGCCCCGGGGCCCCGCGCGGCTTCGCCTGCGGGAACGGTGCGCCCGCCCGGCGGGGCGGCGAGCGCGCGGGACCCCGACCCGGCCTCGCCGCGCCCCGAAGCCAGGACGCCCGCCCCGCGTGCTCCCCGTGGCTACCATTCCCGTCTTCATCGTCAACGTCAAGTACGGGGGGGGGGCGGGGGTCACCGCGCCCCACTGAGGCCGAGCTGCGCGGCGGGGGCTGCGGCTTAGCCAACTTGTTACCCCCCCCCGGTCCCCCTCCTGCCCCCCACGAGTGGTCCGTTGCCCGTCTTTCCATCCCGCGTCTCCCCGTCTCGCCCTCCCCTCTCCCGGCCCCAGTCCCAACCCCGCGGTGGACACAGCACCCGGGGCGCCCCCACGAGAGACCGTGACGGCGGGGGTGAGGGGCGCACTGGCGCCACGGCTGTGTCCGTGCGATCACCCGAGACGGCTCGGGGCCGAACCAACCCCAAGCTATGGAAACCGGCGGTGTATCCTTGTTGTTGTTGTTGTTGTTGTGGACATGCCGCGTGACAGCCCCGCACCAGAGCTCCTCCCCACACTGTCTGCGCTCCTGGTTGCACTTGTCCGTGCCAGCAACTTATTGTTTGAACTGTCATTGCTATGATGGCGCCTGGGTTGGTGGGGTGGGGGGGGGGGATGCTATTTGCATCTTCTAGGAACTAAATAAGGGTTTGCCCCCAGCGTCCTGTCAAGGTCTCCTGATACTAAACAAATAGAAAATCTGTTCTGATGGTTCTGTAAAAAGACCCAAGGGGCCAGGGGTGGGGGGCTAAGCGGAAACCTTCGGCTTGGTTTCAGTAGGAGTTCATCATTTTCATTAGCAAGAGTCTTAATTTCCTTAATAGCAATCTCCCCCGGCCATTTTGTTCCTTGAATTCACATTCCCGGGACCTCTTTGGGGTGTGTGTGTGTGTGTGTGTGTGTGTGTGTGTGTGTGTGTGTGTGTGTGTCTGTGTGTCTGTGTGTCTGTGTGTCTGTGTCTGTGTGTCTGTGTGTCTGTGTGTCTGTGTGTGTCTGTGTGATATTGCTTTGAGCTTTGGTTCTTTGCTGATGCTGGGATTGAATTCAGGTCCTCACTCTTGCTACCAGTTGAAGCCGCCTTAAATCCCTTTTCTAACAGGCTTCTCTTTTTGATTTTGCCCTAGCAGAATCCTCGCGGTGGCTACCACCTAGGACACCGTCCCAGACATGGAGGAAGTCTTTCCAACCGTCCTCAAAACGCCCACTCAGGAGTCTAATGAGCAATCACTCTTCCCAAGTGAATATTTGTTCTTGACAAAGTATTTGGAAGAAGGAAGAAGGGAATATTAAGAAAAGCAGAAGCTAAGTAAAGGTCTTAAGAGAAAGCAGCACAACACTAAAAAAGGCATTGGGAACTTAGAAGTAAATGGTAACGCAAAGGAAAAGAAAGAAGATCATGCTATGAGTACCAAGATAATAAGAAAATACTAAAAAGACATGTTTGCAGTGAATGAATGGAAATGAGAAAAAAAAAGTTTGGACATATTAAAGAAATGTGTTTTTAATTGCCTGAGTAAGCAAAAATAGGTTTTCTTTAACGTGCTTTCGTCTTTCCAGGTTCTTTTTTACAAGGCGAGCACTCTTGCCACTAGGCCATAGTCCCAGCCCACCAGGTTCTTTTTTATTCTTGTTGCTTTGTGCTGCTCCTAGGTCTGGATCTCAGGCCTCCAGTTCTCACTTAGCTTTCTGGATCCTGGCTAGCTCTGTGTCACTTTAGCTACACCACAGTCTAACATTTTTTTCTGGATAATTTGAGATGGAGTTCCCAGGACTTTTCTCTCTGGTCTGTATTCAAATCTCAATCCTCTGATCTCAGCATCCTGGAAGGAGCTTGGATTACAGGTGTGAGCCACCAACTGTACCTGGCTCTCTTCCAGTTCTGGATAAAGTTGTAGGAATAAAGCTGCATCTGGCGCAGTGGCCCGGGAGGCGACATGGCAGGGGGCACCCCGATAGTAGCTAGCACCCACGCTGCGGCCTGCGGGGCTGTGACCTCCCGGTGGGGCTTCGTTGTACACTCGCTGTCACCGCAAGGACCTGAACGTGATTTCTGATGAACCTAGATTGGGATACTTTCCATGATATTTGTAATGTCTATACATATATGCATATATTAAAATTTTACATTTGACTTAAAGTGCTAGGAGAAATTTTGCCTATTTCAAGGCGGTTGGAGCCACCTCCTTCATTCGTGTACTCTTGGATATGTTCCTGCTCCTTTCCTTCGGAGCGTGCAACAGACGTGAGGAGAAAAAGGAGCAAGGACTTCCTGCTGGGGATGGTCTAGAGCCAGGACAAAACCTCATGGACGTCCTGGAGCAATGAGGAAACCAGTCGTCATTCCTAAAGAGAACCAAGGAAAGATGAAGGAGATGTTTAGAAACTCGATCGGTTCGATTTAATGGCAAGTGAGATGATAGCACCCAACAGCTCCTTACCAGGTGTCAGGTTAGAAGAGTGTAGAACAAAGGTCCATCCCGACAATCTTCCCACAACCAGTGTGGTGATCGTTTTCCACGAGGAGGCATGGACTTCACTTCTGAAAGCTGCCCGTAGCGTCATTAATCGTTCTGGATTGATCAGAGCTGGATTAAAGGCAGCTGTTGTGCCCAAAGGCCAAGTGATCGCCTTTGTAGCTGCTCATTGCAAATGTACAGTGGGTTGGCGGGAGCCTCTCTTAGCCAGGACCAAACATGACAGTGGTCTGTCCTGTCACTGATGTGAACAGCGATGATCCTTTTGAGTACATGGCAGGCTCTGATATGACCTATGGTGGCTTCAACTGGAAGCTCAATTTTCACTGGTATCCTGTTCCCCAAAGAGAAGTGAACACTAGGAAAGGTGACCCGACTCTTCCTGTCAGCACCCCTACCATGGCAGGAGGCCTTTTTCCAATAGACAGAGATTACTTTGGAGACATTGGGACATATGATGCTGGAATGGGTATTTGGGGAAGGGAAAACCTAGAAACTTCCCTTAGGATTTGGCAGTGTGGAGGAACTTTGGAAATAGTCACGGGCTCCCATGTGGGGCGTGTGTTTCGGAACACTACACCTTACGCATTCCCAGACGGGACTGGGAAGATTACCAGTGAAAATCACCGACAACTTGCAGAAATGTGGATGGGTGAATTCAAGAATTCCTTCTGATAATTTCTCCAGGTGTTGCCAAGGTAAATTATGGAGATATATCATGGAGAGATATCATGGTCTAAGATACAAACTACAGTGCAAACCTTCCTCCTGGTACCTAGAGAATATTTACCCTGATTCTCAGTTCCACCTCACTATGTCGCACTAGGCAAGATAGGAAATGTGGAAACAAATCAACGTCTAGATAACATGGCTTGAAAAGAAAGGGAAAAAGTTGGCATTTTTAATTGTCATGGTATGGGAGGTAATCAGGTTTTCTCTTATACTGACAATAACGACATTAGTACAGATGACTTTTTTTTTTTTTTGGATGTTTCTAAACTTAATGGCCCATTACCACGCTCAAATGCCACCACCTAAAAGGCAACCAAGTCTGGGAGTATGACCCAGTGAAATTAACCCTGCAGCATGTGAACAGTAATCAGTGCCTGGGTAAAGCCACAGAAGAGGGGGTAGCCCGGTGGCCAGCACAAGAGACGGCAATAGAAGCCGGCCCCAACAGTGGCTTCTTCAAGACATCACCCTCCCAGAAATGTTCTGAGACCAAGTTTACAAAAACAAAAAGAAGGATTGGCTGGCTACCTGGGCACGCATTTCTGCCACATTCTTAAGTAGCAAAAAAAGGAAAAATGCATTCGTCTGCTGCAGGATGTGAGGTTTATCAGCCATTACACTCAGACTTGTAGCTTTTCACGAGCTGTGAACCAGCCTTCCTGCCCAAGGTCGTGAAAATGCACAGTAGGGAGACTGCGTGCAATGATGTTAACAAGATGGAAAGCGTTTTTCATCCAGGGTCATGGGAACGAATATTCAGACACACAATCAACAAGATATGCTTTCTGGAAAGCTGCGCCTTCTGTGGTTCGCTTGCACGTCAGTGATTTCGGCTGAACGTGCTGTCACGAAGAAGAGATTTCCAAGATTTTTTTTCCTAATTAGGACTGGCAGCTAGTATATGCATATTGATATAAAAAATAAATGAGAAAGAAAAGAAAGAACTAGATTCAAAATCATGAAAACATTATACAATTTAAAAAACTATGTTAAACTGGGTTAAAAATCGAAACAGAACTATGAGAAGTACAATTTGTTACAGTATAGTATCAAATTTCTATATAGATTTTATACCTCAGTGGAGAAAAATAACTGATTCCAGTGATATTCATTTTGTTTTCACCTGATAGTCATGGATGCTTTTATTTTACTTGGGGTGCTAAAAATGAGCTGGACAAAAATCTCTCTGAACATAGTCCTAATTTCTATAATATTTTTATTTTGTTTGTGGGCTGTTGGAATTGTAATTTTTAACTTCATAAAAATGGAGATTTAACGTGTCTGGTCTGAACTGAACAAGTTAAATATGTCAGTTATTCTTGTGTTAACTGGCTTATATATACACACACACACACACACACACACACACACACACACACTTATCACATCTTCAACTTCTTCACTTCTCCAACTGAGCAATAAAACTTCAGTTCTTTATGATTCCACTTAACAAAAGACCTACGAGGAGTGGTTTATTGAGTATTTGCAGATAATATATTTGACAATTGTGAAACCTCACTCCATACACAGATGTGCTTTATTGTCAAGTACATCTTTAGATTCGATTGTTGAATTATAAGGTTGATTTGGTTTTTTAAAAAGCAAAATTTGACTGAAAATGTATAATTGGCATTTTTAATGAGTTAGTGAAAGAAGGGTAGCTATTCCATACTTCAGGTTCTGCATTTCTTCCCTAAATTCCATATAGGTTAGGTTGATCTTCTTTTTCTCGGGTTTTTAATACCAAAAAAATCAACTGATTATCAAAAGTTCATGTCAATTAACAGTTAACCTTTTAACTTCCCCTTCCCCCCAAAAAAAAACTATATCAAGTTTTTAAACATCTACAGTAAAAATTCCAGTTCATTAGTGATCTTATTATTTCATATCTGAATAAAGATAAATGGCCAGAAATGGCATCAGCTAATGTGAGGGAAAAAGAGAAAATATGGCTTGTCTACATTTGAATTTTTGACTCAACAGAAGAGTAAAGAAATTTGGAAAACTCAAAGTAGTTCATAGCAGAATTCTAGACAAGAGAAAAAAACTAATGTTTTCTTCTCCAGTGACAAAAAAAATCTCAAAATATAAGAAAATGTCTATGCCGGGGCTGGGGATATGGCCTAGTGGCAAGAGCGCTTGCCTCGTATACATGAGGCCCTGGGTTCGATTCCCCAGCACCACATATACAGAAAATGGCCGGAAGGGGCGCTGTGGCTCAAGCGGCAGAGTGCTAGCCTTGAGCAAGAAGAAGCCAGGGACAGTGCTCAGGCCCTGAGTCCAAGCCCCAGGACTGGCCAAAAAAAAAAAAAAAAAAAAGAAAAGAAAATGTCTATGCCACTTTTGATCTCTTTCATAAAAGATTAAACAACAAAAATTTGTTCTTCTATGACATCACTACTACTAAATCAAAATGTCACGCTAACTCAAAATGGAAAAGTTAGAAAGTTGGATCAAACCTTTAAACCTAGCTACTTGAGAGAAAGGAATCAGAATCAAAGAATTGGGGCCAAAGCCAATCTGGGCATAAAAATGTTAATCAATGGCTGGATGTGGTTGTTGGTGTCTATAATCACCAGTGACACAGAAAAGCACAAGTAGAAGAACCATAGCCTAGACTGGCCCAGGCATAAAACAAGATTCTACTTAAAAAGATCACTGATACAAAAATGGGGCTTGAGGCATGGCACAAATGAGAGAATCCCTAGACCCTGGTTTTAAAGTCTCAGGACAGTTTAGAGACATAAAAGTCAAATATTGGACCCACATAGGAAAGCTTGAAGTGTCTCAGTACTGGTATCTGTCATGCTTGTTACTATCTTCCACTCTTCAAAGCTGAGTTAAAGCAACACTCCATAAAATATGTCTAAAGAAATAGTGTGTTGGACTGGGAACATGGCCTAGTGGTAGAGTGCTTGCATCCCATACATGAAGCTCTGGGTTCAATTTCTTAGCACCACATAAACAGAAAAAAACAAAAGTGGCAGTGTGGCTCAAGAGGTAGACTGCTAGCCTTGAGCAAAACATAAAGAAGCCAGGGACAGTGCCCCAGCCCTGAGTTCAAGCCTCACTATCAACACACACACACACACACACACACACACACACACACACACACAAATATAATGAATCTCTCTATAAATGTATTTATGAACAACAGCTATCTGAAACTGAGTACAAACCAAAATCATATGGTAAACTTAGACAAAATCATAGATCTCTAAATAAAAAAGAATAGTATACTAAATGTATACTAAATTTTGTTCTTTTTGGCATTATTATTCATTACACTCCAGGTTTTATCATAAATCATCTGGTGATTTTAAGAAGTGACCTACTGATCACAGGTGATCATCTTTAGTTTCTTTATGAACGTTCAGCAGTATTTACAAGTATGTTTGTTTGTGTGTGATGTGTATGAAATGTATGCATGATATGTGTGTATGTTTGACCCCTAAAATCCACTTTCAGGAGGAAATCCTTTAATACTGACATAATTTAAAAATAGCAAACACAGGGGCTGGGAATATGGCCTAGTGGCAAGAGCGCCTGCCTCCTACACATGAAGCTCTCGGTTCAATTCCCCAGCACCAGCTATATGGAAAACGGCCAGAAGGGGCGCTGTGGCTCAGGTGGCAAAGTGCTAGCCTTGAGCGGGAAGAAGCCAGGGACAGTGCTCAGGCTCTGAGTTCAAGCCCAGGACTGGCAAAAAAAAAAAAAAGAAAAACCCAAAAACTTTTGTTTCAAGTTCATTTTGATATATATCATTTTATATGATCATATGCAAGTAACTATTGAGCCTTTGTGATCCTGTCCTAAGAATATCCTCCTTTTGTCACACTGTGAGTGTCTGGTGTCCTGTATAATCTATCATGTCTAAGTGTATTTTAACTGTCTTTTACCATCCAGTGTGTTTTCTTGTAGATTTATAGGTAGTATCTAGTTATAACAAATGAGGAAAAAAATGCAACCTATGTTTCTATTAGTCTAACTGTGCTTAATATAATTTTCTCCAAGTCTCTCCAGTTCCTTACGAATGGTGCAATATCATTCTTTCTGATGGATTAAATATATATACATATATATGTGTGTAGCATTTCTTGAACCATTTGTCCACTGAGGAGCATCGGAGCCGATTTCTTATTTTGGTTATGGTAAATAATGCCCAATGAACATGGTTGTGCTGGTAGCTTTAGTGTGTCCATTTGGGTAAATTACCAGGACTAGGATATAAGGAAGCTTTTATGAGGAACTTCCATACTGTTTTCTAGAGTTGTTGAACAAGTTTACATTTCAATCAATCATTTAACAGAGTTCTAATTGGCCACATCTCCACCAGCATTTGTTGTAGTTAGTTTTCTTGATAATGCCATTCTAACTGGAATGAGATGTAATCTCAGTGTTGTTTGGATTTGCATTTCCTTTATGACCAGAGAACTTAAACATTTCTTCATGTGTCTATTGGACATTACTGGTTCTTCTGAGAAGCCTCTCTTTAAGTCACTAGCCCATTTATTAATTGTGTTGTTGTTTCTTTGATGATTTGTTTGGGTGGGGTTTAATTTTGTTTTTGAGTGTTAAAGTATATGTTAGATATGAAGCCCTTGTCAAAGTTTCATAGCTAGTAAAGATCTCCTATTCTCTGGGTTTTCTATTAAGCTTGCTAGCTCTGTCCTTTGCCATGTAGAAACTCTTCAGCTTGGTGCAATCGCATTTTTCCAGCCTTTCTTTGATTTGTTGTGATTCTGGATCTTTACTTAGGAAGTTTCAATCCATATGGAGAAGCCCTCATGCTTCCCCTATTCCTTCCTGTAATATTTTCATAGCATCTGGATTTACACTGATGTCTATGATCCATTTGGAATTAACAGTGGTGCCAGGTAATATATAAGAATCTAGCTTCAGTTTTTTTGCATGAGTATAGCCTATTTTGCCAGCACCATGTGTTGTAGAGGCTGTCTTCCTTCCCACCTGTATTTTTGGCTCCCTTATTAAATATTAGGTGGCTATAGTCCTGTGTGTTCATTTCTGGATTACCTATCTGTTCTATTTGTCCTCAGGCCTATTCTTGTGTCATTGCCAAGTTGTTTTTATTACTATGTCTTTGTTATAATGTAGAGTTTGTTATTGATATTCCTTCAATACTGTTCTTCCTGCTAAGGATTGTTTGTGCTCTTTGAGGTCCTTTATCATTCCATACGAATTTTTGTTTTTTGGTTTTTTGCCAGTCCTGGGCCTTGGACTCAGGGCCTGAGCACTGTCCCTGGCTTCTTTTTGCTCAAGGCTAGCACTCTGCCACTTGAGTCACAGCGCCACTTCTGGCCATTTTCTGTATATGTGGTGCTGGGGAATCGAACCCAGGTCTTCATGTATATGAGGCAAGTGCTCTTGCCACTAGGCTATATCCCCAGTCCCCATACGAATTTTTGAATTGCTTTCGCTATATCATTGAGGAATGTTGTTAGAATTTTGATAGATATGGAATTGAATTTGTAAGTTTGGGAATTTGGGCATTTTCACAATGTTAATCCTTTCAATACAGGAGCATGGAAACTTTTCCCATTTCCTTAATTGTGCTTTAATTTCTTTTTTCAGCGTTGTAAAGTTTTCATAATGGAGGTCCTTCATATCTTTGGTTGAGTTAATTCCCAGATTTTTTGACACTATTACAGTCTTGTTCTCATTGTGGCAAAAGCTACTGATTTA
The DNA here is from genome assembly GCF_023159225.1 of Perognathus longimembris pacificus. Classification (NCBI taxonomy): domain Eukaryota; kingdom Metazoa; phylum Chordata; class Mammalia; order Rodentia; family Heteromyidae; genus Perognathus; species Perognathus longimembris. The sequence continues at coordinate 85,546,634 of NC_063165.1, read as the reverse complement.
TGTGAGTTAATTTTATACCCTGCTTCTTTGCCAAAATTTCAGATCACCTCACATAACTTGGGAGAGAAATCTATAGAGTTATATAAATACAGGACCAGTTCAATTCTTCTTTTGCTAGTTGGATCCTCTTTATTTTTTTCTCTTGCTTTGTTGCTCTTCATAGGAATTCTAGTTCTATATTGAAGAGGAATGAATGGAAAGAGTGAACATCCTTGTCTCATTTCTGTTTTTAAAGGAAAGTGTTTTAAATTTTCACCATTAAGTATAATGCTGACTGTATGTTTGTCATATATAGCCTTTATTATGTTGAGGAATGTTCCATAGATTCCTAGCTTCTCCAGAGCTTTTAACATGGTGGGTCGGTTCAAATGCTTGTTATGCATCTATGGAGATGATCGTATGATTCATGCCTTTGTTTCTGTTGATGTGCTTGTTGAATTACATTAATTGACAGGGGGATATTGAACCAGTTTTGCATCCCTATAATGATTCCCATTTGATCATAGTGGATGGTCTTTTGTTTGTTTGGTTTTTGGTTAGTTGCTTAGTTCAGTTGGCCAGAATTTCATTGAGAAGTTTTGCATGGATGTTCATTGAAGAGTTGGGTCTGTAATTCTCTTTTTACATGAGTCTCTATCTGGTTTTGGAATGAGGTTCTGCTGGCATCATAGAATGGGTCTGGTAGTGATCTTTCCCTTTCAGTTTCATTGAAGAGTTTGGGGTGTGCTGGAGTGAGTGTTCTCCTTTGAAAGCCTGACAGAATTTGGCTTCAAATCCATCCGGTCCTGGGCTTTCCTTGGATGGGAGGTCTTTTATTGCCATTTCAATTTCATTACTTGTTATGAGTCTGTTTAGTTGGTTTAAATTTTCTTGGTTCCATATTCTCTGACTTGTTGGCATAAAGATTTGCAAAATATTCTCTTATAATATTCTGAATCTTGCTTGCTTCTGTCATCATGTTCCAATTTTCATCTCTAATTTATTTGGGTGTGGTCTCTTTTTTTTTTAGTCATATTTGCTAAGAATCTGTCAATTTTGTTAATTTGTTCAAATTAACATAATTGTTAATTTTGTTGCTTCTTTCTATGCTTTTTAGCCTCTAATTCATTTATTTCTGGCTTAATTTGTATGATTGCTTTTCATCTGCTGCTTTGGGGTTTGGCTTGTTCCTGTTTTCAAGGCACTTGAGGTAAATCATTCAAGTGTTGATTTGAGATTTCTCCAATCTGTTGATATAGGCACTGAGAGCTATAAATTTCCTCTGAGAACTGCCTTTGCTATCTTCCAGAAGAGCTGTATTTTCAGTGTTCATTTTTATTAAAGTCCATAAATGTTTGAATTTCCCTTCTAATCTCTTCAATGAATGACCACTGGCCATTCAACAATATGTTATTCAATCTCTGTGAGTTAGGTAATTTTCTGTGCTAGTTTTTTGGTGTTGAGCTGTACTATTCCATTGTGGTCTGACAAAATGTAGAGAAAAATTTCAATATTTTTTGAATTTTCACATATTTGCCTTGCAATCTTAAATATGATCAATTTTGGAGACTGTTCCATGGGCATCTGAGAACAATATATGTTCTGATACTGCTCGGTAAAATATTCAGTAGATGTCTGCTAAATCTAGCTTTGACAATGCAATTATTTAGATCTAAGGTATCTTTGCTGAGTTTTTTCATGGACGACCTTTCCAGAGACAAGAGTGATGTATTGAAGTCACCAACAATCAATGTTTTTGGATCTATGTGTGTTTTGGTGTTAAGTTGTATTTGTTTGATAAAGTTGGGTGCTCCAGCATTTGGTGCATAGATATTTAGAATTGTTATACCCTCCTGTAGATGACTTCTCTTTATTAATATGTAATGTCCTTCTTTGTCACTTCTTACTAAGTTTAATTTGAAATCTATTTTATCTGATATTAGTTTTGCTACTCTGGCCTTTTTATGGGGCCATTTGCTTGACAGATTTTTATTACAGCCTTTCGCTTTTGAGAATATGCTTGTTTAGGTCAGCAAAAGGTGTCTCTTGTAGACAGCAGATGATGAATCTTGCTATTTTAGTTTTTCTTTTCTTTTCCCTTCTTTCTTTTTTTCTCTCTTTGTTTCTTTGTTTTCTTCTGTCTCTCTTTCTTTCTTTCTTTTTTTTTTTGGTTATCCTAAGGCTTAAACTCTGGGCCTGAGCACTGTCCCAGAACTTCTTTTTCTCAAGGCTAGTGCTCTACCACTTGAGCCATAGCACCACTTTAGGCTTCTTCTGAGTAGTTTTTAGAGATAAGAGTCTCACAGACTTTTCTGTCTGGCCTGACTTTGAAACATGAACCTCAGATCTTAGTCTGCTGAGTAGCTAGGATTACAAGCACTCTGGCTACTCTTGCTTTTTGATATAGCTAGTCAATCTATGTCTTTAATTGTGGAGTTAGGTTTATTAATATTTAGAGGTAGGCCTGAGAAGTGTTTGGTAACTCCTGCCATGTTATTCACCTTCTTAGTAGCTGTGCCTCATCTTTTCTTACTGCACTTATCTGGTTCTCTGATAAGGGAATTTTTAGGGATCTTCAGTACTGCTGGTTTGGTGGAGATAAATTGTTTCAATTGTATTTGTTATGAAATGCTTTTATTTTTCCTTTGCTTATGAAGGAGAGCTTTCTGGGTTCAAGAGTTTTGATTGGTAGTTGTTTGCCTATCAGGTTTAGCATATATTATTCCAGCCTCTCCTTGTTTTCATGGTCTCAGCTGAGAATCTGTAGTTATTCTGACTGATTTTCCTTTATAAGTAATTAACCTTTTCTCTCTGACAAGTTTACGGATTCTGTCCTTGGAGTCTTTTCATCATCTGTAGATTACAATGCGGTGGTGGATGTTCTTTCTGGGCTGGTCTCTTTGGAGTTCTAAAGGCTTCTTGTATCTGGATGGGCCTAACTTTTTGGATGTTTGGAAAGTTCTCTGCTAGAATTTTGTTAAATGTGTTTCCTATGCCTCTAGTTACCTGTTCTTCATCTTCTTCTTTACCTATCAGTGTCAAATTAGGTCTTCTGATTGCATCATGAAATTCTTGCAAACACCCTTTTTGTTTTTTGGATTTGCTCTGGATAATTGCCCCCTCTTTCTCTATTATATCTAATCTGTCCTCTATTCCTGGGACTGTCTTCTACTTAATTTCATCTACTTAATTTCATTCTGAAGCCTTCCTGATTTGAGAGTATGGCTAGTGCATAGATTCCCAATACAACTGGGAAACAGCTCGGGTTTTAAGGCCTGTATGTAGATTCTAAGTCATGGGTGAAAGATGAATCCTCTAATCAGTTTGTCTGAGGGGCCTTGAGTCTCCAGATGCCTGCACTACAGAGGTGGAGTCTCCACAGCTCTCCGCCCAGCCTAGATTAGGCAGCACTGGAGGGGTGGGGCTCCTAAATTCACAAGATGGGAGGGGCTGTTATCTGCAGCCTAGATTCTGAGGAGTGCTTGAGTGTGGACAGGGCTGAGGAATAACTAGAATCTGTAAAGATCCCTGATGTGGGAGTGTGGCTAACACCTAGGTTCCCACTCAGGACAGCCTGAAAATTTTTATGACCTGTCTGGTATTTTTTGTTTTCAGTGAGATTTAGAGACTTTAGGTTTTATTATTTCAAGATGCTCAGCTGGCTGCAGAATAGTTAAGTCTCCTAATCTTGTTGCTGGCTGCTGGGAAGTGCAGGGCTGCCTCCTGCTGGTCTTTTGTTCCAAGTCCAGGAGGAGTGGGGAAATATCAGATTCCTTTGCTCTTTTCAAACACGGTGTCACTTTTCTGGCAAGTCTCCCTGGCCAGATTCTCTGAAGACAAACCGGCCTCCAGGAAATGGCACATTTCGTGGGTGGGGAGAAGAGTTCCCGAGACAAATGCTGTTCTCCCGGGGGGAGAGGTCCTGAGGGGGATGTCTTGGTGGGATACCCACCATTCCTGGTGACATTTCAGACTGTCCCGCAGTGTGGTGAATTGTCTTTGCATCTGGATGTCTCCGTTTGGAGATGTACTTTTCCAATTCCTGCTTTTTCTCTGTTTGGGTTCTTTATAGGTACATACTCAACTAAGCCAGGCAGCTCAGTGTATGGCTCTGTAATTATACTTCACTCAGTATGACTCTCTAGACCTGGAGTGCCTAAATACCTGCTTGGTCAGAGATAGCTTTTTTCCCTTCTATTTGTAGTATCCTGAGAAAATGGAATGGCTTTTTTTTTAATTAAAAAATAAGTCAATGTTTCTGACACATCAAAAATGCTAACTTCCATTTCTCGTAAAATTATTGGAATATCCATATTGTGGTAGAATAACATATTACTGCCATCTGCTGGAAAATAATGTTATACAAATATATGACTTTTAAAAAATGGTACAATACAGCAGCTTTGTGCCTTACATTTTTACAAACTCCCAATGACTGGCTGAGTGTGTGTTCATGACCTAAAATTGTTTTTAAAAATTCTCTGATCTTATTGTGATGACTTCATCCTTTTCCAGTTGTAAAACTATAAATGTGTATACTTTGATTTATTAGTGACCAAGTTGCAACTTGATGAAATTGCTGTAAGAGAAAAGAAAAGAAACTAATTCACAAAGGGGAAGTGGAGGGAGAGATATATAAATAAAAAGAAATAGCCCCAAATAATCTTAGAAATTCAGGTTTTAATACTACTTGAACATATTGATATCCTCACCTGTTTTTCCTTTAGCTGAGGAAAAATTCAGTTTCTGTTTTCTTCTATATCTGAAGAATTCTTAAATTCTGTGAAGATTGATGCCATCATCGAGAGATTTCTTGACATAAGAAAAATGATTGGCTAATACATATAAGTGTATATATTAAAGAGGGCACTTGGAGTTTTGCAGCTCAAGAGCTGCAAGACTGAATGTTAAAATCCTATGAGAAGGGCATAAATGTGGAGAGAGACTTGCTCAGTTGGAACTGTTGCTATGCTGGCAAAGTGGAGACCTAAATCTAAGAATAATGAGGCTTGATTAAAAACAGCTTATAAGTTTTTTTAATAGAAAGAGGCATCAACTACATACTTAAATTAAATACATCAGTAACAAAGCAAACTTGTGTTTAAGAATTTGTCTCTAAATCAGGTGCCAGTAGCTCAAGCCTGTATCTTGGTTACTAACGAGACTGAGATCTGAAGATTGCAGCTCAAATCCAGCCTGGGAAGGAAAGTTTGTGAGACTCTTATCTCCAATTATCAGCCCAATATGCCAGAAGTAGAGTTGTAATGCAAGTGATAGAGCCACAGTTTTGAGGACTCTGAGTTCAAGCCCTAGCACTAGCACACGAAAATGGAAAACAGTTTGAATCTGTCACATGCAAATATGTTAATCAATTTCTTCTTCATAGCTTAAAAGTCAGGTGACTTGGCAAATTCTTCAATAATGTTATTCAGTAACATGACCATTGGGTTCAATTTCCTCCCAGTTCTGGATTTATATTGATTTATTAATTTGTGCATTATACTTTTTTGTCGGAATTCTCAGCCCACGCGCTTACCCTGCCGGCAGGAGAAGCACTGAGTGTATCCCACAGGGTCGAGCCGAGAAGAGGTAGAAGAGCCGCGTACCGCCCGCTTGCAGCCCAGAAAAGACACGCAGGAGATCGGGGAGAAGTCACAGCAACGTCCCAGGATTTAGTCTGGGGTTGCATTTATAAAGCAGTAATGGCGGCAGGAAGGGGAGGGATTTGGAGCGGCTAGCTGGGCACTGTGATAGGCTGGTTAGGCTGTCCATCAAGGGTGACGTCATGGGACTTCCCCTAAGGGCGGACGTCACAGCCCACAAGACCACCCCTGGGTTGATCACCCGCGGCCATCTTGGTGCACACGCGGTCTGAGGCAGGAGGCGGGGCTGGTTAGAGCCACCTTCGCTGCCTTTCCAGTTCCGGACCCGAGAAGGCAGGCAGGGCTAGCAGCCATGCGGCCCCCGGGCCTGGAGAAGAGGTGGGCCGGGTAGGACCGCCTCTTAAAGCTGCAAGCCAGCGCCCCACATCTCCTCCTTCTGTTTTAAAATAGCAGGAGGCGCCTTACTCGAGAATGCACCTGTCTTAGGTTGCCTCCCCCATGGGAGGTCTTACCCGTCATGGGCTAACACCCTAGCTCTTCAGGCAAACCTACCTGCAGGGCCGGCCAGCCCAGTAGAAGGACTCAGGGGGAGTGGAATTGGCACTCAAGAGAAAGCCCTGTTATTTCTACCTCACGCCTGTACACCCCAGTAGGCTGCGTGTCCTGGTGGGTGTCGTGACCAACCTCATAGGGTTCCCAATTGGCTAAAAACAAAAGACCACCGTTGACTGGACAGCCCTGGCTTATCACTTAAGAAATAGGGGAGAGGGGCTGGGGATATAGCCTAGTGGCAAGAGTGCCTGCCTCGGATACACGAGGCCCTAGGTTCGATTCCCCAGCACCACATATACAGAAAACGGCCAGAAGCGGCACTGTGGCTCAAGTGGTAGAGTGCTAGCCTTGAGCAAAAAGAAGCCAGGGACAGTGCTCAGGCCCTGAGTCCAAGCCCCAGGACTGGCCAAAAAAAAAAAAAGAAATAGGGGAGACCTATTTGTTCTAGCAAGAGGCAATGGGACTATAAGGCAAATGTAGACATAAGGCAAATGTGGGGCCTCTCCCGCAAGGGGAGTAGGTGAAGGAGCCACCCATTTGGCTCAGTCCAGGGAAAATCGGAGTTTAGTCCATCTCCACGCTGCTCAAGGTGGAAAGGCAGCGCCATCCCCCATCTCTGGCGGTGAGGTAGAAGCAGGTTCAGGCTCTGGCGACTCTGGAGGTCCACAGCAGCCAAGGTGCTGGTAACTTAATGCATGTGGTTAGTAAACATTTTATCATAACATTGAAGCAAGGTGCCAAACCCTCAATGCCTATTTCCCTCCAATGGGAACCCCTAAGCTCAGCAGCAGGGGAAAGGCAAAAGGGAAACAACAGTGCAATAGTCCATTCTAGTTCTTAAAAGCTGCAGGCAATATCGCCACAGCAAAACATTGCACCATGAAAGACGCCAAGGCAGAGTTCAGGAAGCAAGCAGGGCAGGGTACTGGGAGGAAGGGAGGCTGGCTGCCTCTGGTGTCGTCCACCACCGATGCACGCTGGCAGGCTTCCCGTATTTCCATGGAGGAGCAGGAGGAAATCCACCATGGTCTTTGTTTTTTCCTAGAGAGAATGAGGAGAAGACCTTCCTCAAGAGCGAGTGCTCTTGGGTGGTTATTCTGATGAACAATACTTTAAGTTTCTAATGTAAACATAGCTGTCCTTAACTGGTCATGGGGGCTGCTCCCCCCCTTCATTTTAATTAACAACAGAGGAGGGGCACCAGGCTGGGGGTATGGGTGGAGGTTGTTTCTTCTGGAACTACTTCCTGCTGAAAAAGGGGCGAAGTAGTCAGGGGTCCCTGATTCGTCATTTGGCCTGGTACCGTCCAGTTTGGTTGGAAAAAGTCCTCATCATTTCCAAAGCCACATTTTGAAAAACCAGTTCAGCTCCAGTGGGAGCTGAAGTCGATGCTATGACCAGAGAAGGTCCAGGAGATGGGAGACAAGACGCGAGCAGAATAGACACGTGGCACGGCTTAATGGCGGCAGAGCTGGTCAGAACCTTAGCAGGCTCACAGCAAGACACCTTCAAGTCCCTGCCCGGCCTTGAGGAATTTGGCACGCCCATCACCTGGGGGATGGGTGAGCTCCACCTCCAACCAATGTTTAGGATTTAGCCAAACAAGCAGAATTTAACCGAATCTCCAACTTAGCAAACATCAACAAGAACCGAAAGCCTTTTTTGTCTCTTTTGAAGCAGATGTTAAGCAGATAAGCCCTTTTATCTCCTGGGCAGCCAGGGGGCTGTCTCCCCTCCATCCAGTACATTCCTCAGCAATGCTTCCCAGTCTCAAAAGAGCCTTTACGGGCTGGGGATATGGCCTAGTGGCAAGAGTGCTTGCCTTGTATACATGAGGCCCTAGGTTCGATTCCCCAGTACCACATATACAGAAAATGGCCAGAAGTGGTGCTGTGGCTCAAGTGGCAGAGTGCTAGCCTTGAGCAAAAAGAAGCCAGGGACAGTGCTCAGGCCCTGAGTCCAAGCCCCAGGACTGGCCCAAAAGAAAGAGCCTTTACTGTCCCCGGGTGTCCCTTTACCACCTGGGGGGGGCCTGGGGAGAAACCGGCCTTGAGGGATAGGGTCAGGTAGACCCCTAGATGGCTTTCCCCTCCCAGGCCCACGCAAGATGGTGGGGAACCTCTGGTGGAGGGGCGACGAGGCAGCGGAGGCCACCCGCCCCCACCCCGCTCATCCGCCACATGTCCTAGGACCGAGGTGCCTGGCCCAGGATCCGGGGGATCAGGCCAAGGCTCGTCCATGGGCCCATCGGAGTGATGCGCTGAGCCCCTCTCCTCCTGGGCAGCGGGAAGGCCGCTTCCCTCCCCTCCACGGCGCTCTCGCTCCCCCGCAGATCCCTCCTGGGCCCAGACGCCTTTCTCCAGGGGGCCTGGGGAAAAACCAGCCTCAAGGGCAGAGAGGACTGGAAAGGCCTCCTGCGGGAGCTCCCCTCCCAAGTCCAACTTCCTCCTTTTCACTTTCTGCTCTGCGGGGCCCCGAGCTGTCCAGCTAGCAGCCCCCGCCAGCCGCACAGGGGCGGCGCGTGTCAAGGCCTCCGGGATCCTTTCCCCCGGGAGTCTGAAATGTCCTGTCTGGTATTTTGGAGCATGAACCTCAAAACCCTGAAGGGTGGGTCGCTCCGCTGACTGGGGGTTTGACCCATAGGGGATACTCTCACCTCAGAGACGGCGTGCTCGGATCGCCGGTAGGGCTTCTAGGCCTACGTTTGTGTGCCCCACGTCTGGGGACACTCGGCTCCAGGCACTTCTCCTGCCGGCAGGAGAAGCTCTGAGCGTATCCCAGGGGGGGTAGAGCCGAGAAGAGGCAGAGTCGCGAAACCGCCCGCCCCGAGCCCCCCTTACGTTTAAGGCAGGACACAGGACATGCAGACGATTCCGGGGAGAAGTCAAAGCAACGTCCGAGGATTTAGTCTGGGTTTGCATTTATAAAGCAGTAATGGCGGCAGGAAGGGGAGGGATTTGGAGCGGCTAGCTAAGCACTGTGATAGGCTGGTTAGGCTATCCATCAAGGGTGACGTCATGGGACTTCCCCTAAGGGTGGACGTCACAGCCCCACAGGACCACCTCTGGGTTGATCACCTGTGGCCATCTTGGCACACACGCGGTCTGAGGCAGGAGGCGGGGCTGGTTAGAGCCGCCTTCACGGCCTTTCCGGTTCCGGACCCAGAGAAGGCAGGCAGGACTAGCAGGAGAAGGCAGGCGGGGCTAGCAGGAGAAGGCAGGCGGGGCTAGCAGCCACGCCGCCCCAGGACTGGAGAAGAGGTGGGCTGAGTAGGACCACCTCTTAAAGCTGCAAGCCAGCCAGTGCCCAACACTTTTTCTTATACATATGAAAACATATGTATCTTTAAGTATCTTTAAGCTTTTAAAAAAAAACTGATAATGTGTAATATTTCAATAAATCTATTGACTACACATAAAATTAAAATTTAATTTTAGCATATTGACTTTGACACATATACCTTAAAATATGTAAAAAAAAAATTAACAATGTTATCAAAATAAAATAGGGGTCCTAAAATCACTTTTTAATAAAATTTTTATGATTTAATTTGTTGGGGGCTGTCCTTCCCCCAGCCCTGGGACAATGAAAGTCCCTCCTACCTTCTGGCCTCCACCCCTTGGGAGGTGAACACGTGCGTGCCACCATGATGGGGTTGTCCCGCCCACAAAGGAAGTTTCGTGATGTCACTTGATGGACATAGTCCTTAGCCTATTACTGGCCCTTTGGCCAGCCCCCTTTCTTTCCCGCCATTACTTCTATATAAGTGCCTTTCCATATTAAAGTCTTTGAGATGCTTCCCACCACCGCAGCGTGTCCCTGATGCCTTCCTTTTCGCCTCCGCCCTTGGTAACATGTGAGGGGACTGGGGGGAGGGGAGGCTTCAGCAACCTTTCCTCAACTTAGCGCTTGCCCATGTGAGCACGCCTTTGGCCTTCCGCTGGCGGAGGGCCAGGCTGAGTGCTCTTTCATAGATTTTGTGGTTACCATTCTCCCCGTGGAGGGAGAAAGGGGTCGTTCAGACCCCAACAAAATTGATGTACAGAGGAGTTATAGTTTCATACATAAGGCAGTAAATACATTTCTTATCAAACGTTTTACCTCCTCCCTCATTTTTCTCCCACCTTTCCTCCTCCACAACCCCCGCCTCCAAGTTGTACAGATGGTTTACAGCATATGTAAGTATTTTTAAGTATTGCTGTTGCATTGGTTCACCTTTTACCCTTTGTCTCTCCATTTTGATCTTCCCCTTCCCTTGTTCCAATAAGCATATATACAATACCCAGGGTCCCAAAATCAGTTACAGTGACATCAGAGGTAAAACCATGGGGAAGAAAGACAAAGAAAAAGGCATAATTTCACATAGTACATTGAAAATAACAGCAACAATGATAAGCCACGTATTCCCATAACTTGGAGTTCATTTCATTTTGCATCATCTTATGTGTTCATATGTACTTAGCTATTGAGCTATTGTGATCTTCTGCTACGACTATCCTAGTCACGTACTAACATTACCAATAAGGGAAACCATAGAGTATGTTTCTTTGTGTCTAGCTCACTTCACTTAGTATGATTTGTTCCAAGTCTTTCCATTTCCTTATGAATGGGGCAATGTCCTAAAATCACTTTTTATTGAAATTATTTCGTTGTCAAATAATGTGTACTGGATAGTAGGTAGAGGTTAGATCAAAGCCCTATGTGTGAGTTGCCAGAGTGAATTTAAATTAATAAAACTAAATGCACTGCCCACTATTGTCTGAAGAAACCTATGCACAAAGGTTTCACCTGTACAGTATTCATGTATTCTTTTGCCTCCTGCATTCAAGATTGGTTTGAGAAAATAAGTCTCAGGAGGAATATTATTGAGCATATTTCCTGAAGGAAGAAATTTTCAAAAAGAATTTTGAGACAATTCTGTGAGTTTAGCCTTTTCTAAACATTTACTTATGAGTGTCGTGAGTGAATTGTGAGCCTATTTATGTTTTCAGTAAAATCTGCTTTCTCACTACATGAGTTGGGGAATTTCTTTACTGCTAATCTCAACTTTTCCTTCCCTTCAAACTGGTAGTTATACGGAGCCTCATGTGTTCTCTTTTCAGTGCATTAACAGTGCTAAGAAGTTGCCACCAAATTCCAAATCTACCTCTACCTCCATAGTTACCTTGAAATGCCAAGACATCTTTACCTTATCCTACTGGGCTACCGCCCTATGACCATGCTTGCCTTTGTGCCATTCCCATAGCCTCTATAAGACTTACCTCCTCTCGTCTTTGCAGCCGTTCTATCAACAACCTTCAGAGCCTCTATGGGAGACCTCATGTTTGTCTTTAAGGTGAATTATATTATAGATTATTTATGCTTTCCAATTAAATGCTAAGTATTTGAAAAGTCCTGGCCATTTCCTCCAGAAAAGCTATGGTTAACTTCGTACATTTGAATTTATTTTCCTGCTATTCCTGAGGCTTGAACTCAGGGCCTAGGCACTCTCTCTGACCTTCTTTTGCTCAAGGATGGACCTCTACCACTTGAGCCACGGCTTTACTTCTAGCTTTTTGGTAGCTTATTGGAAATAAGCATTTCACAGACTTTCATGCCCAACCAGGCTTCCTGTCAGGATCCTCAGAGTAGCTAGAAGTACAGGCAAGGGCCAGAAGATCTCAGCAAACCCAGCATTCCTAAATGTTCTTAGGGTGAAGAAAGGGAGCCCAAGAAGAATTTGTTATCTATCATGTCTCCTCATAATGAAGACATTTTACTTGATAATTTCTAGGAAATTTTCCACTTATATTCTTCCATATAGTCAAACATTTGTTAAATGACCTTATTTAAAATGGACCACTAGATTATCTGAATTATATAAGCTCTAAATGTTCACATTTTGCATTACTTTTTTCAGAATAGTTTGCACCATGTGTATTTTTGTTTCTTTTCTTAGATACCTCATCTCATAAGTCTCAAAGACACAAAAATCTACTTCTTTCAGCAGTTGAAACACATGTTCCTTACCCTTATAACTCTTTATTGTAGGAACAGCAGAATATGCCCATTAATATCCACACACACAAACTTCTATAACTGACTGTATTTCTCATTTCCCATGTAGCTCTTTAATAATGAACCAATGTTCTGGAATGTTTACCTGATGATCAAAAGCTATTCCTTGAATCATAAAAATTATGTGAGAAAAGCCCAGCTTTTATGATCACAAAATTTATGTTCCAGAACCTGTAAATGTTTCCCACATTTATAAAAGCAAATGCTTTCCCATATTGTCCTTTGTGTTTCTAGATGACTATACACACTAGAAATCATTTCTCTCATATTTCTCATCATCTATGAGTATAATCCATGTTACTCATTACTGAAAATACATTTACGCATTTACTATGTAAATAGCATCTTTGGATCAAGCATAGATTTGATGCCTCTATAAAAGGTTCATTTTGAAAGAGACATATTTTGATCTATGTTCTGTTGATATAATAGTCCCAGGAAAGCATAGCCATTGAATTTGTCTTTACTGAATTACTTTTGTACACCATTAGTCACAGGCTGGCTCATGCACTCATTAGTCTGCAGCTATGTTAGATATTTATGATTCTTATTCTGTCTTTCCTCCCACTCTTTCAGCCAGCTATTTACCAACTGGCTTCTAGGTAGCTTCACCAACCACGGATGGGAGTAAAGAGCGAAACCAGAGTATTTCTTCTTTTGTTAGGGGGTAGGGAGGAGTTAGATACTAGGAGACCATCTTTAGCGGTGATGGTATTTTCTCAACTATTTACAGCAGACCTCAATCTAGGGTCTGAGTGTTGCTAAGTGATGCTCTAGTACTCTCTGAGCAGCCCACATTCTACACCAAGTATCAACTTTTTGTTGCTCAAGGAAGACATGATTCCAGCTGCTAATAATTTCTGAACTCCCTCATCTCTGACTAACACGACAGTTCTCCTATCATCCACATAAACAGTTCTCTGAATTTTTATTCCAGAAACAATCTGGATTTTTGGAACGTCTGCTTTAGCTATCACTGCTTCTGAAAAATCAGTTCAAATGTCTCAGCACTGTGACATAAAATTTAAGTTCTGACATTGATTCTATTTCATAGATTTGGGAGTTTGGGGGGTGGAATGAGGGTTTGAATTCAGAGCTTCATGCTTGTTAGATAGATACCCTACCACTGGAGCTTTGGATATTTTTCAGATAAGATCTCACATTTCCCTAAAGCAGCCTTATACCATCTCCATCCTCCTGTAAAGCTTGGATCACAAGCACACATCATCACAATCATGTCATCCACTGAGGTGAAGTCTTGTTACAGTTTTGCCCAGGCTGGCCTCAAATCGTTATTCTTTAAATCTGCTTCCTAAATAGTTGCCATTACATACATTGTACAGGAGGGCCTTGAACATATTTTTTGACCTAGTGGACTGTGAGTTTGATACACTGACCTAATTGCTGGTGTACATAAGTACTGGAAAAACTTATTGACAGAAAAATTAGCATATATACAGATTACAACACTACCTATTTGCCAACAGGGGTTGGTTCATAAGAGCTTATAATTATCAATACACACCTACTCTCTGCTTTCAATACATGATTCTTTTTAAACTCCATGTTACTGTACCTGGAGAGGAGCAAACCTGCACCTACCAGGTGCACTTTGGTGGTGGGATCAATAGCACATTAACATCCTTGATCCGAATGGTTTCCATCCATTTTTTTCCAAGTCTGTGGAACAGCAATTCATAAATAGTAGCTAGCTAAGATTATTTAAAATAAATTATTACCAAATGTTTTTAAGAATCTATGATTTGAGTCTCAAAAGCACGTGACTCGCTACTTTGCTAATAATATAGATGCAAAACATTTGCATCTTCCTATGCAGTTCATTAATCAATTTCCTGTGGAATGTCCTATGTTCCTCATATTTTATTTCTTTCTTCTCTACCTACATTCAAAGAAAAATTTGCATTATCTACCACTTTCTTGCTTGTTTGCATTGTTTTTATTTAATACAGAGCCCCATGAAAATGCCCACCTCTACTACTAGATTGCTATTCTTGAGGAGAAGACCTGGGTAGGAGGATCTGGCCTGGGAAGGAGAAGCTGGTGGCCCTGTGCGAAATGGGGGCTCACAGGGATCAAGGGCAGCCACACCCCTACAGCCCCTGGGTGTCCTTCAGCCTGACCCTCGTCTTCAGCTTGTCCAACAGCTGTTGACATCTGCCAGCTCTCTTCTGGCCCGAGGCCTCTCATCCGTCCTGGGGCTGGGCTCTCCGTCCGCATCCCTGCTGGGGAGCAGGCCTCTGGGGTGGCCGGGGGACTCTGGGGCCTGTCTGCTCATGGACGAACACCCCACCTTGACCTTCCTTGCTCACCTCAGCCTGGCCACCGCTGGTGGAGGGGACGGGAGACCCCCCCCCCCCCCAGCTCCGTCTCCTATGCAGAAGGCCAAGGTCCCAGAGAAGAGTGGTGTTCAGGAGGACTCCAGTGACTCTCTTTAAAATTCAGGTGGAATCGGTTTCCCCAGAGGCCTGGGGCAGGCAGGGCCCCTTGGCCTTCGGACAGAGGGGTCAAGTGACCGGGCTGGCACATGAGCTCGGGCAGGGTCCCCAGTCCCGGGCAGAGAGGAAGCTCCGGGCGCTGACCCTCCTCCCCCCCGCTGGGCAGCCCCCTCCCTCGGACTCCCCATCACACACGCCCCTGCCCACGTGTGCTTTGCACAGTGCCACTCGGTCTCGGGGGGCCCCGGGCCCTCCCTCCGCTCCGCAGGTGTCGGGGAGAGCTGCCACCGTCCACCGGTGCCAGGCCCAGCACACAAGCGGTTTTGCAGCTGGCGAGGGTGGAAAATCAACAAAGAGGGGACGGGCTGTTCACACAATCCGGGGCCCTGGTGCTCACGATGAGACAAACTAGGCCTCTTGAGCGCTGACAGAATGAACTGAGCTCAGGGCCTTATGCTAGCTAGGCAGGTGCACGGCTTACGATAGTAACTATATCCACACTGCTTTGCAACCATCACCTCTATTTTCCAACTTTCTTTTCAATGCGACAAAATCCGTGCAGTAATCATTCAATAATAATCACCCCCGACAACCCGCCCCGGGAAACTTTCAACCTACTTTTTTCCTCTCCTTAAATGGTCAATTCAATATATTTCACATAAATAGCATGGTATTTTCTTTTTTATGAGTTGCAGCTTTTTTTGTGAATGGGTCACAGTGATTTCACACATCCCTCCTGCGGTATAAACCTATTCATGGGATGGCCCCTCCATTCCTTTCCAAGTCTTGACCACGGTGCACACTGCTGATGTTATCGCTGGCATACGAGGGTGTCCGGTTTTGTTTTCAGTTCTTTGGGGTGTGTAGCAAGGGTAGACTTGCTGGCTCGTATGGTAATGCTCTGCTATGTCGGAAGGATGTGTCGAAATCTATCACAACGGCTACAACACTTCCATCGGCACCAGACGTTCAGAAACGGTCTGCACGTGCGCATGAGTGTCCCAACTCTCCCACATCTGAGCTGCAATGGGTCATTTGTCACCTTTATAGGTTCTTATTTGACTCAGGAATGCCTAGAACGATGCTGCTCTGGCTAGAGGCGAAGTCATGTCAATAGCGTGTGCCACCACCCCGTCTCCAAACGCTTTTATTCTGATCATCTTTTTTTTCTCTTAGAGATGATATTAGTGAGAGAGAATATTATATATACATTTTCATCTCTTTTTTTCTTCCAGTCCTGGGGCTTGGACTCAGGGCCTGAGCACTGTCCCTGGCTTCTCTTTGCTCAAGGCTAGCACTCTGCCACTTGAGCCACAGCGCCGCTTCTGGCATTTTCTATATATGTGGTGCTGGGGAATCGAACCCAGGGCTTCATGTATACGAGGCGAGCACTCTTGCCACTAGGCCATAGTCCCAGCCCTACTTTATTCTTCTTGTGTGGGTTCATCCTGGGATTTGTGTTCAGTGTCTTGGATCTTTCCTAGAGGTGGTTTTATTGTTGTTGTTGTTGTTTTATTTTGGGGTTTTTTTGCTCAGTTTTGCCACTTGAGTCACAGTTCAACTTCTAGCTTTTTTTTTCTTCTTTTTGGTTGCTAATAGGGGGTGTTTTACTTCTATCCTCCCTCCCTCCTAGTTTTCCCTTCCTTCCTTCCTCCCTCCCTCCCTCCCTCCCTCCCTTCCTTCCTTCCTTTCTTCCTTTCTTTGTTGTATGTACTGGTCAAGGGGCTTCAACTTGGGCCTCATGATTGAGAAGGTTTGGGGTGTCTTTTTTCCCCTCAAGAGTTGCGCGTTATTACACAGCCACAGCTCAACTTTCAGCTTATAGTTATTTTGTGGTAGTGAATTGGAGATAGGAGTCTCACAGACTTTCTGCCTGGGCTACCTTTGAATGGCTGTCCTCAACTCTCCACTGCTAGCCTCCTGAGTAACTAGCATTACAAGCATGACCCACCAATGCCTGGCTCACTTAAAAAACGTCAATTGCCTGTTTCTCCTTCCAGCCTTCTTTTCGTTTACTTTTTAAGTTCTTTTTTCTCTGTGTGCGGGCTTGAGCACTGTCCCAAAGGGTTTTTTTTTTTCCTCCCTCAATTCAGCCACTTGAACCACAAGTCAATCTCTGCCTTTGGGGGTGAAGATTAATTGGAGGAAAGAGTGTTATGGGAATCCAGGAGCTGTTCACGAGACTTAAAAATGAGGATTGCTGTTCAACGCCAGCACAAGCAGGAAACATCACGAAACACTTATTCTCAATTGACCACAAGAGACCTGGGAGGGACCCCTCTCGGTTGTCTTATCCCGGGAAACTAGTGTTTGGGCTGCTGAAAGGAGTTTGGCCACACGTACGGAAAGGAAGTGAGACTCGAAGGGCAGGCCAGGAGGAGCCACGTTAACTCGCAAGTTGTAATTGTGCCGTTCCCTTCGCTGATACCTGGTAGCCCAGGAGCCTGAAAAGGTCCAGTCCCAACGGGCTCGGGCTCCCTTCCTTTATCGTTACTAACAGTGAGTGTCCTCAAGCCACCCAGTTCAACGCGTGCTGTGGCATGCACCGGGCAGATGAAGCCATCAGAGGTTACCCCGCACCCCCGGGGGGCTGCGTAGGGGGGAAAAGTGGCAGAAACGCAGGTGAAAATGATCGGCTTGCTAGCAACTATGAAAACCAGAAGTTAGCGTTTACCCTCAGGTTTTAAAGGCTCCCCAGGAGCTCGCGGCAGGGAGCGCCTTCAGCTCTGTGCTCAAGATGGTTTCCTGGAACACCTCGCGGTGGTGGCTTTAACAGGTGTGCTTGTGTCGCAGCCATGGGTTCGTGAAGGTTTGGGGGTGGGGGGGCCGTGGAGTTGGGGGGGGCGTGGAGGGGGTGGGGGGGCCGTGGGGGGTGGGGGGGCGTGGAGGGGGTGGGGGGCGTGCAGGGCCTGCGCACTGCCCAGCCCTGGCGCGGAGCCCTTCCCCCCCCCGTGCACCCCTGCGGCGGAGCCCGCGGGTACCGGACGTCGCCCCGAGATGGCGGAGACTTCCCGGCACGGCTAAGCGGACGGCGGGCGAGGCTGGCTGGGACCCAGGACGCGCTGCGGGGAAAGGTGCGCGCGGTGACTCTGTGAGCAACGTGGGCCGAGCCGGCGGGGCGAGGCGTGCCCGGGACAGGAGCACCGCGTGCCCGGGACAGGAGTGCCGCGTGCCCGCGACAGGAGCACCGCGTGCGCGGGACAGGAGCGCCGCGTGCCCGGGACGGGAGCACCGCGTGCCCGCGACAGGAGCACCGCGTGCGCGGGACAGGAGCGCCGCGTGCCCGGGGCGGGAGCACCGCGTGCCCGGGACAGGAGCACCACGTGCCCGGGGCGGGAGCACCGCGTGCCCGGGACAGGAGCACCGCGTGCCCGGGGCGGGAGCACCGCGTGCCCGGGACAGGAGCACCGCGTGCCCGGGACAGGAGCACCGCGTGCCCGCGACAGGAGCACCGCGTGCGCGGGACGGGAGCACCGCGTGCCCGGGGCGGGAGCACCGCGTGCCCGGGACAGGAGCACCGCGTGCCCGGGACAGGAGCACCGCGTGCCCGGGACAGGAGCACCGCGTGCGCGGGACAGAAGCACCGCGTGCCCGGGGCGGGAGCACCGCGTGCGCGGGACGGGAGCGCCGCGTGCGCGGGACGGGAGCACCGCGTGCGCGGGACGGGAGCACCGCGTGCCGGGACGGGAGCACCGCGTGCGCGGGACGGGAGCACCGCGTGCGCGGGACGGGAGCACCGCGTGCCCGGGGCGGGAGCGCCGCGTGCCGGGACGGGAGCGCCGCGTGCCCGGGACGGAGCGCGCCGCACCCTCGGGGCGGGGGAGCGGCGTGCGGCCTGCTGGGCTGGCCTGGCCGGCGGGGACCGAATGCGGGCCTGGGGCGAGCGGAGCCCACACCAGGGCGGGAGCGGCCGGCTCTGCGCGGGCGACGGCAGCGTGCTCCGAGGAGGGGCGGCGCCGTGGAAGGGGCGCCGTGGAAGGGGCGCCGTGGAAGGGGCGCCGTGGAAGGGGCGCCGTGGAAGGGGCGCCGTGGAAGGGGCGCCGTGGAAGGGGCGCCGTGGAAGGGGCGCCGTGGAAGGGGCGGGAGAGGCTGCACGGGAACCCCGAGAGGAGGCCCCGGGCGCGGTGGCCCCGGCTCCCAGGCCTCGAGGGGACCCCGGGAGCTGTCCTGACCTGGGGGACCCCGGGAGGGGGCGGGCTGCGGCCCAGGAGCACTGCCGCCCAGGGAGGCCGCCCTGCAGACGCCCAGTGAGCCCTGACCCCGGCTCCACGGTGACCCCACAGTGACACCTCAGCCCTGACCCCGGCTCCACGGTGACCCCACAGTGACACCTCAGCCCTGACCCCGGCTCCACGGTGACCCCACAGTGACACCTCAGCCCTGACCCCGGCTCCACGGTGACCCCACAGAGACACCTCAGCCCTGACCCCGGCTCCACAGTGACCCCACAGAGACACCTCAGCCCTGACCCCAGCTCCATCCACGGTGACCCCACAGTGACACCTCAGCCCTGACCCCGGCTCCATCCACGGTGACCCCACAGAGACACCTCAGCCCTGACCCCGGCTCCATCCACGGTGACCCCACAGTGACACCTCAGCCCTGACCCCGGGCTCCACGGTGACCCCACAGTGACACCTCAGCCCTGACCCCGGCTCCATCCACGGTGACTTCACAGAGGCACCTCAGCCAGCCCCAGGCAGCCCTTGGGCTGGTGAGCCCCTCCCAGAGCAGAAGCTCGCCTTCCTCCTCAGGACCAAGCCCCCCCGCAGGGAGCATCTTCCCAGCGTGGCTCTTAGACCTGAGCCGGGGTGGCAGTGCGGGCCATTCCTGCGCGTGTTCTCTGGAGCTGGGAGGCTCCCGTCCCGTCCCAGCAGCCCACTGGCCCCGCCTGTCCACCTGGCAGGAGCCCCACCAGCCTCCCTGCCCCACAGGCCTGGGACTCTCGCCTGCTGGGCAGAGTCCTGGCTTCGCCAGGTCTGTTCCTGGGTCCAGCCTCGGACTACAGCGGCTGGTGCAAATAGCCCTGAACAGCCAGGATCCGGGGGTATCCCATTCCCCAGGACCCCATCAGCTTGCCCTTCCCTCCATGGACTGCAGAACTATGGGTTCCAGATCACAAGCTCCAACGCATCTGCTCTCAGCCTGCGGAACCCAGGGAAGGCCTCAGCCCACGCAGGACTACAATTCTGATGCCCAGCGTCCTGGTGTGGCTCATGCTGTACCTAGAGACCTGGCACAGGCATCTTCTGGGCTCCACAGGTCTGTGAAAGTAGCTAACAGCACCACCAAGCTCAAGCCCCAGCTGAAGCTGCCCCCCGCCCCCCCCACCATGTGACCTGAGGAAGATCCTCAAGTGTTCCAGAACCTCCCATCAGCAATGACCACAGCCACAGCCCCCGTCGTTAAGACAGTAAGTGGAGAGAGGTGGGGCAAGCCTGCTCTCCAGCTACGGGAAGTGTAAGGAGGGGACCACGGTCCAGGCAGAGGAAGAACGTGAGCTCCTATCAACTGCAGCAGCAAGGGGGGGGGGAATGTGGCTTGAGTGTTAGACCCTGCGTTCAACCCACACACAAGTCAAGTCGAGTCACCAGAGAGGGGACTCGGAAGTGACCGTCGACAGGTATCTACCACTGCCTGTCAACAGTCACGCCTGTTCTGCCCATAACCGCATTCACATGTTCATAGTCCACTAGTAATAAACCATGCTCAGAGCGTATCCGTGTTTAGGTGGAGTAATAAAATGCCTTCCCTTTAGCAAAACCCATAATTGGGGGGAATTAAAGATACTCAACGGCCCTGATTTTGATTTAAGCTACATTTATTATTACTTCATTCTTTCCATCAAACTTAGTGCACATCACATTTCTAAGCACGTGATCAAGTAGACAGAGGTCTCGTTTACAGATTTTCTTTTAGCCAGTGTATATACTTGTCTTTTATTCTGTGGCCTATCTGTAACCGAAATGGAAACAGCGTGAATGCCAGAGCTCCGTGGACCCCGTCTTCTAAGTGTTCGTGCGCGACGCGAGCCCCAGCGTTCCGAAGCCGGGTGACGAAGATGAGCCCGTCGTCTCTCAAGAGGTCGTGCTGACACGTGAGGACGTAAGTGAGCGGCAGGCTCTGCAGCACAGAGTCGTTGGCCAGCAAAGGCAGCGTGGGAAGCACAAGGCTGAAGTAAGAAGCATTTAACATCCCAGTGACTGGCTCCGTGTAAACATGGTTCTTTTTATACTTCTCGGGAAGGAAGACACTCCAGTTAATGAACTTCAGCAGGTGGTGGGAGCTTCGAGGCAGATGCTGGTTCTTCAGCATGGCTCGGGGCAGGGCTTGGTCCTTAGTGACGTACAGGCATACCAGCTTAATTAGCACATCCCTTGGCAGAATTGGGCCATGCTGGTACTCCACATACGACGGCGTGAGGGTATCCAGTAGCTGTAATCCCGGATAAATCAAAGCTTGTGCCTTAATTTTATCTGCAAATTCTGGATCGCTCTTTAGCTGAAAAATACAATGAGAGATTAATGAGTCCAAGGGTTTCAAACTATACAAGCCAGAGGCTTCAATTACCTGGAATCAATACATCTATAAAATTTATTTCTAAATCACGAGCAATTATTCTTCTTCCAATTCCCTGGACAGACAACAACCAGGTAAAACAAGCATGCATGCACACATACACATATGACCACCAAGCAAATATGAATATTATATTCCTAGGAAAGACTATGTTCGGAACCATGTCGGTGTGAATCAGCCTAAATGAGAAGAGTACAGACCGCAAGTTCAATGGCCAGTCGGTGTGAGACCACACAGCACAATGTAAAGGAAGGGCAGTAGTTGTTATTCTGAAATCAGGTTCTGCAACAAATACGCGGAACAGAGGCTGCAATGCCACCTCTTTCCGACAAAGCTTCGGGACTGGTGAGGTAGTCACTCAGATGACATGCAAGAACTAGCTGAACTCCAAATGCACATGCCAAGGGAGGGCGTCCAGGTGACGACAAAATGCATAATCTGTGTGCACGAGGACCTGGATGTTCAAGTGGGAAAGAAGAAAACCTTCCCCTAAGAGCGTATGTTCCCGGCTCTTGATCCTTCCCCAGTGCCCTTAGACTGATAATTACCTACATAAAATGAACCATCTTAACAGCTTAGGGAAGAAACAGTGGCCACAACCACAAAAGTGAGTTTGAAACAGAAGGGATCCTTAAAGATGACTTACAAATTCCTGCTGGTTCTTGAGGCAGGAAGAGACCATGCTTTCAATGATCCATTTCCAAGTTGCATGGAAATATGGGAAAACTGAGATACACCGTGTGGGAAGGAAATGAGCAGTAGTTTTCTCCATAGGAGTTGCTACGTGGCACAAGCTTTAAACCAGAAGAAGCGGGAAGAATGCCGGGGTGGGAGATGCTAAGCTACCGAGAAGGGCGAAGCGGATGCTGCCCGGCTTGCGGGTGTCACGGTGACACCTTCTGGAGCCACTGTGCTGAAAAGGCGAAACCGTGTCCTCCGGGTGCTCTCTAAAGCCACCGTGTACTATAAAACCTCAAGTGGGGCTTCAATGCCTGAGAGATGCTCTGACCACTGGAATCTCCCATTAATACTGGTCCTTTGTTACTTAAAAAAAAGTTAATTCTGCAAGTCCACAGTGTGCAAGTTCACCTAGGACCATGGCGGCCTTAGGTACGGCAGCGGAAGCCTTACTTCCGGGGCAAGGTGGACAAGGCTCTGACCACTTTCGGGGCCTTAAAAGGGGAGAGCTGTGGGCAAAACGGTTTCCAGAACGTTTCCCATTTGGCAGTCTTGATGAGCTTCTACCTGTGCTGAATGGCCACACCGCCCCACTGCAGCGCTACATTCTTACACTAACACAAGGAATCTTGTGTCTCACACTCGCTCTGGAAAAAGTACCTGGGTTCAAACCTGGCCTCCAGGGGCGCCAACCTCCCACCCCTTGGGTCTCAGTGGTTGTGGTGTTGCGTTTCAGACCCAACCCTGCGCTTTCACCGGGGCTGCCCTGGACCTTCCGCACCCCATCTCCACCCACCGACTCGTGGTGACCGCAGGCCTGTGCTGCCACACCCACCTTAAAATCTTCTTACTGTAAAAGAGAAAATTCAAGAAGAGAAACCCACAACGCTATAGCGAATGCAAACAGGCTCCTCAGACACATGGTAGATAAAGGTTGATATCCTCATAGATCGCAAGGAAAAATACTCTGGGAAATAAGCTAGCAAGTACTACAAAAGAAGAAACAAAATCATGTATACTTTATGCATTAGGATATTCTATGTTAGTGGTAAGGAGGACAGGGACATTGATAGTTTAGTGTAAACATGTTCCCTTATCTGTGTAAAAAAGAAAGACCAGAGCTAGGGGTATAGATCTACGATACGGGCACACATCTGCGTGTGCAGAGGTGCAGATCAGTGGTGTATGTGCGTGTCTGCATGTGCTGGGTCTCGGTTTGATTCCTTGCAGCACACGCAAACACTGCCGCCAACATCACCGTCGCATTTATTATCTGCTACCCACATAAATGAAATGAATCCAAAAGTAACATTTAGCACATATTAATATTAGGGCCTAAGTAAGTTGGAGACTCTCATTTGCCCTGCACTGTGGCCTCCAGCCCTAAACATTCAAGGTTCCCCACCTCTAGAAATCTGTCTTGCGGCAGTAATACCAAGTACGGAAGCAATGGCAAGGATGTCTCTTCACTATAGCTTATGAAACAATTAATGAGTGTCATACGCATCAATCTTTGTTAATGAAGTAAGACTTGTGCAGCTCTTGGACTATTTTCTCCTGGGGGAAAAAAAAGTCGTTTCTGCTTCGGAAGCTTCCTAGCAAAGTCTGTGTGTCTGGGAGCCTCCGTGCGCTCCCTATGCTATTGGCTCCTTCCCTTCCCTTCCCTTTCCCTTCCAATTCAGAGGGCGCAGAAGGGTCTCACGCAGCACGATGCAACCGAAGCCATTTGCAAATGCGAACTTACACGGCCCACGCCCCGGGCACCCACGCCCCGGGCACCCACGCCCCGGGCACCCTCGCCCCGGGCACCCTCGCCCCGGGCACCCTCGCCCCGGGCACCCACGCCCCTGTCACCCTCGCCCCTGTCACCCTCGCCCCGGGCACCCACGCCCCGGGCACCCACGCCCCGGGCACCCACGCCCCTGTCACCCACGCCCCTGTCACCCACGCCCCGGGCACCCACGCCCCGGGCACCCTCGCCCCGGGCACCCACGCCCCTGTCACCCTCGCCCCGGGCACCCTCACCCCGGGCACCCACGCCCCTGTCACCCTCGCCCCTGTCACCCTCGCCCCGGGCACCCACGCCCCGGGCACCCACGCCCCGGGCACCCACGCCCCGGGCACCCACGCCCCCGGCCACGCGGGCCACCTACCGCCTGGACCACCTGGGCCGCCAGCAACCCGCCCGAGCTGTCTCCCGCCACGCAGACGCGGGCGGGGTCCACGCCGAACTCGCGGAGGACCCGGTCCTGCAGGAAGAACTTGACGGCGGAAAGGCAATCCTCCAGCGGGACGGGGAACTGGTGCTGCGGGGCCAGCCGGTAGCTGCGGAGGGACGAGGGCGCCGCGAGCGTCACAGACACGCGTGCCCACGAGAGACAGGGAGCGCATCGGACCAGCCGACGCCCCGCCCGCCCCGTCCGCCCCGCCCGCCCCGTCCGCCCTCCCCATCGGCCCGGGCGCGCGGGTATTTCCTGTGTTGCCATCAGCGGTAAAAAAGCAAAGCCGGCGGCGCCCGGCGTGGGGATGGGAGGCCGGGCGGGCGGGCGTGGGGAGGCCGGGAGGCCGGGCGGGCGGGCGGGCGGGCGTGGGGAGGCCGGGCGGGCGGGCGTGGGGAGGCCGGGAGGCCGGGCGGGCGGGCGGGCGGGCGTGGGGAGGCCGGGAGGCCGGGCGGGCGGGCGGGCGGGCGTGGGGAGGCCGGGCGGGCGGGCGGGCGGGCGTGGGGAGGCCGGGCGGGCGGGCGGGCGGGCGTGGGGAGGCCGGGCGGGCGGGCGGGCGGGCGGGCGGGCGTGGGGAGGCCGGACGGCCGGGCGGGCGGGCGGGCGCTCCGCGGGACGGGAGCCGGGATCCGCCCACCCCGGGGGGGGGGGATGAGCGTGGAGGCGGCCCCCGCCTTCGCCTCCCCGGGAACCGACGGGCCGGAGATGGGGAGCCGCGGGGCGACCCAGTGCGGGGGGGGGGGGGGGCCCATGACCACCCGACTCCCGCAGCGGGACGCGAGCCGCCCGCCCTGGGCAGCCCCGGCCCGCGAAGCCCCGCCCCGCGCGGCCCCGCCCCGCGCAGCCCCGCCCCGCGAAGCCCCGCCCCGCGAAGCCCCGCCCCGCGCAGCCCCGCCCCGCGCAGCCCCGCCCCGCGAAGCCCCGCCCCGCGAAGCCCCGCCCCGCGCGGCCCCGCCCCGTGCGGCCCCGCCCCGCGAAGCCCCGCCCCGTGCGGCCCCGCCCCGCGAAGCCCCGCCCCGCGAAGCCCCGCCCCGTGCGGCCCCGCCCCGCGAAGCCCCGCCCCGCGAAGCCCCGCCCCGCGCAGCCCCGCCCCGCGCGGCCCCGCCCCCGCGAAGCCCCGCCCCGCGCAGCCCCGCCCCGTGCAGCCCCGCCCTCCCGAGCCTCCCTCCCCGGGCTCCCCTTCCCCCCCATCCCCGTGGCCCGGCCTCCCCAGCGTCCAGGCGCCCCCTCCAGAGCCCTCCCCGCCCCCCAGCCCCGTCCATCCCCGCCCCGCCCAGGCCTCCGCCCTCCCTCGCCCCCCCCCGCCCTGTGGCCGGGCCCCCCAGCGTCCCCGGGAGGGCGGCGGCCGGGCGCGGAGCCCCCAGGTCTTACTCGACGGACACGACCACGGCGCCCACCACGCTGGCTGTGTCCCTGTTGAGGAAGTCGTAGACCGACAGCCCTGCAAGGAGACGAGACCAGGGGCAGCGGGCCGCCCCGCCCGCCCCACCCGGGCCCCGCCCGCCCCACCCGGGCCGCCCCGCCCGCCCCGCCCCGCCCCACCCGGGCCCCGCTCGCCCCACCCGGGCCCCGCCCGCCCCTCCCGGGCCCCGCCCGCCCCTCCCGGGCCGCCCCGCCCGCCCCACCCGGGCCCCGCCCGCCCCACCCGGGCCGCAGCCACACCCACGGCCCGGCACGGCGTGGGGGGTGGGAAGATGTGTCTTGCGTGTCTGGTGCAGGGGTGAGGTGCGTGTCACGTGTGTGGCGGGGTGTATGCGGCACGGGGGTGAGGAGTGCTGTTTGCTGTGTGGTGTGTGTGGGTGTGGTGTGGGTGTTGTGTGTGGTGTGGGTGTTGTGTGTGGTGTGTGTGGTATGTGGTGTGTGTGGTGTGTGTGGTGTGTGTGGTGTGGGTGTGGTGTGTGGTGTGTGTGGTGTGTGTGGTGTGTGGTGTGTGTGGTGTGTGTGGGTGTGGTGTGTGTGGTGTGTGGTGTGTGTGGTGTGTGTGGTGTGGGTGTTGTGTGTGGTGTGTGTGGTGTGTGTGGTGTGTAGTGTGTGTGGTGTGTGGTGTGTGTGGTATGTGGTGTGTGTGGTGTGTGTGGTGTGGGTGTGGTGTGTGGTGTGTGTGGTGTGTGGTGTGTGTGGTGTGTGTGGGTGTGGTGTGGGTGGTGTGTGTGGTGTGTGTGGTGTGTGTGGTGTGTGTGGTGGGTGTGGTGTGGGTGTGGTGTGTGGTGTGTGTGTGGTGTGTGTGGTGTGTGGTGTGTGTGTATGTGATGTGTAGTGTGTGTGTTGCGTGTGGTGTGTGGTGTGCGGCGTGCGGTGTGTGGTGTGTGTGGTGTGTGTGGTGTGCGGTGTGTGGTGTGTGGTGTGTGTGTGTATGTGATGTGTAGTGTGTGTGGTGTGTGGTGTTGGTGTGTGGTGTGTGTGGTGTGTGTTGTGTGGTGTGTGTTGCGTGTGTTGTGTGTGGTGGGTGTGTGGAGGCATTGTGTGTGGTGTGTGTTGGGTGTGGTGTGTGTGTTGCGTGTGTGGTGTGTGTTGCGTGTGTTGTGTGGTGGGTGTGTGGAGGCATTGTGTGTGGTGTGTGTGGTGTGTATGGTGTGTGTGTTGTGTGTGGTGTGTGGTGTGTGTGGTGTATGGTGTGTGTGGTGTGTGTGGTGTGTGGTGTGTATGTGTGTGGTGTGTGTGGTGTGTATGGTGTGTGTGGTGTGTATGTGTGTGGTGTGTGTGGTGTGTGGTGTTGGTGTGTGGTGTGTGTGGTGTGTGGTGTATGGTGTGTGTGTGGCGTGTGTGGTGTGTGTTGCGTGTGTTGCGTGTGGTGGGTGTGTGGAGGCATTGTGTGTGGTGTGTTGTGTGTGGTGTGTGTTGCGTGTGTGGTGTGTGTTGGGTGTGTTGTGTGGTGGGTGTGTGGAGGCATTGTGTGTGGTGTGTGGGGTGTGTGGTGTGGTGTGTGTGTGTATGTGATGTGTAGTGTGTGTGGTGTGTGGTGTGTGGTGTGTGTGGTGTGTGTGGTGTGCGGTGTGTGTGGTGTGTGTTGTGTGGTGTGTGTGTTGCGTGTGTGGTGTGTGTTGCGTGTGTTGCGTGTGGTGGGTGTGTGGAGGCATTGTGTGTGGTGTGTTGTGTGTGGTGTGTGTTGCGTGTGTGGTGTGTGTTGGGTGTGTTGTGTGGTGGGTGTGTGGAGGCATTGTGTGTGGTGTGTGTGGTGTGTGGTGTGGTGTGTGTGGTGTGTGTGGTGTGTGTGGTGTGGGTGTGGTGTGTGGTGTGTGTGTGGTGTGGTGTGTGTGTGTATGTGATGTGTAGTGTGTGTGGTGTGTGGTGTGTGGTGTGTGTGGTGTGTGTGGTGTGCGGTGTGTGTGGTGTGTGTTGTGTGGTGTGTGTGTTGCGTGTGTGGTGTGTGTTGCGTGTGTTGCGTGTGGTGGGTGTGTGGAGGCATTGTGTGTGGTGTGTGTTGGGTGTGGTGTGGTCCGTGGAGGGTGTGGGGCGTGTCCTTGACATCACCTGGCAGGAGCACCGTGAGCTGCACGCTGAGCGGTAACACTGCGGCGGGAGGGTCTCCCACTTCAGGGAAGGGTGTGCGGGGGCCGGGGGCTCACACCTGCTGACCGTGCAGCTGGAAGCCAGCCGGGGCAGGGGAGGCGGGGAGACTCTTACCTCCAGTCAGTTACTCAGAAAAAGCTGGAAACGGCACTGTGGCGCCAAGCCCTGGGTTCAAGTCCCAGGCCAGCACAAACACACAAAGACCCGTCTGATTTAATTTGAGGAGACGAGCTCAGGCCCGTGGTATTATTAAAGTTAAGCTTCGTGTTATCTTTTTGTACTTCCAAGATGATGTTATCAACACGCTTGTTTAATAATAACGTTTTGACCAAAATATCATCTACTATATTTTCAAGCTATGTATGAGGAATGGGTGAGTTGTGATTGATACCATCCAGTATATGACAACCAACATGCAGACACATACTCGCAACATAAACGCTATATCAACAAACGTTTTGGAGCTGGGAATGTGGCTCCGCGGTAGAGTGCTCGCCTCGCGAGGTGCACGAAGCCCTGGGTTCGATTCCTCAGCACCACATACACAGAAAAGGCCGGAAGTGGCGCTGTGGCTCAAGTGGCCGAGTGCTAGCCTTGAGCAAAAAGAAGCCAGGGACAGTGCTCAGGCCCTGAGTCCAAGCCCCGGGATTGGCAAGAAACAAAACAAATATATTCTCAATTATACTGTATTCTCTATAGACATATCCAGAATGTTCCATATATGCACAGTAATAAAATGCACTTACTGCTGCTTCCCATGACAAAGGCACCGCCGTGAAGATAAATGACAGCCGGCCGCCGGTCCCCTGAGGTCCTTGTTGGCAAGTACAAGCGGACAGGAATGTCACCCAAGTCTGTGTCAATCACTGTCGTATTTTCATCCGAACTTGGTCTTATAGAGGTCATAGATGATAATGTGACATACAATTCTTCAAATTTCATAATACCTACATTTTCAACTAACAAAGCCTAGCAACACAAAGTAAAATTTAAAACATTAAAGATTTGTATTCCTCACACCAAATGACAAAATGTCACAATTTAAAGGGAAGACTAAATAATAATGACAGTATAGTCTGGAATGCCCTACCGTGACCTGTGTTAATACTGATTCTACAGGTATCTCGAGGGTAACACTAACCTTATTTAAAGTCATCAATAGCCTGGCCCTCTAGGTGAGTCTAATTATTTCATAATTATAAAGAGAAAAAAAAAAGACACGAGAAACATATTTTCTTTGTATTCATCTTTCTAACACCTTCATTTTACTTTAATTTACTGGTTATTCCGTTTAATGAATGCTTTTTGAACTCAGAGCCTGGGCGCTGTCCCCGAGCTTTTGTGCTCAAGGCTGGTGTTCTACCCCCTGAGCCACAGCTCCGCTGGTAGCTTTTTTTGTTAATTAAATGGAGATAGCCGCACAGAAAGCCCGGGCGCCAGTGGCTCACGCCTGTCATCCTAGCTGCTCAGGAGGCCGAGATCTCAGGACTGTGGTTCGAGGCCAGCCCCGGCAGGAAAGTCTATGAGACCCCTATTTCCCATAAACTACTCAGGAAAAGCTGGGCGCACGCAGCACATGGGGCGCACGTGGGAGAGTAAAAGAAGCTCGGGGAATGTGCCTAGGTCCAGTCGGAGCCTCGGGACTGGGGGGTGGGGTGGGGGGGTCAGGGGAGACTCATGGGCCTTTCTGCCTGAGTTGGCTTCAACCTGTGATCCTCACAGCTCAGCCTCCGGTGGAGGGGGGTGGACACCACCCGTTTCCGGGTAATAAAGACATAGTTTAAAAACCACTTGGTGACTGTATTACGAGTAGCCTACATTTTATGTTATCAGCTACAAACAGGCTTCATCTCTTGTCCTTAAAACCATTTAAACAAAACACTTTAAAATTTTTATGTCATTAAAATAAATTTCTCGGGGCTGGGAATATGGCCTAGCGGGGAGAGTGCTTGCCTAGTACGCATGAAGCCCTGGGTTCAATTCCTCGGTACCACCTACATAGAAAAAGCCAGAAGGGGCGCTGTGGCTCAAGTGGCAGAGTGCTAGCCTTAAGCAAAAAGAAGCCAGGGACAGTGCTCAGGCCCTGAGTTCAAGCCCCAGGACTGGCCTAAATAAATAAATAAATAAATTTCTCGAAAGCCTTGTATTAATGGAACTATAAAGCACTACCTGGTATTAGAAAACTATAGGACGCTTATCATTGTGATTATCTGGGAAGGAAAGATTTTAGCAGGTACTATAGATGGTCTAGCCCATCTGCTTTAATGGTGGAATACTGAAGCCAGAAAGTCCAGGTTATTGACAAATTACAGCAAGTAGCGAACAAAGAAAGGAGTGAACCCATTTTTCTAGGCCATTATTACATAGTCTCCTTTCTAAATTGCCAAGTTATATGTTTAAAACACTTGACTAAGTGGGGAGCAGTGGCTCACACCTGTTATCCTAGCTACTCAGAAGGCTGAGAGCTGAGGATTGTGATTTGAAGCCAGCCCGAAGCAGGAAAGTCTGAGAGACTCCCATCTCCAATTAACCAGTCAAAAACCAGAAATGGAGCAAGATACTAGTAAGTTTCAACTTGAAACACATTTACAGAAATATACGCAAAAGCACGTAAAACATACTCAAGCAGATAGCCACCAATTCCTAAAATAAATATATTGTTGGAATGTGGAACTAGGGGAATTCTGGGACATAATAAAAATTCAGGTATAGATATCTGTCGTCTTTGCAAGCTAAATTCACAGGATCTCAAGTAAAAAGTCAAAAGCAGAACAGTAGAGATGAATCACCATTGCAATCACATCCTTCAATGTACAGTTTTTTTATTATGTATTCTTATGCTTCAATATTCTTGAATATCTTTAAGAGATGTATATCTTTTTCTCATAGAAATGTAATTATGAGTTGTAATATACTAATTAATGTTTCTCCAAATCTTGAAGAAAGCTGGGCACTGGTGGTTCACACCTGCAATCCTAGCTACTTAAGAGGCTGAGATCTGAGGATTGTGATTCAAAGCCAGCCTGGGTAGGAAAGTCCCTGATACTCTCATCTCCAATTAGCCACCAGAAAACCAGAAGTGGCTCTGTGGCCCAAGTGGTAGAGCGCTAGCCTTGAGCTGAAGAGCTCAGGGCCCGAGTTCAAGCCCCACAACTGACAAAATTAAAAAATAATCTTGAAGAATATCATGGATATGTTTATTAATTATTAAATCTTATTTGTGTTAAAAGAATAGATTCTAGTAGCTTTCAGTCCTAGACAAGATGAAATAAACTCATAAAGGAATAATAATAAATTCATAAATAATAAAGTCATGGTTCCCATTAACCACAACTACAAATTATGTACACAACACAAAAGAAATGGTACTCTGAAAAGTGAACAATAGCGTGTTTAAGAGGAAATTCAAAACTTGAATAAAGATTCATAAAAGAGGGTGGATTACAGAAAAAATAACAAAAAAGTTTAAAAAAGAGAGTGAATTACATATTTCTTTTGTCTTCTAGTTGATCTGAGCTCAGATTAAGCCTAAATGTCATAGAATGAGAGATTTAAGCAAATATTCTGAGAGAAGCTTTCTATTTTTAAGTATAGACATAGTTGGTGTATTTCCTGTGCACCAGAGTGCTCATGGGAAAGATGACTTTCCAACGCTCATTTCCTTTGTTCATTCCCATTGTACTCCAAGGCCAGTTCTTTCTTTTCCTTTTTTCTTTTTTTTGGTGGGTCATGAGGCTTGAACTCAGGACCTGGGCTGAGCTCTTTTTGCTCAAGGCTAGTGCTCTACCACTTTGAGCCACAGCACCACTTCCCGTTTTCTAGTGGTTAATTAGTGATGAGACTCACGACCTTACCTGCCCAGGCTGGCTTCGAACCATGAGCCTCAGATCTCAGCCTTCTGAGTAGCTACACTTACAGGTGTGAGCCACTGGTGCCCAGCCCTTTTTCCATTATTACAGTATTTTTTCACTGAGCTTCTGGCTCAGGGCCATGCTCAAGAAAGAAATAAAAAGTATTCAAAATGGGGGGGAAAATGGAAACTTAGAACTAGAGAAATTATTTATTTAAAATGAAATATTAAATGAAGTACTTAGTAGTAAATAGAAATGACAAAGGAAAGACTCACAAAGTTCTGAAATTAAAACAAAGTATATTATCTGAAAAATCTTCTTAAAATGGTGCACATTTAAGGATTCATGGGACATCAAAAGATCTAAAATTGCGTCACTGGAGTAGCGGAGAAAGAGAGAGAGAGAGAGGAGATTAGCCAGGAGAAGCTATGTGATGAAATAATACTTGAAAGTGTTGCAGACTTGTTGAGACACTTCCAGTGGCAAGCACCTTATCAGTGAGGGTAAAGTCAGTTCAAAGGATGGCTGGTTTCTCACTGGAAAACGCAAACACTGTCCTGGCCTGTGAACCTGCTCCGGTGGCTGAGGTCTGAGGGTCATGGCTCAAAACCAGCTTGGGCAGATATATCTGGGGGATTCTTATTTCCATTTAGCCAGCACAAAGTCACAAGTGGAAGTGTGGTTCAAATGGGAGAGTGCCTGTCTTAAGCAAAAAAGCCAAGTAAGCGTGTGATGTCCTGAGCTCAAACCCCGGTACTGGTACAAAAGTGAAGAAAGGGAGAAAATATGAACGTGAATATCACATGACAGTTGAATGCATGCTTAAGGGGAAAAAGGAAACAGAATTTGAGGCACAAGGAGAAAACATGCTTTAAAAAGCAATAACAAGATGGGGAAGTAAACCAGACACTACAAGGAAGAAAATGTGTTCTAAAAAGAAACAGCAAAGGGAGTTCCTCGGGCAAAAAGGAAATGCTACCACAGAGAAATTTACTAGTCTAGAAATAATGGAGGAATAACAGTGTATACAATAGACTAATGGTCTGCCCTAAAATGATTTCAAATATTAGTAACTGTTGAAAATAAGGAGTGATATTGGGTATAATCACATAATGACTATACTATAAATATTAGGAATAAACACACTTAAATAGTTGAATATTCTGTGCTCCACAAAAGAGAGTTTATCTCTGAAAAGGGAGAAACACGTAGAAAAGTAAATCCATTTTAAAGGAGCGTAAGGAAATGTGCCAGTACTCAGCGAACTGAGAAAGGAGAAGCATTGAAGCTCAGGGGTTCAAGACCAGCCTGAAACATAATCAAACACAGGGTAGTGTGGGGCAGAAAAGAGAAAGAAGGAAGAAAGGAGAGGAGGGGGGAGGGAGGAAGGGAGAGAGGGAGGAAGGAAGAGAGGGAGGGAAGAAAGGAGGGATGGAGGGAGGGGAAGGGGAAGGGTGAAAGCCAAAACTGTGAAAGAAAAATAAGTAAATGGTTTAAACAGAAAACAATGTAACTTAGTTGTAGAACTAATTCCAACCACAGTAGATTGTATCGTGTGTGTGTGTGTGTGTGCAAACTGAAAGACAGATCCTTTTAAACGCTCAAGGATATGAAGTATATGTACAAAACACTTATTTTAAATACTATTATATGGGTCCTCAGAAATAAAAGCTGTAAGAAATATACTTGGCAAGCAAAGTTCTCATTCCTATAGTTGAAAGTTAACTTTATGTTAATACAATTGTATCACTTGTGGTGATTTGTAATGAAATTAACACCATCTTGTGCAAAGGAATTAATTACTAATACTGTTAAAGGTAGGCATGCAGAAAGTCCTCTCCTGTCTGCAGTAACACAAAGAATAAAAAGCATTTCTGAGTAAAGAAAGCTTGAGAACTACTTAAAAAGGTGAAAGTAGTAACTATACATCAGGATGTAAAAACATAAGTGACATACTCATTTCAGTTTTAAGAGGTGCATGAGACTATATTACCTCAGAAATGTCAAACATATTCAAGCTACAGAATATTTCAACAAATTTCACTTTGGACAATATAATTTCTTCTTATCTAATCACAGTATATGGTCAATGTCTTTAGATACAAATTCTAAAACAGAATTATGTTCTTCCTTGGTTTGCACATATTCAAATAAACACTTATAGTTAATAAAGTTAATTATTAATATTCTAAATATTCTAAAAGAAAAGTCATTGTCTTTCAAAATACTAATGGAAAGAAAGTTAATATTTACTTGTAACAAGACATTCTTATTTCTTAGAAAAAAAATATTACCAGTAGTGAGAGCATTTTAACTGAAGCATCCAAAATTTGTACTTTCCAAGGCTCTTCAATGCCTTCTGGTATAGGTCTATAAACATGGTAAGCCAAGAGAATACAAGACAGTCCTAAGCACAGAGCTTTGTACCCCATTGTAGTTAGTCTCTTCCCAGCTTCTCTGTGATGATAATGTTTTGTCACCCATATATACTAAGTGCTGAATAATAGGATAAAGGTTAGCTTTCTCAAGTGGTGTGGGCATTTTAGCAATACTGACCTAACAGTTCCAAGATTAACTAAATGTAGTAACTGATTCTGCAATTACTTCTCCTGAAACTGATTCACAATACAGCCTATCAAGTCATTCATCAATATCAAACAACTTAAAAAGTCTGTGGCTAGCAGTTCTTCACTTACCCTATGGTGAATAGAAGACATCTTATTAAGCTTCAGCAGAACACCAAAAAGAACCAGGAAGTACATTTTTCTGTGCAGAGATTGTTGACAAGAGGTTAAAAACAAAACCTATTGCGTAACAAGCACGTAATGAATCTGAACTGCAAATCATTAAGAAGAACCTATGGCACAGATCTGTAAAGAAACTAAAATCTGCCACCATCCGCTGAACTTTAATGTGTGTGTGTGTGTGTGTGTGTGTGTGTGTGTGTGTGTGTGTGTTTGGTGTAGGTCCTGGGGCTGAACCAGGACCTAGGTGCTGTTCCTCAGCTTTTCCACTCAAGGCTGGCTACTACTTGAACCACAGCTCCACTTCTGGACATTCGGTGGTTAATTGGAGATAAGCGTCTCCTGGACTTCTCTTCCCACCCTGGCTTTGAACCTCCATCCTCAGATCTCAGCCTCCTGAGTCATTAAGATCACAGGCACCTAGCTAGAGAAAGGATCTTTCTTTAAAAAAAAATTTAAAAAACTTAATGAGCTCCAGGAAATGGAACAAGAGGTGTGACATTGTTCGAAGATGTGTAAGGAATGTTGGAAGATGTGCCACAGGTGTGTGTGTAGAGGAAAGGCAAACGGCAGCACCCTCCAGTCATACAGAAAGGCAAACCAGTACCAGCGTGGTGTGCTTCCCTCGCACTAGGTAAGCACAGAGTTCAGATCCCTGGAGATAACAGCGGAGTCTGAGACACGCCAGATGGCACATGTGCAGGGCTTGATTCTGAGGCAATTAGAGAACGGCATTGCATACACACAGGAGAGCTTGCTCATCCGTGCCTGAGGTTAGTAGACTTCTGCTATATGGATGTGTGTTAGTGACACACACCCTTCTTCACCTCCACAATTTGGTTTGAGTAACTGTCTGCCTTCCGAAGTTGGGTCATAGGGCAGAAGTATTAGAAAATGCCCGAACACTGAAGATTGAAGGGCACCGTGAGTTTTTTGGTTTTTTGTGTGTTTTTTTTTTTTTGCCAGTCCTGGGCCTTGGACTCAGGGCCTGAGCACTGTCCCTGGCTTCTTTTTGCTCAAGGCTAGCACTCCGCCACTTGAGCCACAGCGCCGCTTCTGGCCGTTTTCTGTATATGTGGTGCTGGGGAATCGAACCTAGGGCCTTGTGTATCCGAGGCAGGCACTCTTGCCACTAGGCTATATCCCCAGCCCCGGCACCGTGAGTTTTTGAAGCAGCATGAAAACTGTTCCATGAAGGTCATTATTGCAATGTCTCCTCCACCCCCACCATACGGGACCCCTGTGAAGCAGATATCTGCAGATTGGATATGACGAAGGAAGTTGCTATAAATGCGTGTACAAGCGTTTTCATGGACATATGTGTTCATTTCTCTTTGGTATATAGGCTTAGGAACGGAACTTTTGTGTCGTACAGTAGCTATTCGATCATTTGACGAAGCACTCGATGGATCGCCAGTACACTGGCACTCGTAGATGATCCCACCAGGAGTTCTGAAATTTTTGTTTCTTTGCCTCAATTAACATCACATAAAATTTAAAAATAGATCCACACTACTTAGGTGAAGCAGATCCTTTTGTGGTTTCCATTTACACCTCAATATGATCAGGGAGGTTGAACATCAACTACAGGGTTCTGCATATGTCCCCATCTTCCTTGGGAGAAGTGTGTAATCTCACCCTTCACCTTTGGTATCGACACCAGCTTGAACTATATTTTATCAGTATATATTCACTGGAGAAGGTGTGTATATGCACAGATATTTTAGGTCTGGATTGTGCTTATGAAAGAAGTTATGTGATCTTTATTCTCTGAACCTGGATTATTTCTTGCAATGATACGAAATCAGTATACAAAAATAAGTATATTTTTGGTACATCAACAATGAATAGGCAGGGGAAGAAATCAGGAAAAATAATCCCATTCGCATTATCCTCTAAAACATGAGGAATGAATTTTACCACAGACATGGTCATTTTTAGATTGGTTTTTTTTTTAAGTGACAGTCCTGGGGATTTGACTCAGGGCCTGGGCTGTGGCCCTGAGCTTTGTTGCTCTGCCACCTGAACCATGCTCTATCTCTACCTTCGTGGTGGTTAACTGGAGGAAAGAGTCTCACGGGCTCTCCTGCCCTGAACCATGATCCCCAGGTCTCAGCCCCCTGGGTAGCTAGTAAGCCACAGGTAGTGGGCTTACACGGACCATTTTTGTCTTTCTGTGATAAATTACACTATGGGTGATACAAAACCCCAAAACCATGATGTTGTTTCCCCATAGTTCTACAGCAGGTCGGGCACTATTTGTTTTGTATTTGTGCTTATGAGCCAGCGTCTGTTCATGTCAACGTAATAGCCCCTCTAATCACGGGGATGCCATGGACTTTCAACTCCACACAGTGTTCTGTGGCCTGACTCAACGTTCCCTTGTTCTACCTATTTGTTACCAAGGGCAGCATTTTGTTTTGCATTCTGACTGCACAATACTCCAGGTGTTTTAATATCACGTTTTCTCATCTATCACGGAGCACTTAGGATGATTTGGAAAGCACTTCCATCTTCTGATAGTGATGTGCAATGCTGCGAATGCTCAGAAATCCCTTTCCTGTACAGCTGGGGGTGCCCCCGGCTGCTCGAATCTGCCCCAGCAAGCCCTGGTGAGCACAATAGTGGAAGCCCAGTTCCTCCTCCACCCTGCAGGCACCTGGGCTCCTGACACTGGGAGAGGGGTCATGGGAACTGTGTGGGTTCGCTCAGTCCCGGTGGTGAGCACTCTTCCCACTGCTAGCCGCAGCACGGCTCCTGGTTTTCTGGGGACTACGTGGAGATCAGAGTGTCACAGACTTCCCTGCCTCCGCTGGCTCTGGACTGTGGTCCTCGGAGCTCAGCCTTCTGAGTGGCTAGGACGACAGGCACAAGCCACTGGGATCCGCTTGTTTCTGTTCTCTTTCCTTTCTTTGGTTTGCACCAGTGGCAACCTATTTTTCCACAGCTGCTGCACAATTCTGCATTTCCCCTGACAGTGTCTACCTGCCTCGACTTTCCCACTAGTACTCGGTACTTCTTGTGTGTTTGTGATATCTTGTGGCATTGATTTGCACTGTGTCTCCCCCATGGATAATAACGTTGAATGTGGGCCCTCCGCCCCTCCCCCGCCCCGTCACATTTTTTTGGAGAGGGTTTCACTGTGTGGCCTTGAACTCATAATCCTCAGGGTACACCATCAAGCTGCAACCAAGTCTCACACAGGGCATGGGGCAACTCTGTGGGGTCCTGCTCCCCTGTGGGGGTGCTAGGGTATACGAAGGCGTGTGCGAAGCCCCTGGTGTCGGAGGGGGGCCGAATCCGTGCGGAGAGGCTCGCATGTCCAGATCCCAGGAGACGTGGGGGTGCCGGCTCACGGTACCTGGCTCTGAGGAGATGCCGTCCATCCGGAGCACGACCTGCTCTGGGGCGTCCATGAGCGTCCAGCCTCGACCCACTGAGGACCCACTGGGGCCTGGGCAAGTGGCGTGGAGCCGTACCTGGAAGTGAACTGGAGTCTGGGGGTTGCGATGACTCCGGAGGCACAGGCCAGGGTCAGACACTCCTTGGAGGCACCTGCTGCCCACGAGGGCCGTCTGGCGGGGGAGAGTGGGGCGC
The DNA here is from genome assembly GCF_023159225.1 of Perognathus longimembris pacificus. Lineage (NCBI taxonomy): Eukaryota > Metazoa > Chordata > Mammalia > Rodentia > Heteromyidae > Perognathus > Perognathus longimembris. Next base: position 85,508,809 of record NC_063165.1, on the reverse strand, counting down.
CCCAGGCACGCGCGGGGGGTCGGCGAAGGGTCTCGGGGCTTCCACGGGAAGGCGGCCGGCAGGCATCGGGGGGGGGCCCGTGGGAACCGTCGTCCCCACGCAGCCGGCCCGGGGCCCCGCGATGCCGCCCCGACGGCCAGGGCGCCCTCGGCCTGCGTGCCGCCCTCGTGCGCGGTCTCCGCGCGGGCTCCAGGGTGTGAGCTGGGTCAGCAGGGGGGAGGCCGGAGCCGGGGGAGGGCGGGCGGGCGGGGAGGGAGGGGGGAGGGGGGGAGGGGGCGGCTCCACGCGGACTAACCTTGAGTGGAAGCTTCGAGAAAATGGCCCTTGCCTCCGAATCTCCGGGCCGCCTCCCCGCGGACCATTTCCGAGGGAAGCGCTGGCTGTCGGGGAAGATCGCGTGTCTTGATTGAGATCCCTCCCACTGCTCTCACCGTGGGCACCTCCGCCCCGCCCCTCAGGGGGCGCCCCGCCCCTCGCACGCGCCGTCGGCACCTCGGCCCCGCCCCTCAGGAGACGCCCCGCCCCTCGCACGCGCCGTCGGCACCTCCGCCCCGCCCCTCAGGGGAAGCCCCGCCCATCGCACGCAACGTCGGCACCTCGGCCCCGCCCCTCCGGAGACGCCCCGCCCCTCGCACGCGCCGTCGGCACCTCCGCCCCGCCCCTCAGGAGACGCCCCGCCCCTCGCACGCGCCGTAGGCACCTCGGCCCCGCCCCTCAGGAGACGCCCCGCCCCTCGCACGCGCCGTCGGCACCTCGGCCCGCCCCTCAGGAGACGCCCCGCCCCTCGCACGCGCCGTCGGCACCTCGGCCCCGCCCCTCCGGAGACGCCCCGCCCCTCACGCGCGCCGTCGGTCCCCGGGCACCGCTGCCGCTCTCCGGGGCGGCCCCTCCTTCGGCGCCCTCCCCGCTGGCCTCCGTGCCGCCCCGCTCCGCCGCCCCGGCTTCCCCGCCCCGAACGCCGGGAGGGCGCGCGGTCCACCCCCACCCCCCCGACGGAGGAGGGGCTGCGGGGGGGGGGGACGCGGGGCCCGGGGCTGTGATCGCGGCGACTCCCGGGCGGCTCCGCGTCCCCGCAGGGGCCCCGCGGTCCCGGGCCGAGCGCGGCCGGCGCCGGGCTCTTCCCCAGCAGCCGTGCGCCAGCGCGTCCGTGCACTGGAGAAGACCCGGGGGGGTGGCCGCCCCCCTCCCCGTCCCCCCTCCCCTCCCCCTCCCCTGCTCTCCCCTCCCCTCCCCCTCCTCCATCCCCCTCCTCCTCCCCGTCCTCCTCCCCGTCCCCCCTCCCCTCCCCTTCCCCTCCCCTCCCCGTCCCCTCCCCCTCCCCTCCCCTCCCCTCCCCTCCCCCTCCCTTCCCCTCCCCCTCCTCCTCCCCTCCCCCTCCTCCATCCTCCCTCCTCCTCCCCTCCCCTCCCCTCTTCCTCCTCCATCCCCCCTCCTCCTCCCCGCCTCTCCCTCTCTTGTGTCTCTCTTTGCTGTTTTCTCCAGACGTTTTATGTTTGAGGCGCGTGTTAGCATTCATGATTCCCCACCCGTGCGGTGTAGAATGCGGGCCAGGCCCCTCCGATGGCCTCCAGCAGTGGTGGGGCTGATTGATCAGAGTCCTTGCCCTGCCATGCCTGATGGTGTGCTCCCGTTGCGTCTACCTTTGGGTGACAATGGAGACTGGAATAAATGGTCAGCTGCGCTTCCGCTGTGTTCCTGCACCTGCTCTGCACACACACGTGAGGGTGTGGGTGGGGGATCGAGTGCTGTGTGTCTCTCTGTGTCAACTTGGACACTCCTTAAGCATGGTTGACAAAACAAGGCCACCTGCTTCCAGGGATGCAGAGCACTGTGTGGTAAGTATCAGGGTGTGGGTTGGGGTTGGCATTTAGTTTAAGAATTGGGTTGTTAGGTGTCTGGGGTAGAGGTAGGGGTTAGAGTTCTTAGGGCTATTGTTTTCAGGGTTGGTATGATTGAGATTATTAGGGTTCAAGTGCAGGGCTGTTGATGGTAACCATAGGGTGAAGGTTGGGTGTTGTTAACGATACTCAGTGTGAGTTGCGGTTAAGTTTTTAGTTATGCTGCAGGAAAATAGGTTAGAGCAATGTTGGGTTTCCTATTAGCCTTACTTAGCAGGTTAGTGTTGGGAAATAAGTAAGGTGAGGGCTGGGGATATGGCCTAATGGCAAGAGTGCCTGCCTCATATACATGAGGCCCTGGGTTCGATTCCCCAGCACCACATATACAGAAAACGGCCAGAAGCGGCGCTGTGGCTCAAGCGGCAGAGTGCTAGCCTTGAGCAAGAAGAAGCCAGGGACAGTGCTCAGGCCCTGAGTCCAAGGCCCAGGACTGGCCAAAAAAAAAAAAAAAAAAGGAAATAAGGTGAGTGGCAACATTCCAGAAAAATAGCAGATTATGGTTAGTGAGTGGGTTAGGGTTAGGATCTGGTGAAGTTAGGAGTTATGGGAAGGATTAGCATTTGGATTGTGGAATAGGTCAGTTTTAAGGGTAGGGCAGAGTGCAGGGGATGTGGTAGCCAAAGTGAGTTTGGGGCTGCAGTTGAGGAAAATGATAGAATAAAGGTTAAGGGTTAGGGATTGTGTGAGAATGAACTTTGTGGGATGGGTTAGGGTATGGAGACATTTCAGAGTGGTTACTGGAACAGGTGAGGATTAGAAAACCTGTTAGCAAAGGGGATATGGTTAAGTTTTAGGAATACGGAGTGGGTTAGGATTGGAAAAAGTATTAGGCATGCAGTGATGTATGGATTTGGGTTAACTGATGGTTAGGGTTAGGGTAGGGTAGGGCAGGCTTGTTAAGCCTGTAGTTTAGCATCTCACACTTACACACCTACACACCAAGTGAGAGGCCTGGAGCTTGTTTTCATGTCCTTGAACTCGGGGTCTGTCTCTGAGTCTCTCTGTGCTCACGGCTAGGACTCTACCACTTGAGCCATAATGTCACTTCTAGATTTTTCTGAGTAGTTTATTGGAGATCAGCGTCTCACTGTCTTTTCTGCCTGAGCTGGTTTTAAATCCTGATACTCAGATCTCAGCCTGAGTCACCAGCACCTGACCCCTGTAGCTTTTTAAAGTAAAATAAAGTTAGTTAAGTTTTGGAGTACTGAGGGTTGGACTCGGGGTTTACTAGGAAAGTGTTCCTACTAGTTCAGCCATAGCCCTAATATTCCATCACCATCTTATTGTATTTTTTAATTCAAGGCCCAGCTAATTTGCAAAAATTGACCTCAAACTGATCTTGGTCCCCTTGCTTTGGCCTGCCGAGAAGCTGGGATTATAGACACATGCCACCATATCTAGCCTGTGGAATGCTTTTTCCTTTAAATAAAATGGATGGTGTTTTTTTTTGGTTGGCCACTATCTCCTTTTTTTTTTTTTTTAATCTACCCTTAAGAACAGCATAGAATTTTGTCTCATCGTGAACACATGCAGTTCACTTCGGTGTTTGCTGTCACCTTACACCTCAAGCCTGTGACCCCAGTACCATTAGCCAACTCCTTCAGGGCCACTGGAAAGTCGGGAGAGGTTCAGGTCGCATTTCTCACGGATTTCCGTCTTTCCAAGGAAGCTGCCGCCGAGTGGATGCGGGGACGCCGATAATTATCCCTTACCCAAGAATGGAAAGCACTCGAGAAGGGCGGGGACGCTGAAGCCCAGGAATCTGTTTGGATGCGCTGATTGAATGGAGTGCCATCTGGGATCACGCTGGGGATTCCGGGCCTGTGGTCACCCCCAGCCCCTGGCCTGGGCCGGGTGTCACCCCTGCCTCTGGCCCTCGCCAGGGGTGGACGGGACGGGACCCTCCAGCACCCAGCTCTAAGGAGGCCCGGAGTACCCCTGCTCCTCTGTGGAACTCGGAAGCAACGTCGAGAACAGTGTTTCTACAGGGAGTCTGGAGGGATGCAGTCAGAAGAGCGACGTGGAAGTTCCAGAAGCCCAGAGAAGCCCTGGGCTCTGCGGCGGGGGGCTGACCTCCTGCAAGGCCCACAGTTCTTGTTGGGTGACAGTGGTATGGGGGTCGCTTTAGGAGAGCCACAGATCTAGTCAACCCCTTCCTTGGAGGAGCAGAGAAGGATTTTATTTCCTCTGCTTAGCGGGTAAGTGATGATGCCATTGTTTTTATCCTAAGAAGACTGACTTTCCCAAAGGCTTACCCGAAAGAACATAGAAAACACTAGGTGCTCTCAGTGCCTAGGAGATGCTAAGTAATTTTGTTTCATTCTTCAGTGATTATTCTTAGAGCCAACAGAGACAATGTCTTGCTTGAGGAAACAGTCTGATATTTTGCCTCTCTCAAGTCTCCCAAGTGACAACAGAACAAATAAAACAGAGTAGGCATACAGTATCATTGCAGACTTGTCGGCACACATTTTCTTATTGCTTCCCTAATATTCAGGTTTCTCTTCCTCTCATGCAGACACAGCGTGACGTGGCCTGGCCTGGTCAAGTGCATCTCGGTGGCCTTAGCGAGGCAGGTTTCTCTTTCTCTCATCCGGAGTGACACCAGCACGTACATAAACCAGTCTGCAGACAGCCAGAAACGCTCCCTGGAGCTCTGTATTTAGGTCTCTGGCCCGGATTTTCTCAAACTTTAGGCTGCTGTATATTTAGAGTAGAAAACCAATGAGTTAGAGAAGAACATACATTATCTAAGATTGTACCATACTGGAAAAAAGTTCCAATGCTTATCTGTAGGTATTTTCTTTGATCCCTTGTGTGCCATTTTCTGTCAACATATATTTTGTCTGTGACACAATACAAAAACTATTTTGTTACCAAGTCTGCTTTCTATATTACTTTTACCACACGTGTGTGTATCAAAAATCATTTTGCTTTAGATGTGCATTTTAGAAAACTCTTCAGACATGTGGAGAGGGTAGTACGCTGGTGGAATTAACTCTGTATTTGAATTTTCTAAATCTTGAGTCACTTGTTTTTGTGTGATGTGTGTGTGTGTGTGTAAATAACCTCAAGAATATTTCCCCTCTCTAATTATTATTCACCCTGTGTTGAGGCTAGAGATTTCAACTCCATGATGATCAATTAATTTAATCAGTTTCCAGATGCTACTGCCTGAGATGGTCACATCATGAATACAAACTGTTGCTCATAGTGACATTTGTCACTTAAGGAAGATTCAGCAGAAACACAAAGCCAACCTGCAGCAGTAAAGTAGCCCAAATTCAGAACCTCCAAATGAGAGATGAGTACACCTTCCCTGGAAAATTAGGCATGTAGCGTACATGTCCAAAACAATTATTCTGATCCCATTGAAAGGTAAATTTTGCATGACACACCACAAAGGGTTGAATCTGGTTTTTTAGAAACCTTATAGTTTTACATTAACATTTATATTTTATTCCTCAAAAGGAGAAATAAAACGGTCCCTATTTGCTCACAGATGACTTGCATGTTTTCCAAGAAATAAAAAAGCAAGCAAAATGGGAAACAAAACCCACAGGACTAATAATTGAGTTTATAATGTCGGGGGATGTGCGATCAACAAAATAGTTGTGTTTTTATGCAATAACAGTGAGTGTGGACACCAACATTCAAGGCCTAATACCACTGGCAACTGATGAGAAAACGAGTTATCTAAGTATTTGACAAAACATACATACATCGGGTTTGTATGCTGGAAATGACAACACACGGATGAAAGGCATCCAAGAGGTAAACGAGCAGAGCAACCGCAAACACTAGAGGCATCATTCCTTTTGAGGGTTAACCCAGTCCCCATCCTTCGGCCTGGCTGCCCCTGCCTCTTGCTACAGAAGGGGGAGAATGAGAAACTGAACGGTAACCCCTCTGTACAACTGAAGATACTAAAAAGATAATTTTCTTTTAAAAAGGAGCAATGTCCTTGCTGCACAGCTTTCCTCTTTCTCAGATAACCCGCAACATCTGTTCTGCTTCATTTGGCCATGGCTGTATTGACGGCCCTGACAAAGCCATCAACCTATTTGTAATCTTGTTGTCTGAGGTTTTGTTCTTTTCTTCCTTCTAGAATGACATTGGACTTGGTGAGGAACTTTGACTTACACTTAGGATTATCTTCGGGATTCTGCTACCAGCGTGAGACTGGCCTTTTGATCCTTGGAGCTTGTGTGTACCGGTCAAGAATTGCCCTAGGGGCCTCAAAGGCAAAGCCTCCAAGAGCAAACAACTCAGGGGTGGGTAAAACCCCATCCATGGACTGAATTTCAGCTGCATGAGCTTGCGGGCTTCCCAAGCTGGCTGCCTTCGCTACCCAGAGCACCTGCTCCCCAGAGTTGTCCATCCCACCTGGAAATATCTACGCTCAGGGTCTTCAGTCTTTTTTTTCTTTCTTTTGAAAGACTGATAGATGGGTTCTTGTACTTTTCCTAAAGTAAGAGAAAATTTGAAAGTCTGTAGAGGGCCTTTTAAAACAACTTAAAATGATTAAAAACTCAGTCATCAATAGCTGTGGATAGTATAAAACAAATGCCTCCTCCCTTGGCTTTACTTTCCAAGGAGAACCACTTTAAGTGTCTGTCTTAGCTGCGGGGTCACCGTGTGTCACCAAGAGCACATTCTTGTCCGCTCATATTTATAGAAGATGAGGAAACTAGCTTAGGCTTCTTTCTGTCTTCTTTTTCCTCTTCTTCCTTTGATCCTCCTGTGATTCTTCTTTTCTTTCTCCGGGTTTGTAACACTGTCCTTCTGTCTAACTGAAGCTACGTCTGTATGTTTTCAGCAGATTGATTCTGAAGAGCAGAAACCCAATCAATTTACTGAAAAAGAAATTCTGGTTTTATTTTATTGTATTGGACTCAGGGCCTGGGCACTGTCCCTGGCTTCTTTTTGCTCAAGGCTAGCACTCTACCGCGTGAGCCACAGCGCCACTTCTGGCTTTTTCTGTTTCTGTGGTGCTGGGGAATCGAACCCAGGGCTTCATGCATGCTAGGCAGGCATTCCACCACTAGGCCACATTCCCAGCCCTCTGATTTTATTTATAGCAGAACCCAAGTCTGCTTGGGTGGAAGGAGAGCAGTGCATTCTTGTCTGTTCCAGGCACTGAATTCAACGTGGACTCTCTTTTCATAATTTATTTCAACGTCTTGGCTTGGATCTGGGGTGTACGCTGGATCTGGGGTGTACGCAGGTTCTCTGATTTCTCATATTTCTCTTTTTGGGGATGGTGTTTTCTTAAAACACCTACTTCACGTAGACACTCATTTGTGAGCTGCGAGCTTTATAAACGTGTCAAAGGACAGGCACCCCTGAAATCTCCATGTGCCGACGGTGAGCTGCCCACCGCCGCTCCGTCCACCCGTGTTTGCATGTGCTCCTAGCGGTCCCCAGACAGACGGGGAGACAGAACCCCACCTAGGCTTGAAGTCCCCCCTGCAAACCTTTGGAAATGCCCTGTGCTTGCTTGCCGTCTCCCCTCCCCCTCCATGACCTGGCGCCAGCATCCGCGGCTCTGACGCCCGCCCGCCTTCTCCCGCATCCTGCCTCTTGCGCACTCACCTGCCACATTTCTTGGCCACGTGATCCCGCTGAGAACGCTTCTCGGCCTCTCGGGGCGCCTGTATTTTTACTCACAATCTGACTTGATATTTTGCAATTCCCAGGTCTCTACCTAGTCCCCTCTCTGATGTCGGGGGTGGGGGGGTTCCTCTTCTTTCCCACTGAGTTTTCAGAATTGCTGATGCGGTCTTCTGTCTTTTTGATTCTTGTGCCTTTGTAGGAAAAAAAAAAGATTTTATTTTAATCTCGGAAAGCTTTTAAAGTTTTTCTCTTTATCCTTTAGACAGAAAGGTCACCAGTATGTATTGAGGTGTGTGCCGTTTTAGAAATTTTTCCCACTTAGTATTTGAGGGTTCTTTAAGCTTAAAGACATAGTCTTGCCTTATTATTTCTTCACCTCTTGGCCCATTCTGTCTCTCCATTCTTGTTTTTCTTCTTCTTCTTCTGGGATTTCTATTAAGACATTCACTTTTGCTTTAAACTCCTGAGAACTATGTGTTGGATTTTATTATGTTGTGGCCACTGGTGGTCGATAGATAGGAATATAAGAAATTCAGAGCAGCTTGTAGGAGCAGAACAGGATTTCCTAGGGGTAGGGGCAGTGAGGAGCAGGAGAAAGTCTTCAAAGAACTACAGGAAAGAGAAGCTCGGGCAGGTGTGAGTGGTGTTTAGGCAAGGTGTTTACTTTGAAACACATTAAAGCCCTCGGTGTTCTAGTAATTTGTCACAGTATGAAATATAGTGATAACACTATTTGATTGTGTCCTGGGGGGAAATCCACTATACGTTCTGAAAAGCTATCCTGTGCCCACGCTTCTAGGGCCGGGCTAGCAGCTCCAGTTCTCTATGAAGGCCCGGAAAAGAGTAATGCCCCGGAAGAATCAGCTCAGAGGAGGATGTGTACACTGGACCCTGTTTATTGAGATACTAGAAGCCAAGGTGGTAGGAGGTAGGACCCAGGCTAACCTCGAATGGCACTGGGAACTATGGAAAGTTCCTGGGCTCTGCCTGGCTCTCCTGAGCCCAGGGTCCCTCCCATTTCTATCCTCCCAGGACAGGGAGCTGGGAAACTCAAGCTGTAGCTTTAGAGCGTTGGAAGTTTGCTTTCCTTCAAGTCTTTATACACATTGGCCCATCAAGAACGTGGACCGTCCCCTCTTCCTGCGGTGGGCAGGGCCTCCAGGGCTTTCTTCCCACCTCCACCGGAGCTTCTGTCCTGGGAGGAGGGCAGACGCTGGGGGTTCCTGTCAGATGAGCCCTTGGGATTTCTCATTAGCCTTGTGTAGGAGGTCAGGGATATGGCGTTCCCGTGCTGAGATGCAAATCGGGGGTAAACCTGGTTCTGCTTTGCACATGGCTCGTCAGGTGAAGTGGTCGAAGCCAGCCCTGAGCATCCGCCGAGCCGGACCCGGGCTCTTCCAGGCTGCCCTCACGAGGAAAAGCCCAGGCTCTGAGACTTGAACCTTGAGATTCCTTCTGTCAAACCCAAAGACTCGAGAAGTGCTCATTTGGGAAGAGCCTGGTGAGGGAGGGGAGAAATGGGGCCGGCAGACAACCCCCTGTAGTGCACCGCCAAGCTCAGCATCATGGTGGGAAACTAGAACAGGCGTTTAGTGAGGGGCTCTGGGAATGCCAGGGGTGCCCCACACCAGGGGACAGGACGCCGCAGCATGGATGTCTACCCACCGGCCCGCTAGCCAGAGATGGCGCGTTGCAGTCAAGCCCCCGTGTTCTGGAGGAGGAGGGAGCTGCGCGAGGGGAGCCGGGCAGGCCACCCGTGCCGTCTTCCTTAAGTGGATTGCTCACCCGCAGTGAAGAATCCAGTGGCGCCTGCAGTACTTAGGGCATTCTGTGAAGGCATCTGGACCCGGAGCTCTGGAATCTTCCAGCTGGGCGAGGTGGCCTCTGGCTCCATGCAGGCACGAGGGTGCTCTCAGCCCGGCCACGGGCGTTTGGAGAGCCCCCTGTACCCCGCACACCGGCGGCTCCACACAGACGTGCCGAAGGGCTGTCTCCTCTGAAACTGACGTCCAGTGGGCGTATTGGGGAATGCATTGTGCTAGGCCCTAAATATTTCAAGTCTTGAGGGCTGAGATATCCCAGCCAGCCAGGCGGGCCTCGAACCCACAACCACAAAGTCGCCAACACCCAGTCAACTGGGCTAGGAGTCTCTTTCGGCCACGCAGCCTCTGCCCTCGCCTTGGGGATGCTGAGAACAGCTTCCAGCTTCAGTTGGGCTGGGCAGACACCACACGCAGGAGGTATTTGTGCAAGGAAGCAGATCTACGGAAGCACAACGTAGCCTTGAGTTACAGAGGCAAAACATGGCCAGCAGGACCGTTAGTCACGTTATAAAAAATCAAAACATAGCCTAACAGCAGAATATAGCCTCGGGCGGGGGCGGATTGTTCAACTCTTATAACATTAGCGACTCTTTCCCATGGTTTCCGGGTGTTGTTTGGGACCTATGTCTCAGACCGTGGTATCTGCCAGATTCCACTTCAAAAACGATATACACCTAAGGATACTTTCGTGAGCAATATTCAACAGGAAATGACCCCCTTCGTGGAAAACGTAAGTGTCATCACGGTTGATACTGAGGTTTACAGATCTAGCAGAGAGGCAGTTCCCCCAGTGCATCATCCAAGAACAGGGACTTGCGGGGAGAAGCTGAAAACAGTGTGCCTGCAGCCGAAAAGCTATCATCAGTGGGGTAAATTTCACACACACACGACTTTCACCACAGTAAACACTCAGCATACTTTGCTATTACGACTAGCCAAAGCCTGTGCTGTGAATAGTTCTCATTCTTAGCTCATTAAGGCATAGAACAGTTTTGTGTTTTAAGTGGGTTATGTATTTGTCATTTTACTTTTGTTATATTTTTTAAATTATCTCTCAGTAGCTGTGCAAAAGATTATCATCAGTTTATAAGTACAATGCCATTTATGTTTGTCTTTTAAAAATGTCAAGTGATCCACTGGACATCGTCGGAATGGATGGTCTTTTCTAGGAATCTATCTTTTCAAGGTATTTAACAGTGAAAAAAAGCTGGCCTTGGAGGAAAAATTTATTCCCTGGACAGAATTTGGTAAAATCAGATTTGTGGGCATGTTTCTTAATGTTGAGATTTAGTTCTGGACACCTGTTTAAAACTGTCAGTGTACTAAAATCTAGAAGTCTCTTTGAGGTTAGTCTTTTCAGATAATTCCAGGAGGGGCTGGGAATATGGCCTAGTGGCAAGTGTACTTGCCTCAGATAACTCCAGGAGGTTTGGATTGATTGATTGATTGGCTAAAAATAAAGAAATGCTACTGATGGCTCGTGCCTACAATCTTTGCTACTCAGGAAGCTGAGGTCTGGAAAGTTATAGTTCAAAGCCAGCCCCGGGGGGAAAGTCCACTAAGGCACCATCTCTAAGGTAACCAGGAAAAAGCAGAATGGGAGGTATGGCTCAGGTGGCAGAGCATCAGCCATGAGCAAGTACAAGGTCCTGAGTCCAAACCCCAGTACCAGAAAAATAATTACAGAGAGAATGGGAATCTTCAAGAGAGTCAAGGAGTTTTTCCTCTTTTGGTGGTTTAAACTCAGCAGCGAGTGCCACAATTTAACAGCCAATGGCATCCTTTCATTCAGAGCATACCAATCTGTAAAACAACTTTCTCGCCTGGAGCCATACGTAAAACTCAGAAGCAAGACACACTCAACTTAGGTCTTTAGATACACTGTACTGCAGGCTTCAAAACTTGAGCCAATGAAGCATTTTGTTCACATGACCAATTTTAGTGAATAAAAGGGTTTTGTTCAGTCAAAAATAGCCCCGGCTTTCCACTCAGAAAGCCTGAGGTACATGCCACATTTAGAATAGGAATGGACAACAAATGGGGCGGATCGATACAAGTCATTAATGCAGCTCCACGCTGATCACTCTACTTACTACTTAGCATACTTTAGCTGTTTGTGATGAGAAAAATAGAACAAAGTCATCAGGTACGATTCTCATCATTTTGGGCGGGGGTGGAGGGAGGTCTCTGATTTTTTCCCATCCTTCCTTCTTGATTCTTTCCCTCTTGAGCCTCGTGGTGACTTCCTTCCCGCCGTTCCTGTCTCATCTCTAACGTTCTGGTCTCCCCAGTGGCTCGGCCCACTTGCTGCTTCCCCCTTTCTTGGGTTGGGCACACGTGTGGACGCTTACCCATTGTTAGGAAGCCCGGTGTCACCCGGAACAGCTCGGCGTCTCACCCAGCTGGGTGCTGTCGCGGAGCGCGGGACCCGGCCACCCGGCCGCCCGTGGGAACCCGGGCACGCTCCACCCGTGCGGGGCAGAAGGGAGGGGGTCGTGACGTTTCCGCGTGTCTGTACGAGGTCTCCATTGAACTCAGCCGCTCGGCTACGCTTCCTCCCCTTTAAAACTGCCAACAGGTTCCACCGTTCTGTTTTCATAATGCGTATCCCAAATACTTGGACTGTACTTTCCCTTCTTCCCACCTGTACAGCTGCCTTCTCCTCTTGGGGGTAGTCACCCCTACTCCTGCCATTCATTGTAAATATATTCATCGCACCAAGGTGTGTCACCATGGAAGTTCACACATGCATGTATTACCTTTAATCAGATTAACCCCCCTCGATTGCTTTCTTCTCTCCCATCTCCTATTATTCAGCAGCTGTCAGTGAGTTCTTTTATGTTCTTTATATTAGAGACACGATGTATTGAGATTTCTGTTTCCTTCAATTACTCCACAGGTCACAGGATTCTGGATGGTGTCTTTTAGCCACTTGCTGATTCTATCTACTCCCCCCCCGCCCCCCCACCCAAACCCTCTCCAGGAAATAATTACCTCCCTCAGAGCTGGATAAAGGCTCAAAATTTTAGGACCTGAGGACAGACTCTCATGCTCCATGCTGCTCTTCCTCCCATCTTAGGCAGAAACTTCCACTCCTTTGGCTTTAATAAAGCTGCTCCCACTAAGTCCTTTGTGCCTCTCCTTGAATTCTTTCTCTAGTAAGACTAGGAACTTTGTATCCTGGGCCCAGTTTCACCAGGAGAGCTGCAGGGCGTCCTGGGACCAGCAAAGCCCTAGAATCGGGGCTGCAGGACAAACAATCACAGCCAACTTGCTCTTCAGCTTCAACTTCTGCTTATCCTGCTGGGTTTTCAACTTATCTGGCACCAGTTACCTCTTTGTCTGCTTCTGCCTTTTAAAACACGAACACATATCCATGCTTGTGTCTCTGTGTGGGACAGCAAAGGAGCCCGGAAGCACCTTGCAAAGGAAGACAAACTCTATTCCCAAAGAACTGAGGACGATACGGAGGGATCATAGCAAAAGTGAATGAGAATTTATTGGTGTGAAATTGGGATACGCTACAAGGGAGCAGCAGCCCCCCAAGAGATGGCTCAAGAGAGTCCCCAGCCTTCGCTTGGCTAGGGCTTCATGTAGGCCATGGTTAGGCGTGCGTGGACTTGTCAGGTGCTCCTAGAGCAACAAGACCTAAAAATACCAGCTGCTCAGAAGTCAAACAGCGATTCCCACGAGCGTGACAATGTTACCATACATATGAGGTCTCCAGGTTATGGGCCCGAAAGGTCATTATGAGCACAGTTCCTCTACCATTGTGCATGTGGAACTATGAGGAATTTCCTTGACATATCACCTAATAGCTTACGTCTTGTGATAGAAGCGCCTCGTTTATCTTTATAGCCGATGAGTTTCACACTGCCTCGGATCCACTTCTGGGATACGCCATCACAATGGCCCTCGGGGAGCCTGGTTCTGTAGCTGGCTCACTTAATCCTGCCCTGCAGAGGACAGTTCCGATGAGTTTCTCCCTCGGCCTGATGCCCTTTCTGTGCACACCTCCCTTTTTTAATGGGAGTAAGCACCTTGGATCATCCTTGGGAAGCGACCTTGGCTTCAAGATCTCATCTGTTCAAGCCACTCAAGCCACCTGCCAGATCATTCACCGGGTACTTGTGCCCAAGACTCAGATAAAATTCTGAACCATGAGGGAATCCACGGCGGGTGGAAATAGCGTCAACATGTAAGGCAACAACCAAGCGGCCAGGAATCAGAGATGTCGTCTTGTGTTCTGCCAGGGGGGAATTCATACAGTCAGATCTGGTTGGAGATCACCAAGAACTGGAAGAGCACCACTAGCTCAGTCACAGCAGCGCGGACCAGGCAAAGCAAGCAACACACAAGACCCCTGGAAGCTGTTTCTGTGGTAGTAGTAGAAAGTAGTTTCTCCACTCAGGTTTCCTGCACCGCTCTGGTTGCCTTCTATGCAGCTGTCAGCCATGCCTAGCGCTACAGAAAAAAATGTTTTTGTGCCTATCACGTAGCCTGGAATCTGCGAATTCACTGGCCTCTTTGGGGTCTGCATCTCTTAGCAACGTTGCCCTTGGTACATTTGTTCATCCTTGCTCTTTTCCACCCAGAGCAATTGGATCCTCAGATAAGCTTCTTTGCGAGGCAGTCCTCCTCCTGTAACAAAGGAAAAACATGGGCCAAGCCCTGGGGTTAACTATGGGATTCTACCTGGGACTATTTCAGCCGGAGTGCTTCCATTGAGTTGCCTGAGGCTCTGACCTAACTACATCAGCACCCACGTCTCCTTCCGATTTCATACATGTGGGCACCAAGTGTCTTCTTCACTGATTGAGAGGACTCATTAGGAATAATGACACCTTCACCAGGTTGCTGCTTGTTTTATGGCTCTTCCTCTGTCAAGGTACTTAACGCAAAAGTGTTTGTGTCACTTTAGGGGTGGCCTCTCCTAACATACCATACAACCTAGGTTCTGAGAAGCCCCACAGATGGCTAGAACTGTGAGCACGCCCTTTGACTCAGCCTTGTGAACACCTGTTTGGAACAACAGTATCCTAAGCTATAGGCTGTTACAAACGAAGAGTTGTTTTTCTTACAAGTTAGTGCATTGCCCAGTCAGCCTGACTCTGGTTGATAGTTTTAAAGAGAATTAAAAAGGTTTACCTGAAAAAAAAAAAAGAACAACTAGAAAATCAGGCAAAGAGAGGCATTCGCATTAGGCAGAAAACCTGGGTGAACGTTCTCACGTGGCACGATCATATACTTGGCTTCCTGTCAGTAGTCTGCCTTTGTGCAGGAGTAAACTTTTGCCTGTCAAGTTCCTCTCAAGCTGTGGTCATTTCTGCATGGCACCCCAATATCCTGAAGTATTTCCAACACCCACCATTCCTCTGTTCCTCTCACCTCGCCCTTTATTTGTATGTTCTAGGTGACCTGCCCAGATCTCTAACACAAATATCCTGAAGGAATCGGAGATCTGGGCTAGAAAACTCTTGTCAGGCCATGTGACCTTTGTCACCTTTCATAGGAAAACTAAGTTATCCAAGGAATCCCAGAAAACCCACTTTGTGACTTATGTAGCAACAGACCTCGCTTCTCGTTGCCAGCAGTCATAAAACCATTTCCGTCTTAGATAATTTGTGCAGAAAATTTAATGGGACTATCGTTACTTCATTCACCATGCCAGGATCCAGAATGTCTATGGTTCTAGCAGTAGACATGAACTCTCTGAGGTCGATCTGTGACCATGCATGGAAAAAGATGTCCTCACTCTATCTGTCATACCAAATAATAGATCTTGATTCACAGCTCACACACATATCCAAAGAAAACAAAGCTGAGGCGGCTGATTTGGACAAGAGGCCTTTTCAGGCTTGTCAAGGCCAGCAGCCTCTAGCCAAGGCAGTGTGTCACTCATCTGTGACCCTGTGTTGCCCTCGATTTACCTCCCACCATAATTCCCAGTTTTCTGCAGGTGTCACTCAGACACACTAAACAGGAGACAGAGAGCACTACTCTGGAATCCTTTACAACACCGAGGACACAGTAAATCTCTACCATTCTACCAAGACACTATCTGTAGGCAGGTTCTGTCACGGATGGCTGATAGTTTTACAATCATGCCCTTGGGCTTCCTTATTTTTGTGACTCTTATTCCATCCATCAACGAAGACTGCAGAGAAGGTGGTAGCCGGCCTACCCAAGTATTCCACTGATGCAAACCAAGGCCAAGTAGATCCGGAGACTCATTGGATTGACCACAAGGTCAACTTGGGAGACACTTTAACTAACTGACCATATAAGCAGCATATCTTGAGTCTTTTAAGCCCTTTTAACAATATATCCACCCTTAAATTTAACTATTCTTCTACAGTCTGAGCCTATCCTCTTCCCAAGATATGTTTCCTTGGGTACATCACCGAGATACCTCTGAAGAGGGATGTGGGGATTACTATCCCATGTACGTGCAGTAGTAATATAAGCCTCCTCCTTGAGTGGACTTGGCCAGTATTGCCTCATATTTGAATATAGAGCAAGGGATAGTGACCCCTTATTTGGTCAATTGATGGCAGGCATCTAGTCTCTTTTGGTTAGATGGGCAAATATCTTTGGGGAATGGCCATCTTCGTACTACATTGATGGTTGCATACAAAGGCCATGGCTGGCGTCTCTAACTCTGAAGCCCACAATTTCTTCTCCTCCTCCTTCGCCTTTGCCTCCTGCTTCTCCTGTTCCTCCTTTCCTTTCTTTTTTCGGGACTATAAATGATGAGCAGAGCCTCATCCACTTTCCAATAAGCAGAGCAGGCAGTGTGCTAAGGCCTCAAGCTCGCCCTCCTGTTTGGACTCGGGTTGCTGCCTAGCGTTTCATGTGGGTGTGTGCATGTACACTTGCCTGCTTTATTGTGACAACACATCCCTATGTGAAGCACCCTGTTCAGTGACACGGTGTTCTATCCACTGAGATGCACGCCCACAGTCAATTCTAAACAGCTGATCACCCAGAGAATGTCTACTCCTTTGATTTTTTTTTTAATTTTAAATTTTATTGTTAAGGTGATGTACAGAGGAGTTGCAGTTACATAAGTCAGGTAATGAGTGCATTTGTTTTGTGAACAGTGTCACCCCTTCTTACATCTAGTCCATCAGTAGTAACCGTCCATCCCCTTCCGTTCCAGTCCTCAACTGCCAGGATACCTCTTCCCTGTCACCAGATTGTTCTGGTCCCCGCAATTTATTCAAATGGACGACACCCTCTGTGGTCTTCTGAGGCTGCCTTTTTTCACTTAGCATGTTTCTAAGTTCATCCATATTGAACCATTAATCAGTCCACTGCTCCAGTCTGTGGCTGAACATTTCATTCTAAGGATGTACGTAGTTTCTGTATCCTTTCATCAGTTGATGGTCATTTGAGATTGCCCCTACTTTTTGGCTTTTAAAACAATGCCGCTCTGAGAGCTTGCATGTGTGGTTTTGCTGTGCATCTATTTTCATTGCTCTTGCGTTGTACTTGTGATAGAGTAACTCACTCTGAGTTTACCCTTTGAAGGACTGCCAAATCATTTTCTAAACTGTCTGCATTACTTAGCATTCCCACCAGCAATGGGTAAGGATTTTGTCTCCATCCTCTCAGACACCTGCTATTGTCTCTTTTGAGTAATATGTATTTATTAGAATGCACTTGAAATTGTATCCCAGGTAGTTGAAATTTGATTCCCCTTATAGCTAATGATATTGAGTATCTTTTCACGTTCTCATTGGTGAGTCATCCCCCTTTTGTAGAGATTTGTCTATTCAGATCCTTTGCCCATTTTTAATGAACTATCATTTCATTATTGACTTGTAAAAGTTCTTTATGTACTCCTGGTACAAATCCTATATAAGACTTCTCATCTGTCGATATTCTGTCCCTTTCTCTGGGCTTCTTCACTTTCTTGTGCTTTCTGGCTCCTGTAGTGACCAAGTAAATTGTTAGTAAGTTCTAATTTTGTTGTCTGACATTGGTCATCTTAGGCTAAAGAGAATAAAGTTGCCAGAAGTTGGGGCTGTGTTTGGGCATGAATGCTTAGCAAAGCCTCGTCTATGATGTTCATCAAAGGACAGGGCATACGCTGATCTGCGCTGTGGGAGCTAGGCTGAGTTCAGTGAAACATGTACTGGGGTGTAGGAGACCCCGGGAGATGCCTGTCTGAACTCTGAACATGTGATCTCACTGTCATGGCCTTTCTACCTCGATGTCTAGACTGAGATTGGCTTCCCAGAAGTCACTCTGGGAATCCTTCCCGGTGCGAGAGGAGCCCAGCTTCGTCCCAGCCTCATTGGACTTCCTGCCGCACTTGACGTGATAACCTCGGGTCCGTATCCACCTTCGGGTGCCGTCTAGGTCCTCGTGGGGAAGGGCCCCGCGCCTGAAAGCATCCTGGGTGGGCTCCTTGCTCCCCACACAGCAGGAGGGACTACTTTAACGTCTTTCCTTCGTATTGTCTTTTCTTTTCTATAAAATAGAAAGAGTGCCTTCCCTGAGTCCTTTCCGGATCTTAACTTGACGACCCATGTGCAAGCCGTCTATGCAAATGTGGGCACAACACGACGCTGATCAACTTAAAGTGTAAATGACTGATAATGAGCCTTGGTGTTTACATAGGAAATATTCTGATCTGGTTAGGAAACTGTAATACAAATGCAAGCAAAAATCACAACGAACTATTCATTTCCCAAGTATTAAAATATTAGCTATGGCTCATGCCTATAATCCTCGCTACTCAGGAGAATGAGATCTGAGGATTAGGGTGAAAGCCACATCAGGAAGGAAAGTCCTTGAAACTCTTATTTCCAGCTACTCAACAAAACACCTGAAGTGGAGCTGTGGCTCCAGCGGTACAGTATTAGCCTTGAGCACAAAAGCTCAGGGAAGGTGCCCAGGCCCTGAGTTCAAGCCGTAGGACAGGCATTAAAAAAAAAAAAAAAGATATAGCTGCATATTCCACTTTTTGTCTTACAAACAAAATGTAGATAATATAGTACTAAATTCTAGATTGATGACCATTTACATGTACCTATAAAACATAAAACGGCTTCTACCTAACTACTTAGATCTAGAAGGTCTTGATTCAAGTCAAGCCCGGAGAGAAAAGTCCTTCAGGATCCATCTCCAAAATACACAGGGGAAAAAAATCAAGTTTGGATGCACTGCATTCGAATCCTACTATCAGAATGAGGTGACTGGGAGGAGAGGAAGAATGGATTTTAGTTGAGGCAAGTTTGAAAGAGGCATACACAGTTAATTATTTGAGACAAGCATCATTAATCAGGTGCTACTGAGTCAACAGCTTTGCCTTTTTGTTGCTTAGATTTCCATATACATGGACAATAGCCATTCCCCACTCTCTGGTGGTGATTTGATGATGATTAGCTAAGATTAATGTGGACGAGGCGACGAGGCTTAGACCAGGATATGGCAAGTACATTTTAGAGAATGTACATTATTTCATGTATCTAGTGTAGAACTCATGAGATGCTTGCAATCCAACCTACCACAGAAATTCAAAGACCATGTGATAGCAGGGATGATAGAGAAATGAGGCTTAAAATAGTACATCATCTTGGGGAACTTGGAGTCGTTTTGTGGCCCTGTTCTTAGATCTGACAGACAGCCATGTTCTTGTGGAAATAAGGACAAAACTTCACCTCCTTGACAAAAAGAAACGAAGTAAACTGAGTTCGCCTTTTTCCAGAGCACTGAACCAGGGAACAACACTATTTTTAGCATGGCAGACACAAGAGGTGGAAGCCGTAAGGATGGGACGCGCTTCCCATTCGCGTAGGAAAGGTCGCAGTGGGTCGGAAGGTGCTGGCAGCAGAACACACCTAGCTGTGGAGGAGACCGTGTGATTCTGAGGAGTTTAAAATAACATTTGGAAAGGGTTCTGAAAAGAGAATACATGTTTTAACTTTGGAAAAGTTAAAGAGTAAAAGCAAAGGGGGGGGGAGGGAGGGAGGGAGGGAGAGAGCGAGCTCATCAGCCTGAGCTTGAGAAAGAGCTCTGTGCGCCCCAGTGCCTTGGGTTCCCTGGCAGATCCACGCCGGCGTCTTCGTGAGCCCAGCAGAGCTGGCCATCCCCCGCGCCAACACAGAGTCAACACAAGCTCAAGCGCGGCGTGAGGATTCGGGCTGCATCTCACAGCCACGTCCGTGGAGCGTTCGTTCCTAGAAACAACGACAAGAAGAAGCACTGGAGGAAGTGGTGCCGTGGCTCAGAGGGGTTCAGCCTCCCCTCGAGCAAAAGACCTCCGGACAGCGCCCAGGCCCCAAGTTCAAGGCCTGTGTCCAATACCACCGCCACCAACAAACGCACTGCAAAGAGTAGCCGTGGCCTTCTCTCTTTTTTGTGAAATCTATCTAGTAGACCCTTAGTGCTAAAATCTGAATCCGTTCCTCCTTGGGTAGTCGATCTCTTCCCCTGCGTAACTGCCCCGCAGATTTATTGGGACCTAAGTTTCTGTCCTCCGTTGTGTATTTCCTTAGTCCTCTTAACCGGGCTAGGCTGGCTTACTCGCCTGTCACACAAGTGACTTTTCTATGAAAAGCTCACCCCCCGACACCACCATCTCCTCCCGCAGGAGACCTGGAAATCTGTTCTCAAAGGCCTAGCCACAAAGGTGCTGCTTGAGCAGAGGGAGCCAAGGAACAAATGGCGGGCCAGGGAAGCCCCTCTGTTCCCTGAAGAACGGTTCGGAATCAGGACTGGGAGATTTTGTTCTAGAGATGGCATCCACCAACACTTAGGAGCAGGACAAGCCCTGGCACTTACACCCACCAAAGGTTACTTGATACCACTTTTCAGGAGGCACAATGGTGCTGTCAAGAAAGCAGCCAATGGGGCTGGGGATATGGCCTAGTGGCAAGAGCGCTTGCCTCGTATACATGAAGCCCTGGACTCGATTCCCCAGCACCACATATACAGAAAACGGCCAGAAGTGGCGCTGTGGCTCAAGTGGCAGAGTGCTAGCCTTGAGCAAAAGGAAGCCAGGGACAGTGCTCAGGCCCTGAGTCCAAGGCCCAGGACTGGCCAAAAAAAAAAAAGAGAAAGCAGCCAATGCATTAAGTCCTTCCTTCTCACCCTTTGGCAAGGAATACTTCAGAGCCCTGCTTTCAAAGCTACAGATACACATTAAGTTATATCTTAGCCACTGGTAAAGCAACGCCAAGACATGATAGTTCTGAAGAGATATAAACCCTCATCAGGGGCTGAAGTCGTGGCTCAACTAGAAGAGCTCCAGCTGAAACCTGAAAAGGAAAAAAAAAAGTCCGTTGTAAACCCTCATCAAACTTGTGTCACACCTGAGAGGTGGCGTTGTCTACAGGAAGCTATCGGTGCACTGCTAAACACTAGAGCTGTCAGCAACAACCCGACTCTAAGTGTTGTTACTTAAAAGCAGAGCATTATTGCTGCTCAGTGTCACTGACGGAGCCCAAGAACCTCCGGCGTAGCCCAGCCAGCTTGAGGTAACAGGCCCCTCTCCAGCCAAGGGCCTACGGAGCAATTTTCTAATCATCTCTGCTTCCATGGAGAGAAACCCTACACAAGGGTTGAAGTATTAGGTGGCAGAATATGGCAAAGGTTTGCCCCCTTTCTCCTACATAATTTTTTTAGGATAGCCAATATTTTTTAATTAATTTATTGTCAAAGTGATATACAGAGGGGTTATATAATTTTTATTGTATATATATGTATATATATATATATATATATATATAATGTCATCTTAGCTGATATTTTACCAGCTCTGTTTTATTTGGGGATTTTTTTTAAAGTCAGCTGCGGTCCCTGGTGTACAGTGTTAGTTCTACTTTTGTTATCTGAAAATCAACCCTCTCAGATTCCTAAAGAGATTCATATTATATAAAGTGCTTCTTTAGAGACTTCCAGACTAGAAAAAGAATTGGCTACTTTCACCTCATGCTCAGAATTACTGAGGCAGGCATAACTCCTCCCGTTATCTGTGAGGAAATTGTGGTTCTGGCGCCATGCCCCACAGACACTGGGACCGTGAAAATTGAACTGCCACTGGAACCCAAGCTTTCTGCCTATGTCCGCAGTGACCTTTCTCCTACTGTAGCCTGAGTGGTCTTCATGCTACTACTTAGAGAGAGCCTTCCGGTGTCCAAGAGAGCGCAGTGCTCTGCTTCCATCCCACATTGTTCTTTGTGTTCTTTGCTTTTGTTTTAGGAAGATGTATCTTGGCAGGTGAAGCACTCAAGATGGGGATTGTGGATAAAGTTGTGAACTCAGATGTGCTTGAAGAAGCAATCAAATTTGCCCAGCAAATTGTTGGTAAGAAGACAATAGTAGATGCATCACAGGATTGGAAACAAGCTCAAGTTGCATTTTAATAAGGCGCTCCCTAATTAATTATCTTATTTATCATCCATGTGATAGATGTGATGTATGGTAAAGATGAGTGTACTGTCATGATATGAACTCTATTAGGTATTATATAGGGAAGAAAGCATCGTTGTGTATGCCGATGGTGTAACAAGTGTCAGTGCAATCAAACTTTATAAATGTGGAGATTGCGTAAGTGTGTCTGTTAGTCTGTGCTTAAAATGTTTCCGTAAAGGATTCATAGAAAATGAAGTTGCTCTCGGGGTCCGGTGCAGGTCATCTAGCCAAAGCAGTTGAAAGGAGGTGTCTACAGCTTGTCATTCCGTGCCTTAGGAATTTTTACCCCGTCAGTGTTTTTCAAGATAGCAAATAGAGTTGAAGCAGGGGGGTGAATGCGTTCTTGACAGTAGGAGACAGGCAGGCCCCGCGAGTCCCCCCGGGAAGCTGTGGCCTCAAGCTTCTCTTCCTACGACCAAGTCACGCCCTTGTCAGGTCCTCTCACTTCACAGACTGACAGTGTTCCTTAAGAAGTGCCACTTAGGCATTCCTTACGAGACACCCCAAAAGTGACTCCTCTCCAGTCGCTTGCTGAGTAAACTTCCCTCTCGCTTTCACAAGGAAAAGCAACAACTAAACGAGAATCCCTCTTGAAGCCCCTCTACATTTTGTCTGTGTGTCGGATGAGCTTCATCTGTTCCTTTCCAAAGTCTGTGGACACCGCGGGCTCTCAATGAGCCAGGAGAGGGGACAGAGAAAGAAGCTGGGAGGAGGGTGTGGCCGACAGAACCAGGTGAGCCCCACCTGGCCGCGAGGTGGCAGCTGGGGCTCGGAGTGAGGCCGGAGTCCTGGGGGGGGGGGGGGGGGGGGGGGGGGGGCGGGCTCCCTCCGGTCACCTCCTGCTTCGGTGTAGCAGCCGAGCTGGCCCTGGAGAGTCAGGCACCGGGAGACAGTCGGGGCAGTCCTGCGGAGCCGCTGAGGGCCTTGGCCAAGTGGAAATGGCTTCTCCCCTGTCCTCAACGTCCTGAATCACCATCTTCAGCTTATCGAGATGCTGATTCGGGAATTAAGTGAGTTCAAGAACTAGGCGAAGAAGCTAGTCCCTGATGGCACATGCCTGTAAGCCCAGGCACTCAAGACTCTCAAGTGCAGAGGATGGAGATTCGAAGCCATAGGGGGCAGAAGAGTCCATGCGGCTCTTTCTCCAAAATAACCAGCAAAACGCCAGACGGGAGCGTGTGGTTCAAAGGGTGCAGTCCCCGCCTGAGCAAGAAAAACCGAGCAAGAGCTCAACGCCTGGATTTTTTTTTTTCACTTACAACGTTCTCATTTTCCCAAGCATGTCTAAATTAATTCTGGGTTTCTTTTAAAAATATTGTTGTTAACCTTTCCTGGTTGTACCAGGGGGTTCATCGTGGTATCTCTACACATGCACCTAATATACCCTGGTGAAGCCCCCCCTTCCCCTCCACACCCCTCACCCTCTCTGCCCACTTCTTAAGACGTTTCCCACCGTCTCATCGTTATCTTGTCAGGCAGGCATACGAAAGTTCTTTGATCAAATCCACGCATTCCCCTCTCCACTGTACCTACCCTCCGTTCTAGTCTGTTTCATTTCCTGTCATTCTTTCCGCCCCCAGCATCTATTAATTGTCTAAAGAGGACTCAGCATGGTAGTGTACACATGCATATCCTATATTAACCTCCTTACCCACTCTGTGCGTGTGTGTGTGTGTGTGTGTGTGTGTGTGTGTGTGTGTGTGTGTGTGTGGACTGGGCTTTGAACTCAGGACCTGGAGCTATGGCCTAGCTTTTTCACTCAAAGCTGGTGCTGTAGCTCATGAACCGCATCTCTCCTTCCAGCTTTTCGGTGGTTAAGTAGAGATGAGACTCTCAAGGACTTTTCTGCCTGGGCTGGCTTTGAACTGTGGTCCTCGGATCTCAGCCTCCCGAGTAGCTAGGATGACAGGCGTGAGCCGCCGACACACACTCCCGCCCATCTTTTGTACAACAGTTTTCAGTACTTACCCATTTTCTCAACTTTACATATTGTTTTAGTTTTGTGAACTTAGTTGGCTTTATGTGTGATTCACCATGTACACCGAAATAGTTCAGCATACCCCTCAGCTTCATCGATATGTAATTCAATCTCAGTAAAACACACCTAAGTGCAGAGTTTGGTTTGTAGAGTTTTTACACTGAGGGAGAACTGTCAAGATAGATGTGGATATCGTTCTACATCTTTTTTTTGTCAGCCCAGGGACTTGAACTCAGGGCCTGGGCACTGTCCCTGAGCCTCTTTTGCTCAAGACTAGTACTTTACCACTTGAGCCACAGCGCCACTTCCAGCTCTTTCTGTGTATGTGGTACCGAGGAATCGAACCCAGGGCTTCCTGCATGCATGCAAGCGCTCCACCACTAAGCCACCTTCCCAGCCCCTAGTTCTACGTCCCAAAGAAGCCTTCTCCTAGTTCTTCCCAAGGTCTCTTGCCTTTCCATTGGCTCAGGAAACCACTGACCTGCTTTCTGTCATTGTAGTTTTGTGTTTTCTAGAATTTCATATAGATGGACTCATATACACTCCTGTTTCTCTCTTCTTTCACTTGGTAAAGCGTTTTTAACATTCACACATGTTGAGGCGTGTTTTAATGTTTTGTGACTTTCTGTTACAGACATACATTTCATAGCGTGAGTAAATGGCAGTTTTCTTGTTCATGAGGTGATGGACATTCAATTTATCTCCACTCTGGACATTCCGAGGGCCATGTATTTTCCTTTTTGGGGAGTGAGGGAACGGTTGTCCCCTTCTGCTTATGTTGCTAGGTTGCAAAGTGAGTGTATCCTTCACTGTGAAAGACTTTTTAAACTTGAGGATGATAAAAACGTGAATAAACTAAAAGCTCATGAAGTTTTGTCAGGCAAATTGAAAAGGATAGAAAGAACAGTGTGGTGAGAGTAAGATCAACTGGGCTCTCATGACTTTGCCTGTCATAAACAGAGGGCGATTGCGAAGTCACGGGTTGAGGCTTAAAAACGCTCACATTCCTCCTAATTTACTGTGGAGAAAGAATCACAGAACCACAAAGATTTGAGCATAGTAATTGATAATCACTGAAGCTTTGTCTTTGGAAACAAACATCTAATTTTAGGGGATTACTTGTTCCTAAGATGACAGCTATAAATGAAGCAAGTCCACTCAGCCATTAAAACTTCAGTTATTAAAAAAAAAATTCTGGAGGCTGGGAATATGGCCTAGTGGTAGAGCGCTTGCCTCGCATACATGAAGCCCTGGGTTTGATTTCTTAGCATTACGTATATAGAAAAAGCCAGAAGTAGCGCTGTGGCAGAGTGCTAGCCTTGAGCAAAAGAAGCCCGGGACAGTGCTCAGGCCCTGAGTTCAAGCCCAAGGATTGGCAAAAAACAAAAAACAAAAAAAGGAGAGAACAATTCCATTATTTGATGAAAATGAAGCATTGCCTGTGTATAATACTAAGAAAGAAACGTGCAGACGGGAAACGTCACAAATGTGTGTATGCTCAAATACCTGTTGACTTCAGAGCTACAGTGTAAGAAGATAGAATCCATTTTAAGAAAGGTTGTATTGGGGATATAGATTTTTTTAAGTTACTTACTAAAAACAAACAAAACGTTTCTCTTTTCCGACTACTTGGTTCATTAAATTTACCCAGTGTAATAGAGAGACATACCCAGTGAAGCACAGTGTCACAGGAACATGTACAAGGACTGGACATCGGAAGACCTTGGTTCCATTGTGGGCCACAACAGACTCCCGCTGGGCCTTCATTTTCTCCTCCATAAAAGGAATGGGCTTTGCAAAATTAATATGCCCTGCAGCATATTCTGAGGACACAGCGGCTGAATGAACGGCTGGGTTCCCAGTGTTTGAGCCTGGCTCCGACAGAGCAGTTCCACGGCGTCTGTCTCAAGGATTAGCTTCTTAGGTCTTTCGCTGTTTATTTTTAGTAAGTATTGCCCTTCCTACATAAATGCTAGAAATGGAAGGTAGGTAAACAGGGAGGCTCAGCAGAGGACCAACTCAGAGTACTTACACTTGCCACTTAGCTCACAGGTGCAGAGCTGAGCTGTGTCCATTTCTTCCTTTCATTTTCAGTTGAGGTCTTGTGCTTCTTCCTTTGCCTCCCTGCTCTCCCCTTCTCTTTTTTTTTGTGTGTTTGCTTTTAAATGTAGCTATAGGTTTAACTAACGTAACTATGTGCGTGTATGGAAACCGATGCTTCTGTGAAGCTAATGCAATCGTCTGCGGCTAGCACATGATTCTTTAATGTTTCTCCGAGTCCCCTTCCCTTGGGCTGCTTACAGCATCGACAGTTGAGCCCCACTCAGCACTTTCTTATTCGGTACGTGCAGGGCGAGGGGAAAAAGCCGAATCCCTAACAAGCACCTTGGCCGTGCTACGGCTGTGATCTGGGCCCTCCACTCCCAGGACCATTGATGTAAAGGGAACAAAGGTAAAGATGGAGATAATTTTTTCTAGTGTCAACTTTTTCCATATGCATGACCTTGTCTTAAAGGTATCAGTCAGGGGCTGGGAATATGGCCTAGTGGTAGAGTGCTTGCCTTGTATATATGAAGCCGTGGGTTTGATTCCTCAGCACCACATGTATAGAAAAAGCCAGAAGTGGTGCTGTGGCTCAAGTGGCAGAGTGCTAGCTTTGAGCAAAAAGAAGCCAGGGACAGTGCTCAGGCCCTGAGTTCAAGGCCCAGGACTGGCAAAAATAAAAAATAAAATTCCATTAATTCAGCCCATTCCCATAACCAATGCCCAATTGTTGAATTAAAAAAAAAAATGAAGCTGGGTGCCCATGGCTCACGCTTGTAATCTAGCTACTCAGGAGGCTGAGATCTGAAGCCAGCCTAGGCAAGAAGGTCTATCTGTAACACTTATCTCCAATTAACCACCCCAAAAGCCGGAGGTGGAACTTTGGCTGACGTGGTAGAGCAGTAGCCTCAAGCAAAAACAAACACACAAAACTCAAGAACAGCATCCAGCCACTGATTTCAAGCCCAAGGACCGGCACCAAAATTAAGTTAAATTAATAAATTACAAGTTTAAGAAGACATGGTCTCTATACTTCACACAAAAGGAGGGATGTTCCACTTTCCTATCCACAATTTTTGGACCAGCTATGGAGGTCATGAAGTGTGATTAGGAAAATCGCTGTAGATCTCTCCGGAAACTTGAGGCTGTTTCCTGGAGTGTTGGCTGTGGACGTTAATTAGCGCTACGCACCTCGGCTTACCTGACATGTGGAGCCTTCTAGGCGATGGCAGCCCAGTAGAAATAGCCGAGCAACGCGGAGTCCTTGGCCCCGCCAGGTTGCTCTGCTCGGCTGGGAGCGGAGGGTCCTGTGGGGTAGACCCGGCTTCTGCTGCCTGGGTCTGGCAGCCTGCTTTTTGCAGAAGAGATTCCGACTCCTGGTTGTCGTGTGTGCACGCCTACCCTCCGTGGAGCTGAGAGGGGACGCGTTTTTGCACACGCAGAGCCCGGGGGCTCTCTGCCCACTTTCTAGTACAGAGGAGCACCAGAAACGCACTCCTGGGAGGCTCAACCCGGGCAGCTGGCGCTCAGGGGTTTGTGTCCATTTTTGCTTTGTAGTCCAGAGACTGGCTTTGAACTATGGGACTCCCCAGCGTTGGGATTACAGCCCTCTGCCGCCAGTTTCTTGGAGATAACAGTCTCGTGGACCTGCTGCCCGGGCTGGCTTCGAAGCTTGATCCTCAGAACGCGGGCTCCTGAGGAGCTAGGGTGACCGGCGGAGCCACCAGCGCCATGGCCAGCCACTTTTAACAACGGTGGCTCTCCCAAAGACCTTGGTGTGTTTGTCCATTTGGACTTTGTGGCTTTCCTTGGTGTCTCTTCACTTCGTCTCTGGCTCTCGGTCGTTTCCTCATTCCACGTGAACGCTTAGGTGGCCGTGTTTCCACAGAGGGGCGTGGGAGCCTGCCACGCGTCGGAGGGGGCGCGGGGGTCTCCCCTGACGTCCCTCTGGGTGCGCTGCATGTGTCTGCAGTGACTGGCGTGCAGCCGGGCGGCGGGCGGTGTCCGTCCATCCGCGCAGCCTGCTGCCCGGCCGGGTCGGGGAGGAGCTGGCCTTTGTGTCTGGGAGGGAGGGCCCTTTCCCAATTGCACGTGGAGGCTCCTGGGGGCCAGGCAAAGAGAATCTCGTCCCGTCGGGTGAGCAGAAGGCATCGGGGAAGAGAATCGCAGGAGTCTGTCTGGATCATCGCTTAGTTCCACGCCTTCCCGCTTTCCCGGACGGCCAGTGCTGACTTGCCCACGCTGTCCCTTACTAGGGAGGTGCTGCCCAGGGTCTTCTTCCGTTCTAATGTTAAACGAATGACTTGGTAAAAACCTAAAGGTGGAGTCTCCCTCTTTTTGCTTGGGCTGGCCTGTTGCCATGAGGCTCCTGACCTCAGCCTCCCGCGTAGAGGTGACAGACACGGGCTCATCTCTTGGTTGAGAACGGGGCTTGTGAACCTTATGACCAAGCTGGCCTTGACCTGTGCCCCCCGTGACCTCAGCCTCCTGAGTAGCTAAGAGTATAGACGGGAGAAAACACACCTCACCCCAAGAAATCAAGCTGGAAACTTGCTGACTCTCACAAATAGTTGCTTTCTTTCTTTTCTTTTTTTTTTTTTTTTTTTGTCTTTTCTATTTTGGCACTGGGGTTCAAACCTAGGACATTGCACTCGCTAGGCAAGCACCTTGCCACCGAGCTACATCTCAGCCTGCACAAATAATGTCTTCATCCCAACTACAGTTAATTCCCACCCCAGACCCTGGAAGACTACGATCTTCTTTCTGTCTCTATTCGTTTGCTTTTCTGGGCATTTAATATACAAATGTTCAGGTATGACCTGCAATCTTTTGCACCTGGCTTCTTTCCAGTTACATGCTTTCAGGCTCCTATACATTGCCACCGGTGTCAATAGTTTGCTACTTTGTGTGGTTGAGTACTATCCTATGATACGGTTATTCCATGTTTTTTTTTTTTTTTTTTTTTTTTTTTGGCCAGTCCTGGGCCTTGGACTCAGGGCCTGAGCACTGTCCCTGGCTTCTTCCCGCTCAAGGCTAGCACTCTGCCACTTGAGCCACAGGGCCGCTTCTGGCCGTTTTCTGTATATGTGGTGCTGGGGAATCGAACCTAGGGCCTCGGGTATCCGAGGCAGGCACTCTTGCCACTAGGCTATATCCCCAGCTATTCCATGTTTTCTTTATCCATTCAGCAGGTAGTAGACATCTGCCTTCTTTTCAGGTTTTGTTACGACGAATAACGTTGCTCTGAATATCTATGTACATCTATTGTACAGATATTTTATTTCTCTTGGGTAGATTTCTAGAAGTGAAATTGCTAGGTTGAACCGTAAGTTCGTGTTTATTCTAGTTTCTCTAGTACTTGGTATTTACGTCTTCTTCATTATAGCTTTTGGGAGTGGGGCTGTATGTATTATCTACAGCGGCATAATGACTATTTCCAAAATTTAGGCCTAAAAGCAAGCATCTGTCTAACAGTTTCTGCAGGTGAGGAGTGCAGGTGTGGTTAGCCAGTCCTCTGGTTTTAGGAGTTCACACAAGGCTTCGATGGAGACGCCTAGCCATTGGCTGCCAGCTGGATGTTAAGGCAGCCTGGGAGGCGCTGCTCGTGAGCTTCAAGGGCTCGGATTCAGTTCTTCAGGTGCTAGCGGGCCGAGGGCCTCGGTGTCTCGGTGGCTGTTAACTCCAGAGCCTCCTTCAGTCCTTTGCCACGTCGACAGCTCCCGGCCTGATGGGTGGCTCCCATCGGACCGTGAGTGGAAGAAAGGGTGAGAAAGACAGAAGCCACAATCCTTTTCGAACCAGGTCTCAGAATTGCTATCTTCATTCTTTGAGGCCTGTGGCACGTTCCTCCTGGTTATCATTTGCATTTCCATTATATAA
This sequence comes from Perognathus longimembris pacificus, assembly GCF_023159225.1. Lineage (NCBI taxonomy): Eukaryota > Metazoa > Chordata > Mammalia > Rodentia > Heteromyidae > Perognathus > Perognathus longimembris. The sequence continues at coordinate 85,479,146 of NC_063165.1, read as the reverse complement.
GATAATGATGCGGAGGGTTTAAAAAAAATTGCTTGTAGCCATTTATATAAAATACCTGCTTACATTTTTTTTCCTACTACAGAGATTTGAATTTGGGGCCTGTCCCTTTCTCAGCTGATTCTCGTCTAGTTGAACCATGTCTTTAGCCCCGATTTTTTTAGGTCTCTTAGATTTTTCTGCCTTGGCAGGCTTCAAACTCCAGTCCTTTTCACTTTCAGCCCCGCAAAGGATACGTGGGGTAGCAAGTGAGAGCCGCCAGCGCGCCCTGCTCTGCTTACGATTTTGGGAGCTGTCTCCTAGTTTTTTCACTCAAGGCTGGTGCTCTACCACTTTGAGCCACAGCTCCACTTCCAGTTTTCTGGTGGTTCATTGGAGATGAGAATCTCATGCCCTTTCCTTCCGAGGCTGGCTTTGAACTGCAATCCTGAGCTCTCAGCCTCCTCAGTAGCTCCGATTACAGGCCTGAGCCACCAGTGCCAGCCTGCTTAGGTCTTTGACCTTTGAAACATTGCACCCTATGCCAAGCCATTTAAATAACAGGAATTTACTGTCCTACAGTTGTTGACTAGATGGTTGGCAGAGGCTTCACTAACCCCAAACCCTGCTGTCGACTGATGGACGCTGTCTGGAATCTTCCGTGGAGAATCCATTCCCCGCCTAGTGGGGTTGTGAGTGGGAGGCAGTGCCTTGCCTTCCGGGATCTGCTTCCCTGTGTGCTTGCAGTGTGGAATCTGAATTTACGTCCTGGCTTTACAGGTCACCACACACCTTGGTTCTTGGTCCTCTCTGCCACGTTTAAAGCTACACCGGTCCAGAGGAGAAGTCCTTCTCCCGTTGTGCCTCTCCACACCGACTTGCTGGATCCCTGTTGCTGCATTGGTGACTACATGGGGCACACCCAGAGCAGACAGCGCCATCTTCCTACCTCGTAGTATCCCACCTTAACTCACCTGGAAATTCCCTTTGCCACGGTTCATGTATTCACAGGTTCTGTCGTCAGGAAATAGACATTTAAAGGGTGGCATTCTTCTTGCCACTAAAATATTTGTCCAAACTCTCTGGGCCTTCATTTCCTTTCTGTAACAGTGCTCATTCAAGTACAGAAGTCATTTGGCTTTTAAGTTTCAAAGGTTATTGGATATTATTTCTCTAACAAATTATAATTAAGGCATTGCACACAAGAAGATATAGCCTAAACTGAGGTGACGGATACAATTCTCTCGTTTGCTTCTAGAAATTTTGTAGTTTCAGATATTTAATGGTTTTATGACCTATTTTTGAGGTAGTTATCATAAATGGTGCTAGGTAAGGATCTTATTATTTATATATGTATTCATTGATTTATTAATTTTAATGTGGATATTCAATTAGCCTGGCACAATATGATCACAAGACTCATCTCTCTTTTGCTGACTTAATTCCTACCTGTATTGAAGATTAGATGGCCATTAAAATAATAATTTAAAGAATAATTATTGGAGGACTTGGAAGAATTTACTGATAACCCCTAAGTGTCCTTCTACCGATAATGTATGCTTACCTTTTTTGACAACATGACACTGTATTCTTTTCTAAGATGTTAAAGGTTTCTATTCCTATTAAGAAAGGAGTTAACACTATGTTGAATTAAAATATTAAGTCAAAATGGTTTTCTTTAATCTCCTTGACACATTAATATTTCATTGCTTATTAAGTTCTTCTTAGCCATGTAATAAGAACAGAATTTGAATTTTATGCTTGAATTAGGAAATTTAGATTGCTTTGAACCTGTTAAATGCTATCTTAGAAGATGTTCAAAACGTTGATAGTGTTCCATTAAATACCTTGATGGTTAGGATTTAGTTTGGTATTTTAACTGGAACCACTTACGGGTGTTACTATTTCTGTATTATCCTTTCCGCTTTGTGCAACTCCCACTTGCAAAGCTCCGCTCTCTCTCTTTTTTCCTCCAGATAAACCTGTGGACCCACGCGCAATCTTGAGCAAGCCGGTTCTGAGCTCGCCCAACGTGGGCGCCATTTTCAGTGCGGCCTTCGTCAAGGTGCGGAAGCAGAACCCTGGCGTTCTGGCTGCGGGAACCGGTGTCCGTGCAGTGCAGCTCCCGGTGAGGTGTCCCCACGAAGTGGGTGGGCATCGAGGAGGAGGAGAAGCTGTTTCACCCGCTTCGGGAACCCGGGCAGAGCCCTGCGGTGTGCTTTCTTTGCCGAGAGGATTGCAACTACGTGGGCTCCTCCCTCTGGGGCACCCTGGAACACAGCGCCAGGGAGAGCCGGCTCTTCCCTTGGTGTTCTCGCGACGTGCTCAGGGGAGCACTCCTGGGGCTACCCACATGTCACATGCGGGTGCCACCATTTGCTTTAGGGTGTCACCAGGGTGTGAGGCTCACCCTGTTTTTAATCTGACAATCCCGGTGTATTGAACACAAGCTGTGTTGGTTCTCTTAGCTCTCACTCCTTACCATCAACTCAATTCAGTGCACGGGGAGAGCCAGAGACACTCCTAACCTTTTCGACAGCCGTTGGTCGTATGAGGGATGGTCTCTGGGTGCATGTGACCGCAGACTGGACTTGTGTTCACCCTTTCTCGCCACTTCCCTGCCTGAGTCTCTCGCTCCACTGTTGTCTAACAGAGTATTGTTTACACCACAGCTTGTCACTCCTGTAGCCAGGTGGAAATGAATCCTCCTGTGGTGTTGGCGATGTCCATGAATGTCTTCCAGGTCAAAACCACTATGATCATTTGATGTGCCCTTCTGCCCCACCCCCCCCATGCGCCCTTTCAAATGCTATGAAATCCCTTTGTTTCATTCAGTACGCACTCTTAAGTGCGCGGTACCATAGACGCCTCCATGCAGCGATGATTTCTGGGTTCTCAGTACCGTTGAGTGGTTCTCGTCCTCATTCCTAATCCACAGGATTGGGAACGATGGGTCAAGGTATCACCAGTTGCTCTGCGATGGCTGGGATCCCTGCGATTGCCGTAGAATCGGACCAGGCAAAGCACGGTCAGCACCAACACTCCCCCTCTCCTCACCTGTGAAGGAGCGGGCCGGTCGGTGCAGTGGCGGAGGCGGTATTCGAGCACACGCACCTGGCGGAGCAGGTCTTGGATGAACTGTCAGCCGTGTGCAAGCCGGGAGCATCTTTATGCACCAGCACGTCAGCCCTAGATGTGGATGAGATCGCTGCCGCCACGGAGCGTCCACAGCTGGTGCCCGGCACCCCCTTCTCCCCGCCTGCTCGCGTCACGAGGTTGCTGGAGGGTATTCCCACCACCATCGCCACGGTTACGCATCTATCCACCAGAGCAGATTAAGAAGGCCGGGCTACTTGTAGGCAGCTGTCATGGTTGTGTTGGGAACTCCATACAAAAGCCAGACCTGTTTCTTGTTAGAAGAAGGAAGTAGGCCAGAGGACCCCGATGGGGTGGTGGGAGGCTTTGGTGTTAAAACGGGACCCTTTAGAGGATCTGACCTCGGATGTGGGCTGGAAAATTCACCAAGGACAAGGGGTCACGGGGCCTGAACTCAGGGCCTGAGCACTGTCCCTGGCTTCTTTTTGCTCAAGGCTAGCACTCTGCCACTTGAGCCACAGCGCCACTTCTGGCTGTTTTCTGTATATGTGGTGCTGGGGAATCGAACCCAGGGCTTCATGTATTAAGGCAAGCACTCTTGCCACTAGGCCATATCCCCAGCCCTACAGAAGCCCCTGAATTATCTTTGAGAGAGGTGATCAAGGAGGGTCCGCTCACTTCTGCAGGCCCAAAGCATCCAGGGGAATATCAGACTTTCAAGATTTTGACATTCACAAATGGAGATGTAGGGGTTAGGGATTTAAATCAATGCCAGGCCAAGTACAAGGCCCTGAGTTCAGTCCTCAGCCCTGGAGAAAAAAGAGAGAAAGGAAGGAAGGAAGGAAGGAAGGAAGGAAGGAAGGAAGGAAGGAAGGAAGGAAGGAAGGAAGGGAGGGAGAGAGGGAGAGAGGGAGGGAGGGAGGGAGGGAGGAAGGGAGGAAGGGAGGAAGGGAGGAAGGGAGGAAGGAAGGAAGGAAGGAAGGAAGGAAGGAAGGAAGGAAGGAAGGAAGGAAGGAAGGAAGGAAGGGAGCTGTGGCTACGTGGTAGAGCACCAGCCTTGAGCAAAAAAGCAAAGTAGGAGCATGAAGCTCTGAGTTCAAGCCCCAGAACTAACACACACACACACACACACACACACACACACACACACACACACACAGATTTTTGTACTCATTAACCCAAATGCCTCATCCTAAGTGTACCCGGTTAAAGCCATATCCTTCGTGTGGTGACTTTGCCATGAGAATTCAGCGTTGTGCGGAACTCCGCTTCCCGTGTGATGAAATCCTGGGTCTGACTCTTCCATTTTCTCTCCCTGGCAGCAACAGGGGATGCGTCTCTTTATAGAACACGGAGAGAGCCCTCCAGTGTTCACACCTCATCCTACACTGCTAACTAATCACCTTCACTTCTCTTACTCTATTTCTCTAGTATAGTAAGAGCCCCCGGCAACAGCTTCCCACAAACCTCTCAAGCACCTGAGCGCAAGAGCCCTCCCTCCCTCCACAGAATCCCTTCCCCAGTCCACTGGCAAAACTTTCAACCTTTCACCACATTTTCAAACTTCTTCCAACGATGATAGTATTCTGGAACTTTATTTTTTAATAACCTGCCACAATAATGAAACACTGTCTAAATACTAATGAGATATACTTTTAAAACATTTTTTGCATATGAATTATAGTTCCTGATATTATTTTAGAGTACACACACATATTTTTTGGGGGGGGTGCCAGTCCTGGGCTTGAACTCAGAGCCTGGGCACTGTCCCTGAGCTGCTTTTGCTCGAGGCTAGCGCTCTACCACTTGAGCCACAGCACCCCTTCTGGCCTTTTCTGTTTATGTGGTGCTGGGGAATCAAACCCAGGGCTTCATGCTTGCTAGGCAAGCACTCTACCACTAAGCCACATTGCCAGCCCTGCATTTATGGGGTTTTTTTCTGCAATCAGTTGCAATGATTACTTCTCATTTCTCTTGGACCTATATAAGTCAGCTGGTTTCAAGATTGATGTTGCTGGAGGAAATCTCAAGAATTAGTATAATTACTAATAGATCACTAAGAAGTAACAAATGTAGTACCTAATAGCTAAGTAACCGCTCTACTCTCCACTGCTCGATGAGGACACGTCTCCCCTAACGGCACCACAACTAGGCCTGGAGCTTTGTCTCTGGGACTACCTCTTTGTCACAGTAGTTAGGATATAAAAACCTAGTAGAGGGCCGGGCACCGGTGGCTCACACCTGTAATCCTGGTTACTCAGGAGGCTGAGATCAGAGGATGGTGGTTGGAAAAGCCAGCTGGAGCAAGAAAGTCTGTGAGACTCTAATCTCCAATTAAACACCAAAAAATTTTTTAAAAAAATCAGAAAGTGGAGTTGTGGCTCAAGTGGTGGAGTGCTAGTCTTGAGGGGTGAAAAAAAAAAAAAGCCCAGGGATAGTTCCCAGGCCCTGGGTTCAAGCCCCAGGACCAGCACACACACAAAACAGTTTCAACCATTGCACAAAGGAGTGTGCATACTGTCGGGAAAATGGAGGCTCATGGAGAAGGAATAGGCTGGACTCGATCCTCCACAGGCCGACTGCTTGTGGGGGGGGGAGGGGGGGGACAGCGAGGCGCTCAGACCTTCCCAAGGGACTGGAGGTTTTGCCTGGGGGCTGGATTCCGGGGTGGGCTTCTATAGATAGAGCCTAACGAAGAAGTCGAAAACAGAAGATGGGTTCTGGTCTCTTGGGGTCCCAGAGTGAGGTGCTTGGCCGGGCCCACAGTGGAATGCTCCCCCCACCCCACCCCCCAGGACCAGGGGCGCTGTTCCGGGCCAGGCCCAGCTGGGAATAACCCGCCTTCTGGGAAGTGGGGTGGATAGGAGTTGAGCTGGGCCCGCGGGAGCCCTGGGGCTTAGGCCTTCCAGGGGGCTGGGTCTCTGCCCCCATTTTGAGATGCTTTTCGTTTCTTCTTTCTTTGGTGGTAGTTGAGTGTGAACTCGGCGTCTTGCACTTGGTACTCGAGTGCTCTATCACTCGAGTCATAGCTCCATTCTTCTTGTCGCTGTACTTGCGTATTTTTCATAGAGTCTACCTCTACCTTCTCCTGCCTGCCTGGGCTTATAAACGTGCATCCGCCCTGTTGATGGAGGCAGGATCTCACTCGCTCTCGGAATGGTGGAGATGATAGATGTGGGCCTCTCTGCTCGGCCTTTGAGTTGTTTTTAGGAACGCTGAGTTGCTCCTAGGATGGGAAGATGACCTTGGGCATACCTTCAGCCAAGGTCAACACCGGTAGCGGACTCGAGTCCTCACCTCCTCCTCCCAGGCTCACCCAGCCTCTGGGGGAGTCGGGGCCTGGACACTCGAGGTGGGAATCTGGACCAGTCTTTTCTTAAATTACCTTTCTTGTTGTTTTCGAGGTGATGTGCAGCGGGGTCACCTTTACGTACATCCGGTACTGAGTGCCTTCCCTTCCCTTCGCCTCGTGTCATCTGTTGGCTCGTTCTCCCCGTTCCCTCCTCCGTCTCTGCCCAGGAGCTCCGTGCCTCCCTGTCACCGACGTCCAGCGCGGCCGGTGGGCTCGCGGCTGCACGTTCCGCCATTGCCCACCGATTCTGCCCCCTCTCCTTCCCCTCCCACACATGTGCGCACGGACACGGCAAATAGGAGGCAAAGAATACGGAGTCATCTGAAAGTGAAAAGACAAGGTCCTTTGTTTCCTTATCTTTGGAGTTTGCTTCAGTATGTATATTATTTTTTTCTATACGTCTGAAGAGGTGCTCGGGCATTACAACTTGGTGATTTTCTCCTAAGACTATCCTCTTATTGTACATGAATGTCTAGAATCCTGAATAATTTATCATATCCCGTTGCATTTTAAATCTAACTTCCTCATATCAGGAAGAACATGCGCCATTTGTCTCTCTAATCTGGGCTTACCTTGGTCAACACGATTTGTTCTAGTTCCATCCATTTCCCTGCGAATGACGTTATTTTATCCTAGTCTCTAATGGCCGTGTAATTCCACTGTGTATAGGTACTACATTTTTTTTTGGATCCACTCACCTATGGTGGGGCACCTGGGCTGTTTCATTGTCTTGGCTAGTGTGCAGGTGTCCTGATCCTATCCCGGCTCGTGATGTTCAGGGTAGATGCTAAGGAGTGGTATCGTAGGGAAGGTCTACAGCGAGTCATAGGGCAGGTCTTTGTTTAGTTTTTTGAGGAATCTCCAGCCTGCTGTCCAGAGCGATTGTGTTCATTTGCATTCCTACCAGCAGGGCAGTAGGGTTCCTTTTTCTCCACATCCCTGCCAGCATTTGTTGTTGAAGAAGACCAGCACTTTAAGAATCATACTTCTGTCTCCTGTCTCTGTCACTTTCTACCAGAAACTCCGAAGTCCCTGGATCCTCGTTATCTGAACTCTCCTTCCCGTGTGGCATCGAGTCTTGCCTCTCTTGCCTCTCTGTTCTTCCTACGAGTTCTCTTGGGTTCACTTTATATCAGCGCCAGCTCCTCCTCAGGGTTCACAATGCTCTTTTGCAGAGATTATTGGGGATAGTCAAGGGACTCTCTAACAAATAGCTTCATTAACTACTAGCTTCTGAATACATTGAGGAATAAAACAAAAATGAATTATGAGAGCTAAAGCATCACCTCTTTTTGATAGAGGCCAGGTTGGAGGACATACTTTTAGGCAGATCAACCCCGTTGTTGTAGTAACGTTGGACTGGATAATTCGGCAGTCCTTCCCACCTGGCCGCAGCAGTACTGACCATGCTTACCTTCTCATCCATGCTTTTTATACCTGCTTAAAGTCAAGGCTCCAAGCTCTGCTTTAGCTCTGTCGCTCAGGGCTAGTGCTCTACCACCTGAGCCATTCCTTTACTTCTGGGTTTTTGCTGGTTAATCAAAGCTAAGCATCTCACAGACCTTACTGCCTACGTCAGCTTTGAACCCAGAGCCTCGCTCTTCAGCTTGCTGAGTAGCTACAATTACGGGCAGGAGCCACCAGCTCCCAGCTCCCTCGCATGCTCAGCTTCTGCCGCAATATCATCTTGTCAGAACCACTTTTTTTCTGACTACCCACAGATAGTAGTAATTATTTACTCCCTTCATACTCCCCATCTTCTTGTCCTTCCTTTTTCCGCAGCACAATTATCCAACATAAATTTTGTTTGTTTGCTTATTCTCTGGGCCCCTCTCCAAGCATTTTACCTGCTTTCAATCTCGGCACCTAGGCCCGAGCCAGACTATTGGAGATACTCTATGTACTTGTTGAAGAAATAAACATCTTATCTTACCTATCACATAAAATATCAGACCTCAAGTTCTCCCTACTGGCGCTTCACTCGCACTGTCTTAGGAGCTAACTGAGGCTGGAGGATGTGGTCTCATCCATTGTGTGTCTCAGAACTATTCATCACGGCTTATCACACGGGATACAGACATTAAGTTTCCACGAGCCACCTTTTGCCTTGCCCACCTACTCCAGGTCCTGTGATCCAATCATTTTTACTTATGGCTTTCACAAAAACATCACGACATTTTTTTTAAAAATCAAATTATATTTTTTTACTTTTCGTGAATCCCTTTTCTTCGAGACCAAAATATTACTAAAAGTGACCAAATCCAAGAATATTCGCTACCAGAATATATGAACACTTAAAATCTGAAATGTCGCATTAAAATCTTATTTTTGACACCCTCCTAAATTTCCCGTTGCAATTCCAAGTCATCCCCACGAATATCTTGCAGTGTAGACCCTGAGTTGGAAAATGAACAGCTTAATGAAGCGCAATGGAAGTGGCTTACTTCTAAGAAGGAGGAGGGACTTTTTTGCGCCACTAGGTGGTGCTATTGAGAAACTTTCATAGTTCACTTTCAACCACAGTAGAACACACGATTCACAAATTGAACAGCTCTAAGTTAACTTTTCTATAACTTTACACAAGTGTTCTGGAGTCTCTCAGAGGCGAGTTCACTCTGTGTGTGTGTGTGTGTGTGTGCGTGTGCTGGGCCTTGAACTCAGGTCCTGGGTACTGTCTCTTAGCTTTCTCTCTCCTGGCATGGGCTCCGCCGGGGAGCTCCGTCTCCCCTGTGGGTATCTGCGGGTTCGGTCAGAGGTGAGAGTCTCACAGACCTCCCCGCGCAAGGTCGCCCTCCACGCTGCCAGCCTCCAAGCCCAGCTTCCTGAGCAGTCAGGGTGACAGGCGCGAGCCACTCAGCGTCCGATGACTTTTAACTACTCAGCCAGAGAACGCAATTCACGGGTTTCACGTTTCTCTCTCTCACTTTGGGCAAATGTTCTGGGAGCTTAAGGGGAGGTGTGTTGGGGTTCTCACATTCCCGTACCTGGAGACGGGGCCTCCGGCTCAGATAGACAGGGCAGGGGGTCTTTACGAAGCCACAGCGTCTGCACGCCTCTATTCCCATACGAGAGCGCGCCCGAGCCGCTGTGCAGGGGGCTTTTAAAGCCATGCGCAGGTGTCCAGGTGTGACCACACACAGATTTACACAAGCAAAGTCATTACTTAGTGACTCTAGGACTGGCAAAAAAAAAACAAAACATTGTGAAGGTTGCAGCAAGGCTAATGGCTGCAAGACGAATGGCTAGGTTTACCTTTGGGGCTCCCATACCTTATCTGGTGTTTGTATTCGAGATTTATTCCTGTTGACCAAATAGGATTTACTGCTGGTGACCAAACCACATCTCAGAGCTCCTCCCATCGGTGCCGTAAATCTGTCTGTTTTGAGGACTTACTTCTGGAATTTTCTTGTAATGGCTGGTCTGGAGTGTCCCTCACTAAGGCATTCTGTCCTTGATATTTCATCCTATTTCTTATATTCAATATTTTTTTATCCTGCCTCTGATTTCACATGGGTACTTAAGTAGCTAATAGGCAGTATGCACAGGCGGAAATTGGAGGTACGATTTCAGCTAGGGTAACATTTGGCAGTATGAGACTTGCAATGATCACTATGTATTTGACTTTCGATCACCTCTTTCTCAGACTTAAATAATTATGTGAGATGCATATAATATTCTTGTGGTTCCTTTTCAGCTTACAAGAGCATAAGAGGGCAAGGGCTGTAGCTCCATAATTGAGCCAAGGCTCAGGGGTTTGATCCTTAGTACCACAAAGAAAAAAGAAAATACAATTATACCACTCCTTCCTCCCTTTTTTCCTTCCTTCTTTCCTTTTTTCCTCCCTTCCTTCCTTCCCCTTTTTTTCTCTTTATCTTTTGTTGTTGGTCTTAGGGCTTGAACTCTGGGCCTGGGCACTGCCCCTGAGCTCTTCAGCTCCAGGCTAGCACTCTACCACTTGAGCCACAGCGCCACTTCCCCACTTCTGATTTTCTGGTGGTTAATTGGAGAGAAGAGTCTCACCTGACTTTCCTGCCCAAGCTGGCTTTGAACAGCGATCCTCAGATCTCAGCCTCCTGAGTAGTTAGGATTACAGACATGAGCCACCAGCACCGGATAGCTTGTTTTTTGTTACTGATTTTTTTTTTTCTGCCAATCCAAGGGCTTGAACTCAGAGCGTTTCCCTTGAGCTCAGTGTTTTGCTCATAGCTAGCAAAAAGCCTCTCAGATTTGTCTGCCCTGACTGACTTTGAATAGAAATCCTCATATCTCAGCTTCTTAGTTTCTTGAGTAGCTAGGATTATGAGCTACTAGTGCCCTGCTTATTAATTCTTTAACAAGGTTAGATTTTAGTTCTTTCTATATAAATATTTTTTATATTACACAGTCAATTCAGGAATTATTTTCGATGTCTAATATTCTCAGTGTATCGATGTCATGATACGAGCCTTGATAAAATACAGCAACTAGTTTGCTTGACAATTCCCTGGTTTCTACAGTGGATCCAGATGCTATCCCTTGCTGCAGGGTTGCGGCTGTCATAGCGATGAGAGGTCAGTGGCCTCTTTTCTTAATCCACAGTGAAAATGGAATCTTATTGCAAAATCACGATGATACTTCCTTTTTAGACTGCATTCCAGCTCTCTTACCTGACTTTTGCATGTCGGTTGTAGGTTGCATCTTCTAGCCATTATTACTGCCTTCTCCTAGTGTTAGCAGAATTCAGATGAGCGCAGGGCAGACACCCTTTGCATACTTTACGTAATCTTCTGCCTAATCACCTGGATTTATTTGCATAAGTTGTGTAAATCTATCTGAGCCATGAGAGGGCATCAGAGGGAGAGAGACACAGAGCCGGAGAGAGGAGAGGGGGGTCAGAGAGAGACAAAGAGGAAAGAGGGAGGGGCGGGAGAGGAGCGGAGGGGCGAGAACAGGAGGGGGGCGGGGGGGGGGCGACTTTCCCAAGATCCCTCCAGGAGAAGGCACGTGCAGTGACAAATCGGGGCGTGGGGAGAGCGGAAAGAAGAGCTCTCTGCGTCCGCGGCCGTGGGGCTGCCGCAGGGGGGCTGGGAAGGGGAAGGACGCGCGTGTAGCGCAGCCTCGCCTGGACACAGGGTGACGGGGGGGGGGGGGGGGGGCTGTTGACAGTGGTGCAGCTCCAACACAGGCGCTTTTCTTCTTCCACCGAGGGAGAAGGCAGCCGCTAAGACTGGAGCTTTGTGTTGCCCGTCCACCTCCCAACCATCAGCGAGAAGCTCGGTTTGGCCCTCATTCCGGGCCAGAGGACAATGCAACCAGAAAGAATCCCTCCTGCCAGGGCCCCTCTGTCACCGCTGCTCAAGGTAGCATGCTCGGTCCGAGCTGGCCGGCCGGGTAGGAGAGAAGCTGGCGGGCTCTGGGTCCGACAGCATGGAGAAGTTGGTTGGTAGAGTTGCTAACGGCTTCGACCACTCGTGGCCAGCAGGGGGCGACATAGAGACAGAGCGCATAAGCCTTTCTTAGGACTGTAGTGAAAAACCATGTTTTCATCCCATTAACTATGTATAAGCTAGTCACAGCCGCCTTCCTGTGTGGAAAAGAAGCTTGTAGCTCAGTTAGGATGCCTCAGGAAAGCTTTCCCCAAGTGGCCTGAGTCAGAAAGATAAAAATGAAGGGGAAGGGGGGTGGTGAACCAAAGAAATGGCACTGGCGCGGAGCTTTCTAGATATGAATGATTCAAGAGTACATCGATTGGGCTGGGGTTGTGGAAATGAAGTTTGGAAGATAAAAAGAAAATAGGGGCTGGGAAGGTGGCTTAGTAGTAAGGTGCTTGCCTAGCGTGCATGAAGCCCTGGGTTCGATTCCCCAGTACCACATACACAGAAAAAAAACAGAAGGTGCTATGACTCAAGGGGTGGAGTGCTAGCCTTGAGCAAAAGAAGCTCGGGGACAGCGCCCAGGCCCTGAGTCCAAGCTCCAGGACTGGCAATAAATAAACAAACAAACAAACAAATAAATAAAATTGTAAAAAGAAAATGGGTAGAAAAAATAAAAGGAAGACGCAACGAGTGTTGGTGAGCAGAGTGCAAGGCAGAGCCCTGGGCTCTGGGCTGTGCAGTGAGCTGTCAGGCCCCGTGCTGACCCTCCGAACCCACAGCGGGAGGAGGGAGGACTACAGGGTTTGAACAAACCTAGCCAACGGATGCAGCAGACTGAGGAGGGGACTGCTCTTCTCTGTCCCATGGCCCTTGACTCCTCGCTTGTCCCAGTGCTTTGCTGCAAGGGCTTTGTGGCAGCAGAGAGCAAGCCTGCAGCTCCTCCGGAAGTGCCGTCCCTCGCCTGGCCAGCCTGACAGCAGTCTTGACGGAAAGTTGGTTGGCTTCGTTTTAAAGTTTCCGAACCCCTATCCTGTCCACGGCAATACTTCGACACGCCCCTACGATCAGAACCTTGTTTACTCTCTCCCCAAGACAAAAACGGCTCCTGTTTATCTTTCTAGATAATTTAATCAGTTTGTTCCAGTTATATTGTTCACCCTGACTCATGGTGATAACTGTTTATATCTTCCTGGTGTTACAGCTAAGCGCTATACACACACTGTCTACTGACTCCTCAAAAGAACTCTCGAGATAGGTATCATGGGTCCCATTTTACCAATAAGAAAAAGTAGACCAAGCGTGTTGAGAGACTCGCCTAAGGTATCTAAGTATTACCCTCGATTACTACACACGCGCATGTTTCTTTATGACGACAGCTCATTGTCTGTACCACTTCCGATTTGTCACATATGAAGCTCTGAGAGGCTGGAGGCCAGGCTCAGATGGAGGAACAGAAGCTGAGCAAGCACAAAGCCCTGAGTCCAACCCAGCCCTTCCCAAAAGGAAAAAGAAAACAAAACCTCTTAGAGTTGAATTAAACTGCTACATTTCTATTTGTGTCTCACTTGATATTCCCTTCTGTTTGTAACAATATCCATTGCTTTCATGATTTGTATTTGCAATAATATATATTTGCAAAAAATACATAAAGATGTGAGCTAGTGGGTATTGTCTTTAAACTATCCATCTATGTAAATACAGATATCTACAGACATATGAAATGAGCGCTTATTTTGTTACAAATAAGAAATTAATCACTAATAATGTGCATAAGCTAGACCATCGCACTATCATTAGGCCCTATCTCCAGTCTAAAAGTCTGCATGTGAACTCTTCTAGTGATCTTTAGCTTTCTCCTTAAATATCTAGGTCTGTAATCATGCCACCTGCAAAATAGATTCTTTGACTTGTTCCTTTCTAATATCTACATACAATATTTTCTTATCTTAAACAGACCATATTTCTAGAATAACAGACACTGAACTGAGAAAACCAATGTGTGCTTTAAGAATAAAATGGGCTGCTTTGAAAACATGCTCTATGATGTTTAGACTCAAAGCTCAGTCAAGTTAGAGTCACTTTAGTTCTCTCTTTGAAAGGCTCAGGACAGAAATAGCCCAAGACAATTCAAATCAACAGTGGGTAAAGAGTGAAAAGCAGTCATCAAGGCTGGAAGTGCAGGATCGCACAAGCCAGTTCTTTTGCATGCATGCAGCGAGGGAAAGCAGCAGCCCTGGAATCCAGAAGCTAACTGCTCCGCTCTCCATCCCAAGGAGCGGATGTGAAGACGTACTGTGGTGACCTTGGGCAAGCAGCCTCCTTACCGTTCTGTGCGTCTACTTTCCTGAATGATGAAAGGGGCGTTGAGGGGAGCAATCCTGCGCCAGGCCCACGGGTCACTCAGCCACTTCCAAAGCTCTTCATGCCGTTAGTTTCCGAACCAGAATAGAGACGTTTGGGGGCCTGTGGGAGGTTGGATGAGGGCTTCGAGTGGCAGCTTGCGCCTCCTGGAAGCCAGCGAACAGCTAGCGGTGCAGAAGTGGCCTTCTCCACAAAGCCAGGGACAAAAGTCTCCTTATCCCAGCTCCCCGGGGAAGGAACTGCCAGTGGCAGAAAAGGGGTCCCCGCCCTGCTCTCATTGCACTCACCCAGGTGAGTGGATTAGCTGCCTGGTCCCACACTGGGCTACTCCAGGGGCAAGTAGGAGCAGAAGGCAGGGAAAGAGAATGAGCCTTCTCCTCGGCCCTTTACCGAGGGGCAGAGCGGGGAATCACTTCCCAGACAGCTGTGTCAAGATCTCAGGTCAGCCATTGTAGATACGACGATGGGAGCTAATTGGATCCAAGTTTTTTAGTTGTTCGTTCATTTGTTGGGTCTTACACTCTGGTCGCTGGGCTTGCTGGGCGGGTGTTCTAACTGCCGAGCCACACCTCCATCCCTACTTTCTGTCGGTAGTTTTTTTTTTGGCCAGTCCTGGGGCCTTGGACTCAGGGCCCGAGCACTGTCCCTGGCTTCTTCCCGCTCAAGGCTAGCACTCTGCCACTTGAGCCACAGCGCCGCTTCTGGCCGTTTTCTGTATATGTGGTGCTGGGGAATCGAACCTAGGGCCTCGTGTATCCGAGGCAGGCACTCTTGCCACTAGGCTATATCCCCAACCCTCTGTCGGTAATTTTTGACAGAGCCTTTTGCTTCCTGCCCAAGGGGTTCACTTATATTAGGCTTTGGATAGCTAGGGAAACGAGCATGTGTTCCCAAGCCCAGCTCATCTTCCAGCAATTCACTCCACGATAGCTTGTAACGTAAGCGTATCCCATCTGCGATCTATCTGCCCTGTGACTTCCAGCCTCCCCGTCTCCAGCAGACAGGCACCTACTCCTCCACCATGCCTGCCGGTCCCGGGTCCCGGGGCCTCCTGCCCCCAGCCCCTTCCGTGGGAAAGCGTTCCCTCCTGGCTCCTGCTAACGCCGCAGTGTAGGTGGCTACAATACCCTATGACCTCCCTCCTCCTCTTCCTCTCCTCCCCTTCCTTCTCCCTCTCCCCCCTCTTCCTCCACAAGAGAGTCTGAAACCCATCCTCATTGAAAGAGGGTGGGAGAGAAAAGGGAAAGGTTGATCATCCCAGGAAGGTGGGACGGAGATTTTTATAAAGTGAATTAGGGAGCCAGAGAGAGGCTGAGTACAGACAAGCTGCAAAACAGGGAAAAGGCCAAAGAGAACGCGTTAACAACGAGGCACCGACTCAGGTAAAGCCGAAGCGGGTTCCCAGTGCACACCAACCAGTGCCGCGCCAGGAACTCCGCTGCCCCTCGCTGGCTGGAGTCCCGCGGGCCTGGAGGAGCGATCGCGTTTGTTCTCAAAGCCGTTTGTTCTCAAAGCCTCTGCGGCACCACAGGCCCCCGCTCATGCCACCGCCAGCCTCCGGAGCACCCACGGCCAGCCCCAGGCTCACACATGCGCACAGTCCACCGGACACCCAGCACCGAGTTCCAGCAGGGTGCTCCCTCCATGGTGGCTGGGCCCTTCCCAGCGAGTGGGAGGTGAAGCCACCATTGCTTCACGCCCCTAGCACCACCTCGCCTTCGTCTGTTTGTGCCAGGGCTGTTTTTGGCATTTAACAATCTATAGAGCTGTTAGGTTCCCTTATGGAGCGAAGGAAATGTTGGCTCAGTGTGTGGGGCAGAACCCGGACTTGAACTCAGTGCTGTCTGACCCCCGAGCTTCTGCCCTTTCGCTCCTCGCTGAGGAGTGCAGTGAAAGCTAGGTCCTCCCAGAAATTCAGTCACCCAGACAGCACAGCGCTGCACCTGCGTGGCCGTGACACACCTGTGAAGAAGACGGGCGCTTTTCAGAACAACACAGTTCCTACCCGTCCGCATTGCATCATTCCCACGACTCTTCACGTCTTCCTTATGTTCTTGGCCTCTGGGGGTGCTGGGTAAACGCCTTGAATGAGAAGGTAGACTTTCTTATGGAAGTACTGCATTTCACGTGTCTTTGAATCATGTGCCCACAGGCATGACTCTCAGAACTGTAATCTCCACACATTTTATATTGAACTCCCTGTCTGTCTATCCATCCATCCATCCATCCGTCTGTCTATCATCTATCTATCTATCTATCTATCTATCTATCTATCTATCTATCTATCTATCTGTCTGTCTGTCTATCCGTCCGTCCATCTATCTATCTATCTATCTGTCTGTCTGTCTGTCTGTCTGTCTAGCTATCTATCTGTCTGTCTATCTAGTGTTGGTTTCAGGGGTTGAACTCAGGGCCTCAGACTTTCACTTGCGCTTTCCTTCCAGGCTCACACTGCACCACTTGAGCCATAGCTCCACGTCTAGCTTTTTGCTGGTTAATTACAGATGAGCCTGATGGACTTTTCTGCCCAGGCTGGCTTTGAACTTCAATCCTGAGAGCTCAGTGTTCTGAGTAGCTAGGATTACAGGATTCTTTGAGAGAGAGAGTGTGTGTGTTTGGATATATAGCTCACTGCATTCAGTAAAGATTTCCTTTCTCTCTATAAAGGTGTTTCCTTTCCACTTCCCTAGCTAATTCCTAGCATTGTCCTTCAAACCCACTGCCCTGGAACCAAACCATCCCGAGTGCCTACCGACTTACCTCCTGAGGTTCTGTACCTCCTCCCTACCGCACCATTCAGACTCTCCTCAGCCTCCCCTTGGACTCGCAATCCCCACATCTCTGATCTCTGCTCTGGCCCCGTTCCAGGGATCGCAGGTCATTACAGAGAGTTAGCATAGGAAATGACAATTGGTCCTGTCATTCCACACAGAGGTCTTCAGAGGCTTCTATATCAGTCATGTGTTGACATGGCTCTACAGTTGAGGAGGTGAAAACAACCCACGTGGATTACCTCACAGTTTCTACGGCTCAGGGATTTAGGCACAACAGCTCAGGAGCTAGGGGGTCTCTTCCAAGGCTGAAATCAAGGTGTTCTCCAGGACTGTGGTTTTATCTAAGGTTGCAGTGGAATCATTTGCTGCCACATTTCTGTAGCTGCCAGACATTGGGTCCTTTTAGGCTGTTGGCTGGAGATACCAACTTTGTTGTCATGTGGCTCTTTCCGTGGGATTTCTCATGAGATGGCAGTTAAGAGAAAGAGGCCTCACTGGGCAAAGATGTCTCGTGGCTGTAATCCTTACTATCCAGGCGGCTGGGCTCTGAGGGTGAGAGTTCAAAGCCAGCTGGGGCAAGAAAGTCTGTGAGACTCTTATCTCCAATTGACCACTAAAAAGCTGAGTGTGGAGCTGTGGCTCAGAGGGTAGAGCACCAGCTCTCAGGGGAAAGAGCGAAGTGCAGGGTGAGCCCTGGGAAATGGTTCTGTGTTTCAGCGGCTCCGGGAATTCCCATGTGTCTCCTCCTCTTCATTACGCTGTTTAAAACCCTTCATCCAGGTGCATGCAGCTCACGTCTCTATTCCTGGCTAGTCAGGAGGATGCCAGTTCAAAACTATCCTGGGCAGGAAAAGCCCCTAGAACTCTTATCTCCAAATAACCAACAAAAAGCTAGAAGTGAAGGTATGGCTCCGGTGATAAAAAAAAACTCCAGCCAAGGGGCTGGGGATATAGCCTAGTGGCAAGAGTGCCTGCCTCGGATACACGAGGCCCTAGGTTCGATTCCCCAGCACTACATATACAGAAAACGGCCAGAAGCGGCGCTGTGGCTCAAGTGGCAGAGTGCTAGCCTTGAGCAGGAAGAAGCCAAGGACAGTGCTCAGGCCCTGAGTCCAACGCCCAGGACTGGCCAAAAAAAAAAACAAAAAAACAAAAAAACAAAAAAACGCCAGCCAAAGTGAAAAAGCCAAGCGAAAGCCTGAGGTGCTGAGTTCGAGCCCCAGTACCAGGACATAAATAAATAAATACCCTTCATTCAAGCAATTATCTTTGATACTCTTAGGACTGGATTATTAATCTGTCCTCAAAATCATTTCCAGCTTCCTGCCCAGAGCATGGCGGCTAGAAAGCCCTCAGTGGCTCTGATAAAGTGGATAAATGAGCCCCCGGTTGGAAGCTGGGTGCTGCCTGCCTGGGGCCCTGGGGGTGCATCGAGGACGGGCCACAGCCTAGCATCTTCCCAGTGGCTTGTGTTCCCTCGGCCACTTCATCCATAATCCACGAGTCCGTCCTTGTATTCCAGGATGTCCTTTCTGTCCTTGTGACCTTTAGCTGCTTACTGAAATGTGCTAACTGAAGCTACATTATTTAAATTATCAATCACGAAGGAAATGGAGAATGGGTGCGTTACCCTCACGTTAAACCACTCCAGGTGCTCTGGTTGACCCACCGGAGAGGCCCGCTGCTCCTGGAAGTAGGTCTGCCTGCTCGCGCGGAAAGGCCGGCTGTGCTGCGCGGAGCTCAAGCTCGCCCTGGGCCTCCTCCTGTCGCTCCCCCTCACATCACCCAGAGTGCGCTGGGTCTCGGCCCACTGAAGCGTGGACACTGAGAGCTTTGCCGATGCCCCTGGGGGTGTGTGTGTGGGGGGGGTGACAGCTTAATGACAAGCCCTTTGGTGTTCCCGGTTTGTGAGGCTTATTTATCCCCTAAAAATTTACAGTGATAAAAACAAACCCCCAGTTGATTGAGACAACAACCACAATAAATAGGTATAAAGCTGCCGAGTCCCTTTCAAAGAGCTGCTTTGGCACCTTTGAAAAGTCACGTAGAGGTGATCCACAAGATCACCCACTTCCGCCCCCTTTAAATCTGTAAGAAATGCTATCTGGGACGGGTTCAAGGTCTGTCTGCCTTTCAGTCTTGCCTTTGATGGAGGCCTACTGCTATCTTTTGTGGAAAAGACACCCTTGGTGGTCTAACAGCAAAAGGTTAGGGAGAGCTCATGAATATTTCTCTGTTATGAGTCTGTCTTTCTTCAGTTCCTCTTTGAATCTGTGTTTGTGCCAGCATCAGACACATACAGAGGTAGGACACCAAGAAAGACTCCAGCCGGTTTCTAAAGCAAGGCTTCAAAGAAATTCGCTCATCCGGGGGATCTGAGATTTAAAAAGCAGGTGCTTTGTCCTGCTATACTATTTATAAAATTCCCATCCATCCAGATATACACACACAGACACACGTGTGCGTGTGTGTGAGTATGCGTGTGTCTGTGCACATGGGTTGGGGGTAACAAACCCAGAGCTCTTGCCCCTATCACTGAGCTACTACCTCGGTCATGAATATTTGATATGCCCATAAACATTTTGATATGTCCATTCGATAGTATTGGTTGAGTGTCCCTGATGTTTCCAAAATAAAACAGTATACAGTAACTCCTTCATTTTGTAAAGTACCAAGTACAGGCACAGAAAATTAAAGATCTTCATTCAGATAAGAGATGTGACACACCCCTATAATCCCTGCTACTCAGTGAGTGAATGGTGGCTGGAAACCAGCCTGGACAGAGTTAACAGGAGGCCCCATCTGGAAAAACAAACACGAACGAACAACTGAAATGCATAAGGAAGCATCCACGAGGTGCCAATCACAGGCTCATCTCCTCCTCCCCCCTCCTCCCTCCCCCTCCCCCCTCCTCCCCCTCCCCCTCCCCCTCCCCCTCCCCCTCTCCTCCCCCTCCTCCCCCTCCTCCCCCTCCCCCTCCCCCTCCCCCTCCTCCCCCCCCTCCCCCCTCCCCCCTCCCCCTCCCCCCCCTCCTCCCCCCTCGATTTGTCAAACGTGTGGAGGCCAGGTGCGCGAAGGCGGCGTCGGTCAGCCGTGGACACGGGCCTGCAGCAGGGCAGGGGGAGGGCGTCTGGAAATCCCAGCGTGACCTTGGGACCCGAAGGGATTCCCACCCCAGCCCTGTCACCCTGGACGGGCAATGGCCGCGGTACCGAGGACTGTGCGAGACACACGTGCGGCGGCGGAGCTCAGGGCCGCGAGCCTCAGCTCCTCCCCGGCCCAGCTGGAGTTGACAGCGGGCCGGCTGGGGACGGCTGCTCCTCCGCGGGGACGGCTGCTCCTCCGCGGGGACGGCTGCTCCTCCGCGGAGACGGGCTGCTCCTCGCGGGGACGGGCTGCTCCCCGTGGGGACGGGCTGCTCCTCGTGGGGACGGGCTGCTCCTCGTGGGGACGGCTGCTCCTCCGCGGAGACGGGCTGCTCCTCGTGGGGACGGGCTGCTCCTCGTGGGGACGGCTGCTCCTCGTGGGGACGGCTGCTCCTCCGCGGAGACGGGCTGCTCCCCGTGGGGGACGGGCTGCTCCTCGTGGGGACGGGCTGCTCCTCGTGGGGACGGCTGCTCCTCCGCGGAGACGGGCTGCTCCTCGCGGGGACGGGCTGCTCCCGTGGGGACGGGCTGCTCCCCGTGGGGACGGGCTGCTCCTCGCGGGGACGGGCTGCTCCCCGTGGGGACGGGCTGCTCCTCGTGGGGACGGGCTGCTCCCCGTGGGGACGGGCTGCTCCTCCGCGGGGACGGGCTGTTCCCCGTGGGGACGGGCGCGCGCTCTCTGCATTCCTGGGGTGGCGCCCCGGGGGCGCTCGGGAGGCGGGCTCTCCACCCCCCGGGCTCCCCTAGTCACGGCCGGCTCTCGCTCCCTGGCGCCCCCGCTCCTGGGCGACCCCGTCCGGTCCCCTCCGACGCCCGGGACGCGGCGAACACGTGACCCTCCCTCCCCGGACCGGAAACCACTGCGAAACACGGCCTCCCATCCTAGGGATGATCAGCCCGCATCGCCGTCGGGGGGGGGGGGGGCGGGTGAGGGGGGGCGGGGGGGTGGGGGGGCGGCCGCGCTTTCGCCCCGCTCCGCCCTCCACTTTGGCGCAAGGCGGATTTTTTTAAATGACAAAACTTTAATCGTCGCGTCCTGGCAGCCGGGGGGGGGGGGGGGGGGGGGGCGAGTGCGCGTGCGCGGCCCCCGCTGATCGGTGCCATGGGGGGGGTAATGACGTCTCAGGGGGTGGGGGGTGGGAGTTAATGGCGTCAGGGCCGGGGTGGGATGTGCGGCAGGCCAGGGGACGGGCGGACTTCTCGGCATCCGGACGTTCGGCTGCCCCCCCATGGCTGCCCCCCCCATGGCTGACCTCCCCCATGGCTGACCTCCCCCATGGCTGACCCCCCCATGGCTGCCCCCCCATGGCTGACCCCCCATGGCTCCCCCCCATGGCTGACCCCCGATGGCTGCCCCCCCATAGGTGACCCCCCTCCCTGATGGCTACCCCCCCCATGGCTGACCCCCCATGGCTGCCCCCCCATGGCTGCCCCCCATGGCTGCCCCCCGATGGCTGACCCCCCCCATGGCTCCCCCCATAGCTGCCCCCCCCCATGGCTGACCCCCCCCATGGCTGACCCCCCCATGGCTGACCCCCATGGCTGACCCCCCCCATGGCTGACCCCCCATGGCTGACCCCCCATGGCTGCTCCCCCATGGCTGCCCCCCCATGGCTGACCCCCCCATGGCTCCCCCCATGGCTGACCCCCCCATGGCCGTCCCGCCCGCGCGCCGCCCCGCCTCTCGCTCGCGTGGTGGCCGCGCCCATGCGGCCCGGGCCGGCGAGGCGAGCCGAGCCCCGGCCATTTCTCGACAAAGACCCCGCGGCCGAAAGGCGTCGGGCCGGGACCCTCGAGCGCGAGGCTCCGCGGGGGCGCGCGCCGCGCACGCGCCCGCTCCGTCCCGGGTGCGCGCCCGCCGGGGGCTCCCCCCCCTCCCCGAAGGCGGCCCGCGAAAAGCGCGCCGTGCGTGCGTGCGTGCGTGCGTGCGAGACGGGGCCGGCGGGAGTCCAGGCCCCAGGCTCCGCCCCCCCCCCCGCCCCCGAGGCCCCCTGGGAGGGAGGGCGCGCACGCGCCGCGCGTGCCCGCGGAGAGGTCCGGGCGCCCGGGGCGCGTGCGCGGGGAGGCCGCCGGGCGCGGCGCGTGCGCGTGCGCGGGGAGGGGGCGTGGCGCGCGCGTGCGTGAGCGTGAGCGTGCGCGCGCGCGGGAGGCCGTCGCCCCGCCCCGCCGCCCCGCCCCGTCCGTCGCGGCGCCCGCGCGCGGGGCGGCTCCTCCGCCCGTCCCGTCCTGGCCCGCGGAGCTCGCGCCGCCGGCGCTCCCGGAGCGCAGCCTCGGCGGCCGGGCCCGGGGCCGGCGGACGCCGCGGGGAGGATGAGCGCGGCGGCGGGGGCGGCGGGGGCGGCGGCGGGGCCCGAGCGCGGGCGCAAGGGCGGGAAGGTGGACGAGGCGCAGGCCCTGGCGCGGAGCTGCGCCGCGCGCCGCCCCGACTTCCAGCCGTGCGACGGGCTGTCCATCTGCGCCACGCACAGCCACGGCAAGTGCTTCAAGCTGCACTGGTGCTGCCACCTGGGATGGTGCCACTGTGAGTGCGGGGGGGGGGGCGGGGGGCGGGGAGGGGGGCGGGGAGGGGCGGGGAGGGGGCGGGGGGGCCGGGGAGGGGGCGGGGGGCCGCGGACCACCCCCCCACCCCGCCAGCGCGCGGACCCCTCGCCGGCTCGGGCCCGGCCCCGCGGGGTGCCGGGGGGAGGGGGGGTGGGGATCGCCCCGGCCGGCCCCGGGCAGGGGAGGGGGGGCGGCGCGGGAGGAGGGCGGCGCGGGCCCCCCGAGGGCGCGCCTCCTCCGCCCCCCGCCCCGGGGCCCGGGCACGCGTGTGAACTCGACGCCGGGGCAGCCCTCCCTCCTCCCTCCCCCCCTCCCTCCCGGGGGGCGCTCAGCTCAGCACCCGGCGCTCCCGCTAACCCGGGCCCGCGGCGGGACTTGGCGAAGCCGGAGCCGGAAAGGCGGACGCGGCCCCACTCGCGATCGAGACCCACGCGACCCGCCCCCCCCACCCCCACCCCACCCCACCCCCGGGGCACCGCCGACGCGGGCGGCCGGGGGCCGGGGCGGGGTCCGGGGTCGCCTCCCAGCGCGCTGAGCTCGCAGTTCATGCGCGTGCGTGCGCGTGTGCGCGTGTGTGCGCGTGCGCGCGTGTGTTTGTGTGTGCGCGCGTGTGCATGTGTGTTTGTGCGTGCGCGTGTGTTTGCGTGCGCATGTGTGTTTGTGTGTGCGTGTGTGCGCGCGCGCGTGTGTTTGTGTGTGCGCGCGTGTGCATGTGTGTTTGTGCGTGCGCGTGTGTTTGCGTGCGCATGTGTGTTTGTGTGTGCGTGTGTGCGCGCGCGTGTGTTTGTGTGTGCGCGCGTGTGCGCGTGTGTTTGTGCGTGCGCGTGTGTTTGCGTGCGCATGTGTGTTTGTGTGTGCGTGTGTGCGCGCGCGCGTGTGTTTGTGTGTGCGCGCGTGTGCATGTGTGTTTGTGTGCGCGCGTGTGTTTGCGTGCGCATGTGTGTTTGTGCGTGCGCGTGTGCGCGCGCGCGTGTTTGTGTGTGCGTGCGCGTCGCACCTGCAGCGGTTAAGCGCCGCCCCGCCGCCCCCGCCGCCCCGGGGCGCGGTCGGATGCCGATGCCGACCCCTTGGGTGTCTCCCGGTTTTATCTTAGGTTCGCCCGTTTTCCTGACCTACCGTGTGTTAAAATCCTGGCAAAGATCGCGTGTGCGCGTGTGTGCGCGTGTGTGCGCGTGCGCGTGTGCGTGTGTGCGTGTGTGCGCGTGTGTGTGTGCGCGTGTGCGTGTGTGCGTGTGTGCGCGTGTGTGTGTGCGCGTGTGCGTGTGTGTGCGCGTGTGTGCGCGCTCACACGCACCCATGTGTTACGTGTATGCTGTTTCCAAAAGTTCTTGCGATGCGCGCGTCGGATGCGCAGAGCGCTCGGTCTTTGTCCGAGTTGTGGATGAAGTAGCGGCCGAGGAGGAGACGCCATGCGGCTCCCGACGTGGACGCCGCCCTGAAGACGGCGACGGCCGAGGAGCCGGGGCCTGCCGACGGCCATGCGGGCACCGCCCCGCCGACGCCCCCGCCGACGCCCCCGCGGGCACCTCCCCGCCGACGCCCCCGCGGGCACCTCCTTGCTGGCACCTCCTTGCTGACGCCCCGCGGGCTCCTCCTCGCCCAGGTGTTCCGGTCGCCCACCTGTAACCTGAAGACAAAACGTTGTTGAGGTTCCAGCAAGGCAGGACTCTGACTGCTCTTCGGCTGCTTATTCAGATCCAGCCCCGCAAGCGCCCCTCAGAACAGCGGAAGATGGTCGGTTATGATGTCACCCAGGTGGCCTCCCCAAGTCCTCGCTGCTTGCTCAGCGGCCGGGAGCTGAGTTTAAGGCATCTGGATTGAGAAAAGGGGCGGTGAGGTCGGGTGTGCGGGACCGTTGTTGCTGGTTCCCCCCGGTTCGTCCGTCAGACCTATACTCATGCTCTGTTTTCCAGGCCTCCAGCGGGCTCCGGGTCTGCTTGCTGCCCTGGCGGGGGCTCGGGGACCCCACCCACCCACGGGCAGCGGTGGTGTGTGAAGCCACCAGATGCT
Organism: Perognathus longimembris pacificus; assembly: GCF_023159225.1. Taxonomy (NCBI): domain Eukaryota; kingdom Metazoa; phylum Chordata; class Mammalia; order Rodentia; family Heteromyidae; genus Perognathus; species Perognathus longimembris. The sequence continues at coordinate 85,454,536 of NC_063165.1, read as the reverse complement.
GTGTTACTGCCGCCTCACCTGGCCGGGCGGCAGCTCTTTCTACCCTTTACAGCCAAGTGGCATTGTTCTTGAGGGGAAACAGCATGTCTGAGAATCATTTTCTCTTTTATGTGACCCGGGTGTAACTTGCCAGTGCTTAGCAGGAGTCCTTTTATTTCGTCGTGCATGGCTTCAGCATCTTTTCTTTATGAGACATCGTTTGTGTGTGTGTGCGTGTGCGCGCGCCAGTACTCAAGCTGGAACTAAGGACCTCAAACCCGCTCTTGGCCTTTTGGGCCGGGGCTGACGCTCTGCCACTCGCGTCACGTCTCCACTTGCAGTCGACTAGTTGTGTGTGTGAGTCCTTCAGTCAGCCAGCTAGACCTGGGCCTTGAACTCAGGACCCGGATGCGGCTCTGGAGCTTTTCTGCTGACAGTTAATGCTCTACTCCCAGCTCCACTCCCAGCTTTTGGGTGGTCAGTTGGAAGTAAGAGTCTCACGGACGTTACTCTTCAGGCTGGTTTCGAGCAATGATCCTCAGACCCCAGCCTCCTGAGTAGCTAGAGTTATAGACTTGAGCCACCAGCCTCAGGCAAAATGAGACCTGTTTATGGAGACAGAAGACAGGTGTAAATACAGCTGGATCCTGCTCTTGGAGAAGATGGTAAGGGCAGAACCCATGCTGGTTTTGTTTTTTTTTTTTTGTATTTCTTGAAAAATGCTAAGTGATCAAGGTGAGATAATTGATTTGCTCACTAGAGCCGAGAATACCAAAATGAAAAGCAGCCCTTCACACCCGTAAAGGCAGATACCACTGGGCACTGGTTTAAAGTATAACTTTTTGTACAAAAGAGAGATCATGGGCTGGGAATGTGGCTTCGTGGTGGAGTGCTCGCCTAGCATGCATGAAGCCCTGGGTTCGATTCCTCAGCACCACATAAACAGAAAAAGCTGAAAGTGGCGCTGTGGCTCAAGAGGCAGAGTGCTAGCCTTGAACAAAAAGAAGCCAGGGACAGTGCTCAGCCCTGAGTCCAAGGCCCAGGACTGGCAAAAAAAAAAAAAATTTAAAAAGGCAGATCATCAAGGAAGAAGAAATCTGGTTGGCAGAGACAGACAAGTGGGCAGATCTGAGGTGAACATCCGTAGGCTTGAGCAAACGTGGAGAGGGAAGAGCAGGAAAGTTATTAAGGATAACTTCTAGACCTCTAAATTTCTGTCTTGTGCAGCTCAGACGAATGAAAATGTAGGATTGTGAGGTAAATTATGAAACCAGGTTTGGATCTACTGAATTTAAACACTTTTGTCCATTCATGGTAATGTCAGTGGGAGTTAGCTATGGGAATCTGAAGAACTCAGGGGAGAGGGCTGGGCTAGAGATAACCTAGAATTCATAACATAGAAGTTATTTATAGGTTATTGTTCTAGCCAGAATGAAGTGTGAGATTGCCGCGAGAGATGGTACCATGAGAAATGAAGAAAGCCCCAGGCTTTTCTTTTAGAACACTAGTGTTTAGAGTGCCGATACAGGAACCTAAGCTGCCAGTGACATCTAAGAAGAGCTACAGAGAGAAGAAAATTCTGGAAAGTGACCACCGAAAGCCAAGGAAATGAGTGCTTGAAGAAAGAATACTGGAACCAGTTTCCTGTGGGTTATTTCTTAGACATTGGTAACTTACAGTGGTAGTGATTTTCTTTATTATTAAAGACTAGTAGTGATTTCTTTATTATGAAGGATGGTGAAAGATTGATTCTTAGGACAATTGACACAGGAAATTTTTCAGTGTAAAATGGGAATAGAATGCTGGGAGTCAAGAACTAGGACACAGAGATGATTGTCTTAATAGTTATTCAGTGATTATTTTGTGCCAGAGTAAGATTATTATGCTGAGGACTGTTGTGAGTGATGGACTAGTCACTATGTCCATTTTAGAGTTGAGAGAAAGACCGAAGTAACAGCAACCAAGAAAAAGTACCTTTCCATGGCACATAGCCAGTAAGGAGTGGAGGAGCCTGATTCTAGTTCTGGGACCTGGGCTTGGTGCCGCCATCGGTACCGCAGAGCAGCGTGATGAACTGACCCAGTTCCACTGACCTAGTGACGAGGAAAATGTTGAAGAACTGGACACGTCATGCCCACTGCAGAGTGAAATCCAGAAGAAGAAGAACTCTGAAGAGTTCACGTGCTGGAGACTCACACCCAAGCGAAGCCTTATATGAGAGAGAGTGGGGAGAAGGTGGAGGGCGGGCGTGCGGGGCGTGGAGTCGGCGCCACCGGCAGAGCTCGGCGCAGTTTCCTTTAGAAGGAATCTTGAAAGATGTCTGTTTCTTTTAGGTTGAAAGGAGGACAAGCGGGACTTGATGTCCTCTAATAAGATGATATTAGCATATCTAAAGAAAGACTGACAGTCGGGGATGTGGATCGGAGGCTTGGAAAAGTAGAAAAAGGGGAGTTGGAGAAGCAGGATGTGTGCCTGTTTTCCAGCGCTAACCGAGGTGTGCCTGCTTTCCAGAAGGTGGTGAGCAGCGTGTGTGTGCACGCCAGTCCTTGGGGCCAGGCCAGCCCAAACATTTTTGGTTTCAATTTAGCTTCCTATTTATAGGTTTCCTATACAGACAAAAGGTGCTGATTAGAGAGTTCAGCTGTCAGGACCTGAGTGAAAGCACGCTCCTTTGTGTTAGCAAGTTAACACTGTAGTTTTTGTTACTCTACTTGCTCCGTTTTTCTGCTGCTTTGAGACAACTAACTCAGGAAATGCACAATCAAGCCCTGACTGCCCTGGGAGCGTACTGGCTGGGTTCCTAAAGCGTAGCTCAGTCCTCCCTGTAGCAGTGGCTGTAGACAGTGTATTCAGGAAAGATTGTCAGTGAAACATAGACAGGAAAAGAAAGAAAGCGGGAGGGGAGGGGAGGGGAGAGGGAAAGAAAGGAGAGGAAAACGGCAAGAAAGAACAGTGGCCACTGAAGGAAGCCCACGCGAGTTCTAAGAGGAAGGTGTGAAGGTGTGGTGTAGTTTCTCCATGGCTCTTCCAGAGCTACGGGGTGTCAGCCACGGTGCGTCAGCCTCCGCAATCGCGCACTCACAGGCCTTGTTGGCAGCACAGCTGCCATGTTTGGAATGTGACGGCTTGAGGATGAAATGCCCCTCGCAGGCTCCCGTGTTGACCACTGAGCCTCCAGTTGGGGGCTTGTGGGAATTGAGAGGTGGGATCTCCACCGAGGACATAGGTCCCGGGGGCCTGTCATTGAAGGTTATACTGGGATCCTGTCCTGTCTTACTTTCTACTTCCTGCCCGCCATGCCTTCTCCATCATGAGAGACTAAATCCTTCCGAGACCGCAAGCAGATCTGTCCTCCTCTAAGTGCTTCTTCTAGGTACTTTGTCACAGAGATGGGAAAAGTAACAAATACAGATGTGCTCGTAACTCCGTAATCATTATAACCTGTTTGGTAAATGCTCTAATTGTCCTCACTTTTCCATTAGGGAACTTGCCTAACGCTATTCCAAACCACTTGCCAACAAGGCTTGCTCTTCCACTCAGGATGTGGTGAGAACGTGTCCAGCCATTGAAGAGATGGGCATTTCTATACATTGTAAAATTTTTATTTTCTTTCTTTCCCTCCCTCCCTCCCTCCCTCCCTCCCTCCCTCCCTCCCTCCCTCCCTCCCCCCCTCCCCTTTCTTCCTTTTCCGTCATGAGACTTGAACCCTGGGCCTGGCTACTATCCCTGAGCTCTTGAGCTCAAGGCTATTGCTCTGCCACTTGTCACAGCCCCACTTACAGTTTCCTGAGGGTTAACTGGAGATAAGAGTCTCATGGACTTTCCTGCCCAGGCTGGCTTTGAACTGCGATCCTCACATCTCAGCCTCCTGAGTAGCTAGACTTAGAGACATGAGCCACCAACGCCCAGCTAAAACTTATTTTCTATAATAATTGGTACTATATTTGAGTAACATAACTTTTTTAAACAATAGGCAAAAATGTGTTTGCACCAGGCACTGGTGGGTCTTGCCTGTAATCCAGCTACTAAGATCTGAAGATCTCGTCACTTCTCAAAAGTAAAAAAAAGAAAAAAAGCCCCGTGAAAGCAGAAAATGTCCTCTTTTGACAGCAGGCCTTGGAGTTAGACTTTCTTCCCTCTTTTTTTTTGATCCTCACTTCACCACCACCACCACCAATAATAACATCAGCCAACAAGCCCTGTGATTGTGTGGAAGAAAAAAAACACACACCAAAAAAACAGAGGAAATATAATAGCTCAAAAACATACAAATGTTGAAACTGACTTCCTGGCTGTCTTTCTCAGTGCATGGCTCAGTCCAGGTTGCATCTGTTTATTACTGTAGCCTCCTTTTATGACTTCACATTTTTTCTTAATAACTTCATATTTTTTAGAGTTCAGGTTAAATGTAGAATATCACAAATTGTAAATATTGTTTCTTCATGACAATATCTCTGCCAGACACTTTTTTTGTGACGTTACTACATAGATGACACTGTATATTTTATTTCATTTCATTTATTTAGCCAGTTCTAGGGCTGAGCACTGTCCCTGGCTTCTTTTTGCTCAAGGCTAGCACTCTGCCACTTGAGCCACAGCGCCACTTCTGGCTCTTTCTGTATTTGTGGTGCTGAGGAATCGAACCTAGTGCTTCGTGCATGCTAGGTGAGCACTCTACCACGAAGCCACATTCCCAGCCCCCCCCCTCTTTTATTGTCAAAGTAATGTACAGAGGGGCTACAGTTACATATGTAAGGCAGTGAGTATATTTCTTATCAAACTTGTTACCTCCTCCTTCGTTTTTCTCCCCCCTTTCCCCCTTCCTGGCCCCCTCCCCATCCTCCCCCGCGTTGGTTTATGGCATATTGTCTTGTAAGTATTGATGTTGCATTGGTTCACCTTTTACCCTTCGTCTCTCCATTTTGGTGTTACTCCCTAGTTTCGATAAACGTGCACACAATACCCAGTGTACCAAAGTCAGTTACAGTGACAACAGGTAAAAGCATGGGGAAGAAAGACAAAAGAAAAAGGCCTAATTTCATAGGGTACATTGGAAATAACAACATCAAAGATAAACCGCTTATTTCCAAATTTTATAGTTCATTTCCCTTAGCATCATCTTATGTGATCATATGTACATAGCTATTGAGCTATTGTGCTCCTCTGCTAGGACTATCCTAGACAAGTACTAATTGTTTCCAATGAGTGAAACCATAGAGTCTATGTTTCTTTGGGTCTGGCTCACTTCGCTTCACTTAGTATGATTTTCTTCCAAGTCTTTCCATTTCCTCATGAATGGGGTTAAGTCATTCCTTCTAATAGAAGCATAGAATTCCATTGTGTATATGTACCACATTTTCTTGATCCACTCATCTACTGAGGGGCAGCTGGGTTGGTTCCATAGTTTAGTGATGGCAAATTGTGCTGTGACAAACATAGTTGTCCTGGTAGCTTTAGTGTGATCTTGCTTATAATCCTTTGAGTAAATGCCCAAAAGCAGGACTGCTGGGTGGTAGGGGAGCTCTGTTTAGCCTTTGGAGGAGCCTCCACACCGCTTTCCAGAGTGGTTGAACAAGTTTACACTTTCACCGACCGTGTAGTAGTAGTCCCTTTTGGCCACATCCCTGCCATTCTTAGTGGGGTGAGGTGGAATCTTAATATTGTTTTTATTTGCATTTCTTTTATGGCTGACACTGTTTATTTCTTAATGACATCTCAAGAGAACAACTTCTTAAGCTACAAATTGTCAGTTGGTTTTTAATACTGCTAATGGTTAAGGTATTAACTGCTAAGTGCTGCATTGTAAACATAGTTTTCCATTGTTATTTTCTCAATTAGAAATTATTTTTCCATCCTTTGTCGCTAAGCCTATATCTGTCTGTCAGTGTGTTGTTTTTCTCCTCGGCACCAGCAGTGTGGTTAGTTTCTGTGGTTGTTTGTTTTGTTTTGAAAGGTCTCACTAAGTGTCTCAGGTTGGCCTTGCAGTCTTCCTTCCTCACCTTTCTATTTGCTTGGTTTACAGGCATATGCCATTGATCTTGTATTTGATTCTTTTCAGGTAGCCATAAACAAAAACCTTGCTCTTTTAAAATATGTATTTATTTGTTCTTTTTTTATACCATATTATGTTCTTTTTATTTCTTTAAACATGACAGACATGCTTTTGTTGTTGTTGCTGTTGTTTTATTTTGTTTTGTTTTTTTCTGGTCCTGGGGCTTGAACTCTGGGCCTGGGCTCTGTCCCTGAGCTGCTTTTGCTTAAGGCTAGCACTCTACAGAGCCATAGCACCGTGTGTGTGTGTGTGTGTGTGTGTGTGTGTGTGTGTGTGTAGTGTGTGTAGTTTATTAGAGATGAGTCTCATGGACTTTCCTGCCTGGTCTGGCTTCAAATGGCGATTGATGCTGAGGTCTCAGCCTCTTGAGTAGCTAAGATTACAGTGCTTGGCAGAAGGCGTTCAAGATAAGCAGGAGTAGGAGTAAGTATATTTCTATCACATTGATCCCAATTTTTGGAGTTTTCTTAGACTTCTGTGATAAGGCTTAAACTTTGTCTCCTGAATTCTGAGCTTCAGAAAACCATAGTTAAAAAGCTAAAGTTCACCTATCCAACCAAAGAAATATCATGTTCGCTTTCACACATCTCACTAAACTTCTGCTATTTATTTATTTATGTTCTTTTATTTGCACCAGTGCTGGGGCATGAACTCAGGGCCAGGGCACTGTCCCTTAGCTCTTTTGCTTAGTACTCTGCCACTTGAGCCACAGCTTTCCTTCTGTGTGGTTTTTTTTTTGTTGTTGTTGTTTTGGCCAGTCCTGGGGCTTGGTCTCGGGGCCTGAGCACTGTCCCTGGCTTCTTTTTGCTCAAGGCTAGCACTCTGCCACTTGAGCCACAGCACCACTTCTGGCCATTTTCTGTATACGTGGTGCTGGGGAATTGAACCCAGGGCCTCATGTGTACAGGCAAGCACTCTTGCCACTAGGCCATATCCCCAGCCTCTGTGGTGTTTTTTGTTGTTGGTGGTGGTGTTGGTGGTGGTGGTGGTTAGTTGGATATAAGAGTTTCTGCTTGGGCTAGCTCTGAACCCTGACCATCGTATCTCCGCCTCTTGAGTAGCTAGGATTGTAGTTATGAGCCACTGGCATCCAGCTGTTTATTTTCGCTGAGTATTCCTTACTTGTTTTTGTCAGTTCATCAATGTAGGGCAGAATATTAACTTTTCAGCATTTTTGTCTCTGCAGGAGGTTGGTCAGGTATCCTAGTATACCATATGGTTAGAAACAATTCTTGGAATTTCTACTATGATGCATGTCTGTTTTAACGTTGCCTCAGTGATTTTATGTAACAACACAAACTATAAATACATGTGATTTTGAATCAGTATAATAAGAGGCAATAACTCTATGCTCTTAATGCTCTTTAGAACCAGTCATACATCACACTTCAGGCAAACTGTTTTAATTTTGTTTTGTTTTTGTATGTAAACATTCATAGCCGTGCTAAGTGATACAAGCCCAGGAGAAAGATCCCAGATCCCTGCCAGCCCTGAAGGATGAATGGAGAATGGAATCTACATCCCCAGCCTGCTCCCTGACGGTGGAGCGGAGGGGATGGAAGGCTTAGACCCACGAGTGCACGAGTGAGCCTTGGAAATGTGTCCGAGGCGAAGGAAGTCTACACAGACACCTGTGTGGGCTGAGGGCAGGGGTCTCGTTCCTCCAGCCTTAGCCACTCCGGAGGCTGAGGTTGGAGGCTTGCGGTCGGAAGCCAGCCTGGGCTGGAAAGTCCATACTAATCTTACCTCTAATTTACCACCAGTGAAGCTCGAAGTGGAGTTTGGGCTCAAGTGGTAGAGCACCAGCCTTGGTCAAAAAAGCTAAAGTCAGTGTCCATGCCATGGCACCAAACACAAACAACAACAACCATCTTACCTGTGTGCTACATGAGTTCACGTGGATGAAGAGTCCAGAATCAGTGATTTACACAGACAAAAAGCAGACTCATGGTGTCCCAGGATGTGTTCGAACAAGAGACGGCAACTGATGGTTGGTGTGAAGTTTCTTTGTGGACTATGAAAATGTTCCGGATTTAAGTAGTTGATACTTGTGGAACTTTGTAACGATAATAAAATCCACTGATTTATCTCTCTAGAAGGATGACTTTTTTATTTTTTATTTTACTGTGGGTGATACCGTGGAGAAAGCTCACGAAAGGGGTTGGGGACTTAGCTTGGTGGAAGAGCTTAAGCCTGGCAAGGGCAAGGCCCTGGCCCGGAGTTTCGTCCTCAGCTCTGAAGAAACAAACCCAACAGCACCTCGTAAAGAGCCCTTTTATCTCGAAGCTGTTTTTCCTTGTAGTAGTGGTGGGGTTGGAACTCAGAGCCTGTGCTCAGTAGGCAAGTGCTCTGCCTTTTGAGCAGGCCTCCCAGGCCTTGTGCCTTTGTTAGTTTTGGCCAGGATGTCTCAGGCTGGAGTTGTCTTGGACTGCAGTCCTCTTGCTTCCACTTTCCACACAGCTGGGATGCTGGACGTGTATCGCCAGGCCCACTCCATCTTTTTGTTGGTTGAGATGGGGGTCTTGCTAACTAATGCATTTAAGAGTATTTTAATATATATTTTAAAGGATTATATTTTGAGAGACACACTGAAAGAGGAGCTTGTTGATACCTTGCTTAGCGATGTGTCTGAGAATATCTGTGGCTGTTAGCTTTCATTGTGTAGCCACTGCGAACACATGGCTTGTGCTTTCATCTACTCTCGAAATGAAGGCTTGATTGTTTGGATGTCATGTCACTTACGGGTTTACAATCTGTTCTGTATTTGGAATGGTAGGAACAAACTCGTTATCATTTTCTTTTGTTTGACTACAGATATTTTGGTAATAGGACAAGTCCCCGATTGACTTCCTAATTAAGCAGTAGATTAATATTATAGGCATGCTCATTTAAATAATTGCTTTTTAGTGTGTGAAACTTGATCTGTTTATTTTTTCATTATAGCTACTTTGTGCCCCTTTGCCCTGACAACTTGATGAGTTTGTTCCTTCCTTATCAATTTTGCTATTTGGCAGTGTTTATCTTATTAGTAATGTTGCCCTACCTGTATTTTATAATGGTCATTTTTATACAACGTCGTTGGATTTATAGTTATAATTGTGTTAAGTCACTAATTAGTAGAATGGGTCTGGTAAGTGCGTATGAAGAATATCAGCCAGAGTATAAAATTGGAACTGCTTAAAAACCATCTGAATCTATAGAAAAAACAAACACACACACACACAAAAAAAATCTGAGTCTAACCTGGTACTTTGAATCTTCAACATTCTTGTTTTCAAACTCGACATCAGCTTCTGTAGAGTGACTAGAAAACTGCTCGTTCCATCTCTGGACAGTGTGTTATTAGCAATAGCAAGCTATTTCTTATATAGGAGCCCTACCGTTTTTTTTCTTGTTTGTTTGTTTTGTCTTTTGTGGGGTTTGAACTCAGGGCCTCCGCTCCAGTTATGGTTTTCTGGTGGTTAATTGGAGATAAGAGTCTCCTGAGCTTTCTTGCCAGGGTGGCTTTGAATGGTGATCCTCAGATCTCAGCCTCCTGAGCAACTAGGAGGCCAGCTGTCTTAGGTCTTTGACTAAAGAAGAGCTACACTAAAGAAGTGTTGTCACCTTCTACTCTTTATCAAACCCGTGTCCTATGCAGACCCCTGGACGAGGTGCTGGGAATATAGCCACGAGGAAGGTAGCAAGGATGCCCACTCTCTTGGAGCTTCCTTCTCAGCAAGTGAGACAGACACGACACAGTCGGCACTGTGAAGGAATCCACTACAGCAGCCTGGAACGGCAGTTGCTTACGGATTACAGACACAAAGTGCTGGGTGCGGGCGGGGTGACCGAGGCCTGGTTGGGGAGGAGATGCTTGAGTTGAGAGAGTACAGGTAGGAACTACCTACAGACCTGGGTGGGAGGGGAGGAGAGCCTTCCGTGCGGAGGGGGAGATGCTGGAAGATCCTTGGGGGGGTCAGGCTTGGAGGGGTGGCTCAGGCCCAAGAGCACCAACTCGGGAGCAAAAGCATGGGGATCCGTGAGTTTGAGTCTGGTCTTGGACAAAGAAAGAAGGGTACTGTTAAGCTTTGCAGTTGTTTTTATTAGTTAGTTGCGTAAGGATTAGGATTTGTGTTCAATTTATTTGTCTAACTTTTTTTTCTTATATGACAGTATCTTGCCACTATTCCCTAAAAGTCAGTAGTAGCCTTTCACTTCAATGATACTATAGAAATCTGGCCTCTTGAATTTCTAGTAAGGTCCGTGAATTAACAGATTTCATATTTTTTTGCTTTTTTTTTTTCAGTCCTGGGGCTTGAACTCAGGGCCTGACCACTGTCCCTGGCTTCTTTTTGCTCAAGGCTAGCACTCTACCACTTGAGCCACAGCGCCACCTCTGGCTTTTTCTGTATATGTGGTGCTGAGGAATCAAACCCAGGGCTTCATGTATACGAGGCAAGCACTCTACCACTAAGCCATATTCCCAGCCCTTATTTCTGTTGTTTAAGGAAGGCAGTCTTATTAAGGACAGTTATCAATAGCTTGTTTTGTATCATAATTAAAACTATATTTCTGCCATGTCATGATTTTAGTGCAAATGTAATAACAATATATTTTTATTTTTATTTTTTTCTTATTTATTGTCAAAGTGATGTACAGAGGGGTTACAGTTTCATACGTTAGGCCTTGGGTACATTTCTTGTACTGTTTGTTACCTCCTCCCTCATTCCCCCCTCCCCTTCCCCCTTTCCCTCTCCCCCCATGAATTGTTGAGTTGGTTTACACCAAACAGTTTTGCAAGTATTGATTGCTTTTGGAATCGTTTGTCTTTTTATCCTGTGTCTCTGGATTTTGGTATTCCCTTTCACTTTCCTAGTTCTAATACCAGTATATACAGTATCCAGGGTACTCAGATGAGATACAGTGATAGTGTAGGTACAACCACAGGAAGGGGATACAAGAGGATCATCAACAATGGAAGCTACGGTTCCACATGGCATGTTGAGAGTAATTACAACAGTGATAGAACACTCATTTCCATAACTTGGAGTTCATTTCACTTAGCATCATCTTATGGGTTCATAAGGGCATAGCTATTGGGCTCTTGTGATCCTCTGCTGTAACTAGCCTAAACCTGTGCTAATTCTTCCCTATGAGGGAGACCATATATTTTTTAAAAAGCATACACTCATATTGTCATAGAAATACAGCATTAAGTTCTATGGAAGCTAGAAAAAGATCATATTTCACCGCTTTCCAAATTATACTGTAGGGTAGGATTCAGGGGAAATGCCCGATTCACGGTGAGGGTGACCTGTTTGGGTTCCCTACCATACCGTAGTGAGAAATCTGTTTGCTTCACATGGAGTGAAAAAGCTGAAGAAATGATCAATATCATTATAAAACAAAGTTGATGTTTTTTCTGGACTTGGCATCCTCGAACATTAATCAGGTACAAATTTTCACATTCAAAAAAGTAACTTCAGTGTTTGCTAGGTAAAATAAGCAGAAACCTGTCTGAACCCTCCTTGGCTTTTTGTTTCTATGCAGTGATGAGACAGATTAAGGGAGGCTTGACATTCTCCAAGGGAAGTTGTGCAAATCCAAACAGTACTTAACGCTTTGGATCACAAAGGAAGTGGTTCTCGGGTATGGAAAGGGAAGGTGGTGTTTCTCTGTATGGCTTCTTTCTGACTCCATCTGAGAGTGTACATATAATTTGTTATCACTCCGCTTGAGAAGTGAAATGAATCAGTTTGGATTGAAGAGAGAATGTTTAGACAGCATCCATATTCCCTGTTATATTTAGACCCCCACTTTATCAAATCATGTATTTTTCTAGCCATTTTTGGTGTTTTGATGCCTGGCATGGACATTGGCTATGCCCAGCAGGTTATGTATTAGTGACTTTAGTTTCCTTAGTTGAAGTTATTGAACATAGAGACTTATTGGCAGGTTGTTTGTTGGTTTACAAATTTCTTAGAATAGGATGGGGATAAATTATCAAATAATTTTTAGGCTTAATAAATCCTTACGTCTGCATAGATCAACACAATTAATTACTTCATGAGCTTATTTTAAAATGTTTTCTAGAGGCATCATTTTTACAGGTAAGGTACCGCTTAGCTACCTTGAAATATCATTTATTTAAAAATATAATTTAAAATTAATCTCAGATTAGGCTTCAATAGTAAGTTCTTCATTCACTATATTTTACAGATGTATAGGTCATGGAGGAAGAGCAGCAACATTTTCTACTTTGTTGTCACTACTGGGGTTTGAATTCAGGGCCTCATGCTTGCTAGACGGGGGTGCTCTGCCTCAAAGCACACCGCCAGTCCTTTGGGCTTTTGCCTAATAGGGCCTTGTGATTTTAGCCTGGGACCTACCTTAGATTATGATCCTCCTACTTATGCCTCTTGGGTAGTTGGATTTACAAGCATGTCTCACCATACCTGGCCAGAAATTTTGCTTCTTAGATCATTGTTCAATTATGTTATAAAAGCCCTCACTAAAGTCTTCAGAGCTGACACACTAAAGAATTTAGGTTTGGCAGTAAATTAATTTCTTTCTCTGTGAGTTAACTTCTAGTTAAGTTCCAAACAACTGTCTAGAAGCAGCATTAAATGCTTTAAATTATAATTTAGTATTTGATTATTACTAGTTTGGTTGCTGTGTATGTAGCTGGAAGGTTAGATTCTGATTCGTAGTTGTATGAGAGGTATAACTTTACAAAGTTTATATTTAGTTTAGGTTCTGGTTTTGGGTTTATTTGCCAGTCCTGGGCCTTGAACTCAGGGCCTGAGCACTGTCCCTGGCTTCTTCTTGCTCAAGGCTAGCACTCTGCCACCTGAACCACAGCGCCACCTCTGGCCGTTTTCTACATATGTGGTGCTGGGGAATCGAACCCAGGGCTTGATGCATGCTAGGCGAGCACTCTCCCGCTAAGCCACATTCCCAGCTCATTTTTGTTTTTGTTTTTTAATTTTTGTTTGTTCATTGGTGTTTTTGTTTTGCCGGGGGTTTTGGAGCTGGAATCCTGCAGTGTGGCCCAGGCTAGTCTTAACCCCGTGAGCCTCAGCGATTCTTCTGCCGCAGCCGAGCAGCTACGGTGTGGGCTCCCCACTCAGCTTTGCCCACGCTCTGGATTGATGGACTCCTCCTCCCTTCTGCTTCGCTTAGGTTAGTTCCCACGTCAGAGTCAATTCCTTGTGTCTTACTTGTGTCTCTTTTGACTCTAGATAGACAGCACATGGTGGTGGTCTGGACTCTCAAGTGGATATTATATTTTTTTCTCTTTTTACATTGTACTTCTAGGCTGTTCTAGAAGCTAGAACTGCTTAGAAAATTGAACTGCCCAGGCAGGTGGCAAAGGGACATGTTATAGGAGGTGACAGAAAGTAGTTTCTGATATTTCTGGGTAGAATTTCAGTAGAAAAATAGATGAAAGCTACCTACAAAAGTTTCTTAAGATAGAAGAATGGGGGGCTGGGGATATAGCCTAGTGGCAAGAGTGCCTGCCTCGGATACACGAGGCCCTAGGTTCGATTCCCCAGCACCACATATACAGAAAACGGCCAGAAGCGGCGCTGTGGCTCAAGTGGCAGAGTGCTAGCCTTGAGCAAAAAGAAGCCAGGGACAGTGCTCAGGCCCTGAGTCCAAGGCCCAGGACTGGCCAAAAAAAAAAAAAAAAAGATAGAAGAATGGGTTTATAGAAGGTTACAGAACCAGGTTCTCCTCCAGTGATCCAAATGTGAAGATTTTTTTTTTTTTTTTTTTTTTTTTTTTGGCCAGTCCTGGGACTTGGACTCAGGGCCTGAGCACTGTCCCTGGCTTCTTCCCGCTCAAGGCTAGCACTCTGCCACTTGAGCCACAGCGCCGCTTCTGGCCGTTTTCTGCATATGTGGTGCTGGGGAATCGAACCTAGGGCCTCGTGTATCCGAGGCAGGCACTCTTGCCACTAGGCTATATCCCCAGCCCAAATGTGAAGATTTTTAACAAGATTCTTCTGTGTGGCATTGAGCGTGGTGGGGGAAGGCAAGAGGTCCCTCGCGTGGGTAAAATTGGTCAGAGGATTGTACCTTCTCTCCCGAGCTGTTTCTTTTGTGGCCAGACATCTGTGCAGTTGGGCAGCCTCTACTCTTAGAAGGACCTAGGCTTGGTTTAATGATCTGTCATCACCAGCTAAACGTTCTTGATAAACTTTTGCCAAGCTCTTGGATCAGAAGTGTCTGTCAGAGGCTCGTGTATTAATTAAAGGCTGGACAGGGAGGTTGTGAACCTCCAGACGTGGGTTCCAGTGGGAGGTCTTTGGCTTACTGCACTATGCCTTCAGCCATTCCTTTCTTTCTTTGTACCACGTCTTGCCACGTGTGCTTCTTCTGCCTTGCACGCCTGCCATGCTTGCCACCACAGTTCCACAGCACAAAGGCCAATCAAGAGTGGACTGAAGGTATAACTTAGATCCGCCAGCTGGGTGGGGGGGGGGGGGAAGAAGGGAAGACCAGAATTCCCTTGAATTGTGTTTCAGATGCAATATAAATATAAATATATAAAGATCACCTTGTATTCTCCTTGCCTTCTTCAGTTAGAAGAGGAGGACGAAATTTCAGGTACAGAATATGTGTCCTTATAGCCTAAATGATGGTGCTGGGTGAGTCTTGGTTCTACAGGTACCGAAAGAGGAAGCCAAAGTTCTCAAACGGCTGCCTACTTTGACGAGGAATCTACTTTTGTCTTCCGATCTATATGCATGACCTAAGTCAGGTAGATTACACCTGGTTTACTTCTTTAACATTTTTTATGCAGACAGCCTGTTAGGCACTGTGGTTTCAGATGGGCAATAATTTGTACAATGGTTTATTCCCAAGTATGCCTTAAGCAGAACAAACGTGTTTTTTTCTGTATAGTCCCTTGCCTTAATAAATATGTAATATAAATTTAAACAAACTTCTATTTTATATATTTGTAAACTACAAAGTAAAAAAAATGGAACATTTTGTGGAGTTTGTACTTTGCATACTCAAGGTGAGAATTAAGTTTTAAATAAACCTATAATATTTTATCTGAAAAAAAAAAAAGAGTGGACTGAAATCCAAAACTCGGAGCCCAAATTTGTCTTCTCGTTGTCTAATTTGTTTGTGTGCGTGTGTGTGGGTGTGTGCACACGCGTGCGTGTGTGCTGGTCCTGGCCTTGAACTCAAGACCTTGGCATTGTTTCTGAGCTTTAGTGCTCAAGCCTTGTGCTCTGCCAGTTGAGCCACAGCTCTATTTCTAGTTTTTTTTGTTTTGTTTGTTTTTAATGGTGCATTGGAGATAAGATGGGCTTTCCTTCCCTGGGCTGGCTTTGAACCCTGATTCTCATTAACCTGCCAAGTAGCTGTGATTACAGGGTGAGTCACTGGTACCTGGCCTATGTCTGTTTTTTGTTTTGTTGTGTTTTTTTTTTTTAACAGCCACAGGAAGCAGATTGAACGTTTTAGACTGGAATCTTGCCCTTAGAACTTTGCACCAGCACCCATAAATGTAGCGCTTTCCCCATAAGTGTTTCACTTAAGGCAAAGAAGCGCGCAGCCTTTAATATGAAGGAGAATAGCACGTTGAGTTGAGCTGAGAAGTGAGTTAAGATGTGTCCCGTCCCTGCCGAGCCGCGTCGACAGTGTAACTTTCCACAGAACTGCCGTGTCGGTCTAGCGCCATGCACCTGGGGGCACCCAGGCAAATCACTTACTGCTACCAAGACGACGTGACTCTCTATGCTACAGCCGTTGTCACACACCACTGAGTTTCCCTTGTCTAGGAAGACAGCATCTGCACAGCCTCTGAGCTAGGTGTCCATTTTGTCATCTGGCAGCGAGCGATGCGCTATTTTATCTGGGAGAGGCCTTAGAGCTTTCAGCGTCAGGAATTTTTATCTATGCCAGTCTCTGTTAGCTTGAATTTAGACCACTCTGTTCAGTTATTGGATATATTTTAAATTCAAGAAAGTAATTAAGGTTAAAAGTGATCTTAAAGAGAAACTTGTAAAAAATAAACTCCTTGGAAAATTGAATATTAGAAAATGGAAAGGTATTTCTCCTTGTCACCTTAATTTTTTATCGGCATCCTGTTTTCTTTTTTTTTTTTTGCCAGTCCTGGGCCTTGGACTCAGGGCCTGAGCACTGTCCCTGGCTTCTTTTTGCTCAAGGCTAGCACTCTGCCACTTGAGCCACAGCGCCACTTCTGGCCATTTTCTATATATGTGGTGCTGGGGAATCGAACCCAGGGCTTCATGTATATGAGTCAAGCACTCTTGCCACTAGGCCATATTCCCAGCCCCAATCCTGTTTTCTTTTTAAACATTGGGTGTGATGGTGGACCGATGTAATCCCTGCTCCTTGGAAGTGGAAGTACAAATATCTAGACTACCCAAACCCGTGTCTGGAAAGCAAGCTAAAGCTGGAGGCATCGCTTAAGTGGTAGAACTGTTGCGAGGGTCGAGCTCACGCTCTAGGACCACAAAAAAAGATCCTCAGATCTCAGCCTCCTGAGTAGCTAGGATTGCAGACGTGAGCCATTGGTGCCTGGCTATTATTATTATTTTATGATGGTGATGGTACTAGAGTGCCAGGCTAGATTCACCTCCCCTGGTGCGGGGATGCTAGCTTACTCCCTTATCAGTGCTCCCCTTTTCACCCTCTCCCCTGGGCACCCGACCAGCAGGTGGCCAAGGTGGAGCGAGGGACACGGGCTAGCCTAAGGTGCACGTGGCCGATCGAGATCCCCTTTTCCTCCCTCCTTACCCACCAAGGAAGCCAGGCGCACACGGATCTCGGAGACGCTTCAGAGAGCAATCCAATTTAATCGGGAGGGGCTCACAGCAATAGTAGTGATGATGAGGATTGAGCAGGAGCTGGCGATAGGCTGGCGAGCTTGTCCATCCAAGAGCAGCTCCCAAGTGTGGGGACTGCTTTCTCTGCTCCGGCTCAAATGCTTATTCCTTTCTCTCTTATTACCCTCGTATCGTCTTCTCCCCCAACCCTCGGCCTGCAGGTCTGTCGGGGTGAGACGTAGGGGCGGCTCCGGTCTGGTGTGCGCGCGACCCGCGTGGCAATGTGACCGTTATCCTACCCTGGGAGCTACGGACATAGACCACGGGTCAGCTTCTGAGAGCGAACTAACTTTATTGAGAGGGACAAGGGTAGATGATCCGGGGGAAGGAGGTTGGCCAGGATTCCCATAGGCCACGAGCTGTCAGGTGACCTCCAAGGGGTTGGTCACTTGACCTCCAAGGGGCCACGTCACTCTGAGCGCGCCAAACCAGGGCGGGGCTGGTAGGCACCAGGCTGGCTGCCAGCTAAGTCGGGGGTCTTTTAGCCCGACCGGTTTCTCCGGATTCCAATGTAGAGAGGATGGAAGGGCTGCATTCCCCAGCTGGGGGAGGTACATCAGGCCCCTTCCATCTAGGGGGGAAGATGGACCCCAACACCCAAGCACCTCCCTCATGGGCTAACGTCACTTCCCATAGTACTGCCCTCTGGGCAAAGCCTGCGAAAGGAGAGCACTCGTGCTCACTGGCGCAAGGTGGGGGATGGTCTCAAAGCTTCCCCTTCTGCTTCCGGACCCAGAAGCAGATAGGTGTGGCTCACTTCCACACTGCCCTGGGGCTGGGGGTAGGGCGGCGTCTCGGGAGCGCTCTCCTCGCCCTTCCCCCCTTAAGGCCAAGATGAATCCCCAACAGTAGAGGTTGAACTCAGGGTCTTGCCCTGGTTGTAGGTACCTTGTATTATCTACATTGCTCACGTCCTTCTTGCCCTCTTGGAGTCTACAGTCTCAATGGAGAAAGAGGTGAATAATCACACAAATAGCTGCAGAGAGTACAGTTCCGATGACTGCAGTGCAGGAGAAGCGGAAGGTGGTGGGAGGATGGATAATAGGGTTGTGTTTAGGTTGGTCTCCTTAAGAAGGTGACCGTAGACCTGCGAACTGAAGGCTGGCTCCATAAATAAAAGCTTTGCAAGGCTGTATTACTCACTTTTCCTGTTCTCATAAAATATAAGTTCTCATGTACTTTTAGAGATCTTCAAAGAGTCCAGCATGGCTGGAACGTAAAGTATGTGTGGAAGAAGGAACTGATAGAAGGGAAGGAGGTGAGCAGGTGCAAGAAATGGAAGGGCTTGAATACCTGTCTAGGCTGGAGTGGGCCAGGAGAGCTCTGAAGCCAGCCGGGGAGACGTAATTACATTTGCATGTTAGGAAGATCTAATTAAGGAAGTTACCTATGGAGGATAGACGGGAAAAGGCAAGACTATTCTATTGTTTCCTTGGTAAGTAATTCATGATCGGTTCTATCCTTTGAAATGTTAACATTTTTTATAAATGTTAATATTTTATTCAATAATTAATATCCAACATGTTTCATTGCAGTACATTTCACTGAAAAAAATTACTGAGATATACGATATCCTATAGATCTTCTGTAATTCAGTGTATTCTTTTAGGATTACAAGTCTGCACCCCAGATGTTAAGTGTTTTGCAATTATAGCACATCTCCATGTGTTCTACTCACATTTTTCTTTTTTCCAAGCATTCAACATGAAGCATTTTTTTCTTTTTTTCCTTTTTTCACAGTATGTCAGTATCTCATCGTGGTACTTTAGTATTCAAACAAGAAAATTTACCCTTGCTGGTACAGTTTAGTACATTTTGAAAATGCAGTTGCTTGTACAGTGACTGCACCAACGAATAGCATGACATGATTCGTGTGTGCAGCACTTCAGTGTGATGGTTTTATGTGAGCCTGAAGGTGATGCCCTGCTCATTCGTGAAGTTAGGATGTGGCCGCACTGTTGCATGCTGCCGGTAAACGGTCCCCGGTGCTGCCCGGAGGCGGCACCGTGGGGTTCGGGCGCTGTCGGGTGCCGTCTCTGTCGCGCGCTCCCTGGGCGGTGGATCGCCTCTCCAGGCGCTCCTGCAGGTCCCCGGGTGTCCGGGCCCGCGCCCCGGCTTTGGGGGGGTAGAGGGCCCGCGCCCCGCTTTCGGGGGGTAGAGGGCCCGCGCCCGGGTTGGGGGGGGTAGAGGGCCCGCGCTGGGCTTTGGGGGGGGGTAGAGGGCCCGCGCCGGGCTTTGGGGGGGTGGGGGGTCCCGGCTGGCTCGGGGCCCGCGGCGGGCCCTCTGCTCCTGCGGCCGCCGGCGGCGCGGCGCCTTCCCCGACCCGGCCATGGACGGCGCTTCGGGATCCGACCCCACGTGGCGTGCGGTGGCTGCCGCCCTGGGGACGCGGGGGGTGGGGCGGCCTTCGCCTTCGGGGAGCCGGGCGCTCAGCGGGGCCCGCGGCGGTGTCCTGTCACCCCTGTGTCCCTTGGCGTCAGGCGGCCGGGCCAGCGCGCGGGGGCTCCGGGGCGTCTGCGGGCCCCGCGGTCTCCTCCTCCGCCTTCTTCTCCCGCACCCACAGCCGCGCCCGCCGCTCCCGGTGCTGCACACGGGGCCCTGCGCTGCTCCTCCTCCAGGCGCCCGGGCAGCCTCTGCGTCCCTGCGGCCGGGGCTGCGGGGCTGCGGCGCCCGGGACGGGGCGGCCGCCTGACCTCCTCACCCCGCCTCTCTCCCCTCTCGACGGCTCCTCCGCGCCCCCCCCCCGGCGACGCCCCCCCCCCCCCCCCGCCCGCAGCCCTCCGCAAGGCCCTCCCGCCACCGTCCGCCCCGCCCCGCCTGCGCCTCCAGTCCTGGCTGTTGCACGCGGGGGAGCGCGGTCCAGTGGCTTCCAGGACAGCTCCCGGGAGCCAGAGACCCGCCGCCCACCGCCCCCGCGGCCCGCCGCCCCACCAGGAGCCCCGGACCCCGCCGCCCACCGCCCCCGCGGCCCGCCGCCCCGCCAGGAGCCCCGGCCCCCGCCGCCGGGCCCCTCCTCACTGGGACGCCCGTCACAGACGGAGCCCAGCTCCCCCAGAGACAGCGCTGCTTCCCCTTCCAGACGCCGCCTGGCCCGCGGGCCCCGCTCTTCCTCACGCTTGCTCTGCTTCCCGAAGCCGCACGTCCGGCGCTGCGTCCAGCGCTCGCGGACCGCCGTCCAGGGCGGCCGGGGTCTCCCCAACCGCGGCGGCCTGGCAGGGTGGAGCGCGAGGACGCCGCGCCCGAGGCCACGCGGGCCCCTGCGCTCTGTTCTCGCGAGGGCGCGTGCCGCTGCCGCTGTGTTCTCGCGAGGGCGCGTGCCGCTGCCGCTGTGTTCTCGCGAGGGCGCGTGCCGCTGCCGCTGTGTTCTCGCGAGGGCGCGTGCCCCCGCCGCTGTGTTCTCGCGAGGGCGCGTGCCCCCGCCGCTGTGTTCTCGCGAGGGCGCGTGCCCCTGCCGCTCGGTTCTCGCGAGGGCGCGTGCCCCTGCCGCTGTGTTCTCGCGAGGGCGCGTGCCCCCGCCGCTGTGTTCTCGCGAGGGCGCGTGCCCCCGCCGCTGTGTTCTCGCGAGGGCGCGTGCCCCCGCCGCTGTGTTCTCGCGAGGGCGCGTGCCCCTGCCGCTCGGTTCTTGCGAGGGCGCGTGCCCCTGCCGCTGTGTTCTCGCGAGGGCGCGTGCCCCTGCCGCTGTGTTCTCGCGAGGGCGCGTGCCCCGGCCGCTGTGTTCTCGCGAGGGCACTGAGGTTGCTCACCCGGAGGCGATCCACCGCCCGCGCAAGGCCGGGAGCTGCAGCCGTCCTTGGCTCCGCAGGCGGAGGTCCAGGCCTGGGGCCGCGAGCGTTTTCATTTCCTCCGTCCTCGTCTGTCCGCGGCCATTCCGCCGTCTCCCATGCTGTGTATTGGTAGGAACAGCACCGCGAGCCTGGCTTCTGAAAACACTCAAGCCTATGAGAACGGAATGGGAAGAGAGACATCTCACACCGGAAGTGATGGCTCCAGTGCTCCAGAAACAACACGGGCTGCTGAGCGGCGAAACCGACCGGGGCTGAGAGCCATGGCGTGATTGGAGGCGTCGGTACAGGAAGGGGTGTGTGTGTGTGTGACACTACTCTACAAGCAAAAAGGAAGAAATGCTGGGCTAGAACTTATGTGATGAAAATGTGAGCTGTCAGGATTCTTCGTATCTTGATGTTGGCTGCTCACTGTCGTCCGTTCAGCTTTTAAAGAAATGTGATGCCTGGAGTACCCTCTGAGTCCACGTAAAAATCCAGTCTGGGTGGGAAAGGATGGGGTCCGAGCACGGCCGTGTGTAAGAAGATCTCAGAAGAAGATTCGGCCGCTGTAATTCGTCCGAGCTGGAACTCAGGGCCCGGGCACTGTCCTCAGGCTAGCACCCTGTCCCTGGAGCCCAAACACCACTGGAGGCCCTTTCTGTGTCTGTGACTCCGAGGGGTGGCACCCAGGGCGTCGTGCGTGCTAGGCGGGCACTCTACCGCGAAGCCACCTCCCCAGCTATTGCCAAAGCATTTGCAAAAGCACCAGGCTTGTCAGGAGACGTGGACTTTAAATGTGCTATCTGCTGCTAGCTAGTTAACTCATTGGGATTTGACACCCTTCTCCTTCACAGTTAAAGTGTCAGAGAAGAACATTCCCGTTGTTTTTGTTGTTGTCGTTACCATAGTATTCCAGCTGGGATAGGAAGCATATTTTCTTCCAAGGGCCATTTGGATACTTGTAACATTCACAGGGGAGACAAAATTATCAATACAAGCAGACTGGCCTTTCATTTTTATGAAGAACCCACTATCTTGGGCTGGCAATTTAGCTCAGTGCACAACACAAAAGAAGACCAAGAACACTATTATCTAGCCAGTGCAATACTAGGTGCTTTCATTTGCATTCAGTCATGTTAATAAAATACATTAGGATGTGTTTCTGATATAGATCTGACCATTTAAAATGATAATGTCTTGAGTATCTCAATTTCTTTCATTTGTTTTATTAACTTACTGGAGATGTGGACTTGGAGGACATAACATGTAGGAAAAATGCTGCTAATTCAACTTGGATATATCCAAATATCTGATTAATTATGAGTCCTTTTAATTTATTCCAAATGTTTACAGTAATGTGGCATGACAGAATTACTTCATCAATGTTCTTTTATTTATTTATTTATTTTTAATTTTTTTGGCCAGTCCTGGGCCTTGGACTCAGGGCCTGAGCACTGTCCCTGGCTTCCTTTTTGCTCAAGGCTAGCACTCTGCCACTTGAGTCACAGCGCCACTTCTGGCTGTTTTCTGTATATGTGGTGCTGGGGAATCGAACCCAGGGCCTCATGTATACGAGGCAAGCTCTCTTGCCACTAGGCCATATCCCCAGCCCCTGTTCTTTTATTTTTGTATTCAGTAACTTTCTTTCAGCAATCAATCTGCCAAGTATTCTTTGAAATTTAAGTTAAACTAAGTTAATAGGCTCTACAGACAAGGTCTATTATATCCCAGGGACTAGGCAATGTACTTCCTCTTTTCCTCTCACACAGCTCTGTCCTTGGCACTTAGCACAAGCTGAATAGATTTTGGTTGGATTAATTACCCTGGTATGAATAGCCAACTCTGTCGTTTCCTATATATATCACACCTGTAACTTTCTTTTTGGCGGTCCAGCAATGTATTAGAATTGGAATCACTAAGACTTCTTAATAGGGCTATTTCAAATTTTTTACTAGAGTTTTATTTATAGACATCCATGTATATTTATGATTTTCTGACTGGATACATTTTGCATGCATCTTCCTGAGTTAACCTTAAATGAAGCAGAAATCAAGACACCACCCTCCAAGGAAAGGAATACTTTTTCTTTTCTTGTGTGTGTGAGGCTTGAACCCAGAGCCTGGTCACTGTCTCTGCTGTTGTGCTCAATGCTGTGCTCTACCACTTGAGCCCCAGCTCTCCTTCCAGCTCTTTGGTGGTTAATTTCAGATACTGTTGTATGGCAAGAAAGCAGAGAAGCCACATTCTGAGAGGTCGGATCGGGAAATTTTGGATTTTTATTTTGTTTTCATGAGTTTGTTGGAGACATTTGGAAGACTTTGGAATTAAGGTAAAGAAATGCTATTTAAGTGGAGTTTAGTCAACAATTCTGGTAGCAGCTCAAAAGACCAAAATGCCGACAGAAATGCAGACAGCAAAGAGTCACTGATGAGACTTCAGATGGAAAAGATTGTGTTGGGAATTGCTTTTGGAGGGGGGTGGGTGTTGGGAATCAAACTCCGGGCATAGTGCATGAGAGGTAAGCAATGCCACTGAGCTACACTTCCAACTTTTTCGTAGGAAATTGGGCTACTGGCCATCTACTACACCATGGCAAAAAAGGGGGGGGGGCAGGGAGTCTTTTTTTTTTTTTTTACCATTGCTTGATACTTTGTAGGAAGCTAAACTTAAAAGTGATACAGACTTGCTTGGTGGAGGAAATCTCAAGGCAGCATACCATCCTTGCTCCTATTACTGGCTCCTTTCAGTCAAATTTACAATGAGAACCAAGTGTAAAGAGAAACAAAGTAGAAAGATTTAAGAAACTTACAGCATGGCCAGAAAGGAAATGCATGTAAAAGTGTGACTGAAGGTGTAGTTGCTAAAGAGATTAGCACAGGTTATTTTTTTAAGCCAACTGATTTATATTAAAACAATAGGAAAGATGACTTGAGAAAATCTGGGAGAGAAAAAAGGTAAGGCCACGGCCATCATAGATTCAGAAGTGTAAAAAATACCAATGTATTTGTAAGACTTTTCTAGGCGAAATCGTTTCAGGAAAAAACTCCATGGTTTTCTGTACCGTCTTAGGATTCATTCCCAATGCTTATTCTTAAAGTAGTTCACGGCTACTGTTTCAAGTGGGCCCAGGTACTGGGTACACCGTGTGCTGGCCAGAGGCGTTGCTGTTTGCCACATGCTGCTTTTGCAGAATGTAAGAGCTGTCACAGCGCTAGGGCTGCTTCCAGCGCCCGTCTAAGAGGCCAGGCAGCGTGCTGTGGATCAGAGACCCCCGCTCCCCAAATGCACGCGGTGATGCCTGGGAGCCGGGGGTGTAAAGCCAGAGCTACGACAGAGACTGTCAAATGGACAGCCCGCCCCCCGCCCAGGGCCACATGGGCCTCAGCCAACTAAGAGTGGGGTGGGGCTGGTGAAGCCCGAGGCCGAAGCCTCAGAAGTTCTTGTCCTGAGGGAGTTGTACCAGGAGCCCCACGGGTGGCCCTGCTGGGTTTTGGTTTCATTTGGGGCAGGAAACTGTTCTTTTAAAATAGGACTATGTCTCTTATGCGTGTCCCAGTATTGTATCTTAAAAGTACTGTATGTAACTTTCCTTTTTACTTTTGTGGGGGTCAAATCTAACTTTACCTTGAGTCTTAGAGGAGATTTTTTATGTCAAACTCAAGAACTGCTGAAATGGACTTTGGAGACTTTCGGGATAAAACAGACTACATTATGAGGTAGACATAAGCCTTTAAGGGCCAATGACAGAGGCTGCGGTTTGAGTAAGTGTCCCTCGGAGGTACTTGTGTTAAAGGCTTGGTCCTTGGGGTAGCACCGTGGGGAGGTGGTGGAGGTACTTGTGTTAAAGGCTTGGTCCTTGGGGTGGCACCGTGGGGAGGTGGTGGAAACGTTAAGAGGTAGGGCCTGCTGGGAGGCCGTTAGGTCCTTTTGTGACCTTGGTCTGTTCTGCTGTTGAGCCCCTCTGGTGAAGTTTTTAGTGCGTTATTGTCTTCTTTGAGCTTCCTATTGTTTCATAATTTGTTTAGCTTTTTGAGGACCTTCCAGACTGCTGTCCAGTGGCTGTGCTAGTTTACACTCCCACCAGCAGTGCGGTACGGTTCCATTTCCCCGCCATCCCTGCCACCGTTTGTTGTTTGATTTCACGTTGGCCGGATGAACTGGGCTGATACGGAACCTCAGAGTTGTTTTGATTTGCATTTAAAAAAAAGGTTTTCTGTTCTGTTGAAATCCTCACTTTATCCATTTCTCACTTCCGTGAGCGTGTGTGTATGATTGTTATTTTAAATTGTGTTAGGTAAATCATAGGACTTGATTTTATCAGGATCAGTTTCTGGAGACTTGTCATTTCTTTGTTTTGAACGTCTTTGCCCGAGCTTTCATCCCTTGTCTCTGAGCTGGAGTCTGGTCATTAGACGAGAAAACCCCCCTAGTCTCTGCTGACTGACCTCATGGAGACCCCCAGCGAGGTTGCACAGGTTCCCGGCTGCTCTGCCTCTTCTTCTCTTCAGGGAGGAACAGTTGTTTTTGTGCTGGTACTGTTTGGCTTGAACTCTGGGGTGTCACACGGCCATTAGCTTTTTTTTGCTCCAAACTAGCATTCTACCACTTGAGCCACAGGTCCACTTCTGGCTTTTTGGACTTTCCCTCGCAGGCTGGCATCGAATCTCCGTCCTCAGATAGCAGCCTCTTGAGCACCTAGGGTTACAGGCACGAGCCAGCCAGCATTCCCCTCTCATTCTTTTGTGCCAGTCCTGGGCTTGAACTCAGGGCCTGGGCATCGTCCTTGAACTTTGGTACTCAAGTCTCTAATGCTCTACTGTTTGAGACACAGCTCCACTTTTGGCTTTTTTGTTTGTTTGTAGTTAATTGGAGACAAGTCTCACAGACTTTCCTGTCCAGGCTGGTTTGAAGCCAGCCCAGCTGGACAGTCGGTGAGATTCGTATCTTGAATTAGCCACCAAAAAGCCAGAAATAGAGCTGTGGCCCAAGTGGTCGAGCACCAGCCTTGAGCACAAAAGCTCAGGGGCAGCACCAAGGCCCAGAGTTCAAGCCCAGGACTGGCACCACCACCCCAGTTTATATATATATATATATATATATATATATATATATATATATACATACATATATATGAATTTATATATAGTTTATATATATGTAAATTTATATATAGTTTATATATATACACACACATATATATTCTCTCTCTATGCTTGTATTTTACAGATTTTTTAAATAGGTTTTTAAGAAATAACCGTTTTAGGGGCTGGGGATATGTCCTAGTGGCAAGAGTGCCTGCCTCCTATACATGAAGCCCTGGGTTCGATTCCCCAGCACCACATATACAGAAAATGGCCAGAAGTGGCGCTGCGGCTCAAGTGGCAGAGTGCTAGCCTTGAGCAAAAAGAAGCCAGGGACAGTGCTCAGGCCCTGAGTTCACTCCCTAGGACTGGCCAAAACAAACAAACAAAACAAAACAAAACCATTTTAGAAGCTGGTAAGTTCTTAATGTTGAGGGGCTCCTTATGGGGAGAGGGCCTTCTTGCCGAATGGCGTCATGGCAGGGGGATGAGCTCCTGGAGAGCCGCATCACCAACCATTTCCAGAGGAATGGCATTCATCCATTCATGAAGCCCAGGACCTAATCACCTCTCCTTAGGCTGCACTGCGACTGCAGTGGCATCGAGGATTAGGTGTCCAATAGATGAGCCTTGGAGAACACGGTCAAACCCTAGCAATGAGCTGAGGTAAAATGCATGCGTGTTGGCTGATTTGGGGAAGAGAACAAGTAGAAATTTGTGAAAATATGTGAAATATTACATATGTCTTTTTAAGTTCTATATTCTGGTAATTCTTTTTTTAAAAAAAGAAATAACAAAGGTATCTGTAACATACTAGAAAGTAAAAATAACAGCATTCCCGCAGGAACATGTAAGACTACTCAAGGGTTCTCTTGGGCTTCTGGGCTCCGTTTTGTGCAGATCTCTGCTTCCTAGGACCCTGATGCCTTACCCTCTGGAATGGGAGTCTCATCTTATTATTTCATAGAGTGTTGTGGACTTGAGGTTCTCCTGCCTACTCTGCTTTCTGTCTCTCAGAAGACATTGTTTCTCTTCTTTAATGTTAGTGGTCTTGAAAACCACTGTGTGCTATGGTTAGTCTGTTCTTTTTAATTTTTGTTGTTTGCTTTGTTTTTTGGTGCCTGTTGCTCTCTCTTTCTCAGAAGTCTATCTTGACTTGGCAAATGGTACTGCCAGTGCCTCATTTGCTCTAACCATAAACCTGGGAATCACCTTTGACCTTTTATCAAATTATTAACTCATAACCTGCTTTTTTGTCAGTGCCTTAGTTCAGGCTCTCGTTCCTTTCTCTTCTTGCAAACTAGTTTGTCTTCCGGACCCCATAATCCTTTTGTACTACTGTGGAAGCAGTCTTTCTAAAATGCAAATATGCTCTGCTATCTCTCTTCTTCACTGGACATCCCTTAGTGACCCTGCCTTTTCCCATGGATAAAAACTATAGATCCAACAAAACCAAACCAAACCAAACCTCTTCAGATCCAGTCTTCCTGCTTGGAAAGCCAGTCTTTTTTTTTTTTTTTTTTTTATTCAGGCCTTTAATTGATAGGGTATTGTTCATTTGCATGGAAAGCAGTCTGCTTGTTCAGAGTTCACTGATTTAAATGCTGTTCTCATTCAGAACCACCTGCCATGCATTAAAATGAAGAGGAAGATCTTTTCTCCCTTCATCACATCTTGTAAGTCCTTTGTGATTTTTACAAAACTTCAGATTTTAAGTTACCAGCAGCAATCAATGGACTCTTGGAGATAATTTTTTCAATAGGTTATGGCCTGCTCCCCCCTGCCCCCAAATCATGAATAAGTCTCCCTAATTTCTGTGACACCCTCAAGAGATCTCACCTAACCTTTTCAGATCACAGTCTGAAAGGATTCACTGAACCTGTACGTGGCTCTTCATGAGCAGCTTGAAGATTCCTCCGTGGGGTGTGTGGTCTCCACGCACAGCCGGGACCTCGTGGACCGGGCTCCCCGCAGTTGGACAGTTCCCGGGGTGTTTGCTTGGCTCTCTCAGGGCGGACACGTCGAGCAGCCGTGCCTGCCGGCTGGGGCAGGGGCTGGGGCTTCCGCCCGGCTGGAGCCGCCCTGGGGCGGGGGCGGCCTGGGGCGGAGGCTGGGGCTTCCGCCCGGCTGGAGCCGCCCTGGGGCGGGGGGCGGCCTGGCCAGCCCGACCACGCGGGACGACGGGCGCCGCCCCGTCACCGGATCCCGTCGGGGTGGCTCACGGGCGCCTCTCGGGCTCCGGCCTCGGTGTCGCCCAGTGTGCACGGGGCTTCGCCCGTCTGGACCCCGGGCTCGGACGGCCCGCCCCGCGCTCTCCCCCCCGCCACTCTCCCCGCCCGGCCCCGCGGGGCCGCCCTCCCCAGCCGCCCCGCGCTCCAGGGGCTCGCCCCGGGGCCCGTGCCCAGGGACGCCCTGGCGGTGGCGGAGGCCGGGCCTTCCGGAGCGAATGACCGGGCAGCGGGCGCTTGGCCTTCTCGGCGGCTCTGGACGTGACTTCTCCGGACGTGACTTCTGAGGACGTGACTTCTGTGGACGTGACTTCTGTGGACGTGACTTCTGTGGACGTGACTTCTGTGGACGTGACTTCTCTGGACGTGACTTCTCTGGACGTGACTTCTCTGGACGTGACTTCTGTGGACGTGACTTCTCTGGACGTGACTTCTCTGGACGTGACTTCCTGGCGCACAGTATCCGAGCAGCAAGGCTGTGGGTTGTTTTTGTGTGTGGGGGGGTCGTGGGTCTTGAACTCGGGGCCCGGAGCTGCCCCGGAGCCCTCACGCTCCAGGCCAGCACCCCACCACCTTGAGCCGCCGCGCCACTTGCATTTTTCTGGGGTGACCCGAGGGAGCGTCTCGGGGACCCTGCTGCCGGGCCGGCCTCCCACGCGATGCTCAGCGCTCAGCCCCCCGACGGGCCGGGGTGACGGGTGTGGCCCGGTGCCCCATCAGAGCCGCGTCCGTGAACCCAGAATTCACCCGCCTCCTCCTGACCCAGGAGCACTGCAGTCTCCAGGCTCCCTCCCGTGGAACACCGACGCCGCCTGCTCCTCCTCACTCTTTGTTCCGCGGTCCTGGGCCGAACGATTACGCTAAGGCCTCACGCGTGCCACTGGCTGGGAAGACGCTCTCTCACTGAGCTGACCTGTCCTGTCGAACTGCAGACTCTCTTTTTGTAAATTAATTTTTATATAAATTACTCGAAGGCGTTACATGTGATCTCTACATAGGTGCCTGTGATGTCCCTGGATCAAGCTCACCACCTCTGTTAGCACTCTTAAAAAAACAGTTTTCCTCGGATTTCACCCCTCTGCCCATGTGTGTGAACCCGGGTCCTCTTGCTCCCTGCTTCCCCTTCACAGCTTCTCCGTCCCTCTCCTACCCACTCCCGCCCCAAGCAGCCCCAAGCCCCGCTCGGGCGCCGCGCCTCCCTTGCGCAGCCCTCCACAGTGCGCAGAGACCACGGGGCATTTGTCTTCCCCAGCCTGGCTTATTTCATCTCACGTGGTTTGTCTTCCACCAGTGAGTGCGACATTGCGTATCCTTCACTGTGCTCAGATACATTCTTTCTGTTCCTAATGGATTCCGCTTTTATCACCAACAGGTGCTGAATTTTGTCCAAGACTTTCTGCATCTGTTGAGACGATAATGTGATTCTGTTTATGAGCTGTATTGTGTTTAATATTTTCAACCCTTTTTTTCTCATTTCTGGAATGAAACCAACTTCATGCTTTTTAATGTGTTGTTGAATTCTGTTTGCAAATATTTTATTGAGCATTTTTGTCTTCATCAAGAAAATTGGCTGTAATTTTCTTTTTTACATTGTGTCCTCTGGTTTGTGCATCAGGTTAATACAGGGTTCATAGAACACGTTTAGAAGCGGCTCCTCTCCTTTCTGTGAAATAGTTTGGGGAGCCTTAGTTCTTCTTTAAATGTCTGTTCGAAGTTGGCAGTGAACCCAGTCATTTCTGGTCGTGGGCTCTTCTTCATTACTGCTGTAATGTCATTGCTCTCATATCTTTTAAGTGGTTTATATCCTCTTTGTTTGGTAAGTCAGAGTTATCCTTTTAAGTTTTCCAGTTCATTAGACTGCTTTTTTAAAGCATTTTTAAATTCTTGTCTGCTTCACTGTTGTTATAAAGATGATGTGTGGCAAGATTGCAATTACAGGTCAGGTGATGAGTGCATTTCCTGTTGTCCAGTGTTGACCCTCCCTCCCCCCCTCCCTCCCTCCCTCCCTCCCTCCCTGTCAGTGCTCTCTGAAGGTCATTTGAATTTCACTGATATTGTGACACTGTTTTGCTCTCTGTAATTGTATGGATTTGGGTCTTCTCTCTCTTTTTTGGTTAGTTTGGCTGAAGGTTTGTCAGTCTTTTATCTTTTGGCACAGCCACCTTTTGCGTGATCCTTTGTAGCGTTCTTCTCGCTTCCATTTTGTTAGGTTCTGATCAGATCTTTAGTATTTGTTTTGGGTTTTGACTTATTCTTAATGTCTAAGAGCTTGAGGTGCATCATCAGGTTACTTATTTAGGATCTGTCTGATTTTTTAATGGAAGCATGCACAGCTATGACTTCCCTTTTAGTACTGGCCCTTGCTGTGTCGCAAAGATTCTATTAAGTTGTATTTTACTTTCATTTGACTCTAGGAACTTTTCATTTCGTCCTCTTCTTGGATGGCCCACAGTTCATTTAACAATGAATTCTGAGGCTGGTGTAATCTCAACTACTGGGAAGTGGAGGTTGGAAGGATTGTAGTGTGAGGCCAGTCTGGACAAAAACTGAGATTCCACACCCACCCACCAGCCTTACCTGCACGTCTGTGGCTCCAGCCGTCCGGGAGGCTGTAAGACAGGACTGAGGCCGGACCCAGGCAAAGATGGCAGACCTTGAAAAAGCAGAAGCAACAAGGATTGGGGGACATTGCGCAGGGTAGAGGACCTGCCTCGTCGGTGTGAAGCACACCCCAGAACCCCGGTACTGCCCTAAAAGGTGTATTGTGAATCGCTTAGTTTCTGAATGCTTTTTTTTTTTTTTTCAGTAGTCAGAGGATCACTATCTACTAGAAATCCTATACCTTGTAAATGGGTGTTGGTCACGTTGCATTCGGTCAGGAGATAGAAGCCATACAGCAGACTAACTGAGGACATTTAGTGGAAAGTGATTCGGAGGAGGCCCCTTGGGGCCCCAGAGGAGCCCAGCTGACACGAGGGTTGACAGTTGCTTGGAGAAAGTTGAGTTCGATCCCAGGGATACCGGAGGAGGTTGCTGTTTGCCCGCGCCCCGCGGGGCTGCGGCTGAGTGGCCTGTAGGCAGCAGCCTGGTGAAGGCGGGAGGCAGAGTCAGCAGTGCTGGCCGTGTCGAGGGAACCGGCTCGGGGCGGGCAGGGGCCTTCGGAACTCTGTGCTCTGATGGAGGCAGTCCTGGCAAGGCTGCCACTGTGCCAGGCCAGAGCTGCGAGGTTGTGGAGGAGCCACACGCCCTGGCGGTGTGGCGTGGATGGAGTTCTGACCGACCCCCCCCCCCCCCCGCAGTGAGCAGGAGAGCCTCGGCCCCGCCGTGTCCCTTCAGCACCCTGTGCTGAGAAAGGTCACATCACACGCAACAGAACCACGTTTGAGAGAACTCGGTCCGTTCCAGCATGGCATATGTCATTGAAGGAAAAGTTTGCACGTGAGTCTCCACACATTCGCTGACAGCTAGTGTGTCCACACTATCAGCTGTGGAGCGATTTCCTCTGTTAGATTATTTTTTGGGGGTGGAGCCAGTCTGGGGCTTGAACTCAGGGCCTTGGTGCTGTCCCTGATTTTTTTTTTCCCTCAAGGCTAGTGCTCTACCACTTGAGCCTCAGGTCCACTGCCTACTTCTTGGCTGGTTAGTTGGAGATAAGAATGTGTCAGACTTTCCTGCCCAGGCTGGCTTCAAACCAGGATCCTCAGCTCTCAGCCTCCTGAGTAGCTAGGATTATAGGTGTGAGCCACTGACATCAAACCCTCTGTTAGGTTTTATATTCTAACCGTGGTGACAGAGAGGTAATCCCAGCACAGAGCTCCAGGCTTAGTTATGGTGCCATTATCTGATCTTTGTCCCCATTGAGCAGTCAGTAGACATGTTACTTAGCTATTCGGTACTAAATTTGTTCCTTCTTACCCCTAATTCTTGAGATTTCTCCAGCAATACCAATTTTGAAATTGGCTAACCTGTAGGTCCAAGAGAAATGACAGGCAGTTATTCATAAGTGATTGCAGAAAGAACATTATAAATATATTTTAAGTTGTTTCAGGAGCTATAATTCACATACAGAAGGGTTTTAGAATTGCGTATCATTAGTATTTAGAGTGTGCTTCATTATTGTGACAGGTTATTAAAAAAGTTCCAGAATACTGTCTTAGTTTGCATTTTCAAAATGAGGTTCTTGAATAACAAACAGATATGAGTCCTAGGAAAAATAGTCTTTCCGTTGCTTTAAAGATCCAGTGGGCATTCCCGAGCCCTGCTGAGCGCTGTGCCCGGGCCCCTGAGCCCTGTGCCCGGGCCCCTGAGCCCGCGGGGGCCCCTGAGCCCGCCGGCGCCCCTTCCTTGTGAACTCAGGAACTTTGATCCGTAGGTCAGGTCATCAGCGTGGCGGGCGTCTTAGCCGTTTCCTTTGCTTCAGGCTGGCAGCTGTGTCTGGCCGCGGCATGGCGGGGCGCCGCTGGGGCGCGGGGGGGGGGGGGGGGGGGGCGGCCGCGGCATGGCGGGCGGCCGTCGGGGCGGAGCTGCAGCGTGGGCCGGGTCCTCGGCGCCTTGCACAGGTGGCAGAGGCCGGCAGGGCCAAAGTGCACCTGACACAGCGGCCATTTGTTACCAAAGCGACCATGGCAGGAGCGGACACCCCCCCCCCCCCCCGCCCCGTCTCCCCGCCCCGGCGGCCAGCTCACCAACTGGGCTTCAGGATGACCGGGAGCTGAGGCCCCCGGGACGTGGACGGCTGTGTGCACGACGGGGCTGTTCCACACACTGGCTTCCCCAGCCCCTCCCCTCCCCACAGGGACGGCCTGCTCTCGGTGGACCGAGTGGCGAGCCGGGGTCGCAGCCGGTGTCGGGCCCTCGACGCCAGCCCACTGCGGCTCCCTGGCCCGCCCTTCTTGGCTTGCTGGGGGAGTGCGGATCTCCTCCGCCAGCGCCCGGGGTCTCTGCGGCCGCCGCCCCCCCCCCCCCCCCCGCCAGCCCCCACTATGCCTGCGTGCTGGGGCCGGGCGCCCCGCCTGACCGCGCGCCGCTCCCGCGAGTGCGCATGGCTCCTGGCGGAGTAGGACGCGCTGGGCACTCTGCCTCCCCCGTTCTTCACTAGCGGGTTCTTCCTGTCTGTCTGTCTGTCTGTCTGTCTGACCTGAAGACTTGACGGGTTTAGAACCTTCGTTCTCCTCTCTTCGCAATCGGCTGCTGTGAAGTTCTCAGTGTGGCAGGCAGTCTGCTCCTTCATCCTTACGGCGCTGACACCAATGGTATTCTCTAAAGCAGGTGGCACGGGAAGGTGGGGTGCCCCGAGGCAGTGGGGGTCCTGGTGACCTCAGCCCAGGGCGCTGCCCCGTGCCAGCGGCTCCGCGGTGCTGGCCGCCTCCTTCCTCCAGCTGTGAGCTGCGAGGTTTAAGCCCAGGCCTGGGGAGGACGCTGGACGGGGAGGACGGCTGAGCGCGCTGGGTGCTTTCCACTGCTGACACAGCAGATAGCAATGGAAGGCGGTTCATGTCCCTTCTCTCTGACAGTCGTGTAATGATCTCCACAGCCTGCCCCCACCCCAGCCCGCTTTCCTCCTTCTCCCCTCGGGCTCTAGCCACGCCGGGCCTTCCTCCATTCCTTATTGTTCATTAGCTTAAATGAGTTACACAGGGGGTTTCATTGCCGTGTCTGCACACGCTTACATGGTATTCCAATCCCTTTCATCCCCTCTGTCCATGGTATTCCTCTGTCCCCTAGAAAGCATCCCCAACAGGTTTCCTTGCTTTATTCTCACTTTTAAATTGTCTGTTGTGGTATTCTCTCTCTCTCTCTCGGTCCTGGGACTTGAACTCGGGGCCTGGGAGCTCAAGGCCCGTGTGCTCCCGCGTTGAGCCACAGCGCCGCCCTGGTTGTCTGGTGGTATTGGAACTAAGAGTCCCCCAGCCTTTCCTGCTGGGCTGGCGTCACTGTGGTCCTCAGATCTCAGCCTCCTGAGCAGCTGGAACGACAGGCCTGAGCCAGCGCTGCCCAGCTCCGCTGCCTTGTTTTTTACCTTCGTTTTTCAGCTCATCCATTCCTGAGGTGAAATGCACAATACTCCCCCCCGAGGGCTGTCTTCCTTGGCTCCTCAAGTGTCACTCAAGCACCCCAGATACCTGGTTTCTATTTCTGATTTGCTTGCCTTTCCTGCCCCTTTTTGTCTGCGCTCTGCCTGGCTCGTGACTGTGGTCTATGTGAGGGTCAGCTTAGGTGTGAGAAGCCCCAGGCCAGGGAGTGGCTCTTCCCCAGCAGAGTCCAGCATGGAACGGATGGCCAGAAGTACGAGTTTGGAAGGCGGGATGAGAGCAGGTGCAGGAGCTGGAGACAGGTAGTGCAGGTGGGTGGCAGAGGACGGGGTCCGAGGCGCAGGAGCCGGCCGGAAGGGCGGATGAGAAGTGGGGTGTCATTCGGGCCGCCCCGACGCACTCCCCACACCCTCGGGACAGGCTGTGCGTTGAGAGGCCTTGGGGAGCTCTGCACCCTGAGTGTTGACAGTGCACCACACACCGTGCGCACGTGTGTGAACGTGCGCGCACACGCGCGTGGGTCCTGGGGCTTGCACTCAAGGCCTGGGCGCGGTCTCTGAGATTTGGTTTTTTTCCTTAAGACTCGCACTCCACCCCTGAAGCCAGTTCCATGACTTCCAGTTTGTTTGTTTTTCGGAGTCACTTATCGGCGTAGACCCTGAGGCGGTTTCGCGCCCAGGCTGGCTTCACGTGGACCCTCAGACCGCAGCCTCGGGGCGCCCGCATTTCAGCGCGAGCCAGCGCCCGGCGCGCGCATGCCTAATCCTTCAGCTACCAGGAGGGGCCGAGTGGCCGGCACCTCACACCGCCTTCACCGGAAAGATGAGAGAACTACTACCTCCATCAAGGCCAGAGCTCGGGAGCCCAGCAGCGGGGTTCACGCTGGCGTGTCTGCCTTGGCCTGGGGCGCTGGCCAGACCCACGTGGCACACCTGTTTTCTTTCTTTTTCCACTGAGCCTGGATGTGTTTGTCTCGGGTCAGCTATCCCGTCTGAAAGCCTGTGACAGCCTCCTTCAAACCGCCCTCTCTTCCTGGGCCGTCCGCGCATGGGTATACCACATCGCGCCGTCGATCTTCAGCCCTTCGCTGTGGTGCCCGCCACGCCCCAGCCAGCCTCCCTGGCTGTCTCGTCCTTCCCTTGCCCTCTCGCTGGTGCCCCAACCCTCAGGCCAGCCCCAGCCCCGAAGGCAGCCTGGAGCCCTGCTGCCGGCTGCCGCGAAGCCTCAGGCCTGGGGGTGCCAGGCCCGACCCCCCCCTCCTCCCCAGGGAAGCCAGGCCCGACCCCCCCCATCTCCCCAGGGAAGCCAGGCCTGACCCCCCCCTCCTCTCCAGGGAAGCCAGGCCCCCCTGCCCTCCCGCGCCTTCACCAGCTCTCTCTGGTTTCACTTTCCTCTCTCACCTTCAATGTGGACGTGAAAGCTCCCAGAAACAGGGCTACGTATTGCACGTCATGCCATTTCCCCGCAGCATTGGACTTGGCGGTATAAACGTGCTTATGTGGTGAACATCGACTAAAGGAGTAGATAAGCCATACTTCTGGGGGTCTGCTCACCAGGAATTTGGCTATGTTAACGTGTGAGTCACACTGAGAAATTACACTGCTCTCAAATGAAGAAACGAGGATCCTGCTCAGATTTCAGATAGGGATTTCAACACATTTGGAAAATGTGTCAACTGTAGTGTTCTCCTGGGTCAAAGTGCAGAAATACTGATGCACCGTGACAGGGGCAAGCTAGAGACTTGAGCCACAAAAATGTCATGACACTGTTTTATTTTGCTTTGCATTTATGATGTCTACTCAACTTAATGACTGGTGCACTTTGCAGAAATTGCTAAATCATTTGGCAATTTCTTTTATTCCATTGGTAGTAAAAGAAACATAGTAAATATGAAATCAAAGAACCAGACTGTGCAGTTTATCTGGGGCTACTCCTTGGTATCTCAGCAGATTTACCGAACTGTAGTTTGTATAGGCTAATATTAAGATTTTTTTTTATTCCTTGAGAGCAATATATTTCAAGGGGACACATATTTAACAACCACAAAACTATCTGTGAAAAGCAAAAGGCTCATTTTCCTCCTAGAGGATTTTTTTTTTTTTTTTTTGGCCAGTCCTGGGCCTTGGACTCAGGGCCTGAGCACTGTCCCTGGCTTCTTTTTGCTGAAGGCTTGAGCCACAGCGCCACTTCCAGCTTTTTCTGTGGTGCTGAGGAATTAAACCCAGGGCTTTGTGCATGCTAGGCAAGCACTCCACCCCCCAAGCCACATTCCTGGCCCCTAAAGGATCTTTTAAAGATGGAAATACGTGCTGGACATTACAATCCTAGTTACTCAGGAGGCTGAGATCTGAGGATTGAGGTTCAAAGCCAGTTAAGGCAGGAAAGGCTAATTACTTGAAAACCTGAAGCAGATCTGTGGCTCAAAGTGGTAGAGTACTGCTAGCTTTGAGCAAAAGAGCTCAGGGACAGTGCCCAAGACCCAAGTTGAAGCCCCATGATTGACCAAAAAAAAAAAGATCAAAATACATAAAAATACATAACTTGATTTTAGACAAAAAGCTTAACAAGGTGCATAACATAGCTTCATGGGGCACCTATGTTTATTTGGCTTGCTTTCTATATTTGTCTTGGTGTTTTGTGTTTTGGTTCCTTTCTTGCTTTACAACTGAGAGAAGCATCTTAGGCAGCAGTGTTTACAATGTAATTACAGTGACTACAGTTGGGATGTCAGCAGAAGCCGGGGCAGGGAATGACTGGGATGTTGGGGCATTGTTCAGGGCTGAGCTAACCGTTTCTTCCTTCACGGATGGCTCCCGGGGCTGGGAAGTCAGTCCGTCTCACGCTGTGAGCTTGAGTATGTAACTGCTCTCTCGTTTCCGTGTTCTCTTCTTTAACCAAAGAACCAAGATACAGATACAATTTTTTTGTTTTCTTTTTTTCAGGACTGGAGTTTGAACTCAAGATTGTGTGCTTCCTAGGCAAGCACTTTACCTCTTGAGTCACCCCAACCGTGTTTGTGTGAGTCATTTCTAGTAGGGTCGTGCGCTTTGTGGCTGGAGCGTCTTGACTGTAGTCCTCCTCCCCATGCCTCCTGTGTAGCTCAGCACACAAGCCTGTCTCGTTAAGACATGGTGAGGGCGTGATATATTATTGCCAAGTATCAAAAGGACTGTTGATGTAGAATAGTGGATGCAAGCAGCAGCCCAGAAACCACGGGGACACATAGTCATGTAGAAGAAAGCAAGCATTTCAACGTCAGCCGAAGCTGACAGGCCAGCTCTCCAGGGTAGAGTAGCAGCTGCGCCCAGGCAGGGAGGTGGTTATATAGCATCGAGGAGGCTGAAGGCGGAAGGGGCTGGGAGAGCAAGTCTTCTGTAGTCACAGCTGGCACTGGGGACATCAGACAGCAGTGGCAGGCGTTGTACAGGTGATCTATAGCTGGGGAAACGCCCTCCATCGGGCACATAGCGGGACGGTGCATTCTGAAGCCGATGACCGAAGCAGCTGGGGGGCTGGGGGTGTATGCAGTTGGTGGGGGGAGTGACTTGACCGGGCCTGGTTTGTGGGTGACCCAAGATGAAGGCTGTCAGCCTAAGATGGGTGACTATGCTGACCGTGAGCTACTTATTTATCGGCTTGAATAGGCTTTTACTCGAGAAGTGCCTGCAGTATTGAATCACAGTTCCCAGAAAGAAGTGAGCTGGGTGAATTGGATTGTGTTCCTTGGCCAGGCATTCTTGTTGGTGGTGGCGGTGGTGGTCGTGAGGCTGACTCCAAGGCCCCGGTGCGGTCCCTGAGCTGTTCCTCCAGGCCAGCGCTCTGCCACCTTGAGCCCCAGCACCACGTGCGGTTCTCTGGTGGTTCACTGGAGATCAGAGTCTCACACTCTCCTCTCCGGGCCGGCTGTGAGCGGGGTCCTCGGATCTCAGCCTCCAGGGCAGCTCGGGTGGCAGCGGGAGCCGGCGCCCGCTCACAAGCGTTTTTTGGCGGGTTTAGCTGTGGCCCATCACCGGTTCCGTTACTGAAAAGCGGTTCCAGCGGGGCCCAGTGGCGCGAGCCCTGTGACCTTCGCTACGTGAGTGGCAGAGACAAGAACATAGCTGAAGCCAGCTCAGGCCGAGAAGAACCCCTTTTTATACTTTATCGCAATCACTAGCTAAGTGAGGCGGCGCTGTAGGAGCCACACAACGGCTCGCGTGTGGTGCACGCTCATCCACACTAAAGTGAGATCCTCTCTCACAATGAGCAGCCAACACGAACAAGGCTGACCAAGTGGCTCACGTGGGAGAGTGCTTGCCAACCATTGCAAGGCCTGGAGTTCAAATCCCTACTACTGTTGTTTTATTTTTAAATTGATTTTAGTACCTTAAAAAATTAGTAACAGGAGTCTTTAACTCCCATTTGTTGTGGAGGCAGGAATGTTCACTCTCCTTTGCACCAGTCCTGGGGCTTGAACTCAGTACGTGGGAGCTGCTCTTGAGCTTTCCTTGCTCAAGGCTAGCACTCTACCACTTGAGCCTCACTCTACTTCCAGCTTTTTGGTGGCTAATTTGGTAGCAAGAGTCTCACAGACTTTCCTGTCCTGGCTGGCTTTGAACCTAGATCCTCAGATCTCAGCCTCCTGAGTAGGTAGGATTACAGGTGTCAGCCACTGGCACCAGCCTACAGTAAATCTTTTTTTTTTTTTTTTTTGCCAGGCCTGGGCCTTGGACTCAGGGCCTGAGCACTGTCCCTGGCTTCTTCCCGCTCAAGGCTAGCAATCTGCCACTTGAGCCACAGCGCCGCTTCTGGCCGTTTTCTGTATATGTGGTGCTGGGGAATCGAACCTAGGGCCTCGTGTATCCGAGGCAGGCACTCTTGCCACTAGGCCATATCCCCAGCCCCTACAGTAAATCTTGGATAGAAGATAGCTCCCTAAGCTCAGTAGCCTTTGGGCAAGAATAAAAACCACCAGACTTCATTCCTGTCATTTTGTGGCCACTCCAGCGGGCATGGCTGGTTCCCCGAGCCTGTCCTCTGCCCGTGTCCACGCCTGAATCTGGGCCTCCGAGGGTTGGAGCCTGCCTCCTCTCTGCCTTCAGTCAGTCTTGGAGCCTTGCCTCCCACCCCAGCGCTGCAAGCAGAACACAAACAAATCTACGACGTCAACATTCTTACATAATTTCCATGACATCGTCTTAGTCTTCCACTTTCAAAATGTATAATCTTAATAAAGATAAGAATGAGGTTGGGAAGCCAGTGTGTCTCACCTCTGTAATCTTAATTACTTAGGTGGTTGAGGTTCGAAACCAACCTGGGGAAGAAAAATCTGAGACTCTTACCTCAAATTAACCAGCAAAATGCTCGAAGCGGAGATGCAGCTCAAGTGTTAGAGCACCAGCCTTGAGTAAAAAAGGCTAACCAGCAAGACTGCAAGTCCTTGAGCTCGGGCCCTAGAATCCACACACACACACATCATCATTTTATAGTATACTGCTTTACAACTTGTGTTTTTAACCAAACTATACTGTAGTCATTCTTTGTTCTAATATGCTAAGACATTTAAAGTTGATTGGCTGGGAATATGGCCTAGCGGTACAGTGCTTGCCTCATGTACGTGAAGCCCTGGGTTCGATTCCTCAGCACCACATATATAGAGAAGGCCAGAAGTGGCGCTGTGGCTCAAGTGGCAGAGTGCTAGCCTTGAGCAAAAAGAAGCCAGGGACAGTGCTCAGGCCCTGAGTTCAAGCCCCAGGACTGGGGGGGGAAAAAAAGGACAAAAATGGCGTCCGTGAACATCCTTCAGAGCAGCTAGGAGGACTTAGGTGTAAATTTCAGACTCCTACACTGCAGTTATTTAAGCGCAGCGGTGCTGCTTCCGTTAGGGTTCTCTGGGGCGGTTAGCGGAGGGTTTGGGGGACGCAGGGCCTCGGCACACGCTGACACTGTACCATCTCTCCTGTGCCCGCAGGCAAGTACGTGTACCAGCCCATGACCCCCGTGGAGCAGCTCCCGAGCACGCAGATCCCCGCGCGGCCGCGGGAGCCCGCCAGCACCATTCGGATCTCAGTGTCGCTGGCCGAGCACTTCCTGAAGCTGGCGTCCGCGCTCCAGCCCCCCCTGCCCCCCGAGTCCCCCCGGTACTGCACGATCTCCGAGCTCTTCCTCGACAGCTACCAGGTCAAGTGCATCAACGGGAAGATGTGCTACGTGCAGAGGCCGCCGGCCCCGCACTCGCGCCGGCCCAGCCCCGAGGACGGCCCCGCGCGCGACGCCTTCCTCCCGAAGGAGAGCAGCACGCCCAAGATGGACCCGTGCTCCTCCCCGTCCGGCTCCGAGGACTCGGGCATCAACGCCCTCGGGGCGCCCTGCGCGGGGTCGGGGGACGAGGACACGGAGGGGGGCGCGGAGCTGAGCTCCGAGGAGGAGGAAGAGGAGGAGGAGGAGGAGGAGGACTACAGCCCCGAGAGCAGCTGGGGGCCCGACGAGTGCGCGCTGCTCTCCCCGTCGCAGTCGGACCTGGAGGTGATCGAGACCATGGAGACCACCGTGTGACCCGGGGGGCCGGGGGGAGCCCAGCCCGGCCACCGGGGGAGCCCGGGGGGTGATGGAGCCCGGCCGCCCATCGGATCCTTTCCCGACGCCACCCGTGTTTTCTACCCCTCCACCCCCCTTGGCGCGGCCCCTGGCCGGGGCGGGTCCCGCGGACGTGCTGTCTGCGGTCGCGGGTTTCCTTCCCGTCTCCTTAGGTAGCATCTGGTGCCACGCGTCGTGCGTGACCCGGCCTTGACCTCACGCGGACGCTGCGGGCAGCCGCGAGCGGCCTGGCCTGGGGGAGGGGAGGGGAGGGGGGCACCCGGCCCTCGCCGCCCCCGCCCCCCCGCGCCGGGTCCGGACCCCTCCCCTCTGCCTCGGCGTCCCTCTGGGCTCCGACGGAGGCCGGCCTGGCCCTGGGGACGGACTGCGCACGCGCACCGCATCAGCGCGCCGAGGAGGAGCCGCCCCCCCCCCCCACCCCGGCCTCGCACCCCGGCCCCCGGCGGACTCGGGAGGGCGCGGGGCCGCTCGGAGCCGGCGGGTGCCCCTGATGTCCTCGGCCCGCGGCCCTGGGCTCGCACGGAGGCGGAGGCGCTCAGGGCCGAGTCCCCCGGGGCCGGGCTCGGCCGCGCGGCTCTGGAATCGTCCAGAGGGGAGGCGGATCCGGCCCCGTCCACCGAGCCGAGCGCGCGGGCTGAGCCCGCTCACCTCCGAGGAGGGGCCCTGCCCACGCCCGCGTCCACGGTGTGCGCACGCGCGCTCGCGCAGGCACGCAGCTCCTCCGTGCTGAGCGGGGCCGCGGCGCCCCCCAGCCCGAGCCGCGGGGGCTCCCCGCTCCCACCTCACCGGAGCCCCGACGGGGGAGGGGGGCCGGGCCCCCGACCCACAGAGCCCTGACTTTGGCCCAGTCCCTGTTTTATAAACCGCACCTGCCGCCCCGAGGCCCCGCTGCGTGGCGCGGCTTCTGCACCTGACGGTCGCCGGTCACTGTGGACGGCCGCAGCGTCTCTCTAGCTCCACTCGCCCGGATGCACCGGTCTCCAACTCCGCTCACCCGGATGTGCGGGTCATTGGAGACGCCCACAGCGTCTCTCTAGCTCCACTCGCCCGGATGCACCGGTCTCCAACTCCACTCACCCGGATGTACCCGTCTCTAACTCCACTCGCCCGGATGCACCGGTCACTAACTCATTAACTCCACTCACCCGGATGTACCGGTCTCTAGCTCCACTCACCCGGATGTACCCGGCTCACCCGGATGTACCGGTCTCTAGCTCCACTCACCCGGATGTACCCGTCTCTAACTCCACTCACCCGGATGTACCCGTCTCTAACTCCACTCACCCGGATGCACCGGTCTCCAACTCCACTCACCCGGATGCACCGGTCTCTAGCTCCACTCACCGGGTGTACCCGTCTCTAACTCCACTGACCCGGATGTACCCGTCTCTAACTCCACTCACCCGGATGCACTGGTCACTAGCTCCACTCACCCGGATGTACCCGTCTCTAGCTCCACTCACCCGGATGCACCGGTCACTAACTCCACTCGCCCGGACGCACCGGTCTCTTAACCCCACTTACCCGGATGCACCGGTCACTAACTCCACTCGCCCGGACGCACCGGTCCCTCCGGACGCCCGCAGCGCCTCCCCCGCCCGCGCGGGTGCCCCGGCGCTGGCGTCTTCTGGGCCTGGAGGCGCCGCCGCCTCTCACACCGCGCACTGTCGGGGCTCAGCCTTTTCTACACAAGCACAAGCCGTCGGGTTTTTCAACTCTAGCAGCGTTCACGCTGGTGGCCCAAGTTGCGACCCCGCAAGAGCTGCCCGCGCTCTTAGGAAGCGCTGGGTATTAAAACGAGCGGTGACTTCCACCTCGGCTCCTGGCCTCTTCTGTGCTGTGCTGTGGGAGAGGGTCGGCTGGGGGGGCGGGGCCTCCCGCGCGGCCCCCGCTGGGATGCGGGGTGCCCCCCCCCCCGCCCGCCGGCACCAGGATCCACGGCTCCGGGGCCGGGCCGGGGTGGGTGGGGGCCTGGGACGACCCCCGCTTTGGGAAAGATGGCCGAAAGGGCAGAAGCTTAGCTCCGTACCCAACCCAGACACTGGTTTTCAAATACACGCGTGACTTGCGGCTGCTCTCCCGACGGGGCACCCGCCGTCGACGGCGACGGTACAAAATAACCAGCCCTACAACACCGACGGGCGCCAGGCCGGCCGCGGGGCTTGGGCGTGGCGGGGACGCACTCCTCGTGGGCGCGCTCGCCTTCTCGGGAGGGAAGAGACTCAGGGACGCCTGGCGGCGGAGCGGCGCCCCGGGCCGGGGCTGCTGGGGGGCGGGGGGGAGGGCAGCGGGCTTGGGGCAGGCTGCACAACTCCCCGGGGGCTGCCCGGCCAGGGCGCGCGCGCACGCGCGGCCACGCACACGCGCGCGCACGCGCCAGGCCCTGCCGCGCTCTTCTTCTTAAACCTGTCTCGAGTCTTACGCA
This sequence comes from Perognathus longimembris pacificus, assembly GCF_023159225.1. Lineage (NCBI taxonomy): Eukaryota > Metazoa > Chordata > Mammalia > Rodentia > Heteromyidae > Perognathus > Perognathus longimembris. The sequence continues at coordinate 85,411,547 of NC_063165.1, read as the reverse complement.
CACGTCGACTCTGTAACGTCCATGCGTGGACGGTGTAGACAGCTTTCCTTTCGCGCGTGACGCTGGGAAATCACCGCGCTGTGGAATAAATGTGCATTTCTTTTGTACCAGAACACATCCGTTGTGTTTGGGGTGTGGGATTCCCTCCCCCAAGGCGGGGAGCGGGAGCACGTGCCCCCAGGGCCCCCTCCGCCCGGGAACAGCTCCGAGGGCGCCTGTCAATCAGAGGTGTGCGCGCGCACGACTGCCCGTCCTGGGGCTTACACTGCGGGCCTGGGAGCTACTCCTGGGGGGGGGGGGAGCTTGGACTCAGGGCCTAAGCACTGTCCCTGGCTTCTTTTTGCTCAAGGCTAGCACTCTGCCACCTGAGCCACAGCGCCGCTTCTGGCCGCTTTCTGTATATGTGGTGCTGGGGAATCGAACCCAGGGCTTCACGCATGCGAGGCGAGCGCTCCACCACTCGGCCACGTTCCCAGCCCGACTTCAGCTTGTCGTCAGGGTGAACCGGGCGCTTCTGGCTTTCCTCGGCCGAGAACGCAAACAATGGGCTCTCGGAGCCCCCACACCCCCGTCATCTGAGCCCGGGGCCGAGCTGGGGTCCCCCCAGGGGCCGCGGAGAGCCGCTCCCCGCGCCGTGGCCAGCCTGCGTGCCCCTCCGTGTCTCCCCATCCTCCGCGTGTCCCCCTCCCCATGTCCCCCTGTCCTCCGCGTGTCCCGTCCTCCGCGTGTCCCCCTCCCCGTGCCCCTCCGTGTCCCCCTCCGCGTGTCCCCCGCGGCCCGCGCCACCTGGTGCCCCCCAGGCTTCGCGGGGCTGAGCCGCAGGCAGCCCGGCACGCGCCCCACGCCCGCCCCCGCCGCCCCGGCTCCTCCTCGTGGCTCCTCAGCCCTCGCCCTGCACTGCGGCCGGTGGAGCCGTCGCCGGCCGGGCTGTGGCTTCGGGGAGCAGCCCTGCACCTGGGCTCGGGGCCCGCGCCCCGCCCCCACCCCGTCCCCGCCCGCGCGCCTGCACCCCGGTCGGAGGGTGGGGGCCCGGCGGGCGGGCGAGCGCGGCCTGGCGCCCCAGGGGCAGCCGGTGAGCGGAGCCGGGCAGGGTCCCCGGGAGGAGAGGGAGCCGAGCCCGGGCCGCGCCCTCCAGGATTGGGGGGGGGGGGGAAGAACCGGCCAAGGCCTGCGGGGCTCCCACGACTTTATTGATGGGGGGCGAGGGTGCGCAGCGCGGGCTGCAGAACACGCGGACAGGCGGGGCGCCGCCCGGAAAGGGCGCTGTCCGGATGGGCCGCTGTCTGGGCTGGGCGTCCTCTGGGCGGAGCGAGGAGCTGCTGTCCGGGCGGGGCGTCCTCTGGGCGGAGCGAGGAGCTGTCCGGATGGGGCGCTGTCTGTCCGGGCTGGGCGTCCTCTGGGCGGAGCGAGGAGCTGTCCGGATGGGGCGCTGTCTGTCCAGGCTGGGCGTCCTCTGGGCGGAGCGAGGAGCTGTCCGGATGGGGCGCTGTCCCAGCTGGGCGTCCTCTGGGCGGAGCGGGGCGCTGCTGTCTGGGCTGGGCGTCCTCTGGGCGGAGCGGGGCGCTGTCTGTCCGGGCTGGGCGTCCTCTGGGCGGAGCGAGGAGCTGTCTGGATGGGGCGCTGTCTGTCCGGGCCGGGCGTCCCCGGGGCGGGGCGGGGCGCTGTCAGTCCGGATGGGGCGCTGTCCAGATGGGGAGCAGTCAGGGCTGGGCGTCCTCTGGGCGGAGCGGGGCGCTGTCTATCCGGGCTGGGCGTCCTCTGGGCGGAGCGGGGCGCTGTCAGTCCGGGCTGGGCGTCCTCTGGGCGGAGCGAGGAGCTGTCAGTCCGGATGGGGCGCTGTCAGTCCGGATGGGGCGCTGTCCAGATGGGGAGCAGTCCGGGCGGGGCGTCCTCTGGGCGGAGCGGGGCGCTGTCTGTCCGGGCTGGGCGTCCTCTGGGCGGAGCGAGGAGCTGTCAGTCCGGATGGGGCGCTGTCAGTCCGGATGGGGCGCTGTCCAGATGGGGAGCAGTCCGGGCGGGGCGTCCTCTGGGCGGAGCGGGGCGCTGTCTGTCCGGGCTGGGCGTCCTCTGGGCGGAGCGGGGCGCTGTCAGTCCGGATGGGGCGCTGTCCAGATGGGGAGCAGTCAGGGCTGGGCGTCCTCTGGGTGGAGCGGGGCGCTGTCCGGGCTGGGCGTCCTCTGGGCGGAGCGAGGAGCTGTCAGTCCGGATGGGGCGCTGTCCAGATGGGGAGCAGTCCGGGCGGGGCGTCCTCTGGGCGGAGCGGGGCGCTGTCAGTCCGGATGGGGCGCTGTCCAGATGGGGAGCAGTCAGGGCTGGGCGTCCTCTGGGTGGAGCGGGGCGCTGTCCGGGCTGGGCGTCCTCTGGGCGGAGCGAGGAGCTGTCAGTCCGGATGGGGCGCTGTCAGTCCGGATGGGGCGCTGTCCAGATGGGGAGCAGTCCGGGCGGGGCGTCCTCTGGGCGGAGCGGGGCGCTGTCTGTCCGGGCTGGGCGTCCTCTGGGCGGAGCGGGGCGCTGTCTGTCCGGATGGGGCGCTGTCCAGATGGGGAGCAGTCCGGGCTGGGCGTCCTCGGGGCGGAGCGGGGCGCTGTCAGTCCGGGCGGAGCGTCCTCGGGGCGGGGCGGGGCGGGCGGGCTCAGTCGTCGTGGGCGGGCGGGGCGGCGAGGCGCAGGCCGAAGGTCTCCTTGTGGAAGACGCCGTGGGGCGCGGGGCCGCCGCTGAAGGGCCTGGCGCCGTCGCCGCGGCCCGGGGCGAGCTCGGCGAGGAGGGCCAGCTGCGAAGGGGTGCGCGTGAGGCCGGGCGCGGGGCGCCTCGCACCCCAGCAGCCCGACGGCGCGGCCCGGGACCCGCGACCGGCGCTCTCCCCCCCCCCCCCCCCCCCCGTGTCCCCAGGCCGCCTCGCCCCCGCCCCGAGCAGAACTCTCCCCCCTCCCCCGGGACCCAGCCGGGCAGCGCCGAAGTCACAGCAGGCTGGGGGGGGGGGCGCCCCGGGGCCTCCAGCTGGGGGGGGGGGGGGCGGGCGCCGTCCCGGGGTCCCGGTTTCCGGGGGCTCGGGGAGGTGGGGGTCTCACGGCCCCTCCTGCCCGGGCTGGCTTTGAACCCTGGTCCCCAGGCCTCGGCAGCGGGAGGCCGGCGGTGGCCCCGGACTGGCCCGGCGAGCGGGCTCCGCGCCCCCCAGCCCCTCCCGCCGCCCAGCGGCCGGTGTCCTTGTCCCCAGGCCGGCGCTCCCGGGCTCAGGCCCCGAGCCACGGAGGTCGCGGAGGTGGGGCGCACCGCTCCAGGGAGGGCTGACCCCATCCCCCCCCCAGGGCTGACCCCATCCTCCCACCCACCTTCAGGGAGGGCTGACCCCATCCCCCCCCCAGGGCTGACCCCATCCTCCCACCCACCTTCAGGGAGGGCTGACCCCATCCTCCCCCCCCTACCTACAGGGAGGGCTGACCCCATCCTCCCCCCCTCCAGGGAGGGCTGACCCCATCCTCCCCCCCCTCCAGGGAGGGCTGACCCCATCCTCCCCCCCCCTCCAGGGAGGGCTGACCCCATCCTCCCCCCCCCTCCAGGGAGGGCTGACCCCATCCTCCCCCCCCACCTACAGGGAGGGCTGACCCCATCCTCCCCCCCCTCCAGGGAGGGCTGACCCCATCCTCCCCTCCCCCCCCCCCTGCCCGCCCCGGGAGCCTGGAGGACGCACCCCGTCTGAGCCCCACCCATGCGGGGGCCGGGGGCCTGGGCCTCAGGGCAGGGCCGGCGCTGCGGCCCCCCAGGCCATGGGGGGGCTGGGATCCCCACCCCGCCCTCCGCCCTCGGGTAAGGGCCCCGGGCTCACCCTGGAGCTGCCCCGGTAGAGGCGGCAGAGCTGGTCCAGAGCCTGGATTTGCTGCGGATCCAGCGCGGGCTCCGCGGGCGCCTAGGGGGAAGGAGAGGCGGTGAGCCCGGGAGGAGCGGGGAGCCCCGCAGGGCTGCGGCCCCGCTCCTGCTCCGGGCCACGGGCAACGGCTCCGCCGCCGCCCAACCGCCGCGCAGCCCGCGGGCCCCCGGCTGGGCTTCCACGCGCCCGTGGGCACGCGGGGCCCGGGGAGGCAGCGCGCGCTGGGGGGGGGGGCACACCGGGCCTGGGGGGGGGTGGCCGCTCCCCGCTCCTCCCTGGGCGTCCCCGCCTCCGGGGCGAAGGGGATGGAGTTGTGCACGGCCCACCCCGCTGGCCCTGCCCCGCGGGGAGGCGAGGTTGCGGGCTGGTCGCCGCTGGGCCTCTGGAATAGCCCCGGGGTGCGGGCTGGGGGGCGCAGAGCCGGTGAACCCCCAGGGCTCGCCTGTCACTCGGCAGACTCACTCTGGCCTCTCAGACCCCTCTACACCGGGGCGTTACACTTGCGCACACTCCCGGGAAGCCCGTGCTCGCACGTGTGCGCGGGGTCACACTCGCGCTAAGCCTGAAGCTCCCACCAAACCCAGAGGACAACCCTCCTTCCAGGCCGCCAGGAGCAGAAAGCCAGCTCCCTGCAGTGCTGCCGGCACGAAGGGGGCAACAGGGCGACGCAGGCCCGGCACGGGCCACTCGGCACTCGGGCGCCACCGAGCGGGGCACTCGGCCAGAGACGCCGTCCCATCCCGTCCCGTCCCGTGGGCCTGCGCTTCTCTGGGTCCCTGGTGCCGTGTGGCGGGGGCTTCACTAGGAAAGCCTCCATGGAAACGAGGAGAAGGGCTGGAGCCAGGCCCGGGGGGCCAGGCGAGCTAACCAGCACGGCCGGGTGCACAAAGGAACGCACTCCTTGCAGCACTTGGGGAAACCAGCCCTTCGTCCTGAGGGGATCTTACCGGCCCAGTCTCAGGAAACTGTACATTTCGTGTACGGTAGCACATGAGATTCCATGATGAACAACACAGGTGGTGCGGGTCACATCGAGCAACCGCTTGGGAATTTCCCACCACATTTATACAGAGGAAAGCTGTGCTGCACATGCTCGTCTTATTACTGTTGGAGTTTTCTTTTCTTTTGGCGGCACTGGAGTTTGGAATTCAGAGCTTGCTCTACCACTTATGCCACTCCTTCAGGTTTTCTGCTTTCATTTTCGTAAGGGGCCTTGTGTCTTTCCCAGGGCCTGCCTTGGACCACAATGCTACTACCCACACCTCTACCTGGCTGGGATTACAGACCTATGCTAGCCTGCCTGGCTTGTGCTTTTGAGTTAGTCTTGCTGGCTTTGGCGCCTCCACGCTATGCCCCGTCTATCTCTCCCTCACAGGTTGTTGGGAGCACAGACGTTTCTAACGACCGTGGCCTGCTGGCGGGGCAGGCTGCCCCCAGGGCCGGTGACAGCGCCAGGCTGGGTGGGAATCTGTGTTCTCCAGCTCATCTGCCGCAGGCCAGGCCTGGCCTCCGTGACTACCAGCAAGCTGCTGTTTGCTGTGTTGGAGCTGCACGGTTGTGGGTTTTGGAGCCCTGGGGTGAACATGAAGCAGTAGAGGAGATGAGGGGGGAAGTGCGTGCACACCAGAGCTCGGCACCAGTCTCCACTGTGAAGTGCTGCCCCCCACCCCGGGACCTCCTTCTAATGTGTCCATGCATACCCAAAGAGGAGGAATCAGAGCCCAGGGTGCCAGCAAAACTGGCAAGGCGGGGGGGGGGGTGGGGTGCTGCAGAAGAGGGGGCTGAGGTCCCCCAGTAGCCAGGGACAGGGGTCTGCTCGGCCCGTGCCCGGCGCTGCTCGGAGCTCAGCAGCTGCGGAGTCAGCTCCAGCTCAACAAACGGATGAAGGGCTGGAGGGGAGGCGGCAGCTCCTCTAGGTCCTAAGCCCTCTGCAGCGCAGAAGGGCGCGGGCAGGCCTGCCTCCGCCTGGACTCCCGACGAGGGGCTCTGGGCAGGGAACTCAGCTTCTTGTTTTGTTAGCTGTAATACTCATCTTTGCAAAATGACTGTGAGGATTACAAGGTAATGCACAGGCCTGGAGCTCGCCTAGCTGATGTCTAATGAATGATGGCACTTACTATGATGTGATGTGTGTGTGTGGATTTTTTTTAAAAAGATATTTGGGGGTACTGGTCCTGGGGCTTGAACTCAGGGCCTGGGCGCTGTCCCTGAGCTTATTTTTTCAAGGCTAGCGCTCTACCACTTGAGCCACAGCCCCCCTTCTGGCTTTTTGGTGGTTAACTGGAGATAAGAGTCTCATGGATTTTGCTGGCTTCACACTTGATCTTCAGATCTCAGCCTCCTCAGCAGCGAGGATACAGGCCGAGCCACGGGTGCCTGGCTAACGGTCTCACCCTGTCACACCTCCCTGTATAACCCGAATAGGTGACGTCGCTCTCCAGGGCCTATGCTCGGTTTATTACAGGACAATGCCACGTGAGGCCATATTATATCACGTGGGCACCTTCAGAAAAGAGGCGCTCAGGTCATGGAAGTTTAAGGAAAACTAATGTGTACTGAGGCTACTCATGGCTTTTATTGCATAACCAGAAGCAAACGAGGGCAAAAAACTAGAAGCACTGTCAGAGACTCGTGATAGCCTTGACGGGAAGGAGCGGCTGTACAGAGTGACGGATTGCCAGACCAGCGCCATACACAAAAGTGGGACAACAAAAACCTCAACCCAATCTCAATCTGGAAAATACACAAACCTCCAACACCCTTTCCAGCATTCCAGCCAACGATTTTCCAACCGCGAGAGAAGGAAAAACGACAGGATGCTGAGAGCAAATCTGCCTTCTCAGGTACTGAAGGCCAGCGATAAGAGCTGAAAATTAAAACTAGAGATGAACATTACAGGAAGAAACAGTGCTAGCCCTGGCGCCGACTTCGTGGGGCTCCGCATGAAAGTAAATCCGGTGGAGAATTAGGTCCTGATGACCTATGAGCCCCGGGAGAGGGACGCGGGGTGAGCGCCAGCGCCAGCACATCGCAGCGCTCGGTGACTCGGTGACTCGCAGGCGCGGCGGCAGCACCGAGCGCTGCGATCACACCCGCGGGAGGAAGGTGACAACCCCGGCTCCTGCTCCTCCACAGGCCAACAACCCCATTCACCACCACCCGGAAGGCCAGGCACAGCGGGACGAGAGTAATTCTGGGGATTCTGGAGGTGACACCTCACGAGGCACACTGTACACACGGACAGTCTCTGGAGACTGGGCTCTGTTCACTTCTTATTCCCCATCATAAGTAAGATCCTGAAATCCCGATCCCCACACCTCATTCCCTGACTGTCTCCCTACGTGAGCACACGAGCCAGCCGGTGTGAGCGTCTTCCCTGGATGCTCTGTCCTTCATCATTCCCCGGCTGTGCGATCCCCTCGACGCCAACCCCCTCATGTAAAAATGGAGAAAATGGCTGCGCCCCACCTTCCAGGGCCCTTGTGAGAAGGAAGGGAATGGAGGAAACTCGGCTCCCCTTTGCCCGCTGGTGTCTGGCCTTATTTTAGCTACTTTCAGGGTTAAAGCAAACACCATAAACATATAAGGGATGAACCTCAGGCATTAGAATAGAAGCTGTCAGAGACAGGGAGGCTCTGCCGCCCCACGCGTGACCAACTCAGGTTCCCACCGGCAATCGCCGCTGCCGGGCACCAGGCCAACACCACTGGACACGGCCAGGGCGGAGGGGACGCGCGCGCATTTGCTCCTTCTGCACCTTCTACACTGGTCTAAGGTGTCTGAAACCCTCACGCCACACCTGCACACTGGACGGCTCCCCCTAGCCTGCTTTGAAAGGCAAAACCCTGGGGAAAATCTGCGGCGGTCAAAGCTGGTCTCCTTAGGCTTTCAATGAGTGGATTCTTTTAAAAAGAAATGTATCTGACGACCGCACAACGTAGCTTGAGGTTCTCCTGCAGGAGAATCTGCCTGTTGCCTTCCCAGGGACTGACTGTTGTTGGGGTGCGGTAGAGGGGCGTTTGAGCAAACCTGCTTCCCAGTCATGGGAAGAGATGACAAGGCAATGGCTGCTGCACTCGCCACCTCCTCTGCGATGCGGTCGGGCCAGAAAGAGGAACCACTTTCCACAGAAATGAAGATGATGGCGCTGGCAGATGAGCCAGAGGGCACTGAGGCCGGGACCCCCGCCCTGGCTCCTCCAGGGCTCCGTCCTACGCGACACCGAGGACACATCCTACACCTAGATACATTTTGGCCATCCCATAATAGCTTTCTCTTTTATCAGGCGAGGAAGATCTAACAAAAACATCCAGAGAGACTTATGGGAAGCAGAGTCGCAAAGCAAGCTTCTCATAGGGGGTGCATCTTCCTATTGCTAGTCAGAATCCTCCCCCCGCCCCATTTGCTTGATTGTTGGCCAAGTATCTGGACTTATTTAAAAAATATCAAAACAGGGCAAGCATTGCTTTTGTACATGTAATTAAGGCTTGCTCACCCTTGGATTATCTAACTGGCTGTTGCACTTAGGAAGCAAGTGGAACAATTATCTTGAGCGAGGCGGCTGGGGAGCTGCAATTGTGACCAAGTGCTCGTCCAGGGAGTGTGGAACTTCACGACTTGTCTCCAACAATCTTGACTGTTGAAATAGGTTGAGTAATGGTGTTCCTGCTGCCCAGCTTAAACACACACAGACTTGATAGTAAGGGGAATGAAGACAGAATCATGGGAAGAATAGGTTTAATCCTAAAATAGCAAACCCCAACATAAGTGAATGTAATTACCAACCAAAGGGAAGATTACAGATGCATGTGCTGGCCGCAGTCATTTTAGGCAGCAATTTACTGTCGGAAAGAGAAGCATTCACATTGCTTCTCTCTGAAGGACTTGGTGTTCAGAGGAGGGGAGGGGAGTGAAGAAGGCGTAAACTGAAGCCAGGTGCCGGTGGCTCACACCTGTCATCCTAGCGACTCAGGAGGCTGAGATCTGAGAATCATGGTTTGAAGCCAGGCCAGGCAGGAACGTTTGTCAGACTCTTATCTCCAATTAACCAGCAAAATGCCAGAAGTAGCGATGCGGTCCAAGTCATAGAGCACTAGCCTTGAGAGAAAAAAAGCTAAGGGACAGTGCTCAGGACCTGAGTTCAAGTCCTAGTACTGGCACAAAAGGGAAAATACAAAAGCTTCAAAACACAAAGTTAATTTGACAGTGAACTGACAAGTCTTCCAGAACAAACTTAAAACTCTCTAAAGGAAGACAACAAATGCAGATGCCCAACAAGGTAGCACCAATAATGTCCACTGCACAATCAAAAGTTTGTAGCTACATGGAGCAGGAAAATGTGGCTCACACACAAGGAAAAAAGATGACCAGAAGATAGGCTTGTGTCAGCAGATACACTTACAGTACCTAATAAACGTGCGTCCAGATTAATGGGACGATTTAAAGACATATTTTATAACTATATCTGAAGCTCTACCCAACAAATGAATACAATGGGAGAAGATGAATAGGGAATCCAACACGGTAAGAAATAAACGATGGGAGGATAGCAAATGAACTTACAGACTGGCAAGGGTCCTGTATTTTTTGTAAGATAGTAAAATACAAATTTAGACTGTGATAAAAGAAGGATGCATCCTATAATCTTGAAGTGTACTAAAATATTAGTTAAAGATATATAGCTATAAACCCAACAAAAGTATAAAAATATTCAAAATTCAAAAAATATTCAAAAACATTAAAAATATCCAAACTAACCCAAAGGCAACAAAGAATAAAAGTGAAAAAGGCAGAAGCAAAATAGCAACAAAAACAAAATCAACAGAAAGGGAAAAAATGGTAGAAAAATGACAGAACGAAATATAACCATTACATTAACTTTCAATCGACTGAACTTTCCATTTGATAGGTAAAGACTGCCAGATTAAACTAAAGGTGCAAAACACAGTTAAAGGCTGTTTTCAAGAGATGAAATGAACCTTTCTTTTTTTTTTTTTTGTTTAGTACACAAGTCATATTCACTTAGACCATATGCTTGGTAATAAAAAAACAATCCCAGTGGTTTCTAAAGATTACCATCTTATGGGTTATGCTCTGTCTCAGAAAAGAATTAAATTAGAAATCTATTACAGGAAAATACCTAGAGAAGCAATAAATACTTGGAAATTAAAGCACTGTAATTCTAAATAACCAGTACGTAAAAGCAGAAATCACTAGGTGAATTAGAAACTATTTCAAGGTGAAGCAAGCCTGAAGAGAGAAGTCCATGACACTCTTATCTCCAATTGACCATCAAAAAAATCAGGAGTGGAGCTGTGGCTTAAGTGGTAAAGCACACGCCTTGAGAGAAAAAGTTAAGGGACAGCACCCATACCCTGTCAAGTTCCACGACGGGCACAGAAGAAGGAAGAAGAATAGAAAGAGGAGGAGAAAGACAAGGACTGAAATAAGAAGCTAGAAAAATAAAAGTGAATTAAACTTTAAGTAGAAGGATGACCAAAAGAATTACACAGAAACTGTACAACTGAGTAGTTGATATTATCTGCGATGAAAAATTCACTGGATGGTCTTGATAGCAGATTTCATCTTGATAGCATATTTGTCCTATATGGATACAGAATTAGTTATGTTTAGGAAAAAGCAAGAGTTAAAGAAGGAAAGAAGAGGAGATGAGGATCGAACACACACGGCTGATACATCCCAAGTTCTGCCAGCCAGGTGCTGGTGCTACTTAGGAGGCTGAGATCTGAGAACCAGTTTGCTACCAGCTTGGGCAGACAAACATGCAAGACTCGTCTCTAATTCACAAGCAACAGTGGTCTGAAAGGCACAGCTCAAGTGGTAGATGGCTAGCTATGAGCAAAAAGGCTGAGTCTGGGAGGCCCTGAGTCGACAGGCATGGTGGGTGCGTTCATTCTAGTCTGGAGGAGGCTGGGGAAGGAGGATTGTAAGTGGAAGGCTAGGAATGAGAGGTGTGGCTCCCAAAGTAGAGAGCCAGCCTCAAGTGAAGAAGCCAAGGGAGGTAGTGGCGCCCTGAGTTCAAGCTCCAGTACCAGCATGTGCATGTGTGTGCGTGCGCGCGCACGCACGCACACACACACACAAATAAAATAAAATAAATCAACCCAGACCAAAGTCCCCTTCCCCCAACCAGCAGCAACCCATTAAAAACCCTCACAGATTTAAGACTAGTCAGACGTGGTCTCAAAAAACCCAACCAAACCAGGAAGCAGTAACAACAACAGTGTTTAGACTTAGTTCTGTTAGCAACAGGGGGCCACTGCTATTTCCTAAGCACTGGAAGAGCCCCAATGGCAGGGCTGGGGAGTCAGGGTGGAGAGGTGGGGCAGAAGGCCCCATAGAGGGGGTGACAGCGCTTGCTGAGGTGGGGAGAAGGAGATGGTGACAACTGAAACAAGAAAGTCACTAGAGGGTCTCCGTAGTATTGGACTAGAAAATGATTTGTGCAAGATTGGAAATCTTTTATAGATTTCCAATAGGCAATCTTGTGAGGATAGATCAATATAGATTATGCAAACTGAAGAGAAAAAAGGATGAAGACTAATGAACAGAGAGAGCCTTGGGGAAATCTGGGCATCACCAGCATAACATGTGATTAACGTGAGTCCCAGAGGAGACTGAAAGGAGAAGGCAGCAGAGAAACATTCGAAATGTTCTAAGAACAATCTGTCCATCCTGAGTGCCAGAGCCAGTAAAGCTGTCTTCTGAAACTAAGGGTGAAACGGACTCTTTCCTAGACAAATGGGAAGCGAGAATCTGCTGCTAGCAGAACAGCCTACCAAAAGCCACAAATGGAGGTTCTTCAGCAGGCAAGTGAGTTCAGAGGCTAATTTAAGTCCACATTAAAAAAAAAAAAAAAGACAAGGAGAACTGGAAAAGTAAATATGTAATTGTGAGACACTGTGTAAATTTTTTTTCTTTTCTTGTCATGATTGATTTAAGAAAGCAACTGCATAAAATTACATGTATGTAGCAGAACATTAGGCCTATAACAGACATGCCCATATTTTGTATATGTCACATTTACACAAAGGAAATATGCAGACGAAAGGCTTTATTGAGCTAATGAAGTGAGAGAAGTAACAGAAACAGAATGTAAAGTAACAGAATGGGTTGTTGAGTCTGCAATGCTCATGGAAGTGCTAGGCACAGCAGTAATACCTCAAGAATTGGGCAAAGGGAGTCATGTTTCCATATTTAACTGGAACTTAGCTAGCTTAAATCAGAAGCTGAGTCAGGCATGGTGGCTTTTGCTTGTAATTCTAGTACCTGGAAGCTGGTAGAAGGATTGAGAATTTGAGGCCAGCCCGGTTACATAGTGAGGTGAAGGCCAGATTGGAATACACAGGAAGATCTTGCCACACAAATATCAAACAACACAAAACATGAGCTGAATCAGAGAAGCTAGATGCATCATCACATAAGCCCCAGAGTACCACTAAAAACTACCCAAACAAACAAAAAACATCCTGACAAAACCATTTAAATGCTTCACTGAAAAAGATATATGGATGGCAAATAAGATATGAAAAGATACTCAACATCATAAGCAATTAGGGAACTGCAAATTTTCAAAATGAAATACTACTACTTGGCTATTAGGATGGCTGACTGTCAGTTCTGGCGAGGGTGAGGGACCACCGCATCTTGCGGGGAGAGCGCAGTGGTACCCTTACCCTTGCTTTGGAAGAATTTGGCAATTGAAATAACTCCAATTATGGCTGCTGTGGTTTGGATACTGCATGGCCCCTCCCTCACTCATGTCTACGTGTTAAAAGCTTAGCTCCCTTCGTGAAAGGCGCTGTGGCTTTTTAAGAGGTCACTGAGGAAGGGGTGTCCTCTAAGACAATGGTGAGACTGGGCTTTCAGGCCTGCTTCTTGCTTCCTTCCTGTGCTCTGGACAGAACGTGTTGCCCTTGGCAAGAGCTTAGGAAACCTGATTTGGACTGGACCCTCCAGAACAAGGAATCAAAAATAACCCTTTCTTCTTGAATTTACTGTCTGAGGTGTTTTGTTATAGTGATAGAAACTGTCCAATAATAACCTTAACTTCTAGATCCTGACCCAAATGACCTGAAAACTATGTCCACATAAAAGACCTACACCCAGATGAGTTTTCCGAACAACTACAAAAATCCGGAAGCATCTAAAATTTCTTCTAAGAGTTGAATGGAAACACAAACTGTGATATATTCCGACTAGAGAAAGTTTTTCAATGATAAGAAATTAATTAGGCCACCAAGGACACTGAGGAACCTTAAATGCTGATTTCTCAGTGACAGAAGCCAAATGAAAAAGCTACATCCTGTTCAGCCACATGACATTCTAGAAAGACAAAATTAAGGGGATAGTAAAGTACTAGTTGTTGCCAAAAACTTGGGCAGAGGACAGGTAGAGCACAGTGACTGGAGGAGGGGCAGTGAAACTATTCTGCATGGCAGGCTAATGGTGGATACTTTTCATTAACACTTGTTAGAACCCACAGAGCATACAACACTAGTGTCATCATAGTTAGTTACCAGTAAGTCTTCAATATTGGCTCATCAACTATAACAATATACTACACTATATTCTAGCCAAGCTGATGGCACCATTTACAGGTGACTACAGTGAGTACCGGTTCTACCTACTAAACTATGAAGAATGTCTGGGCTTCCTTCCAAGTCAGTGCCCTTCCTGTATCTTAAACCAAGACTCCAGCTTCTCCCTGTCAGCATATAACAACACCTGGCTGCCAAACTTCTTCAACCCAGCCTATACAGAAACAAATAGCAAATTAGGTGCCCTGTATCCTTGTCTTTTTTTTTTTTTTGTTTAAAGTCAGTAGCAGCACTGAAGTCACGCTTGGACACATATTCTGAGGAAGAAGCATGGACATTATCAAGGGCTGTCACTGACGAGGACTTGCAGCTTTGCAGCAGAGTCAGAGATGAGGCGTTAAAAAGCAAATACATCTTCATTAAGCCATCACCAAACGATGCCTAGAAATGTGGCACTGCTCTCAGTGCTGTCTGTATTTCAGGTTGCTCTGGACTCTCCTGAAATGATTGGCCAGCTGCTCTTGGTGCCAGCCAGCTGAGACATACAGCCAGCTTTTCTGTTGCTATGGTAACAGTAGCCTGGCCAGGCTTTCCCCATAAAACACAAAACCCCCTGCAATTCAATAAAAATCATGAGCAAGTGTAGTTGTCTACATCCCTGAGTAGGAAACTGGGCTATAAAATCCTAGTTCACAACAACACTTGGAATAAGAAATACTGGCTCCAAATTCTTACGACAGAGTTGAATATTTGAGAAACGAAAAGACCAATTTCTCAAAGGCTCAGTTATAAAAAACCCACCAGCATTCAGTTGCCACTGACTAGTAAAGGTGCCGCGAGCAGAACTAACCTTTGTCCCCTCAGAGCTGGCTGAGTATTTGCTGAATGGGATCACGCAATTGTTGGGTAGACGGCGCCTCCTCACTGCTCCTGCTTCCTCCTGGCCAGAAGTGATTGTGCAGGGAACCTCGGCTATGGGCTTTCCAGAGGCCCCCGTCTTCCACAGGGGAGGCGCTCAATCCACTATGACAAAGCTCTTCCTCCAGTGACTGCGTCTAACAGACGCCTCTTAAGAAGAGGCACATTGTCATCCAGTGGCCCGTTCAAACCTCCAATGTGGATCTTTAATATGGGGCTTACTGGAGTGGACTTTTCTATTCATTCTCATCTAAGGAATAGGCAAAGTGCCTAACTTTCTGTGATTAAACACTGACAAGGGAAGCATTTGGATCTTCTTGGTTACTCAAGGTATCAATGAGAGCCAACCAAGAACTATATATGAAATAAATGTCTTCCATACATTTTATATGCTGTACCATAGTTCTAGTTTAGGACAACTGTGAAGAATACCTACAAGTCATAATGCTGTGAAAAAATCCATGCTGTCAAGCGTGCCGGCTCCCTGACACTGCGGTCCTGACACTGGTGTCGTGAAGTGGCTGCTGCGGGGGGAAATGCGTCCCGAGGGGTTCACAGTGCCCCTGCAGAGCACCGCTCTGTCCTCTGCGCACACGAGCTGGTGCCTGGCAGAGCTATGCCCACAGCAGTTACTACGCACTTCCTTCAGCTATGGGTCCACGGATACCAACGGATTTCTTGTGACTTTGGACATGCTACTCTGGCAGTTACTGTTCCACATACCCCACTACTGTCTCCCTCTGTCAGAGCAAGCTTGGGAAGGACTACAGCTGAAGGGTGAGAACTAGAACATGCATGTAGACACACACACACACACACAAGCACAAGCGGATGCACGGCTGGTTAGGGAAGGCCAACCAGGTGTTAAGGTTCCCACGAGGGTACTGCTGACGTGGGGAGAAGAGCGAGGCACTGGCTATCAGACTGGGGACAGAAGCCTGGGCCAGCAAAGAGGTCTTAGGAGTGACTGATGGACTTTAGGTAGAGCTAACCTCCACACATCAAGGCAAGTGTGTTGACTGGGATTAGGTCAGGGTTCTGTGAGCTCAAAGGACACCTAACAGACTTGGAAAAGTATCATAAAGATTTGAATTTATCTCTTCAATTTCCTCAAGAACTTTTTCTCTTGCTTAGACAACTGTCTAATTGTTCTAACTGGCCTTCCTGCTTTCAGTGGGACTCAGCCTCAGGATAAGCAGCAGCTCCTGCAGACGGGGCCTTTTGTGCCCCTCCCAGCAGATTTTCACCCCCAGTTCCTCCAGTGTGCCTGCTCTATTCACGCAGGTCCACCTGTAATACCCTTTTCTTTTTTACCCACTGTGAAGTCTTCCCTGCCCTCTCATCTGTTATGGGAAGTTAAAGCAACTATAGACACAATGAGCCGTGCTAAGTATGTCGACTTAGTTTGGGCTTCATTGAATTTAGGGGTGGTTGGTGGTCCTAGTTAAGAATATCCTATTTCAGGAGTAGCCAGCCAACATGAATTCTCAAAGGCAGCTACCAATAAGCCCAAATTATTGACATAAGACTTTGCAAATCAGCTAAAAAGCATGGTGAATGTTGGAAATGGACTCTCATTGACAAATAAAAGCTATTAAAATATGTAGATAGGATAAAATACTTTAGACATAGTCTCACCTCTTGCTTGGAGAAGGAGCAAGTGTAACTTAACCACTTAGAATACCATTTGAAACTTGGAAAGTTTTTGTTCATGGATTACAAGAGGAAAAGTCATACTTTTATAATGTTGCCCCATTTCTGATGGTGAATGACAGAGCTAAAGGATCGCCAGGGGTGAAAAGCAGGTTGTGGGAACTTGCTTTTAAGTGAGCATTTTGTAACTGGACAACAATGTGGTTGTGGGGGGCAGCTGATCTTTCTTCAAAGTTCCTTAGTTTTTGACATAAAGAACACACAGGTTACACTAAATCACTCGAGTCTTTTCAAAGCCAGGCCTCTTGGGGACGGTGGCATGTGTCACGCTGTGTAACTCTGAGTTTACCTTTCCCACTGACTGCTGAAGTTACTGAGAACAAGGAATGGATCTTTCATCTCTAGACCAATGCTTAACTTGGTATCTAGCACAAAGAAATACATAAACAGCATGACAAATGGAAAGGACACATGATTAAGAGTTGTGAGACTGTTTTAATACCAGTCTCAACAACAGCTTGAGTATTTAGTATGTGTCAAACATAAGTGTTAGGCACTTAAAACAGTATTTCATTTCATCTTCGGGGCAATTCCAAGAGGGAAACTGTTATTTTGTTGAGGAGGAAAAAGAGAGCCTTGCTTATTCAGTATCATTCAGATCACTGGTAGAAGAGTAAATCTTGGAACCCAAAGTCTGGTTGTATCTGAGCACATGTTTTTAATGTCTACGTTAGAAGTGTGTTCCACGGCTAACTTTAGAGAGCTTATACAGAACAAAATTGCCATGTGTCTTCCCCTATCTTTCTTGTCTGTATGCCGAGACTAAAATGATTTAGGCTCCACTATGGTTTGAATGTTGCCTGTGCCCAGAGGTCTATGCAATCAGGGCTTGGTCCCAAGGCGCCCCTGCTGGGAGGTGCCCAGGCCTTCTGGGATGCCCTCTTGGTTACTGCGTGCACGCCCTTAGGAAGGGCAGAGGGACCCTGGTGCCATGCACTGTGCCTCCTGGGAATGCTTACTTCAATATGTGCTCCTGCCATGAATGCGCCACCCTTGCTGGAGGTGCACACCGCGGGGCTGCCAGGCCTTGGACTTGACACTCCCAAACTGTGAGCTAAAGAAACCGCTCTTTCTTCCTAAGTAGCCTGTCTTAGGTACTTTGTTGTAGTAGCATTAAGCTGACGTGGGTGAACTCATAGCCAATCTGAGCCACAAGGTTTAGAGAAAGGAAGTGAAATGGCACTGATGACGGACTTAGTCTACAGACCTGTGGGATGTGCGGAAATGCTCATGCTGCCCGCTAGCTTGCTTCAGGTACTATCATCCAGAGGGAAATCACAGTAAGAAGAACTAGCTTCCTCCTTAGGCACATCACAGGATGACAGCACGAGGCCACGCCTGCTACGCTGACGGGGATTCTGGAATATCGACTGTACTTGGTTGCCAGGAGACTGACACTGGCTGGGTCCTAACCTAAATCGGCATTTCTGGAGAAGTCAGAATTCTTGCAGCATGTCATTAAAGTATCCAATCAGAAAAAGCAACTGAGGGCATTAAGATGACTAAAATCAATGTCATTTTCAGAAAGGTGTTCAACAGAGGAGAATAAACACACAGAAGGAATTACTATTATTGGTTTTAAAAATTTACCTTCTTGACAGGAGGGTCCCCTTTGGACTGATGATATGAGGGAGACGTCTTCGCCTGAAAGTACAGCAAACATTTCAATGCCTTTTTAGTTACAGCCTAGCTATATTTGACTCACATTCAAATACTTCAGCTTAAATTGTTGCAACTGATTTTGTAACCAACCTATTCAACCGAAAATGGTGTGAGACAGATATTTTCAGAGTATTAATGAAAATATTTTATTTTAGGTTCCCTTGAAATTTTTTTGGAGATCAAAAAGTCAGTAATTAGCCAAGATAAAAGGATGACTAGGTAGGAAAATTGGAACCGATGGTCCAAGCTGGTTTTAATAAAATGGTAAGAATGACATGGAGTCAGAGCTTGGTGATAATGTTAGCCAACGGAAGCGGGAACCAGTGATGAGCATTTCTTGCAGAGGACTGTAGGCAAAGAACTCCTTTCTTTCTAGTTCTGTGGCCTGAGTCTCTTAAAGCCTCAGCCTCTCGGCCTCCTAGGTCAAGGCAGGCACTCTACCACTTGAGCTACACCCCTAACTTCCAGCTTTCTAATGATTACCCGGACCTAAGAAACTACTGCTTTTGTCTTCCCAGGCTGACTTCAAACCTCACTCCCCAGATTTCAGCCTTTTGAGTAGTTAGGGGTGCAGGCACAAGCTATCAGTGCCAAGCTAAGAAAGAATTCTTAATATGATAATGCGGATGAATCTCAAGTACTAAAGCTGAGTAGAGGAAGTCAGATAAAAAGGGGTATTTTATGGTTTCATTTACTTAAAATTCTAGAAAATGCAAATGAATCTATTTTTATAGAAAGGTAATGAGCAGGAGATTGACTAAATTCTTAGTGGTGATAGGCCACTATTTTGGCTGTGGCTATGGATATAAGGATGGATGTATTTGTTAAATTTGTACATTTTAAAAAGTATAGCTTATATCAATTATCTCCAAAAAAGCATTTAAATAAATTTATGCAACATAGCTAAAATATTTGTTACAAAGGAATTTACACAGGTATGGGAATGTGGCTCAGTGGTAGAGTGCTTGCCTAGCATGCACGAAGCCCTCCCTGGTTTGGATTCCTCAGCACCACATACACAGAAAAATACCAAAATGGTGCTGTAGCTCAAGAGGTAGAGTGCTAGCCTTGAGCAAAAGAAGCCAAGGACAGTGCTCAGGTCCTGAGTCCAAGCCCCAGGACTGGCAAAAAAAAAAGGAATTCACAACTTTACATGCTATACTAAAAGATAAAAAATAAAAGAACCTATACTTCCAATTTAAGAAATAGAAGACAAAAATAAAACCAAGCTAAGTAGAAGGAAGGAAATAATAAAGGGACGAAATCAATGAAATAGAAAAAAAAAAAAAAAGAAACAACAGAGAAAACTACCAAAGCCAAATATTGATTCTTCTTAAAAGATCAGCAAACTAGACAATGAAATAAATGAATGAACATGGTTCTTTAAAAAAAAACCAACAAACCACAACTTAGGAAAATGGACCCAAGGTGAAACAGAAAATAATGAATAACCTTGAATTTCCTAGAGATTGAATTTCTTATAAAGTAACTTTCCCCAATGAAAATTCCAAGTCTACTGTGAATTCTAGCATATATCAAGTACACAGACTAATATGTGAAATTGAGACACTCACTTTTTATTAATCCACTAAGAAAAAAACATAATTGCTACTATAAATAATTCAGTAATGGTAACTGCTATGTCTAAAATGATGGAGAAGCGGGGTCAAGTCCCAGGTGAACAACTGCACTTGTGCTCTCCAGACTCTCCTAACTCCTACCAGTCGAATTGCAAACACCTGTAGTAAACACAATGAGGATGCTTCCTATCGCTGTCCTATCACCGTTCAAGGAAGATCACGTTGCAGGCTTATGTTCTGCTCTTCCGCTCTAACTGTAAGGATAACTGCAGAAGGCACACCTCTGCTTAACGATCAAAACTGTTGGTGTCCAGACTGCCCTTTCAGATTTAGCAAAAATTACACCTGACAGTCCTTGCTATAACATGCCATAACATTAATACTCTGGAAATCACTCCAGATGTATGTTGTAGCCTAAAAGAAGTGAACCAATTTTAACTCCTGCTATGCTCTTTTGAAAAGGGAGGAAATAGATTTTCAAAGCAAAGTAGGTTATTTAAGCTTTAAAAAATGACCTCATGAAAGAATCTGCAGACTTTTAAAACAAGCCAAGAACTCGATGCGGTGGTGGACAATTTATCTGAGAAAGCTGCTCTCTGGAGATTAAGGCAGAGAGTGTTTGATGTGGCAGGAGAAATGGCTCAGCAGTGCTCATGAAAGGTCTTATTTTTCATTTAACAGGATTCCTCCTGGAAATGCCTCAGGCAGAGCAGCTTAAAAGGCACTTAATATCCAGGGGCCGACACCAGATTTGGGGATAAGGAGAATGTACTGAGCTATGATGAACTTTTGTGATCTTTGTTATTAATAAAATGATTCCTGACTTAAGCAATCTGGGCTGAAGTTTAAAAACAACAGGAATACCTTCCTTATCACTTAGCTTTTTGAAAGACAAGCCATAATTTTTCGGATAATAAAATGAATACATGTACACTTGTGGAAGTTGAGAAAATATAAGAGAGCAAAAGAAGCAAATAAAAATCACAATCTAACAAAGCAGTGGTAACTACTACTTATGTTTGGATTCACACCGTTTTATGATCTTTTCACATTACACATTGTTAATATTTATTTTGCCATACCATTTCTACAGTGTGGTTTTTCTGGCTACCAAGCAGTTCATTTAGTGTAAAACCAATTTTAGCTACTGTGGGCTATTGGGACATTTCTTTCTATGTATCTGCTACAAGTTTGCAAGTTTGGGAGAAAAAAATCAAATATTCTTAGGTGGAATGCAACCCTTCCCAATGCTTTATAGTCACGTTCACTAAGGCAATGCCCATTCTGTTAGCCCTGCCTAGTACATCCTTCATTTCAGACACTGCAGTGGCAATCTAGGTATTTTGACCTTTTTCTAACTTTCATATCTTTATTCAGTATATTCACTCTTTTCTCTAGCTCTATGAATGTACTGAATACAATTATAATAATTTTAAATGTCCCTGTCTACTTATTCTATTTCTGGGTCAGAAAGTGTTAGTAATTTTTTTCTTCATTATGACATATTTTCTTTATTCATTAAGTATCTGATCATTTTTTAACAAATGCCACACATGGCAAATTCAACCTTGTTGGGTGTTGAATATATTTTAAATTCTTTGCAAGTCCTGCAGCTTTTTTTCTAGCCAAGGTTAAACTCCTAGGAAACAGTTTGATGTTTTTTTAGGTTTTGTTTTCAAGCTTTGTTGGTGTTATCGAAAAGCAGAAGTTAGTCCAGGGTTAATCCTTTCTTCCCTCTCCAGGTTAAGACCTAACTTAAGAATTCTCTCAGTGCTGACCTGTGAATTACAAAACCTTCCAGGCTAGCTAGCAGAAATAGGCATTATTCCTGACTGTCGGTCAGTTTGGGACAATGTCCCACTTAAGATTCACTTGGGTAGTACTTCTGTGATCTCGGGTACTTTCCTTACATAAGCGGGTCAGTTACTCAACTGAATAGTCAAAGAACTCTGTCCCTCGTCCAGTATTTTCTCTTGCAAACCCCAGCCACCTTGGCCTTGCTGGCTTTCTTGTTCTGTCTGGTTGACTGTGAGAGACTAAGCAGCTCTATCTCACTAGGCCCCTTCTGACTCATGGCTTGCAGTTTTTCTAGGTAGTAATTTAAGAATAATCTTATGTTTTAAGTCATTTGTTCTCCTCCCCTAAAAAAATTAGGGATAATTGGCAGTGGGCAAACCAGGTGAGAGTAAAGGAGAGTGCTAGCTCGGGATGTTCCTCCTCCTGTTAGAAAGCCCAGCCCCATCACCAGGGCCTTCATCTCTTGACCTCAACCTAAGCACATTTCCAAGAACACCCAAATACCATCAGGAGACAAACCTGGGGACTGAGCCCTCAACACATGAACTTTGGGAGACACATTCACACCATTGTACTTATAAAAATAGATACACCTGGATTTTTACATGTGTGTCAGGTTAATACATAGTTTTAGGCATTTGCCAGCTTATGTGTTAAAAAAGTAGCATGTTGCTATTTTAATGTAGTTTTTTGTTTATTTGTTTTGCCAGTCCTGGGTCTGGAACTCAGGACCTGGGCACTGTCCCTGGCTTCTTTTTGCTCAAGGCTAGCACTCTACTACATGAGCCACAACATCACTTCCAGCTTTTTCTATGTACAGTGCTGAGGAATCAAACCCAGGGCTTCATGCATACTAGGGCAAGCACTCTATCACTAAGCCACATTCCCAGCCCCTTTAGAGAGAGAAAGAGAGAGAGAGCGAGCGAGCGAGCGAGCGAGAGAGAGAGAGAGAGAGAGAGACAGACAGAGTGTGTGTGTGTGTGTGTGTGTGTGTGTGTTTGAATCACTGGTAAAATATGTTCTCACATTTTATGGGATAATGAAAGTTAAACAAAAGTTCTTAGATCATATTTCCATCAAAGGTAGCTCTAAACCAAGATCGACAATCTTTTCTTAGTACTAATATCATACTTGCTTAGGTCTCTTGGACACAGCCCTTTTCTGTATCATAATGGCTGCACTAACTTGTAGGCTGTTAAGCTCCTACAATGATACAGCTCTGCAAAGTGGTGAGAACCTGGCAGATAGAAGAGATGTGGCCGACTATCCACTTCCCACAGCGATCACTGGGCCATGTCACCTCCTCCATTCATAATATTATATCCTTTCCCTTACATTAGTTACATACCCATTACAATTCTAAACTGTGTATCTGACATTACATTTATATACTTAATTACTATCTAGCTCCTCTACTGGGATAAAGCTACTAATGGTGAGTCTGTTCTATTTTATTTATTTTTGCTGTCACCAATTTATATTTTGTACAGTACCAAGAACAGTGTTCGGCCCAAGGGAGGCATGAAATAGTGGCTAAAATGATTAATCATTTGGCACTAGAATACAATAACAAGATTATTGGAAAAAGGATGGAAGTCTGCTTAAGAAGTTTCATTTATATTAGAATCACGATCATCCCTATGTACTTCTGAGACATATTATGTTTCACTCAATTTATAGGTTTAATTTAGAAAATATTCTTTTGAGAGAGGTGCTAATACCAAACATTAAAATCTCACTTCTTAGTATTTAATTTGAATGTAACCATTATTAAACAGGAGCTAATATTTGTTTAAAATGGACAAACCAAAACAAGGCATTAGTACCAGTATTCTTTTTTTTTTTTTTTGGCCAGTCCTGGGGCTTGGACTCAGGGCCTGAGCACTGTCCCTGGCTTCTTTTTGCTCAAGGCTAGCACTCTGCCACTTGAGCGACAGCGCCACTTCTGGCCATTTTCTGTATATGTGGTGCTGGGGAATCGAACCCAGGGCCTCATGTATACGAGACAAGCACTCTTGCCACTAGGCCATATCCCCAGCCCCAGTACCAGTATTCTTACATTAAACAACTTATAGAACCAACTATTCACCTGTGAATTCAAATACATAAGCAATATACAATAGTTAACAGAAAAAAATTACGACCAGAGAACAGAAATAAATATCATTTTCTGAATAATTACTTGCTAGTAGTAAATACTTCCTTCTGGCATCATTTACAAATTTACTTTTAAAGAAAAAAACATTTTCCCAGACAATCCTAATATCCAAGAGATAAAACCAACTCCATGTTCTGGAGCAAAAGTTAGTGTATTTCACTTACTACTCTCCCTCTGTGATTCTTAAGGGTGTGTGGGCAAGTATAGGTTCATTTAAAGGATCTTCTCATATTTACCTACCAGTGAAAAAGGAAGCAGCCTCAGATGTTCTTAGCTCTCTACTGGTAAGGGCTGACTTCAAGTAATATATTAAAAAACTTCTAGGATCAGGGAT
Organism: Perognathus longimembris pacificus; assembly: GCF_023159225.1. Classification (NCBI taxonomy): domain Eukaryota; kingdom Metazoa; phylum Chordata; class Mammalia; order Rodentia; family Heteromyidae; genus Perognathus; species Perognathus longimembris. The sequence continues at coordinate 85,387,960 of NC_063165.1, read as the reverse complement.
GTGGTTCAAGTGGCAGAGCTATGAACTGTAAGGCACTTACCCTAGTGCTACCAAAAAAGTTTCTAGCAAATTCTAAGTATTCTTGGGGTTTTTGTTGAGCTTAAAAATAACAATTTTAGTGCTTCTGATACTCAACCATGTGTTAGCCTATAAGCTGCTCTCAAGAACTGCAAGCTTTGTTATAATAAAAACTGAGATATAGTTAGGTTTGTTTTTTGCCCCTCTGAGTTTATATTAAGTTTGAGTTTGTCAAATTGTCTACTGTCCAATAATAACTTCTAAAAATATCAAGGTAATTTTATCTAATGATAATCAGTGCCAATGAAGATAGTATATGCTGTAAGTTTAACAAAGGAATAATTGAAGATGAAATATAAATTATTTGATCATACCAATACAGGTGACATTTGTTGAGAAAGTAGAACGTTGAGTACTTCAGCTAAAATGACTTGGTTCTGTGCATTTCATTTGTGAGTAAAGTGTAGAGGAAGCAAAAAGCAAAGCCTATGGACTTGCAAGGTCTACTCCACAGCCTGGGAAGCTTCAGACTGAGCAGCTGTGGAATTGGGGGTATGGGTGGGGAGACAAGGAAAGTCATTTGGTCCTTTCTACAGTACCAAAAAAAAGTGTCTATCCAGAGGAAAACAAGCATCCACATCTACATATCCAGAGAAACTTGTTGACAGTCAACTCAAACGTCAGAGTAACTGGTGGTATGAATTGATCAATGATAACAAAAAGAAGTGAGGTAAATATGGCTGGAAGAATGTCTATGTGCCAAGGCCACAGTTTTGAGGATAACTGGTACAGTCATTTTAAGAGTCAGAAAATAAACAAGCAAAGGGCAATTATTATAAATCTCTGTACATGATAAAACAAAAAGCTATTTGATAGGAGAATCGTGATACAAAGGAGGTGGGGTGTTTCAAATGCAGAGCAATGGATACCAGCCAGCTGGCCTCGACAGCTGGACTTGTGATTCACTGGGGCCCTTCCTGGGCTCCCCTCCCCTCCATGCACGTGAAGGAACTGAATCCGGGAGGACACATTTTTCAAAGGAAATTAAGAGAACAAAGTAAAACTTTCATGCACTAAAATTTAATGAGAGCCATAGCACTACAGATTTAGTATCTTCATTGTAAAATTTCTTTCCTCTTTTCCCTCTCTTCTCCTCCCTTCCCTTCCTCTCTTCCTTCCTCCTTTTCCTTCTTTGGTGCCTGTCCTGGGCTAGAATGCAGGGCCTGGGGCCTATTTCTGGCTTTTTGGTGGATAGTTGGAGATAGGAGTCTCTGGAGCAGACTGTGTGAGCTGGCTTATGAACTGTGATCCTCTAATCTCAGCCTCCTGAGTAGCTAGCATTGTAGGTGTGAGCCACGGGCACCTGGCTTAAATTTTCTTAAAATAAAACGTGGTTTCACACAATGTTGAGAAAGCTTAATTAGCACTCTCAATACTATATGGATATATTTTAAAAATCAATTTTTACCAGGTCTTAGTGAAGCCAGGATGATAAAAGATAGAATGGGCTGGCAGCAGAAAAACAAGTAGTGGTGCTAACCTTACAAACATGAGTTGGACACTCAGTTGGTATCTAGATAATTAATAGAATTGCTGTCTGAATTAGTGTTAGAAAAGGTGCCACATATTTGAAGTGTGTAAGAACTTGAGAGTAGTTACATTTATCTTGTCTGCCATTTTATCCCTAGCATCTAACACAATGCCTGGTACACGGTTCAATTCAAATTGGGTAAAATACAAATAGAATATTCTTGGAGTGATACTGAATGAGGAAATTCTAAATTGTTATCTGGGTGTAGCTGGTCCTGAGGTCTTCCCTGGCTTTGCTTCTGATACAACACTGAAAGTTGATAAAATAGAGCAAAGTAACAGGTCCAGTTTTTTGTTATGTGACATTGAAGGCAATCTATAGAATTGTGTGTTACTGAGAAACGAGCAGGGAGCAACAAATGTGGTCACACTTCAGAGAGGAAGTGCAGCTTAATAAAGCACAATAATGATGTCACACTCTGTAGTATGTCCATGCTGGCTTCTGGGATGTCCAGTTCTGTTCTCCCAAAAGTTGTTAATGTGTAAGGCTCAAACTCTGCTCTACTGTCTGCTTTTAGAAAATGTCACAAGAATCAACAAAAATCATATAGTCAATAAAGACAATGAAAAAAAGTCTCAAATGACCAGCATTGCATTCATTCACTGGCATAAAGTGATCACTTAAGAAAGTCCTGTAGGGACTCCACCACCAGTCCTGGAGAACTGGTGATTCCAAGCCCTCAGGCTCGAGGGCCCTCCTGGTCCTCTCAGCTCTCACCGCATCTCCAAGCCCTCAGGCGCCAGGCCCCCTGGTCCTCTCACCGCATCTCCAAGCCCTCAGGCGCCTCTCAGCTCTCACCGCATCTCCAAGCCCTCAGGCGCCTCTCACCTCTCACCACATCTCCAAGCCCTCAGGCGCCAGGCCCCCCTGGTCCTCTCACCTCATCTCCAAGCCCTCAGGCGCCTCTCAGCTCTCACCGAATCTCCAAGCCCTCAGGCGCCAGGCCCCCTGGTCCTCTCACCGCATCTCCAAGCCCTCAGGCGCCAGGCCCCCCTGGTCCTCTCACCGCATCTCCAAGCCCTCAGGCGCCAGGCCCCCTGGTCCTCTCACCTCTCACCGCATCTCCAAGCCCTCAGGCGTGAGGGCCCCCTGGTCCTCTCACCTCTCACCGCACCTGTCTGCACTCACCCCTGGCTCTGGCAAGGGCCCTCAGAGGTAGGACTCACATCCACATCCTCTCATGACCTTCTCAAGGGAAGGACAGAGCTCACTTCTTGCATTTTTTCTGTTTTTATGAGTGTAAATTAGTTGTCCAGGAGGTTTGATTGTAATAGTTCTAGAACCTGTCTTGTTTTCAGTGCTGAGAGGAGAGGCTCGTCAAGCACCCAATAGCATAGACAGAGGATGCCACGCACTCGATAGCCATCACCTAATTTGCTGAGGCTTAGAGGACCTAAACGAGATGAAGACAGGCCTAAAGGATATGGCAAGAAAACACATGTCCCCTTTGTCACAGTAACAAGTCTTACCTGTGTTGGGGCTATCTTTCCTTGTTTAACGTCAGATGAATTTTCACTGAGTTTTCCTACTTTGTTACTTGAGCTGCATTTGTAGCACGTCCATCTCATTTGGCCCTCGATTTCTATGGTGCATTCTTTGTTTTGTAGACAGAATGAATGATACAAATGGCCACAGCTGCAAAATGAAGGCAATCAGTCGATGCTTCTTGTTACCATAAAACTCAAACACAAACTGTGATGGAGTGTACTTATGCATGCTAACGTTCCTAATAGGCTGGACTGAGCTGTGGGTTGTATTTGGCAGGAATCCGGAGAGGAAATGGACTTGCTGCTGACTTTGCTTTTAAAAAAAACCCAGACTCTCATATTTGTGTCCTTGAACACAATCACAGTTCTGTGACTACAGGCCACCTGGAGCATGAGTTACACTTCTGTTCACTCCCAAACTATGAAGCTTTGAAAGTAATTTTAGGTAATTTGAAAAAAAAATCACAAAAATCTAGCAGCTGGAAAAGTGGTAATTATTTAAGTAGTGTGGTAATACTATTAGTGGTCAATCATATCCAAGTTAGGGCATGAGTTAGGACTTGATAAAACATAGATAAAATTTCACTGCTGCACTATTCCTATGAAGAAATTCCCTAGTGGTTACATGAATGACCAAACCCTTAGAAGCTGGGTAAGGAATACAACTCAGTTGTCTTTACTGATTCCTCCTCTTTTTTTCAACTTAAAATGTTGGACTAGCTCGTATATACCTCGTATATGCTCGTGTATGCTTATATAGTCTTTATATTCCTTCTCTTCTCTATGCTTTCTGTCCATAATTGATTTCCTTTATACTCATCTTCTTTCTGCTGCCTTTGCTGCTATGATTACTTCCAGTTCCACACCTTTAAAATACCATGGGCTCATGACGGCCAAACTTATACTTTTAGTCCAAACTTGTTCCCTAAACCCTACCTAGTCTCCTTAAGGAATGGTAGTCTGGATGTCTAATAAACATCTTAAATTTAAAAGGTCTAAAACCAAGGATATGATTTCTACTCCACTATCTCTATTACATGTTCTTACCCAGCCTACATCTCAATTAATGGCAACTAGATTCTTCCAGTGTCTCAGGCCAAAATCTGAAGTCAGCCTGACTGTTCTCTTTCCTTCTCACTGTAAGCAAATCCCATCAGCTCTACTTTCAGATTATATGCCAACTCCTCCTTTCTAACCTCCTACTATTGTCGGGGGCCATCTCTCTCACACACTGCTGCAGCTGCTAGCTGGCCACTCTGCTTTCCCTGCCGATCCTCCGTGGTCCATCCTACCGACACAGCCATCAGACTGACCTCCTTAAGAGATAAACCAGCCAGGCACTGTTTGCTCACATCTGTAATCCTAGCAATTTAAGAGGCTGAGATTTGAGGATTGCCGTTCAAAGCCAATCTGAGCAGGAACGTCTGCAAGACTCATCTCCAGTTAACCACCCCAAACCTCCAAGTTGAATTGTGGCACAAGGGGTAGAATGCTAGCCTTGAACAAAAAAGCTAAGGGATAGTGCCCAGGCCTTGAGTTCAAGTCCCAATACTGGAAAAGAGAAGAAAGGAAGGAAGAGAGGAAGGGAGGGAGGGAGGGAGGGAGGGAGGGAGGGAGGGAGGGAGGGAGGGTGGATCACTCCTGTCCTCTAAACTATCCAATAACTTCCTGTAATGACCCAGTTCTTACATGCCACGGCCTCTGCTCCTTCTCGGAAGTCCTTTCTGGTCATTTCCCTTCCCTCTCTGCTCAGGCTGACCAGCCTGCTCACCAGGTAGCACACTGGGGTACTAGGAATGCAGCTGCCTCAGTCTCCACCTGCCTTCAGGGGCTGCCCGGATGCTTCTAGGTCTCTTAATGACATTCAAATGGACCTTTAACAGTGAGGTTTTTCTTGACTGCTCTTTGGAAATCAGGTGCTTTCAATATTCTCTTTCCTGTATATCATATTTTATTTTTATCATTACATTTTTATTAATTTTCAAAATTATATGTCCATTATATGTTATTTTAACAGTGTGGCATTCCCTGACCACTCTACATAAAATACCAGTCGCTCAATTTTTTTTTCCAGAGTAGCTATTACTGTCTCGGATTTCACTTGTTTATTATCTGCCTCTGTCACTAGACTTTTAGAAGCTCCATAGAGCAGTTCCTTTGTTTTGCTTACCTTTTCCTCAACCCTCTGAATAGGAATGGGTACACGGTAAATGCCCAATAAAAACCCATCTGCTTTCAAACTCCAGATCTACCAACCTTCCTGTGAAGGTGACAACACACAGCTCTCACTCGTGCTGGCCACGGGTCAGGTAGCTTACGGAAGTTCCTCATTTCAGCTTTCCAAAACCCTAGGGTGGAGACGTCATGCCCACCTCAACTTACACATGAGGAAGAGAAGCTAGGAAAAGGGGTTTGTCCAAAACCTCACAGTGGGCACATGGCAGAGTTAGGACTTGATCTCAAGCAGCTGGGTTCCAGAGTCTGCACTGGAGCTAAGTCTTCATGTAAGTATAAGGCTCTTCTCTCTTCGCGGTGTGACTTCATAGCCTCACCCGGCTGGTGATTCCTACATTTGTATTTCCAGCCTCAACGTGTCTCCAGATTGCTGACCAGAATGTCTGTCTACCAGAAGACCCTGCTTGGATGCCTAGCAGCCAGCTCCAACCTAAAACTGGCATGATAAAGCCTTTGATTTCCCAAGCTGCTTCCGCTTATCATTCCTCATGCTGGGCAGAGTTGCCGTGTTCACCCAGTTGCCCAGGCCAAAGACCTAATGCTTCTCCCACATTTTGTATCTAATGTGGCAGCAAGTTAGCTTTACCCTAAAATATACTCCGAATCCAAACGCCTCTCAGTATCTCTTTCCTACCTCTCATTCTGTTCAAATGTCATCTCCTCAGAGACGCCTTCCCTCATTGTGCTTTCCTAAAATAGCACTCTCCTCCAGCATACTCCATCCTTCTACCCCAGTTCTGAGCTGTGTTTTTCTTCACAGCTCTCATTACTTGGGGTTTATTTGTGGTGTTGGCACCTGTCCTCCTCCCCATTCCCATACAGAATGTAAGGGTAGCAACTATCCTTCTCTCTGCTTGAATGACTGACCGGGACTGGGAATCTACATGCACGCACTCCTCCTGGTAATGCCATACACTTACATAAGCTGCACAGGTAGTAAGTCTCTTCCCCCTCCTACCTGAAGACAATAATCTCATCAGCCATTTCCTGGCGTCTCTTGTACTGCTGCAGGCATACAGAGCAATAATCCTGTTTAGGATTCAGTCCTCTCGTGACTGAAGCTCTCAGGTTGCACAGTGACCAGTGGAGATCTTGGTTTAGAAGGCTGGTTGTTGTTTCTAGTAGAGTCTATGAAAGACCAAAACAAGAAGACAAACAAAGGTTATACAATCAAAGACAGATGAGTGATAAACAATACTTGTTTTATTTTCAAATACAAACAAGCCAAATTAGAGTACACCCCAAAGGATAAACTTATAAAAAACAACATTAAAAGCCTACAAACTCAAGCAGTTAGTATTACTGAATTAATTTATGGTACTGGGGATTAAACTCAGGGCTTCACATTTGCTATGAAAACCCCCTAGTCCTTTTGCTTTCAGTTTGTTTTTCAGATAAAGACTGGCAGGCAATAACTTTGTTTGAAGCCAGGTTTGAACATCAGTTCCCTGCCTCTACCTCCCAAGTAGCTGGAATTACAGCCATCACTTGAGATAATGTCTTGCTAACTCCCTGCTCCCACCCCCCACCCCCAGACTGGACTTGAACTGTGATCCTCCTTTTCCTTCCACTTAAGTAGCTGGGATTACCAGCATAAATCACCATAGCAGACCCTTTCCACAGTTAATCTTACTAAATTGTACTACTGCATAGTCATGATGGGTGGATACATTGAAACTCTCAAGTCTGTTACTAGGTTCATCCTGAGAAATATATTCTGCCAGTCTGTGGCTTAATTCAGTACTGATAGCTTTCAAATGACTCTGTAAATCAAACTCTATTAATTACATTTATATAATAACTTCTCTCTGTATGGCTCAGACTGTTATAACGGAGAATAGACTAGAGCTGAGTTTTTAACATGGAAACTGCATCCATGCAATGTTTTCAATAACCTTTTCCTTGAAAAGCTAATGGTCACCCTCAGCTCTCATCTCCCTTGGGAGGACATCACGTTTTCCTGAGCAGCACTTTTAAGTCACTTGAATTTATTTAAGTCACATAAAGACGTTTTTCTCCGCCATCACATGAAGTCGTTTTAAGGGTGTCTGTGCTCCTAAAGTACTTTTGTCATGATATACTACTTGCTACCATTCACACAGATCACTTGGATATGCAGTTGGGTCCCAGAGAAATGGGAGGTGCAACTTACCTTCCTTGCTATATAGCATAGTTCTTCTCAGGCAAACTTTTTTGTCTTAATTGCTTAACTATCCTCATTCTTCCCAATCAATGTCATCTTTTCCTGTTCTTTCATAGCTGGCAAAAATTTTCTACTTTACACTCAGCTTAACTTCTAATAATGTAGAATTTGTGTAAGGGTATTAAACTATAGTGAGAAAAACAGCATTTTTTTTTTCCTGCTGGTACTGGACGTTGAATGCAGGGCTTCATGCTTGTTGGGCAGACACTCTGCTACTTGAGCCTGACCTTCCCTCTTTAAGCTTCCTCCTCTAATGAGGATGCAAGTGTGTAACACCACTCCCAGCTATTGACTGAGATGGCTCTGGTGAACCATTTTGCCTGGGTGGGATGGCACCTGATCACAATCTTCCTGATCTCTGAAGAAGCCACCAGTGCCCAGTCTAAAACTGCAATTCTTGTAGCTCCTAAAAATAGCCGTGTCCTAAATTTTTCTTTTTCTTCTCTTTCAAATGCTGAAAAAAGAAAACATTGTATCTAACATGCCTTCATCATATCTTTCTCTATGGATATAAAAATCTGAACACCAAACTGGCTCTTACCAAGAATTAAAGGTATAGCAGTTTTGATTTGAAGGAATACTAATGACAACTTTTGGTCAGTAGCAAAGATTTGTTTCAGAATATGGAAAACAAGATTCATTTAACATTATTCTGAAATTTCATGCTGATCCTTGCTTTTTAGGGCTTACAGTTTTATAATCAATTTTTTTCCCAGAAAATTTCTCATACTTGCATCTTGAAAGGAAGATACTAGTATCACTGCCAGTAAATCAAAAAATAAAATTGAATTAGATACATATCCTGGAATATACACGTGTATATGCAAATTAAAATCAAGAAAAAATTTAATTAGGAAATATACATATACATCAATCTACTTTATTTTTAGTGAACAGATAGTTTTAAAAGAATACATGTAGAGGCAAAAGGAGAGAAAAAGGAACACAACAGAAAGGAGAAAGAGTAACATTTTTTTTCTGGCAGGAACAAGTAGATTACTTACTTGTTCATAGTTAAAGGTGTCTAACATTCCCAGAATAAGTCCCTGGATTTCTCCAAGTTTTCCTTTTCCATAAACTGGGTCCTAATTGGAAAAAAAAAAAAAGTTAAAAATATAACTCTGGTTTGATTCTTTTTTTTTTGGCCAGTCCTGGGTCTTGGACTCAGGGCCTGAGCACTGTCCCTGGCCTCTTTTTGCTCAAGGCAAAAAAGAGGCCAGACACTCTGCCACCTTAGCCACAGCGCCCCTTCTGGCCATTTTCCATATATGTGGTGCTGGGGAATCGAACCGAGAGGTTCATGTGTAGGAGGCAAGCGCTCTTGCCACTAGGCCACATTCCCAGCCCCTCTGGTTTGATTCTTGATATTTTAAAATTACTTTAAAACATATGGTATCTGAAGGCCAAATGTTCCTAAGGTTTGTTTTTTTAAAAATAGTCAAAAGATACTTGTTTTTCCATGTAATTTCCATTGGAAATGCAAAGTATTCTTTCTGAATATCTCAAATATTTCAGAAAAAATGTAAATGATTGGAACCTCTTCCTTAGTAATCTCCTGCAAATATAATTAAACTTCTCTGTGGTTCTGTTTATATGAGAAGTTTCTCCTTTTACACTAAACAATAACTGTCTCCCTGTTTCTCTGTCTCCCCGTTTCTCTCTTTGAGTTCTTATTTATCCCCTGCATTAAGTGGAATATCAGAATCTAACCAAACCAACAACTCCTCCTGGGATCCACATTTAGCCACTTCCTGGATCAAACCACCTAAATTATTTTAGTTTTAGAGACAATGGGATGTGAGGAAATAGCTTTCAGTCTTTCCCCCAGTGAAGTCACTACGAGTAAACCACGGGTACCCCACCCCCCAAACTCAGTCTCTCCACTGATTCTCATATGAGGTATGCCAAGGAACTTGTTTATTATGTATAATTTGGAAAACACTAAGTGTACCCAGAACCTCCACGAAAATCTTAACATCTTAACCATCCAGTTAGTAAAATCTTTGTGCTATCAGAGCAAACTGTGAATTCAGAAAGAAAGAGGGTCTAAGACAGCTTTTCAGTTGACTTTGTCATAGGTTCTTCCAGTCCTTTCAGTGACTATGCATATGCTAAGGAAATGTAAGGCACAAAATAACTATGTATTTTTTCTACTAATTAACAAAATGTATACAAGTTGAGGCTTGAACAGGCCACATAAATTTAATAGAAAAAATTTTCTTTCACAGCTAGGAATTCTATCTCTAAGCTAAAGGTATTGCTCAACAAGTGGAGACCATTCATGAAAGGCAAAACTATGAAAATAACTAGTCCTTTGACAGGAAAACAACTTAGGGTATGCATACAAGACAATTTCTTTTATTTGCATAAATTTCTTCCCTTGCATAAAAACAGAACCACAGTAGTGCTTTTCATCTTCACTTAATAATGCTTTGGTCAAACACCCATTAGCCAGTTATTTCTCAGTCAAAGTGACAATGGATAGTGTAATATTTTGTTATAGTCTATCATAGTATCCACAAAAATATATGCATTCCAGAAGAACACTGAGGTAGTTCTGGCATGAATTTATAACAAGGGTCATAGAACAGAGATGTCATTTAAAAATTTAATTTTTATTGTAAAGATGATATATAGAGGGGTTATGATCACATACATCATGAATCCATTTCTTTTTAAATACTGTCACCTCTTCCCTCATTTTCTCCTAGTTTTTTTCCCTCCCGATTCTCTTCCCTTACAAGTTGTACAGTTCAGTCTCAACAGTGTCTAGTGAGAATCACGGCTGCATTTGTTGGCCTTTGGTCCCACTATTTCTCCCCCCCCCCCCAGCAGATAACTTTACATACAAGACGAAAGGTATAGACATAAAAAAGAGATAAAGGAGAAAAAAAGTACAAAAAGCAAAAGCACCAAAAATCTCATTTCCATTTCTTGGAGCTTAATGTGGTAAACATCATTTTGTAGGATCATGAGCACATAGCTACTGGGCCCCCGTGATCCTCTGCTAAGAATATCCTCCTCCGGTCTCACTGTGCCAACGCTTACAGTCCTGTTTAATTTGTCATGTACAACTGTAATTGCTTGTCCTTTTCCATTCATTGTGTTTCCATGTAGATTTATAGGCACACTGTGATGACTACAAATGAGAGAGACTATGTTTCAAAAGACTATGTTACAAATGAGAGAGACTATGTTTCAAGACTATGTTACAAATGAGAGAGACTATGCAACTATGTTTCTTTGGGTCTGGCTTACTTTGCTTAATCATTTTTCCATCTTTCCATTTCCTTAGGAATGGTGCAATATCATTCTTTCTGATGGAAGCACAAAATCCCATTGTGTATATAGACCACATTTTCTTGACCCATTCATTCGCTGAGGGGCATCTGGGTTGGTTCCATATATTGGCAATGGTAAACGGGCACAAGAATAGGTCTGAGAGATAGGCCTGAGATAGTATCTTAAATAAGTAGTGCTGGCAGAATTAGCTATACAAGTGCAGAAAACTGAAGCTCGATCCTAATATGTCACCCTGCACCAGAATCAATTCCAAATGGATCAAAGACCTCAATATAAGGCCAGATACCATCCAGATACCATGAACATATTACAGGAAGGAATAGGGGAAACAATAGGGCTCCTAGGCAAAGGCCAAAACTTCCTAAGTAAAGATCCAGAATCACAACAAATTAAAGAAAGACTGTATAAATGAGATTGTAGCAAACCAAAGAGCTTCTGCATGGCAAAGGGCAGTGTTGGGATCCAGCCTTTGGACTTGAGGGGGGACTTGACGCCCTTCCCCCCAGCCCTGGGGGAATGCGGAAGCAGGCTACGGTTCTCTGGGTCCGGAACCAGAAGAACCGGCTTTGCACCCAGCCCCCAACTCTCTCGCCAGCCCAGGCGCCCCCAGTCTCGCCCTGGCGCGGCGCTTTCGAGTGACGTTAGCTCAAGAGGGGATCATGTGATAGCTCTCAGCCTATCAGCGTCCTGGCCGATCGCCTTTCCCTTCCTATCACTTCCCTTTACCCCGGCCTTAATAAATCAGATAGCTCTTGAAGCTTCTCCGAGACTCGCGTATGCCTGGCTTTCTTTACTGGTGAGGAGGTGGGTAAGAGTTCTCATCCGGCTGCGCGCACGTGAGGTCAGTGCTGACTCCCCCGCCCCATCCTGGCCCTACCTGCCGGCCGGGTGACCAGGAGAGAGGGTGAGAAAGGGGGTGGTGAGAAACGTAGCTGAGCCTTGATCCCCACACCAGGGGAGGCGACCCGAGCCCGACAGGGCAGAGCTAGCAAGATAAACAGAAAGCCCACAGAATGGGAGAAGATTCTTACTAGCTATGCATAAGACAATGGTCTCATATCTAAAATATACTTAGAACTCAAAAAAAGAACCCCCTAAAAACAAATTCTCAAAAAAATAGCAACCCAATTAATAAATGGGCTAAAGACTTAAAGAGACTTCTCAGTAGAAGATGTAAGAAAGGCCAATAGACACATGAAGAAATGTTTAACACCCCTGGCTATAAAAGAAATGCAAGTCAAAACAATTATTGAGATTCCACCTCACCCTAGTTAGAATGGACATCATAAAAAAAAACTAATAATAACCAATGCTGGCAGGGATGTGGCCAAAAGGGAACCCCATTATACTGTTGGTGGGAATGCAAACTTGTCCAATCACTCTGTAGAGCAGTATGGAGGCTCCTCAAAGGAGTAAAAGAGCTTCCCTATGACCCAGCAATTCCACTCCTGGGCATTTATCCCATAGACCATAAGCAAGGCCACACGAAAGCTATCCGCACAGCCATGTTCACTGAAGCACTGTTTACCATAGCCAAAATATGGAATCAACCTAGAGATGTCTTAAAAGGTTGAATTCTGCCTGGTGCCTGTGGCTCAGGCCTGTAATCCTAGCTCCTCAGGAGGCTGATATCTGAGGATCACAGTTCAAAGTCAGCCCCATGAGACTCTTATCTCCAATTAACTACCAGAAAACTGGAAGTGGTGCTGTAGCTCAAAGTGGTAGAGTGCTAGCCTTGAGCAAAAGAGCCCAGGGACAGTGCTCTGGCCCTGAGTTCAAGCCCCACACTGCCTCATCTCCCCCAAAAGGTTAAATTCTGAGGAAAAGAAGAACTCCTTTTATTTTTTCCCCATCCAGGGGCTTGAACTCAGGGCCTGGATGTTATCTCTGAGCCTCTCTGTGCTCAAGATAGTGCTCTACCACGTGAGCCACAGCACTACCTTCGGCTTTCTCTGAAAAGTTTATTACAGATTATAGAGTCTCACAGACTTTCTTACCTAGGCTGGCTTGGAACTGCAGTCCTCAGATTTTAGCCTCATGAGTAGCTAGGATTACAGGTGTGAGCCACCGGAGCCCAGCAAGAACTCTTAATAGGTCATTTCTATATTTACTTCAGTACATTTTACTGTAATATACATAATTTAAGAGCAAAACCATGAAAACTACCTCATGCTGGTACAACATCTAAATTATAGAATGTAAAAGTAAGCTCAAGGCTTCCAGCACAGCAGGGCCACAATCCACTAGCTCCACAAGTGAGTTTTCAAAGTTGTCAACTAAATTCTTCAGCAATGAGTCACTGCTGAGGCTTCTCTTTAGCTCCTTCATCAACTATGGGGGGGGGGGGGCGGGGAAGAACACACTAGGTACCCTACATAAAAATCTCCGAAGTATACCAGAAAAAGCTATCACTCCTCATTTTCTTAATGTTTGCTGCTACTTCTTGCAGTATATATGTAAATGTTTTGCTTTAAAGTAAAAAGCTTTACTAGTGGATTATTACTTTAAAAAATGTCCCATGTATATAAATTATTTAATCCTTCAGTAGGACACTGGTAAATAGCTGGGTGCTGACGGCTCACAAGCTCCTAGCTACTGAGGAAGTTGTGAGCCAGACAGAGGGTTGCAATTTGAAGCCAGCCTGGGTAGAAAAGCTTCTGAGACTCCATCTATTAACCAGCCACGCTGGAAGCATGGTTCAAATGGTGAAAGTCAAGCACGTGCGAGGTCTGGCTACAGGAAAGAACTTAATTATAGACAACCTAACTATATTCTAATACTACAACCATCACTATAAATGGATAAAATTACCCCTGTGAAAATGTGTCCTGTGCTTTTTTTAGACTTTAACACAAATAGAAAAATGCTTCATTTTCATAAAAACAATCAATATAAAAGGATTGTTTTTCTGCTTAAAAAACAAACTCCTAAACTTGGAAGCAACTGAGTTCTTAGGTGAATGAGTAGAAAAGTCTTGCACACAATGGAATAAATATTATTTAGTAATGAAAACGAGCTATCAAGCCACAAGAAGATACACACGAGCCTTAAATGGCTATTGTGAAGTGAAAAAAGGCAACATAATTTGTTGGTCCAAGTGTAAGGAAAAGGTAAAACTGTAGACATGGTTAAGAACTACAAAGAGGCGGGGAGGGTCCTGTATGGAATAATGGATGCCTGACCACGCACAAGGCACTGATGGAAGCCCACAGAGCCGGACGACACAAGTGGCGAGTGCTAATGTAAACTGCAGACTCAGCTGATAATAAGGGCTCAGAGTGGGTGAGAACAAATGGGCCACAACGTCCTAAAACGCCAATCCTGGCGACACAGGGGAGGGAGGGGGGCCTCGGTGGGTGGCAAACTCTCTGTACTTCCTGTGCAACTCTCCTGGAGCCTTCATGCAGTTCTGCACACGACTGGAAGGAAAGGCCTGGCCGTGGCGGAGCTCGCTGGCGGCGGGGCCTTTTCCTCAGTGCACCACTCACTGCCTCACGGTGCAGCCCTTCCATCTCCTCCCGGGGAAGGGGGCGGGAGGCGGCACCGACAGGCGCGGCGCTGGGGGCCCCGGGCGCGTGCGAGCCGGCGCGCGGTCCCCGCCCGAGCTGTTCTGCTCAAGGCTAGTGCGCTGCAACGTGAGCCACAGCGCCGCTCTGGCTCTCTGGTAGTCTATTAGAGGTGAGAGAATGAAGGAGGTAGGTCACCTACCACGTGTATACACAACACCGCCATAGGTGAGTTTGTACCTTACTTCCTTGGAAAAGACTAAGAAAAACCTTGGTTACTGGAGCCTTGGGATCTGAAGCTGGAGAAAGGCTACGGGGCCCCTGGTAACCCAAACCTCAAAAAAAAAAAGTATCAACGGCTTCAAACCTTGATCCTCAGGTCTTAGCCTTCTGAGTAGCAGCTACCTGTGCCTGGTCTCCATAATCTTTTAGATGGGGACTACAGGAAAGGGGAAAATGAGTAAAACTATTAAGATAGTGCTTTGACTTTTAAAACTGCTTCATAAAGGTTTTACTGATACATTTAAGTTTTGGGTTGTTTGTTGTTTTTTTTTGCCAGTCCTGGGGCTTGAACTCAGGGCCTGAGCACTGTCCCTGACTTCTTCCAGCTCAAGGCTAGCACTCTGCCACTTGAGCCACAGCGCCACTTCTGGCCATTTTCTGTATATGTGGTGCTGGGGAATCGAAGCCAGGGCTCTTGCATACTAGGCCAACACTCTACCACGAAGCCACAATCCCAGCCAATTGACTAAGTTTTGACACAAGTCATGAAATCCCCCCAAATGTCATGTCCTCTGCCAAGGGGAACCCCGGTTGCCCATTGCTCTCAGATATCCCCCATTCTGCATTCACTCCGTACAGATTATCTTCGTATGTTAGAATTTCACACAATGAGAACCACGCAGTACAATGGTCTCTTTGGCTTCTTTCACTTGGCTTAGCAATTTTGGGATCACCGTGCTGTAGTGTGCCATGGATTTAATGCTTATGTGCCCCCATCCCCAAATCGTATGTTGAACCATACCATCGAGTTGATGGCAGTAGCAGCTGGGGACTTGGGAAGTAATTAGGTCAGAAGAACAGTGTCCTCGTGATGAGGACACAAGAGAGAGCTTGCTCCCTCTCCTTTCCTACTTCCATTTGAGTATTCAGAGACAAGAGCAGTCATCTGTGAAGCAGGAAGACAGCCCTCACCAAGGCCTAACTGTGCTGGCACCAGGATCGCACACCTCCAGCCTCTAGCATTATGAGACACACGTGGTATTTATGCTATCTGGTCTACACTATTCTGCTATAGCAGCCTGGTCAATGAAGCCTGGTCATACTGTACATCAACAGTTCATTTCCTTTTATTTTTAAGAAGCAGTCCATTGTATGGGCATACCAGTTGCTTATCCATTCAGCTGATGAGGGACATCTTTGTATGTTTTCATCTCCCTTGATATCTAAGAGTTCAATTGGCTAGATCATAGGGTAAGTATATGTTTAAATATTTTTACTGGTCACATTTCCCTCCAGTAGAGCATACATATTTTCTGTTTCTCAGGAATCACAGTCCTTGGCCACTACTCTCTTTTTTTAAAACCAGGAAGACAGTATGTTATATACTTATATTTTTTATGTATTTTGTCCAGTTTTGTGTTGTTTCAAGCAGGAAGGAAAATCTGTCTCTGTTATGCCAGCTTGGCCATAAATAGAATTCCTCCATCCTTGATTCCTAATCATTTAAGAATTATTATGTGCCAGGTACATTTAACTTTTATTCTTGTTCTATGTTCTGAGCATACTTAAACTTTTGCAGTTCCCCAAATGCAGCATGTCTTCACCTCCGAGTCTGGATAGATGCTTCCCTCTACTTAGAATATTCCTTTCCTTTCTTTCCTTGTCTCCTTGAGGCTTTTTAAGATTTAGCTCCCACATCTAAGATTCCTCCGGGAATCTTTCCACACTGCATTCTGTTTCCAATACATACTTTTACTACCATTCCCTGGCTATATATATTTTAGGAAACTCAGCTCAATCTAACATAAAAAAGCTAATTATGGGGAAAGCCTAGGAGGTTCCAAGACCCAAGTAAGGGAATGTGAGAAGCCTTGAGAACCAGGACGAGGACGAGGAGCCCCAAGGCCGTCAGCATCTTCTCCTCACAAAATTCTCTTTTCCTGGTTGTGGTGTTTGGAACTCTCTTACACATCTTGTCCATTTTCTTCTTTCTGTTGGTTATTTCACTATTACACTGCTTCTAGTCCACATAATGGAAAAGCAGCTACAATCAGATCCTGAAATTTCTGCTTTAAACTAAATAATCCAGAGCCTCAGAGGGAAACTCAGGTGTTCTTCTCAAGTTTGGTTCTAAAATTTCCCACAGAGGCCACTGACTTGGCCCTGTTTATGCCAGCTGCCAACAGAATGAATCCCCTGGACCAAGAACTCCTGTCATGTTCCACGACCATGCCTGGTGTTGCTGAGGATAGGGGTATAGATAGGCTAGCTACTCATGACAGCTTGGCGCAGATAATCAGTCCTTAAAGGTGGCCACTACTGATTGGACACCAGTATTTTTAGCAACTTAAGAGGCTGAGATTTGAAGATCACGGTTCAAATCCAGCCCAAGAAAGAGTCCAATTCTAGTTAAGTAGCAAAAAGCCAGAAGTAGAGCTGTGATTTAAGTGGCACAGAACTACCTTTGAGCAAAACAAAACAAAACTCTCAGGGACCTGAGCAAAACTCAGGCCCTGAGTTTTGACATAAAGCAAAAGATCAATAGTATTATCTTACTGATTTTTTTAAAATGTGGCTATAATACATGAAGAAAGGGAAGACAAGATTTATTCTAAGTATAATTCTTGCTGTTCCCCCAAAAAAGGTTTTCAGATTTTCCTAAAAATATCTTAGTGTATTTTTAGTATGTGTCTTCGATGAAGTTAGGAAGGCTCCTGCCTTTTTGCTACAGGAAACACGAGGAAATCATGTTTCCTACAAAGATTCTGGACAAAGAGCAGGCTAGAATTTAGGGCCAGAGATGAGTCTTAAACATAAAAATAGTTTTAGAATGAGTTAGAAATCCTACTAACAATCTATGATTAGAAGTGCCAATTAACTTTATTTTTAGGTTACCTTTCTTTTGATCTGAAAAGTGTAGTCAGCTGAAAGAAATGATAATGCTCTCCTAGTTAGCACACCAAGAGGAAGCTTGTGTACCTGAATCCCAAAGGAACAATGAACATTTGAAGTCTACACACCCCAACTGCAGGTTACTCAGGCAAATCTACTTTTTTTTGTTTGTCTCGATCTAGTTTAAAGCTAGTAAAACAAGTTTGTTTAAAATTTTTCATAAAAAGTGTTTATTTCATAAAACAAAGTAGAATGAGGAATGATCTCCTTAGTTTGCATTGAAGAGTTTTAAGCAGTGTAACCATTGCTAGTAGTCTTAGATTTCCTGTTAAGATATATTTATCTGTGTTGGAGTCTTCAAAGACTACTGTAAAACCATTTTTATCACGTTAGGCCATGAAAGGAGGGGTCCCACCATTGCTCTCTTCCACTGAGTAGTAGCTCATTGCCACTCTCTAAAACTAGCACCCTATTTCCTATTTTGTCTTTCTAGTCTAGTCAGTCTTCTACACTGACCTAGAAATAATCTAGCTTTTGCTTTGTTTTCTGCCAGTCCTGGGTCTTGAACTCAGGGCCTGAGCACTGTCCCTGGCTTCCTTTTGCTCAAAGCTAGCACTCTGCCACTTGAGCTACAGCGCCACTTCTGGCCTTTTCTATATATGTGGTGCTGAGGAATTGAACCCAGGACTTCATGTATATGAGGCAAGCACTCTACGAGTAGGCCACATTCCCAGCCTGAAATAATCTAATAATTATATCTGACCACCCTTTGTTCTAAAACTTTTTTCAGCCTAGCCTTCTCCCTTTGCAGCCATGTGGAATATGGCAGGAAAGTTCACTGCTGGTCCGTCTTCAATACTGGTCCTCTGCTATACCCTCTCACCTGGAAATCTAGGTTCCTGTCCATTAGTCAAATTGAGCCTTCTAGAGAAGGCATGCGCACCGACCTAGTTAAATATGGGAAAATGTCAAGTGCGTCCTATCACTTCTTGCGTATAATTGTTTCTCTCCTCTTTTCTGAAGCCTTTCACCAATGGATCCAAATCTTATAGCTATTGATAATTGTGTCTCACACAAAGTAAATGTACAATATATACTTAATGCATCAGTGAATAGCTAAGAACACGCTTGAAAAAGGTCTTGTAGGAATGGATCTCAGAGGGAGCAAAGAGGGTGTGAGAAGGACGCTATAGAGAGGAGACAGGAAATAAGTCAATTATGGTTTTGTTAATATTCTCCTCAGGGCTGATGTTTGGTGAACTCCCTCGGATTTCACAGAAATTGTCTTCATCTCTGGGTGCTGGTTTACTCTCATAAATTGGAGGTCTAATTCCTGTGAACCAGATAACTACTACATAGGAAACCATTTTATGAAATCAACATAGAGAATAAAGTTGCCAGACTTATTCTTTTTATTCTAATTCTAATTGTTTCTTCTGATTCCAATTTTTTTTCCTATTTCTTAAAAAAATCTGACAACATGGAGTTTTAAGTTTATTAATATTCTTTTTTTCTTAAAATATTAATGTCACCTTCAAGTAATGAACATATAATAGGTTAGTAAATTAGAAACAGAAAACTAAGAACAAGTAAAATGTATCATTAAAATCATTGAATTCCAAACCTGTCTTAAATTTCCTAAAACAGTCCAGTAAGGCATTAAAAATTACATTAGGTCTCAAGATGAAAAGAAAAAATTCCTTAGAGACAAAACAAGATTAAGAACAAACGTGATATGATAGATGATTTATATAGTAAGTTTGAATGTGAGTCCTTAATCAAGTTAACAGTTGCTCCTTAAGCCTCACTTCAGAGTTTACCAATAAAATGAGAGAGATGTCTGTTCTAGTTATTTACCAATCATGAATAAAATTACCCTATAAATTAATGACGTAAAACCACAATCATGTGGAGCATGAACTTAGGCAAGTCTTCTCCAAATGACTGATTATCTGGACCACTTAGTGGTCTTCAACCTATGAGTCCAAGATGTCGAGACTGTAACTCCAAGATTCGAATGGCTGCTATTCCCTCTGGTTGACATGCCTTTCCCTTGCCACATCCCTTCACCTGGAATGTGCCTTTACCCGCCAGGCAAATCAACACAGAGGAAGTAACAGAGAAGATTTAAGACTCAGAATTATAAGTTAGACATTTGGATAATGTGGAAAAGTAGCTGTTTCAAGCTTGAGACACCCTGAAAGTCAGCCCAATCTACTGGCAAAACATTAGTTGGAATCAACAAACATTTAATTTTCTCCATTTTTAACTCACCTGTAAGATTCTTTGCAAGATTGAAGGAAGAGCAATAAATGCCGCCATGCTATTGAGAACTTGCATGGTCAAAGATTTCAGAGCTGTGGTTAAAAAAAAAAAAAAAAGTTAATGTTAAAGTTGTTTTAAAATAAGGGTTTTCACGTTTATCTCTGAGTCAGTGGAAAATAGTGGACCTATATAGCTTAGAAACCTAATCAAGGAAAGTTTGGTATTTTAAAATTAATTGCTGATAAGTTACAAATGTTACTATATTCCAGAAAACATATGAGGGGAACTATAGAAAGAATGTTTAAATCTGGAAGATAGTATCAGTACTACCACATGATTTCACTAAGAAAACTTAGTAAGAATATGATATAATGACACGCTGGGGAATCGCTCAGTGGTCCTACATAAAGCCCTAGGTTTTACTCCTCAGCATACGTATAACATATGTATATATATATATATATATATATATATATATATATGGTCAATGCGAGGCTGATGATGCAGATGCGTCAGTCACGGCAGGTCTGATGGGTTTACCTTCGGAGTGGAGGTGAGGGGTGGCTGAGCTGGACGGCTTCTGGGGGGCCATCATTGCCTCCAATAGTGGAAACCAGAGTGCCTACAATGTCAAAGGAAACCAAAGACAAACCAAAGCCCTGTTACTTAAAAAATAACTAATATTATCATAGTATTTAACAAGTTGAAGTATACTTCTCGATACATTTCCTGGTAAAAATTGGAAAAAGAGAAGAGGAAACATCTGTTTGGGAACAGAAAAAAACAACAATAAAAAGCAGAGGCCACAGCTAGAAGAGGCATCTTTACCCAGTAGCCTTGGAAATGAAAGGAAGACTTGGAACTACAAGTTTATATGTCTCTGGAAAAGGTAGGGTCAAAGAAGCCAGGAAAGGCTTCCCTCTAGGTATCAAGAGACTTTTGTTTAAACAAAGTCTATACAACCTGATGTTTCACAAGAGGGAATAAATAATCCCCATAGATACCTTCCTTCATTTTTTTTTATTCAGCAATATCAAGCAAGATACATGAATAAAGGTTACCCAAAGATTTTTTCCTACAACATTTTTTTTTTAATTTCCTAAAGTCACCAAAGACCAGGAAGTGGAAATTAAGATTATCTCAATTATCCAGGTGCTGTAATCCTACCTACTTAGGAGGCTGAGATCTGAGGATGGGTGGTTTGAAGCCAGCCTGGGTAGGAAAGTCCATGAGACTCTTATCTCTAATTAAACGCCGTGTGTGTGTGTGTGTGTGTGTGTGTGTGTGTGTGTGTGTGTCCTCCTAGGCCACAACTTTACTTCTTACAATCACCACGGAATTTAGCTGTCAATCACATCTTGCCCATAATTTCTACTTTGCTGCTGTGACCGCCACCTGCACCAGTGCTCACCTAACCTTCTGTTGTTTCATTTTTCCCTTTGTGCAGCCCGGGATCTGTAGCAGCAGTGCTTCCAAATATGGCTGCACACTGAATCATGTAGAGAGCTTTAACATGCACTTATGGCTGGGTCCCAGCCCCGAGGACTCTCATTTAATTGATAGGGGGTATAGCCTGAGCAATGAGATTTTTCACAGCTCTCCAGTGATGCTAATGCACAGGCAAGGAAGAGAGCTGCTATATCACAGGCTTCTTTGACCTTTCTCCAGCTTTCTCTGTATCCCTTGATACAGAGATCCTTCTAGTTTTTTAGGTTCATTTTCATCCACAGGGAAAAGAAGACAAATGACCAAATTCCCCATAGTACCACTACATGGAATACACAAAAACCTCGGTCCAGAGACACTGGGGACCTCTAGTATTCTTCCACCTTAGATTTTACAGCACAGCCAGACACGAGAACATAAAGCCTTTTGTGAGAAGAAAGAGGCCAGACACTCCTTATAATTACTTTAAGAGTCTTAAACTCCTGGGAACACTAAAAAGTGATTAAAATCCAGCTGAATTAAACTCAAGTGGCAAAGGGGGCAGCGGAAGAGAGAACGAATTCTTAGTTTCAGACAACAGCAGGCTTTTAAGTATCTAAGTAGTAATTCTCCTACCTCTCGTTGCTGCTGATTCAAATTATGGGAATTTCTTTGGCAAAGTGCAATGGTGTCTACAATGGCGCCTTCAACATCCTTCAGTGAGGAGTCTCCTTCAGTACCTAGAGGCAGAAAGAGTCACATCACCTAAGGATATGCAACCTACAATGTCAGGGCTTCCTGAAAAACTCGCCTCTATGTTTCTTTGTGTAGCTTTACTTATCTGTTCTCTAACTCTGATATTGAGGTTTAATAGATTCTAAACTAGATCCTTCTGTGCAGTAGAACTTTTCTACATAAAGGTCTGACACGCCCAAGTACATGCAAAGCATACAAGCAATTCCAGCTCTACCAATGCACATCAACTGCTTATGGCTTACTTGGGGAATTTCACCTTTCATGGTCTACTATTGCTTCCTTTATGTTGCTGGTATCAGTTTGAACTTCAGGTTTCATGCTTGCCCAGCTTGCTTGCCTTGCTGGCTCTCTATCACATGAGGTACACCTCCAGCCCAGCTTTTTGCTGGTTATTTTTGAGATGGAATCTCTCAGACTTTTCTGCCAGGGCTAGCTTTGAACTGTCATTCTCTGGACCTTAGCCTTCTAAATAGCTAGAAGTACAGCTATGAGCCACTGGTGTCTGGCTTTTCCCTCTAGTCTTTAAATGGGGGCATTTCTCTAAGATTCTGTCTTGGGCTCTTTTTGTCTTTTCACTTTTGAATGGCTCCATTCACTTGTGTGGTTTTAACTTTCAAATATACACCTTATCTTTTTTCCATTTATAATCTGCTAGTAGAATTTTCAACTAGGACACAAACTCCTTGTGGAAAGCTTGAAAGCACTTGGAACTTGCCATATGCAAAACTTTTTTTTACTTACTTCAAATCTGCACCACACCAAAAACCAAACCAAGCCAAGCCAAGCCAAAAACTAACAATGTAAGTAACACTCTGACCCTAAGTGATAGAGTGAAGACTTGGGCTCACTTACCCTCTCCTTTCTCTGTGTTCGGGTGTCACCAGATTATTGCCTGCTCCCTGAGGTGACTAGCGAGGCCCTTCAAAGCTCATGTCTTCCATTATCCCTGAATACCCTTCCTCTGCGTTGTCTACACAAGTCTTTCCAATCTTACTTCAAAGGTCTGTCACATCTTTCCCAACCTTTAATTCATGGCCTATAAACTTTCCCCTAATTTTCCAAATCTCTTTGCCACCTTTACTGCACCTTCACACACTGCAATTGACTTACATTGAACGTTTTTATTTGCCTGGGCCTCCTTCACAAGTTTGCCACTTTTTCAGGGAGGGAGGAAGGACTGTGTTTTGAACATCTGTGTACTACCCATAGAAACTAAGTATAATGTCTTGCCATTAGTAAATTCTTCAAAATTCTTAAGCACATTGCCAAAACTGAATCTGAAAGCAGATGGCTATTACTAGATTGGTTATGAGACCATTACCGGAAATTTATCCTCATTGGAATAAAAATTTGGCCTCTCTTGATATACTACCAACAAATCACTGCAGCAATTTGAGAAAAATATACTTCTTGCTTTCCCCTCAGTTTTTCATTTATTATCTGAAAAAATTACTCTCATAAAACAAAGTTTGGCTGGCAATATGGCCTAGTGGTCACCTTGTATACATGAAGCCCTGGGTTCGATTCCTCAGCACCACCTATATAGAAAAAGCCGGGAGTGGTGTTGCGGCTCAAGTGGGAGAGTGCTAGCCTTGAGCAAAAAGAAGCCAGGGACAGTGCTCAGGCTCTGAGTTCAAGCCCCAAGAGTGGCAAACAACAACAACACCTAAAAAAACAAAACAACCCCCCCTACAAAGTTTGAGGAGAAAAATGTCATAAAATGCAGTAATATTAATAATCAAATCAATTAAGCACAAGCTGATAGCTCAAAAAGAGTAGTTAAATGTCTAGGTGAATTACCAATATGGAAAGTCAATGAATTATTTACTGAAGCTCAAAAAAAGATTCAGCATACTGCAAATACAATACACTAGCTGGGTGCTGGTGGCTCACGCCTGTAATCCTACCTCCTCAGAAGGCTGGTATCTGAGGATCCCAACTCAAAGCCAGCCCAGGCAGGAAAGTCTGTGAGAATCTTATCTCCAATTAACTACCAAAAAGACTGAAGTGAAACTGTGGCTTAAATGGTAGAGTGCTACACTTGAGCAAAAAGAAAGCTCAGGGGCAGTGCACAGGCGCTGAGTTAAAGTCCTAGGACTGGCACAAACAAAACAAACCAAAGCAATTCAATACATAGACTCTACTTAACTAACCATGAAGAAACACAGATCAACTGTGTATTGTTAGACTAATCTCCTCCATCTTGGAGCCACTCCACTACCTTAGGCCCTGCTGTAAAGCATGGCCTTGCCCCCAAATCTGGTGTGGCATGGGCCCTTCCCTGAAATTAGCTAAGGCCTTATCTTAACCAGTGACACAAGCAGTGTCTAAACCTTAGCCCTGCCACAACAAAATCCCCTGCTTTCATGCCCCTCACCCAAACCTGATATACCCAAGCTTGTGGTCCCCTCTAGCTGCTACTCTCGGCCCGCAAGGTAGCCTGTTAGATTACAGACGTTAAACTTCTTTGTATGTGACCATGAGTCTGAGAGATTCTCTTGGGGAAGTCTTTCATGTAGAGAGAATTACAACAAATGTGTGGGCCAAACAGTTTAAGAAATATGTTGCATTAAAGAGGTAGGATAAGCTAAAAAATCACCTATCAAAGGATTTCTTGACCTTCCAGCAGGGTATTTGGAAAATGCGCATCTCGTCTCAGCTTCCTGAGAGATGAGGATAGAGATGCTGAAGGCTGAGGAGGCTGGCCTGAGTAAACGCACAAGACCTTATCTTCAAACGAAACCAAAGAGCAAAAGGAGAGGAGGTATGGCTCAAGTGGTAGAGTGCTTGCCTGGCAAGTATGAGGCCCTAAGTTAAATCTCCAGTAACACCAAAAGAAAAAGAAAAATGGATGAAGAGTTTGAAAGCTCTTATCTTCAAAGAAGATACACACGCAGCCAAAAATAAAACAAAACAGATGAACCGATGCTCAAGATCACTAATTACTAGGAAAATGCAAATCAAAACTATAATGAGATACTACCTCAAACTCATTAGAATAGCAATTGTCAAAAAAGAAAAAAAGAAGCTGGGCAATAGTTGTTCATGACTATAATCTTAGCTCCTTAGGAGGCTGAGATCTGGAACATCGCAGTTCCTAGCCAGCCCAGGAGAAAAGCCTGTGAGACTCTGTCACCAAAATAATCCACAAAAGGCAGTGCTAGAAACATGGTTTAAGTGGTAGAGCATGATTGAGCAAGCAAGTGTGAGGCTAGCTCAGACAATAGACCACCAGAAAGCAAGAAGAAGAGTGGTGGGAATGTAAAAAGCATCATCACCCTTCTTCACTGGTGACAGGGATGTAAAATGGTACAACTATTATGAAAACTATCACAGTGCCTCAAAAAATTAAAAATAGAGATAGGTGTCTCAGGGGTAGGACATTTGCCTAGCATGTGAGGACCTGAATTCCTGGACTCAATCCCTAACATCACATGAAAAAATGTAGGAGGCAGGCTGGGAATATGGCCCAGTGGCAAGAGTGCTCGCCTCGTATACAGGAAGCCCTGGGTTCGATTCCTCAGCACCACATATATAGAAAAGGCCAGAAGTGGCGCTGTAGCTCAAGTGGCAGAGTGCTAGCCTTGAACAAAAAGAAGCCAGGGACAGTGCTCAGGCCCCGAGTTCAAGCCCCAGGACTGGCAAAAAAACAAAAATAAATAAATAAAATAAAAATTATCCAAAGAAAAAAGAAAAAAATGTAGAAGGGAAAGAAAGGAGAAATAAAGTAACTATGTGATACAGCAATCCCAGACCTGGTTACATGCCCCAAACAAATGGAAACAGGGACTGAAAATGCTATTTATACATCAAAGTTCATGCATCACCATTCACAGTAGCCAAAAGGTAGACTGCCAAAGGATGAATGATAAACCAAATGTGCATATATACGTGTGTATGTGTATATATATATATGTGTGTATATTATATATTTCAGCTTCATAAAGGAAGAAAAATCTGACATGTTTTCCAACATTTAGGGCCTTAAAGACATCATGCTAAGTGAAATAAGCCAGTAACAAAACAACAAACACTGCATGATTTTGATCATATAATTTCAATAAAATTCAGTAAGAGGATAATAGAGACAGTAAATAGAATGACAGAAAGTAGAATGTAGTTTCCAGAGACTGGAGAGTAAGGAATAGGAGTTGCTGCTTAATAGATTTCCAGATGGGGAGATGAGAAAGTTGAAGCTAGATCGTGGCAATCACAACAGCATATATTTTATGCTACATGTATTTTACTGTGATTTTAAAAAATACTTAAAAATATCAAATCCCATGTTAAAAATTTTAACTATTTGTGTCATAGGCATTCAAGATTCTAAACTGTCAACTTTATTGCTTTGGGTTAAAATTGTATAGATTCATTATAGAAGCTTTATTACTTAGTAGAAGCTCTCATTTGGCATATTACACCAATTTTAAGGGTGTTCGTTACATACTTCATTTACATGTAACTAATGCATAGAAGTACAACCAAAAAGATAATCTGTAGCAGTGAAGAGTGCTTAATTTCCTAAATATTAAGCTTCACCAACAGTTAGCATAATAAGCCATAATGGTTTACATGTTTTCTTATTATTAACCCTTGAGAACTAAAATCTGCTAGTACTAAAGTGGATAAACAGTAATTATACAGATAAACTATTCTCATTATTACTTAACAAAAGCAGTTTATTAAACAAGATCTTTTAAAACAGGGTTGTTGGAGAGAAGAACAATTATAAATTATGTTCAAGAACTTACTTTCACCTTGATGTGTTATCTCCTCAAGTTTGCTTTGTAGTCTCTAGGAAGTAAAAAGAACACGGGCGGTAACAAAAATGTTTCTATCTGCCACTTCTTTTTTTTTTAATGCGGGTCCTGGGACTTGAACTCAAGGTCTGAGCACTGTCCCTGAGCTTCATTTTGCTCAAGACTAGCACTCTATCACTTGAGCCACAGTTCCTCTTCTGGCTGTTTTTGGTAGTTTAGTGGGGATAGGTGTCTCACAGACACTGGCTGGCTTTGAACTCTGACCCTCAGATCTCAGCCTCCTGAGTAACCAGGGTTACAGGTGTGAGACAGTAGTGCCAGGATCCAGTGCATTTCTGAGTTAATATATTTGAAAGGTAAAACCGCCTAATCAGCAGGGTTATAAAGAATAGTCTCGGGGGCTGGGGATATAGCCTAGTGGCAAGAGTGCCTGCCTCGGATACACGAGGCCCTAGGTTCGATTCCCCAGCACCACATATACAGAAAACGGCCAGAAGTGGCGCTGTGGCTCAAGTGGCAGAGTGCTAGCTTTGAGCGGGAAGAAGCCAGGGACAGTGCTCAGGCCCTGAGTCCAAGGCCCAGGACTGGCCAAAAAAAAAAAAAAAAAAAGAATAGTCTCCGCTGGATGCTGGTGGCTCACACTTGTAATCCTAGCAACACGGAAAGCTGAGATCTGAGGACTGTTGTTCAAAGTCAGTCCAAACAAGCAAGTAGGTGAGACTCTTATTTCCCATAAACTACAAAAAGCTGGAAGTGGAGCTGTAGCTCAAGTGGTAGAGCACTAGTCTTGAGCAGAAAAAGCTCAGAGACAGCACCGAGACCCTGAGTTCAAGCCCCAGGATCAGCATCCAAAAAAGAAGAAGAAGAAGAAGAAGAATGCTCCCTTATTGCCATCCAGAAGCAAATATTTGTGTATAGCTGACAGTATGGGAAAGGGACCCAAAACCTTCTTAATATACACTGAAGTTGATACTAATGTATCTTTCAACCTTGGGTTATTTTCAAGGAGTTTCCTGCAGGCCAAATTCACAGCTAAAATCATGCCTCAGAACCTATCCTCAGAACCTTTTACACTGTCTAATGACAAGCTTCTGTATTTATCCTTCTCCTTTCCATCACTACTGCCACCTTGATAGCAAGCTCTCACAGACTGCCACCTACACCAACCGCCCCCATCACCTTTCCAAGGCCCTGGGAGGCTCCCTGCTCTGCAGCTCACCCTCTGCCTATTCAGTCACCAGGACAGTCTTCATGGAACAAGTCAGTTCCTTACTGCTGACTCTTTACTGATTCTACAAAGTCTGATCAAATCTTTGTTTTGGCCCGCGTGTGGCTGAACTGAGCCCCGCCAGGCTGCTAGCACTCTCCTGTGGCCCACGCGTTGCCACGCTCCCCAGGCTTTGCCCGCCCCGGTCTCATTCCCTGCCAGGCTCTCCTGCGCCTCCTTCCCACAGCTAGGCCAAGAATGCTTTCCCTTATCCCTTAATACGAGGTTCACAGTATTCCCACAGAAAAACTGCAGAGAAAAAAAGAGATGTGGGGCAATTCATACATTAAAAGAGGTTAAGGGCCTACACAAGTTTCTGTGAGGTATTCTTCGCAGGCAGTTTTAAAATCGTATGGCTCAAAAGAAAGTAGAAGCCAATATGGAACTTTTTTTGAAATAAGTAGGACATCTCTCACCTGTTTCTAACTGGATGACAAACAAAAAGAAAGACTCACATGCCACTTTATGCTATCGGTATGGCTACTATCAAAAACACAGAGAAGAAGTGCTGGAAAGGCATGCAGAACAACTGTAAGCCCTGCACATTGCTGGGGATGTCATTCACAATAGCCCTGTGGTGGAAGCAGCCCAATGTTGTTTGGATGAACAAAATGTGGTGTATACGTAGACTGAAAGGTCATTCTACCTTTAAGAAAAAAGGGGAAGGGTCTGGGGATATGGCCTAGTGGCAAGAGTGCCTGCCTCATATACATGAGGCCCTG
This sequence comes from Perognathus longimembris pacificus, assembly GCF_023159225.1. Lineage (NCBI taxonomy): Eukaryota > Metazoa > Chordata > Mammalia > Rodentia > Heteromyidae > Perognathus > Perognathus longimembris. The sequence continues at coordinate 85,359,308 of NC_063165.1, read as the reverse complement.
GGTTCGATTCCCCAGCACCACATATACAGAAAATGGCCAGAAGTGGCGCTGTGGCTCAAGTGGCAGAGTGCTAGCCTTGAGCAAAGAGAAGCCAGGGACAGTGCTCAGGCCCTGAGTCCAAGCCCCGGGACTGGCAAAAAAAAAAAAGGGAAAAAATTTCCAATATGTTTGGAAGAACTATAAAGATATTATGCCAAGTAAAATAAGCTAGAAAGAAAAGGTTAAATACTTCATGATTCCACTTGTATGAGAGAGATAGCTAGACACTTAGCTAGCTAGCTAGACAGAGGGAGAATGGTGATTGCTAAGGGCTAAGGTGGGCAGGGAATGGGAATATTTAACGTTTAGTAAGTACCAAGTTTTTAACTGGAATGTTAAAAACTTTCTGGAGATAGATGGCAGTAGTGGTGGTGGTTACATAATAATTTGTCTACACTTTGATCTCTGTGAATAGCACATTTAAAATGACTAAGATGGGAAATTTTATACCACATGTGTTTTATAAAGAATGTTTTATATTTTTTGTGTCATTCCAGAGGCTTTCTTGAACTCAGGGCGCTTTCCCTGAGCTTTTTTGCTCAAGGTGGGAGCTCTACCACTTTAAGCCACAGCTCCAGTTCCTGTATTTTATTTTTGCCAGTCCTGGGGCTTGAACTCAGGGCTCGAGCACTGTCCCTGGCTTCTTTTTGCTCAAGGCTAGCACTCTGCCACTTGAGCCACAGCGCCACTTCTGGCCTTTTCTATACATGTGGTGCTGAGGAATTGAACCCAGGGCTTCATGTATACCAGGCAAGCATTCTTGCCACTAGGCCACATTACCAACCCCCATTTCCTGCTTTTTGGTGGCTAATTGGAGATAAGAGTCTCATGGACTTTGCTGCCCAGGGTTAGTTTTGAACTGAAATCCTCAGTTCTCAGCCTCCTGAGTGTTGGGATCCATCTTTCCCCTTGATGGAAGTGGCTTGATGAACCTCCCCCAGCCCTGGGGAATGCGGCCCTTCTAGCCCCTCTGGATTGGAATCCAGAGGAACCGGTTGGGCAAACAGCCCCCCAACCTTCTAGCCAGCCCGGTGCGCTCGAGTGATGTTAGCCCTTGGGGGTCAGGTGATACCTTTCAGCCTATCGACATCCTGGCCAAACCCCTCCCTCGGAATCATCTCCCCTTGTCCTTCTCTCAATAAAGTCAGTTCGCTCTAAGAAGCTAGCCCCGTTGCATGTGTACGTCAGACTTCTAGCGATAAGGAGGCGGGCACACATCTGCGGCAGACCATGTGCGCGCCAGGTCGGAACTAACTCCCCCGTTCCCCTCTAGTCTCACCACGTGCGTGACAGGTCGGAGCTAACTCCTCCGTTCCCCTCTAGCTTATCTGCTGGTCGGATGACTAGGGGAGAGGGTGTGAAAGGGAGGGTGGAAAGAAAGAAGTAAGAGTCCGAGCCGGGAGGGGCAAAAAAGCCCAACACTGAGTAGCTAGGATTACTGGCATGAGCCATGGGCACCTGACTCTAGAAATAATTTTAATGGAAAATTATTTTATTGACAGAGCACCAAATACTGGTGAGAATGTAGAACAACCAAAACTTCTAATACATTATCAGTGGGAGTCTAAAATGGCAGAACCTTTTTGTACAAAAAACACTTGCATAAGAGTAAAGATAGCAGATTTTGTAACTGCCAAAACTCCAGTAGTAGTCCAGGTACCACTCAACAGAATGGTATAGTCACACAATTAAATACTACTTAGCATCAAATTACTGATAAGTGTAGAAAGAGATAAGTCTCAAAAATATTATTCTGGATGAAAAAATTATACAACCACTTACTGGATACCGAAAATAATCATAAGTGGTTTTTTTTCCAGGGGTTGAGGGTGGTGGGAACATGAAGGGACTTTCTGGAGTAAAGGCAAGGATTTCTAAGTTCTGAGAGATGTAGCTTACAAAAATGTATGCATTTGTCAAAAAATTCATCACACTTGTATGTTTCATTTATTTATTTTTGGTATATATAAATTTTACCTGAAAAACTACCACCAATCATCCAAACTCTAGAGTTGGATGCCAGTGGCTAACATCTGTAGTCCTAACTACTCAGGACTCTGAGACATGGAGAATGGTGGTTCAGTGCCAAATACAGGCAGAAAAGACTGTGCAGGTCCATTTCTAATCAGTCAGTAAATGCTGTCTAGAGGTGATTCAAGCAGTAGAATATTAGCTATGAGCTAGAAAGCCAAGCACGACTACAAGGCCCTGAGGTAAGTCACAGTACCAACACACACCCCAAATCAACTGTAGTCGATACTACACATGATAAAAATATTCACGGATAGAAATTACTTTTGTCGCTGGGAATATGGCCTAGTGGCAAGAGTGCTTGCCTCCCATACATGAAGCCCTAGGTTCAATTCCCCAGCACTACATAAATAGAAAATGGCCAGACATGGCGCTGTGGCTCAAGTGGCAGAGTGCTAGCCTTGAGCAAAAAGAAGCCAGGACAGTGCTCAGGCCCTGAGTCCAAGCCCCAGGACTGGTCAAAAAAAAAAAAATGTACTTTTGTCTAAAATTTATTATGAAATATAATAAGACAAAATGGAGTGATGAATTGATAGAAATATGACAAGAAAGATGCAGTCAAATGTTACCTCTAGCATTATCAAGAAAGCACCACTAATATCTCCTTTCTTTTCCAATAGATAAGCAGTGACTTCATGGAGCTGATATTTTTGAGTAATCTAGGAAAAAAGAAAAGTTAAATATTCTCATTCATAAATCTTGTTTGTGTAGAGAGAAGATCCCAATGATGAGGGGGGAAAAAAACTCCCAAGAATTCATTCCATTGTAGTATGTTGCTTTATAGTATAGTACATAAATATTTGACTTTCTAGTTTTACAGTGACCCATTTGACAGTTCTAATTAGACAAAATTCATTTTTAAATTGCAATTTTTAAAGAATGTTCTGCATCTGAATGATATATATCCACTATAGAGAAGCTAACATATACACATAAAAATAAAATATAAACTAGAAATGACAAATGTAATTGAACATAAAATATTTAGAGCAAAACGATGAAAACATACTTATGAAGTCTTAGTGAAAGTCAATAAACTAAGAATATCTAATCGGTTAAAAAGATAGATAAAAAAAAGCTAAGAAGAAAAAAGTACAGAAAGTGACAGCAAAGATATCAACAGTAAGCAAGTTTGAAAAGTCCCAATAAAGTGCCTTTGAAAAGATTAAACATGAGTATCTCAATAAATGTAGAAAGTCATTTGGTAAAATGCAGCACTCATTCACACCAAAAACAAAAATAAAACACCAAAACTAGAAATAGAAATTTTAACGTAATGAAGGAAGTACCACATTTAATTTAATGTGAAATATTTTGCATATTCCTGTTAAGCCAGGATCAAGGTTAGCAGTTATCACTGTTTTTATCCAATAATAAGCTAGAGCCCTACATATTGGGTAAGAAAAAGATTGGAATGAAAACTTTTATAAAGTGAAAAAATGGGGCTGGGAATATGGCCTAGTGGTAGAGTGCTTGCCTCCTATACATGAAGCCCTGGGTTCGATTCCTCAGCACCACATACATAAAAAAGGCCAGAAGTGGTGCTGTGGCTCAAGAGGCAGAGTGTTAGCCTTGAGCAAAAAGAAGCCAGGGACAGTGCTCAGGCCCTGAGTCCAAGGCCCAGGACCGGCAAAAAACAAAAACAAAAAAGTAAAAAAAAAAAAAAAAAAACTGTCATTATTCTTAGGCAGTATTGTCATAAACTATCAAAAAAACAAACTTTGAACTGCAAAAGGAATTAGCTTATTGCTAAATGCAAAACACACAAAAATTAATCACATTCTAATACCACAGTAGTAAACAATAAAAAATGTCATTTAAGAAAGTTCTTTGCACAATAATAGAAAAAGCTATAAAATATCTAGGAATAAATTTAAGAAAATTTGTGCAAGAATCTTATGTAAAAATCATAAAATCTATTAAACAAGGGACATAAGGTATTTTTTTAAAAGGGAAACATTTCTAAGTGTGGAGAGTTAGTTTTATAACAATGTCATCTCTGTCTGAATTAATCTACAAATATACTGTATTTTGTAAAATCAAAGCTTCAGAAGGATTTTTTTTTTAGGGGGGTTGGCAGGAAGGTGCTAGTCCTGGGTTTGGCCTGGGCTCTGTCCCTGAGCCCCTCTGTGCTCAAGGCCAGCATTCTACCACTCGAGCCACAGTAACACCCCCAGGTTTTTCTGAAGAGTTTATTGGAGATAAAAGTCTCATGGACTTTCTTGCTTGGGCTGGCTTTGAACTGCGATCCTCAGGTCCCAGCCTCCTACGCAGCTAGGATTAAAGGCATAAGCCACGGAAGCCAGGCTCAGAAGGATTTTTTTTTTAAGGAATCTGGTGTGATCCTGATACTGATGTGGAACAGTAAGAGGCCAAAAATAATCCAAGTATTTTAAACAAAAACAGTGAAGATGCAGGACTCATTCTCCAAAATAATAAACTTCACTGTAAAACTATTAACTAAAATATGTGGGATGGGTATAGTAATTGACAAAGAACCAGAGGAACAAGAGAGAAGCTACAAAAGACCCATGCATATTTGAGAGTTTGACATAAAGGAGTATGGTATAAAGAATAGGTGCGGAAAGACGAATCAGTGAGGAAAAGACCATAAAATGCCACATGAACCACTAACCATCATGTGAGGGAAAAAAGATATAAACCTCTCTTTGATAAGCTGACAAAAGTAAATTCCAGATGGATTAAAAGCCTAAAATGTAAGAAATAAACTGTAAAACTTAAGATATCCTTTGTGCCATCAAAATAGAAATAGAAATAGACATGCATACAAACTTAAGTCTTAATGGGAAAGAAAATAAGCAGAAGACAGCGAAAGCCAAGTTAAAAGACATGCCATGACAGATTAGAAGGTGGCATCTCCAACACACAAAATAGCAGAGCAAGAAAATCAGAAATTAGGAAGAAGTTCTAGAATACAATAAGAGAAGGAAAAACTTCAAACAATTATTCAGTCATTAAACAATGGCATGAGTAGTCAATGACTATTCATTAGTAATCAATGAGTCCTAAAAATATTAGGAATCACAAGGATGTGGGAAAGAGCATATATTAACCATTGTTGATATTAGAAACAGGGATTCCAGTGGGCAGTATCAATTGAATTAAGCTACTATATACATGTGTACATATATTACATGTGTATGTACACATGTATAAATACAGTATATATATATATGTACGGTGTGTGTGTGTGTGTGTGTGTGTATGTGTGTGTGTGTGTGCATGCTGGTCCTGGAGCTTAGACTCAGAGCCTGAGAACTGTCCCTGAGCTTTTGTGCTCAAGGACCTACTACTCGAGCCGTAGCTCCACTTCTGGCTTTCTGGTAGTTAACTGAAGATATGAATCTCACAAACTTTGTCTGGGCTGGCCTTGAGCCATGAGCCTCGGGTACAGACAGGATTGCAGGGGTCCACTGGTCTCCACCTATATATATTATCTAAATATATTCATTGCCAGAGAACCTTAGATGGGTACAAGAATATATGTAGGTGAACACGTGCAATATCACTGGAAGAGTAAAAGGCTGAAAACATCCAAATATTTATCAAAAGAGATACAAACGAACTGGAAGAAATGATGACTGTTCTATCTCCAGTCAGATGAAGGAGTAGGTCTGGTGGGGGAAAACCAGTGACAGTGAGGGGAAGGAGAGAGTGAAATGGAGGTGTGAGGAAAGCATGAGCAAAGTATTATAATATAAATGCCTGTAGGAAAACAGAATGGGGAAGCCAGGCGCCGATAGCTCACACCTGTCTGTAGTCCTAGCTACTCAGGAGGCTGAGATCTGAGGATAGAGGCTCAAAGCCAGCCTGGGTAGGAAAGTCTGTGAGACCCTTATCTCCAGTTAACCACCAGAAAATAGGAAGTGGTGCTGTGCTTCAAGTGGTAGAACACTAGCCTTGAGCTGAAGAGTTCAGGGACAGCTCCCAGGCCCAGAGTTCAAGACCCATGACCAACAATAACAAAAGAACAGAAAAAGGAAGTCCATTAAGAATAGAAAAAAAAAAAAAAAAAGGGCTGGGGATATAGCCTAGTGGCAAGAGTGCCTACCTCGGATACACGAGGCCCTAGGTTCGATTCCCCAGCACCACATATACAGAAAACGGCCAGAAGCGGCGCTGTGGCTCAAGTGGCAGAGTGCTAGCCTTGAGCGGGAAGAAGCCAGGGACAGTGCTCAGGCCCTGAGTCCAAGGCCCAGGACTGGCCAAAAAAAAAAAAAAAAGAATAGAAAAAAAGGGGTAGAAGCATATAAGAAAGCATAAGGAGATGAGTTTTAACAGCATGACTATATAAACATACCACAACAAAATCTCTTTGTACAATTAATATATTCTAATCAAAGAAAAGGAGCTGGGTCCCAGTGGTTCATGCCTGTCACCGCAGCTACTCAGGAGATTCAGATCTGAAGATAGTGGGTTTGAAGCCAGCAGGGCAGGAAAGTGTGTGAGACTCTTCTCTCTACTAAACTACCAAAAACATCAAGAAGTGGAGGTGTGGCTCAAGTGGTAGAGTACTAGTCTTAACCAAAAAAAGCTGAGAGACAGCACCCAGGCCCTGAGTTCGAGCCCCAAGCATACACACATACAAAACCCAAAACAGAAAACATAAAAAAAAGCAAATCTACAAGACAATAAATATCTGAAACCAGTTGACAACATGATTACTATTAAAATTGACTTACTGAGTACACATGTATTTGAAATTTTGCACATTTGTAAGTGTTTGAAATATTTCATAAACATTTTTTAAAGTAGGTAGGCAGTTCAGAAGTTCAATGCATAAAATACAGGGTATTTATTGGTTTGTTGATAGTAAAAGAAAAGAAATAATGATATATTTAAAATGAAACTTAAAGGGAAAACATACTATGCTTTATACTGGTCTATAATATAACACACACACACACACACACACTTCATTTGGAAAAAGGAAGAGATCAAGGCAATGAATTGTGCTAAAACAATTAACTACTCTTTAGCCTATTATAGGTTATGGCACTACAGGACTGTAATCATCAGTGTCTGTAGATAAAAGTTTACTTTTCTCCTGTGAATGCTTTTCCTGAGTTCATTTTTCTGGCCTCATTGAGTTGGTTAATTTCTATAAAGGTTGATTCCTAGCAGGTTGGACATGTGTTGTTTCTGACCTCAACAGACTGTCACAGCAATTATGGTCTGGACTACAGAGTCAGACTATTTGATTTAATGTCTAATGCAGCCACTTACTAGCTATCAATGTCTGTGATTACCTTTGTAAGTGAGTATGTTCAGGGCAAGTTTACTCTTTTCTTTTGCACATGGTTGGCTTTACCTGAATAGTTTCTTCCAGCCGGTAGCCCTCAAGGACTTGCAGTGTCTCTGTAACTTCGTGTGGCTTAAACTGACACAGTAGCTCAATGAACTGCTCCGTAATACTGGGAGATACTTGCAGTGATTCTTGATTTGCATGAATACCTTCCCTGAAAACAAATAATAATAAAACTACTTCAGCACACCTCTAATTGAAGACAACAAGTAATATGTGCACATGTGAAAACCGAGACCACTTTCTGGTCAGATAAAAATGTGCATTCAAAAATGGCATGTTCAAGTCCATCATATAACATCAGGGACATTTTAACTACAAATATGTCACTCTTTACACTGAAGAATCAAAGAAATGATAGTCAGATGAGTCTCTTCTAAGTCATATTTTGTCATACTTTGCTGTGAAAGAAACAAGACCCAATTCACTCTAAGAGCACCAGTCACATCATGCTGTAATAACTTGTTTGTCTGTTGTAAGATCGACTAACGCTGTGAAGGCAGGCATCATACAGCTAGCTTCTCACTAATCTTCAAAGCCCACTAACGCCTTACATGTAGTAAGAGCTACTTTTTTTGGTTTTATGAAAAGTGGTGATCAGTAAGATCCACAACATTTATTTGTTCATTTGCCTTGTATGCAGCCACAAAGCCCTACATCCATGGTCCCGACACAGAAGCTTTGGAAGGCCTGCTGGTGTCCTCATGGTGGGCCCTCAGTACTATGGTCCGAAGGAACTACTAAGGAAAGCAATGGATACTCAGGAAGATCAGAGAAGCGCCTTTGTTCCAGTTTTCAAAGCTCCTTCTGAGAGTCCTTTCCTCTCTTCAGAATTACGAATCTTAACTTGTCATTTTATGTCTTTTGATTGGAGAACTGAGTCTATTAGCATTAGGTGTTGGAATTGAGTACAGCCTGTCATTTCCCCCCAGTTTTGGTTGGCTCTGTATATATCTCTTCCTGTCCCTCCTATGTTTATTTACTCATCTGGAAGGATTTGTTTTCTTCACTTTTTTGTACACCCATGTTCACTGCTATACTATATTTACCACAGCCAAGTTATGGCAAAAGCCTGGATGCCCTACAATAGATGAATAGTTGAAGAAAATGTGCTATATAGTGGAATTTTACTCATCCATCAGCAAGAATCTTTTGTCATTTACAGAGACATGGATGGATCTAGAAAAATTTTGCTACGTGAAGTAGGTCAGGCCCAGAGTACATACTATTTATCATATGTGGATATAAATTATAAATATATATGAAAAATATATGGTGTCATATCATAGATACACAAGCATCTAAAGTATGTTATATCCAGGGGAGGACTCCAATGGTGTAACTTCTTTGAACGACTTGCAGTTTAACAGAACAATATCAGGAAGCTGGAACTTGTGTTGTTTGGGGGAGTGGGTAAGGTCAAGGGGTAGACAAATAGAGACAGGAAGGACAGGCAAATACAATCATAATCAGTGTGTCTATATGAAAATGGAACCAGTTAAATTGGGGTCGGAAAAGGTAGGGGAGAACAATGAAAGAGGGTGACACTGATCAAGATGTGCTGTACTCAGAAACTGAAACGTTGAAGTGAAATCTCGTTGTTTAACTACTTAAAGATAATAAGAAATTAAAGTTAAAGAATGAATTACTGCACAGAAATGGAGGGGTGAACAAATGCAGCAGTTGTGCACACTAGACACTATGTTGAAGATGAACTATACAACTGTGGGTGAGAATGGGAGGAAAAAACTAGGAGTGAGGAAAGGGGTGGCATTATCCAAAAACAAACGTACTCTTTACTTACGTGACTGTAACTCCTTTGTACATCACCTTCATAATAACAATTAAAATTTTTTTAAATGAATTACTAAACTAAGGTAAGGAATGAGGAGAATTAGAATACGGTGGTTTGCAAAAACTAGTCTTTTAAAGAAAAATTTCACAAAGCATATACATGCTCTGTCATTTATAACAGAAAGCACAAGTGTACAACAAAAAACTTCATAAACCCCAAGATTCAAGCTGTGACTATAGTCACCATTACTCAGTTTGTGAAACTATCTTTAATTATAACCTATACATGCATCACTTCTAGGGAAAGACCAGCTTTTAAAACTACATTACAATATTTCTAAAATTCAAGCTCTCATTTCCTAGTAGTTGACAAAGAAAACAAGTGTTGTGCGTGAGTGAAGAGCCTGGTACACATCCTCTTCTTCACTCTAACATTCAGGCCAGCCTTGACTTCTCTTCCTCTCTAAGGAGCGGGACTTCACAGTCTTTCGTCATGAAAACTTAGGCTGTGTGAGTTTTCAAAGGCCTGCACGCCTCACTCCTCTGCTCAGCTCTATACACTCAGTCCTGGGAGGGAGGGACTCACCAACGGCTAGCCGCGACATTTTAGTCTGAGAACTCAACTCACTCAAAACACATGAGTAAACTACGCTTTTGCCTGCAGTTTTCATTCAAACCAAGTTGTTTCACAAGCCTCTAGGCTAAATTTTCAGCTTCCCGTACACATTCCATGTTGGAAATATCACACTGTAATCCTTTGCCAACTAAACAAAAAATGAGTGGGCTAACTTGCCTCAAAAAGACTTTAAGTGAGATTGTCATTGGTAGCAAAGACAAGAGTGACAAAAAATCTTAGGAAAGGATCCAATACCAAATTCACGGGCATTTATAAAATGCCAAAATCAATCCCTATGAAATTGTAACCCAACAAATACAATAATGCCTATAACTTGACAAGCAACTGGCTTCGAGGGAAACCTGTACTCTGGCAAGAAGGAATCCAGTGGCATGTCCTACACAGCTGTAATTCTTCTAAGAACCTTTGGGGACTTGGTTCTTGCTGATTGAATGGAGATGAAGTCTCACCGGTTTTCTTGCCTCTAAAATGGCACAGTAATGACAGGCAGCAAAGGAGTTCACAGTATACCAAGCAGAATAAATATAAAAAAGAATAGACCTACACATGTAATATTAAAACTTCAGAAGAAAAGAACAAATAGAACAAAATCAAGAACAAAATATTTGAGAAAATGGTGGGATGGTAGAGACATTTTATCTACAAAGGAGCCAAGAATTACAGCAGTGCTTTAAAAAAAAACAACACCCCAAAACACACACACACACACACACACACACACACACGAAGACTGCAGTGAAATACTTAAAACACGGAAAGGAAAAGCCACCAACTAAGAAATCTGTATCCAGAAAAATCACTTCTCAAAAGTTAAAGGAGAATTCTTTCTTAGGCAAAGGAACCTTGGAATGTACTGCTGCCACACCTGCCTTACTACAACTGTTGAAAGCAGTTCTTCAGAAAAAAGGAATGTGATTAATGTCAGAAACTTGAACTGACAGAACAAAGGAAAGAACATGGAGAAGGAATAAAATAAAATCTTATGACTCTTAATTGGCCTATAAAAATGTTGTGCATTCAAAAGTTATTGCAATAATGTACTCAATAATTACAGCTTATGAAATGAAATCGTCTCTTTATAACTAATATAAGGCAGTAAAAATTATAGATTATGGAAAAGTGAAATAAAGAATTGGAAATGTTGGAAGGCACTTGGACTACCACAAAATGCTACATGCTATTTTTAATTGGGCTTGTGTAGGTTGCAAATACATTGCTAACTAAATGGTAACCCACTTTAAAAAAAAAAGTGTTATCGAAAGCTGGTGGCTCATGTCTGTAATCCTAGCTACTCAGGAGGCTGGGATCCGAGGATCAGTTCAAAGTCAGCTCAGGCAGGAAAGGCCATGAGACTCTTCTCTTCAAAACACCAGAAAACCAGAAGTGGTGCTGAGACTCAAAGTGGTAGAGTGCTAGCCTGAGTGAAAGAGCTCGGAGATAGTAAGTACCCAGGCCCTGAGTTCAAGCCCCACAACAGACAAAAATAAGTATAATTGATATGTAAGCATGAGAAAAAATGATTTATAAAAAATGCCCAATTAAAACCAAGCAGGCAGAAAATGAGTTAAAGACAAAACCAAAACAACAAAAAAGAAATAATGAAAAGGGTAAATAACAGAAAACAGAAATATATATGCTAGCCCAACACCCTCCTCTCTCATAGCTTAGCACGCTCCTTTCCTAGGCAACACTAGGCCCATTTAGTAAAGGCAGTAATAATCAGCCTCTACTCCCTTTACCCTGAGATGGCATTACTTTGGGGCAGCTACAACCATAGAGGCAACAAGATCCCCTTGGAGTGGCCTTCAGGTTTGGGCAGCTGCAAGACCCCTTACCTACCACTTGGGCAGCAGCCATAAATCCTAACCTGCCATGATGAAGCCCTTGGTCCGCAAGTCCACACCAAGGTCTCCAACTCCTAGCCCCTCCCAGCCCCAGGAGGTCCCAAAGGTCACTGGACACAATAGCCGGCACTTCTCACTTCTCTCTTCTGAGAAAGGGTCTTGCTGGTCCCTTTGCTGCAATAAACCTTTCCTTTGTTCTTTGTATCTGGATGTCTGCGTGGTTTTCCAGCAAAGTCTAGTTTACTATAACAATACATATCTGATATATATACATATATATATATCCCTGCATATACCAGATATATGGATCTATCTATCGATCTATCTATCACCTATATCAGAAGAAAGAATCGTAAATGCCACAAAGTACCTAAAAATGTGTCCTTCGTACTGCAATAGACACATTAAGTATTTGGATAAAATTCTTTAAATAACACTAAAGCAAGTTTCTGAGATTTGTAGCACTCACATGCTAGTAGTGTTCACTGCATAAGAAATGTGAAAAGCAGAAACCTTTTCAAAGTATTAGCATTTTTATTATTAATGTAAGCAAATTCATGGTGCAAAGAACACACTGAACATTAAACTATCCAAATCTCTATTTGTTTTCTTCTTACCATTCAATCACACACCATTCAATGTTATTTAGTTTTTCAGTTTAGTAATTTTTTTTTTTTTTTTTGGTATGCTGGTCCTGGAGCTTGAACCTAGAATCCAGATGCTGTTCCTGAGCTTTCTTGCTCAAGGCTGGTGCTCAACCATTTGATTCAAAGAGCTACTTTTGGCCTTTTGGTGGCTAACTGGAGATAAGAGTCAAGATTTTCATTGCTTGGGCCTGTTCCGACCTGTGATCCTTCATCCTAGTCTCCTTAGTATTACAGGTGTGTGACCCCAATGGCCGGCCAATTAGTACTATTTTTACATTATCCTTGTCTGTTTGCCAATTTGGTACATATCAAATTTGGTACACACTTTATATACAGTTTGGCCATCAGCCATCTTTCCTGTTTCCTTTTTTTGGGGCTAGTCCTGGGGCTTGAACTCAGGGTCTAGGCACTGTCCCTGACACTTTTTGTTTCAGGACAGCACTCTACCACTTGAACCACAGCTCTACTTGTAGTTCTCTGATGGTTAACTGGAGATAAAAGTCTCAAGAACTTTCTTTCCCGGGTTAGCTTTGAACCAGGATCTTCACATCTCAGCCTCCTGAGTAGTTAGGATTATAGGCATGAGCCACTAGCACCTGACTCCTGTGTAGCCTTTTCTATTATGAAAGCTAATAAGGATATTTTAACATTTTAATTTCAAAGTATTTCCTTGAAACACATTTTCCAAAATGGAATCACTAAATCAAAACACACCTAATACTTTATAGCTTTTAATTACATATAAAATAGTTGTGCTCGGGCTGAGAACGTGGCCTAGTGGTGGAGTGCTTGCCTAGCATGCATGATGCCCTAGGTTTGATTCAGGACCACATAGAAAAAGCCAGATGTGGCGCTGTGGCTCAAGTGGTAGGAGAGCTAGCCTTGAGCACAGACAGAGAGGCTAGGGGACAGGGCCTAGGCCCTAAGTTCAAGTTCTAGAACTGACAAAAAAAAAAAAAAAGTTGTGCTCAAGAAAATAAGGGGGCATGGGCTGGGGATATGGCCTAGTGGCAAGAGTGCTTGCCTCATATACATGAGGCCCTGGGTTTGATTCCCCAGCACCACATATACAGAAAATGGCCAGAAGTGGCGCTGTGGCTCAAGTGGCAGAGTGCTAGCCTTGAGCAAGAAGAAGCCAGGGACAGTGCTCAGACACTGAGTCCAAGCCCCAGGACTGGCCAAAAAGAAAATACGGGGGCTGAAGAGGAGAAACAGGTTTGCAAAGGGAGGAATACAACAGGTGGTGGTTCCTGTGAGCAAATGGTTCTGAAAAGATAAACTCGTAGGAGGAGGGATCCAAGGAAGCAGCCAGACAGGCCTGGGTCAGATCAAGTGGAGCCTGCACATCAAGACACGTGTGGACTTCACTTTCAGTAACGGAAATTAAAAGAACTGTGAGTATGAGGAGGGGAACACTATCTTTATTTGTTTGTTGAGAATTAGCTAATTAGACATTAGCAAGACTGGTTGGGAAACCAGGTTAAAAGACCAGAAGAGAGACGCTAAATGCCCGAACCAGCGCAGTGAAGGTGTAGACAGGCTCTCCCGCTGAAGAGATATGGAAGACATCAACAACGTTGACTTGTTTGTTTTAAGATGGAATCTCACTCGATTGTCAGGGCTAGTCTTGACTTCTCAAGCTCTACTGACTCTCCTGCCCTGACTTCTAATGTAGCTGAGACTTTGGATGTACATGACCTACCTGGCTATGTAAGATGTTGACCGCCTGGTTCTGTGTAGCATGGCTGAGAAAGTGGAGTGGCAGCAAGTAGAGAAAGTAAAGGCCTACAACCACTCTCAGGATTTTATTTGGGACATTTATGCTCAATCTGCCTGCTTACCAGCGTGTTTCCTCCAGCAGAATGCAAGCTCTGTGAAGGTGAGAACCTGCCTCACTTACCCGGTTACCTCTCCTGCCAGTCACCAGGGTTTAGTACCCCATAGCTACTCAGAAATTGTTAGATGAAAGAAATGTTTACAGAACCATTTTCTAGGAGAGAAAATAAAGTAGAAGGAACACATCTTGGCAGGAAACAGTATATATAGAAATTTCACTATAATGATTGAAAAAAGGGATAAAGAATTGAGTACATGCAGGAGATGGATATGCATGCACAAAGACAGATAACAGACCAGGAGATGATGTTAAAATTTAAAAGGATGAATCTGGGCTGCCAGCAAAATACTAACTAAGGATGTGCTGCTACGGAGAAGCAAGCCTGACCATGCCAAAGGCACCTTAGCCACTAACTGTACTTACTGAAGAGGAATGTATTTTTATATGTTAAAGTTCATGAATATTTATTATGTCCTAATTTTCTAATTTGGAAATGTGCTATTTCAACACTGAGTATCAATATCTTAAAATATCCCTTTGAAAATACCCATAGAAATACTGACAGATTCAACTACAGCCCCATGTGGAACCATTTCCATAATCTATATTGTGCTCCTTGGCAAAGTTATTCATTTTCTTAGCTGTGTTCAATTTTCTGTGTTATTTTCTTACAAGGAAAGTCATATATTTCCAAGGCCTCCAGGACATTGTTAACAAAGACCAAATCCACAGGACTAGGAAAATAACACTGGTGAAAAATTTTTGGATATAAATACGCTTGCACATTTTTTTTCCTTATAGCTCATGGCCTCAGAAAACCCATCACTGTCCTTTCGTATTGTCCTTCAAGCATGCTGGGTACACAGAGGCCTGCATCTGGATGTGAATTCATGGCAACTCGAAACTCAGGTGAAAACTGGTGGCTAGCAGAAGCACTCGGGGAGGGGAGGGTGACAGGGGAAGAACATGGCGAGTGGGGAGCTCTGTGGAGCAGCTTCTTAAAAGAGAAACACCAAGAGGATGCAAATCCTTTCTTTCCCAAGCTCTTGGCCTAATTCAGGCAAGTAATTTGTTTCTGGAGGATTAACCCTATCTCCCCCCAAGCCTATCTAATCTTTCCATGTACAGATGTCACCAATACCTTTGTAGGTCAATTAGATTTATGGGTAAAATTATTATATAAGAAAGATAATGCAAATGAAGTAAAGAGAGAAATATGCCTAAGAATTCAAGTAGATCATTTGTTCCTTTTAAAAACTCTGCTAGTTCAAGCCCTACGACTGACAAAGTTTAAAAAAAAACACAAACTTTGCTGACAAAATAAAAAAAAATTCCCTCCTAAAAACAACTTAGCGTAAATATTTAATTAACTATGCATACAGTTTGGTTAGCAAGCACAAGACCTTGAATTCAAACCCCAGGATGAGAGAGGAGAGAGAGAGAGGAGAAACAGAGAGAGACAGAAAGACAGAGAGGAGAGAGAGGAGATAGAGAAAGAGAGAGAGGAAAGACAGAGAGAGAGAGAGAGAGAGAGAGAGAGAGAGAGAGAGAGAGAGAGAGACGTATAACCGAAAAGCTGAGAAAAACTATGAAAACTTCTATATATCTGATGTGCTCAGTAGTGGAGAGCTTGAAGAAGTGTGTACACCCCGTGCCCCTAGAAAGAAAGGGAAGAACTTTATCTTAGAAGAAAGCTCTAAAACTCCCTTTGCCCTCGGCTTCTTAACCTCATTTCTCCTCTTAATCCAGAATTCAATATATTACTAGCATTACATATTTCCATTATGGATTTAAGAGGCTTTTGCAGGTTGGGCTAAGAAGATATTATCATTTAAAATAATCTTTACTAGTCATTGTATTCAATATACATTATGTAAAAAATGAACTACATAACCCCAGGGTAGAGACAGGAGGAGGAAAGTAGGGGACACAAAGGGAGGTCGAGAGACCCTGACCAAGACACACTGCACTCATAATCTGACTTATGGAATTGTAACCCCTTTCTTCAACTACTCAATAATAATAAAATAGTAATAAAATAAATCAAGGGGCTGGGGATGTGGCCGAGTGGCAAAAGAGCTTGCCTCGTATACATGAGGCCCTGGGTTCGATTCCTCAGCACCACATATACAGAAAACGGCCAGAAGTGGCGCTGTGGCTCAAGTGGCAGAGTGCTAGCCTTGAGCAAAAAGAAGCCAGGGACAGGGCTCAGGCCCTGAGTCCAAGGCCCAGGACTGACAAAAATCAATCAATCAATCAATCAAAATCAAAATACTCTTTCTAAAAAAGTGGCTGAAATGCCAAACAGTAAGCTCAAAAATAAACTTAAAAGTATAATGTAAATTGTGCTCGACTCCGGGGCTGGGGATATGGCCTAGTGGCAAGAGTGCTTGCTTCGTATACATGAGGCCCTGGGTTCGATTCCCCAGCACCACATATACAGAAAATGGCCAGAAGTGGCGCTGTGGCTCAAGTGGCAGAGTGCTAGCCTTGAGCAAAGAGAAGCCAGGGACAGTGCTCAGGCCCTGAGTCCAAGGCCCAGGACTGGCAAAAAAAAAAAATTGTGCTCGACTCCACTATAAGACATAAAGTAAGAGGATGAAGTATGATGAATTTGGGAATTCAGGCTCTCAAGTAGAGCATAAATGAGGTCCCTAAAAGTGTGGAAAAACATAGCTAAAGCCTCTATCCATTTAATTCAAGACTCTAATTTCTGTGGGGTGAAAGCAGAAGTGGAGACTTGGCTGCTGACAAGGCGAGGTCACTCCGGGTCCCGTTGCTTCTGGTGGGAGGGAAGCAGAGGCCGTCTGTGGGGAAGGGGCGCTGCTTCTCTCTGTGGCAGGTCAGACAGGTCCTCTCGGGTGAACTGACATTGCAGGCAAGGAATAGATGCTCTAAGCTAGAAATTATCCTGGGTTAGGATCCGTTTGGGAATATAAAACATGCCTGTTTCTCAAATAGAGGTGAAATGATGTGTGGTTTACTAGCCAACAAAACAGCTTTCCTCGTGCTTTTCTCCTGTCCTCGCCTCTCCGGCGCCCTCTGTTGAGGGTTGAACTCAGGGCCTGGAGTGTGAAAGGAAAGCACTTGACCGCGGACCTCCACCTGCAGCTTGTGTACTGTTAAAAGGGCTTAGTCACTAGCATCTCACAGATCTAGGGCTAGGTAATAACTGAGCAAGCCTTTCTAATACTCCATTCTCCTGTGATCTGACATTTTCACTAGGATGAAGCTTAGTGATTGTGATATCACAGCAAATGACTATGCTGATACTTATATTACCTAACATGGTTTGTTTGCTGCTTATTTTACTTTACCTTTAAATAGCGGTACAAAGGGGTTTCAATTCAACATATCAGCTTATAGTACAACAGATCTTGAGCAATTTACCCCTTTCATCATTCTTCCCCATCTCTCCCAATCCCACTCATCCTCTTAAGTTACCTGGTTCCATTGTCACATACATACACAGGATATTCTAACTGCATTTTCCATCCTTTTCTCTTCATTCATCTACCTCCTCCCTTTGACCTCCCCCACCTCTTACTACCTCAATTTCCAGTTTGCTGGTATTCATTTTGTTTGATGATAGATAAGTTACTTGTTCAAAGGAGTTAAACCACTGGAATCCTCCCTTTCATGTACTATACTTTAATTAATAGATTTATATATATGTGCATAGGATCATGTATATACTTACATAAATATTTATATATCAGATCTAACTTTCACAGGGGAGAAATGATGCGGTCTTTTTACAGTTTAAAAATGGTAATAGCGGGGCTGGGGATATAGCCTAGTGGCAAGAGTGCCTGCCTCAGATACACGAGGCCCTAGGTTCGATTCCCCAGCACCACATATACAGAAAAAACGGCCAGAAGCGGCGCTGTGGCTCAAGTGGCAGAGTGCTAGCCTTGAGCGGGAAGAAGCCAGGGACAGTGCTCAGGCCCTGAGTCCAAGGCCCAGGACTGGCCAAAAACAAACAAACAAAAAAAATGGTAATAGAAAAGAAAAAGAAAAAAATGGTAATAGGGCTGGGAATGTGGCTTAGCAGTAGAGTGCTTTCCTAGCATGCATGAAACCCTGGGTTCGATTCCTCAATACCACATAGACAGAGAAAAACAGAAGTGACACTGTGGCTCAAGAGATAACGTGCTAGACTTGAGCAAAAAGAAGGCAGGGACGGTGCTCAGGCCCTGAGCCCAAGCCCCAGGACTGGCAAATATAACAACAACAACAACAAGAAAACCCAACCCTGATAATATAGCTGACACTAGTGGTTCATGTCTATAATCCTAGCTAATTGGGCACCTAGGATTTCTTGCCACCCAGGCAAGAAAGTCCATGAAACTCCTATCTCCAATTAACCACCAAAAAGTGGGAAGCAGAATGCCAGCCTTGAGTAGAAATGCTAAGGGACAGTGCCCGACTGGGTGCATGCCCCAATAACAGCAATGAGTTGAAATGAAAGGAAAAGAAAACAGTAATATACAAGCTGCATGGTGTATGGGGACAATTCCAGTCACATGAGAGGCAGAAGCAAGACAATAGAGTCTGAAGCCAGCTCTGTCTAAGTTTGAGACTCTATCCTAAAAACATTTAAAAAACAATAGGGGTGGAACTTGGCTCAAGTATAGACCACTTGCCTAGCAAACCTGAGGTGCTGGGTTCAATCCCTCATACTAGATAGTGGGAATATTTAGTGACCCATTAACACTTCTTTATTGGAGAATGTTCAAAGGTGAGTGAGCTGCTCTGACCTTCTAGCTTGACTATCTCCAGACAGATGGTTGGAGAAAAGAACTTGGTTAAAATAAATTATCCTTGAGAAAAGAATGGCTCATGATAGAAACTAAACTACTGAGCTTCAAAAAGTTACTATATAAGCAGAATCAATGGTATTTTGATATTTAAAGGTAGAATAGAACAACTGAATAAATAAAATTGATACTGGAATTGCTAAAGCAGGTAAGTAGCTATTTCAGTGCTAAGCATACATTACAACTTCATGCTGGAATGTCTGATATGAATGCATATCCCATCCAGAGATGTTTAAACTTCAGATAGGTATGTTTGTGCTCTACTCTAGGTGTTCATTCAATTATCCCGGCTCCAATTATTCTGTGGTGTTGGGCCCAGGCACGTACATTATTATAAGCATCCTTGGTGATATTCATGTATACTTCTGGTCAAGATTACAAACTTAGAGGATGTTTATGTCATCATCCCCAATCCCCAATGCATTCCATTAGTCATAGTAAAACAAAGATCTCATATGCAAAGCTGCTTTGCCCACATATTCGCTACAAATTTTGTCGGCTTCTGTGTTTTTTGGTTTTTTTTTTTTGGCCAGTCCTGGGCCTTGGACTCAGGGCCTGAGCACTGTCCCTGGCTTCTTCCCGCTCAAGGCTAGCACTCTGCCACTTGAGCCACAGCGCCGCTTCTGGCCGTTTTCTGTATATGTGGTGCTGGGGAATCGAACCTAGGGCCTCGTGTATCCGAGGCAGGCACTCTTGCCACTAGGCTATATCCCCAGCCCCTGTGTTTTTCTTTTTTAATAAGCTTTATAGCAGTACTTGCAAAACTCCCATTTAATTTTTCCTTCCCACGCCACCAACAATTTAGTCAAAATTAAATGTATCTAGTGAAGATTTTTTTAAAGTAGTCAGTTTAGAGGTTGACTAAGAACTAGGTAAAAGTAGACTTGAATGCCAGTGGCTTTTGCCTGTAACCCTCGTTTCTCAGTAGGCTAAGATCAGAGAATCCTAGTTCAAGGTCAGAGGCTTGCCTGGGCAGAAAAAGCTTTGGGACTATCTCTAATCAATGAGCAAAATGCCAAACTGGAAGCATAGCTCAAGTGGTAAAGTGCTAGCCATGAGCAAGAAAGCTGAGCAAGAATTATAAAACCTTGTGTTCAAGCCACAGTACCAGTGCCATCAAAACAAAACAGCAACAAAAGAGAATGAAAAAGGCAGAGCTTTCCCTTTATAGCATGGAATAAGGTATAGGAAGGCATGAAGCTAGCATAAAAGGGGAAGCTACGTTATCATCAAGTCCTTCTTGAAACTTGCCCTCATGATATGACTTCATTATTTCACTTACACGGATGAGCAAACACTGAATTTGCCCCTACTGAAATGGAAAAACGAGTTACTGAAAGATACTTATTTTCAGGTCATGGGCAGTTTTATTTATGCAATAATTAGTCTTTTTACTATTAACAATTAAGAGCCAATTTGTTGGATACTATGGACCTATATTTCCATCTTAATTTAGTTCTTTTTATTTCTTACCTACATTTTAGAAAAAAAAATATTAACATACCTTGGGTCAAGAAGACTCCTCAAAAATTTGAAAAGTAAAACTTGGTTCTAAACAGGAAAACAATAAAAAAATACAATTACATTTTGAAACAACTATTCTAGACAGCAGTATGTCTGTTTCCATGAGGAAATGTAGCGTTCTTAGGCGTGCTGAGGAAGCACCTGGCATCTTTTATGCCCCCTCGAGAGTCCTGGTCACGGTTTCATTCGCTCATGAGTGCAGAGGGCACCTTGTTATCTCAGAAAAGGCCCCCAAGGAGACAGCGAGGACCTGAGAGACAGGAGCCTCACACTGCTCTGATGACAGCGGGTCCTGGAGGCACTGATGGTTTCAAACTGTCTCACCCCCCTGCTGGGCACAAGGGCCTATGCCAAGAGACAGCTAATCAGGTGGGGTGAGAGTTTCAGGCCCAAATGGAAAACCATCACCACAGCAAGCTCAGCAACTTTGCAACACAATCAACTGCAGAAGAAACGGCAATCACAACGAAATGTGTCAGCAGTCAGTACACAAAAGAAAATCTGGGATCTGTGTTGCACACTCAAGAGCTACAGGACTTTGTATAAGTCACTTAGCCTCGGTATTTAGTCTCTTTATGTCAGGGGGAAAGATTTGTATCTTCTTGCCTTCTGCCTAGGGTAGAAGTAAGGATTACATTAAAAAATAACCTTCTCGTGTTTCTAAGGTTTTGAGAAACCCAAACAAAGTAATGTTTCTTCTTTATATTTGACACATTTATATCATCTGTAAAGAGTGGACTTTCACAGTTAAAAAGGGCTAATACCACTTAATAATATTCATCAAGAATGTGATTTTTTAAAATAAATATTTATTACAGGAGATGTAGCTCAGTGATACCGTTCTTGCTTAACATGCACAAGGCCCTGGGTTCAATCCCTAGGACCATAAAAACGTGTGCGTGTGTGTGTGTGTGTGTGTGTGTGTGTGTGTGTACACTTTTCAGGTGTTACATAATCACTATTGTAATATAAAAATATATGATAAATATCAGTCTTTGAAAAGTCTGACAATTGTATTAATTGGCCTTTATCAGTATGACACTATGCTCAATCAACCTTAAATTTCCTATCTTCCCCCGATAACTTTGCTTTACTTTACCTGACTTTTCTCCCAATTAAACTTAACATTCTGGGTAATCTTCCTCTCAAGAATTCTCACCAAATTCCAGTGGCTCCTATCTGTAGTCCTAGCTACTCAGGAGGCTGAGATCTAAGGATCTGGGTTTGAAGCCGGATGGGGCAGGAAAGTCTGAGATTCTTATCTCCACTAAACTGCCAAAAAAGCCAGGAGTAGAGCTGTGGCTCAAGTGGTAGAGCGCTAGCCTTAACCAAAAAGAAGCCAGGGACAGCGCCCAGAGCCTAAGTTCAAGCCCCAGGAAAAGCACAAAAAAATAAGAAAAAAAATCCCCAAACTTTTATTCACAAGCCACTGTGCTCAGCTTATATTCTTATCTGTGTCCTCGGGATCTAGTACACTATGGTACGAAGTAGAGTCACAGTGAGTATTTAAATGAATGAATGCTGTATCTTTGTCTCTCACACCTTCCAACTCACTATTTTGTTTTCCATGTTTTACACTGTTCTTGCTATGTGAGGACACTGGATTGTGTCTGGTGTCCCTGTCATTGTCCTATTCCCCACATCTATCTCCTGACCATTTTGGTTCCATTGCCATAGCAACTGACAAAAATGATAAGGGAAATATTGGACCTATTAGAGGTACTTCTACTGAGCTTCTCAATATTCAGTATGCAGCTGTATTCTAGTTAAGATTATACGTGTATATATGTATGTATGTATATATATATATGTATAAAGTCAGCATGAAAATAATAAAGTTCTAGGTAAGTAACATAGCTCCAAGAAAATTCAGCTATGGGTTCTGAGGCATAAAGAGGGAAAAAAGGATCATGTGTGGTATTATGATTCCAAGAATGGCATAGGTTATGATTCTGGAAGTGTTTCTTTGATGTTAATATGTCAAAGATGAACTCTCTCATTTTAAGACTCAAAGTTCTTCACAACACTATTCCTAATATATACACACATACACAATATGCATAAATATAATGTAGACATTACTATGAAGTGGCAACTACCAACTTAATAAATTACTATAAAGCTCTTAGTTGGAGATTCAATAGTTGTTTCTCTACTAGATGTTTTTCTCCCTCAATATATGACAAGACTATTTACCTGAAGTTTTTGAATGACGGTTTCAATCTGTGCAGAAAAGTGGGTTGCAACCAAATCTGCAGCCTTCCAGGGCTTCAGAGCCACAAGTTCCTAGAATGGAGGGCAAGACAGAGCCATCTGTAACGTGCATTCAGATGGGGCGTCCATGGCTGTGAGGCAGGACAAGCTCGCTCAATACTGCCACAAGCTTGTGCCAGGCAGTCCCGGAGACCTGGACAAATGGTACCCAACTTAAGAAACATGATGCACATGAGCAAAACGAGGAATCTGCCACATAATAAAAATCAGGATTCGATTTTAAAGAGCAATTCAGAATTCATAGAAAATGAAAAGACTAGAAAACTCTGGATTCTGGCCATGATTAAACAGTACAAACAGAGAGGACGAAAGCTTTTTTAAACTCTATGTAATGCGTTTTGCCCTTGAACTTGAAAAAAAATGAGGAAAAGTAGTACAGTTGTCATTTCTCTAGTTAACTATCACAAAACTTTTTTTTTCTAGTGTCTACAGAATGGGAAACGTCTGAGGAAATCAACATAAGATCCTAAGTCATAAAGAGACTCAAACATAAGCCATTGCTCATTACTAACTGTTAATAATATCTGCTTCTGTCAAGTCTAGGATTTCCATCTGGTTTTTCAAACTTTCTTTGATACACGTGGCTACAGTTTTCTTCTCGAAACTCTGACATTGGACTCTGTCACATTCCCTTTGCCTTTTTCCATTACACCTTCTCTGTGGGAACACTGACTAACACAGCTCTGATACTCGGCTAAATGCAAAGACTAAATGTAGAACAACAGCACAGTATGTTATCTAGAAAAGCTTGTACAAGTTATTGCAATGTTATATGAGATGTTTAATAATTATTGTGCTGAGTAGCATTTGTAGATCCTACAACACTACTTTAATATATACCAAAAGAGAGAGGGTACAAGTAGCTTATTTCACAAACAAAATAGGGAATATTATCACTAATCTGCAGCAATTAAAAAGAAACTGCTAGAAATTAATTTATTCTAAAAGTTTAAAAATTCAGAAAAATGCTAAGCTCTTCAGAGCGTAATAAATTAGCTTAAGAAGAAACAAAAATGAATGTATTTTCAACCACTGAAGGCACTGATGGATTAGGGATATGGGTCTGTGATAGAGCTCTTGCCTACCATGCAAAAATCCTAGGGTTTGATCTCCAGGGAAACACACACACATACACACACACACACACTCTCTCTCTCTCTCTCTCTCTCTCTCTCTCTCTCTCTCTCTCTCTCTCTCTCTCTCTCTCTCTCTCTCTCTCTCTCTCCCTCTCTCTCCTTCTGGGCATGCTGGTAGATGTCTGTAGTCACAGTTAACTGGAGGAAGGAAAACTGTACAAGTTCAAGAGTTTAAGGTCAGCTTGGGCAACTTAGCAAAATTCTCTTTCCCAAAAAAAAAGAAGGAAAGAAGGAATGTAGAGAGGGAGGAAAGAAGGGAAGGAGGGAGGGACAGAAGAAAGAAAGAGAAACTGAATTAATGGAAAATCAGTCCAAAAAGAAAACATCACGTCTAGACAAACTCACCAGTAAGTTCTAATAAGCTTTTAGGGGCTTGTGGATTCCCGAAATTACAAATAGAGTATATACTTAAGCCCACATGTAATATTAAGAGGCACAGGTCCAGTCTTTCACTGGATGCTCAGAAAGGTCTAGAACCCCCAAAGTGCTAAGAATCACTAACTTTACACTGTGTGTGTTGTCAGAAAACTTCATCATAACTTTTTTCTATGTGATATTTTAATTGCGTTTACATTAATGAAGACCAAGACGTCCTTCAATGAAAACTCCATTTAAGTGAAATCATGACCTTAGATACTAAAAGGTTGAAGGTAAGGAAATGTGCAGAAGTAGGGAGAAGAGTCAGCACAGATAGCTGTTGTACAGCAAAAATATTTCTTGCTTCTCCAGCATGAGCTGTCTGCTGAGTAATTTGTCTGCCCATTGATTAATTCATCACATTTCACATTATGCAGAGACACAGCTTCTTTTTCTTTGTATCTGGAGTCCATATGTGCAGACCATGGAATAACACAGATGAGTGAAAAAACAGAATGAATCATAATGTGACACTCCCTACAAACCTGAAGAGTATTAGGAAAAGAAAGGCTCAATGAGAAGGAAAGAAAAAGATAAAACTCAAAACTGAAGGAATGTCTCATTCATGTTGTTGACAGGAAACAGACAATAAATAATGTGTGTTGTATCCTGACACCCATAACTTAGCATGGCGACCATTGGGGATGACACATCTCCTGACTGAGCCAACTTCACCCTGATGTGTAACCAAACATGCAATATTGGCACACACAGTCTTTTTTATTGTTGTTGTTGGTCGTGGGTCTTGAACTCAGGATCTGGGTTGTCCTGGAGCTCTTTTGCTCAAGGCTAGTGCTCTACCATTTGAGCCACAGTGCCACTTCCAGTTTTCTTCTATTATTATTATTTATTTATTTATTTATTTTTGTTGCCAGTCCTGGGGCTTGGACTCAGGGCCTGAGCGCTGTCCCTGGCTTCTTTTTGCTCAAGGCTAGCACTCTACCACTTGAGCCACAGCGCCACTTGTGGCTTTTTCCATATATGTGGTGCTGAGGAATCGAACCCAGGGTGAGACAAGCACTCTACCATGAGGCCATATTGCCAGCCCCCACTTCCAGTTTTCTAGTGGCTAACTGAAGATAAGAGTCGCCTGGACTTTCCCGCTCAAGCTGGCTTTCAGCCATGATGTGAGCCACTGGCTGCTGGCTAGCACACACAGTAGTCTGTGGGGGAAATAAACAACAAAACACAACAGAAAACGCCCTGTAACCTCAAGTTAACCTATGTAACAAATAATAGCTGCCACTACTTAGTTAGCATAAAGTTAGTTTGGAAGACATAAAATGGTCTGTTAGGTCAGTACCTCAATATGATCCATTGCTTTCTTCCACACAGACTGCTTCTCCTCTACACTGTGGCCAGGAATGGATAAGATGTTGTGAATGTAATTAAAGACTTCTTCCTGGAGAGCATAAGAGGAGACATCTATTGACTCACCGAGCAATACTGAGTCTCCTGGCTAAGTATCAATCTTGAGAAATAGTCACTGTTTGTATACAGAAACTATTTAGAGATAGTTAATCAATGGAAACTGAAGAGAATATGTAACCACTTAGATTATTAGAAGTAACAAACTTATTCCAATTAACTGTGGGCTCAATTTACTAATCTTCAATGACCACTTCAGGGAGTATATCATACTTGGGCTTTTGGTGGTCCCTTTCAAGTTCCCAAATCACTCTTGCCCTTTTGTAGTACCCTCCACCTACACTAAGTTTCATTTCATCTATACAATCACTATTCAGTTCCTGAAAAGGGTCAATTTCCTCCATCTTAACACTTTTGCACATACTGTTCCCTATCTTGGAACAGTCTTACTGTGGCTGCTTGTTTGAGTGGCTTCTCAAGTAGCAAAACACAATCAATCTCTAAGTGGCTTTGCTGAGATTCTTTCTCTGGCTGTGCTGTTATAATTCAGTCCCCATTATCCTTCAATGTTCATCTGTCTCTATTCTATAGCACTTACCACAATTTTAAGTATGTACTTGGCTTTGCTTATTGTCAGTCTCTAGCACTGAATTACAAATTCCAAAGAATCAGGAATGACATTTTTAGTTATCAATACAGAATTATTTTAGAGTAAGAACACAAACAAAAACCTAGTGAATAGTGGAGAAAACCTTGGGTCAACAAACATCTGTCTATTTCTGTTGCTGGGGTGGGGGAGCAGTAAACAGTCTTTTAACTTACCTCTCTCAGTGGGTCACGCAAGTAGCAATCAATAATTTTGTCATATTGGTGTTCACGTTCATACATAAATTCACAAATCTGATAGCTGGAACACAAAAGGAGGAAGTTCAGTGTACCCAACAGGCACTGGCTGTTGGCTTGCTTATTGCTCAAACATACAGGTTAATTTTGAGAAAAATGAGTGGCTCCATTTCTGCTGTCACACAGTTGCAAAGGTTGTGTGTGTCTAATGCAGCAGATGCTCTCCAAGGGCTTGGGAGGCTAGAACATTTCAAATTCTAGATGATCACATTAGGGATGATCAACCAGTAACACATATATTTTTTAGAAACCTTCAAATTCTGAAAAACTCTGAAATCCGAAACTCTCCCAGCTGCAACCATTTCCGATAAAGCCTGTATGAAGTAGTTAAGGGAGATGAGCCTCTGCCCACCATTCCTCCAAGTGTGGTTTAAGATACCATTGACTATAATGTGCACAAGAAATATAAAGGGAGGATAGAAAATGCTAAGAAAACAGTGTGCTATATGATATAGTCGATAAGGTAATAGAAATTTACAAGTTTTTGTATTGTTTCTCTGATCAAAATTAATGTCAAAATATTCAACAAACTAGATACATAGCAACATTACCATACCATATCTTATTTGGTACGTCAAACTTTGTCTACTATACATCATTATAAAAAAAATCTATGAACTATCATGGCAATATAAAGTTACGAAAAAAATCTAAGCCAGGTGCTGGTAGCTTATGCCTATAATCCTAGCTACTCAGGAGGTTGAGATCTAAGAATCATGGCTCAACGTCAGCCGGGGCAGGAAAGGCCATAAGACTCTTCTCTTCAATGTAGCACCTAAAAACCAGAAATGGAGCTGTGGTTCAGTTTGAAAGTGCTTGTCTTGAGCAAAAAGTTGCAGGGCCTGTGCCCAGGCCCTGAGTTCAAGTCCTACTATGGACAAAAGAAATCTATAACCAAGTGTGTTGGTTCATGCCTGTAATATAGCACTCAAAAGGCAAAGGGATTCCAAGTTCAAGGCCAGTCTGGGCTCATAGTAAGACCCTGTTTAAAAACACCAGAAAAAAAATCTAAAATACTGAAGTATTGTAAGATTAAAACAAATCTACAAACACTTCAAACGGATACCATCAATTTCTAAAAACTTTACCAATTCTAGAATTCAACTGAAAATGAAAAGCAAAAGCTTTGATGTTTAGATTTTTGTTGTTATTTGTATAACATTTCTTAATTTTACAAAACAGTAATACCTCAGTAAAGTGGGCTTCAATTTAGGGAGATACAATTTAATAGTCCTATGGAAAACTAATACACAGATTCAAAACAACTTACAACTCAGCTTTTTCTGCCATGCGGATGAGTCGGCTCTCTTCAAACTGAACTATTCCTCCAGCCTGCAGCAATTCTAAAAGGACCTGAACATACAAAATAAATGAGTGAAAACACTGGGGAATTTAATTTTATTTGCTAGCTCGAGAAGGGTTCATGCAGACCATAACTTAGTTTTCTCTTTTATATTCTTGCTTGATGATATTTTGGCTTGTTTTCACAGATGCAAGAGGTCAGACTATTATACTGTTGACCATATTGTATTTAAGTCTTATAAAAAAAGACAGATGGCTTTTCTTTTCAAACATGGAAGGAATGCCATAGTATTTGCAAATACGGTCCTTGAAGAATGCAGAACTGATTACCCACCCCTCTCAAGCTAAAAATGACTGCATATATCTTTCCAAGAAATAAGGTTTTGTTTGGCATTATTTTTATACCTTAGGGTTAAAAAAAAAATCTATGGTCCATAGGTAGTATCTATGTTTACATACTAATTAATAAAAATTTAAACACTGGGGTACTTCAGAGAAGCAGCATTCAAAATATCCAAAAAGTAGAAACAAGCCAAAGAATGAATGAACACATCAAATGTGATCTATACACATATGCTACAATACAAATGAACCTTAGAGATACTATGCTAGGTAAAATCAATTCAAACACAAAAGGTCAAATACCATGACTGCACTTAAATGAGCTATGTAGAGTAAGAAAACAGTGAGAAACAGAGAGCAGAACAATGGCGGCCAGGGGCTGGAGAAAGGGAAACTAGAAGCTGTGTATTGGCTTAGTGTAAATGGAGGTTCTGTTTCGGAAGGTGTGAACTGAAGATGCGATGATGACAACTGCACAACAGTGTGAACATACTTAATGTCAATGAATTACACACTTAAGATAGCTTATTTTATTTTACAACAGAAAAAAATACTGACACACATATAGTTAATTTTTATCATGCTAGCTGAACAGAAAAGTATGAGTAGGATATTGAACTGGATTCATCAGTACTTTGAAGCAAACCTCAGAAAACATCATCGAGGCATTGCACAGCTATTAGTGTGAGAAAGCAAGCTGTCCCCATGTGAAGTTTGCATCCAGGGTCCCAAGACCCTTGAAACCAGGGAGTCCCAGGACTCCAAGCGCCACTTAACCAAGTGCTTTCCAACACAGTAAACTTACTATTTTTAAGCTCGATAAAATCTGTCTAGATCTTATGTTTCAATGCCCAAATTTTATTTTGATCATTAAAATAAACTGTTACATACAATAAATATGGAGTGAACCCTATCTGCCATGTCAGTTTGGAATAAAATAACAGGAAAGCCATTGTAGGAGTCAATCTTACCAACTTACTTAGTGCAGATGACTAAATTTTGAGGGACTTTGTAAACTAGTTATTAAAAGTTTAGCAGTTATTGAAGACTGAGAGTTGTATTAGCTTACAGTTAAACAAATGTAAAACAAAGGTAATCAATACTCAAACCCACCCCTGGCCAGTTGTTTAGCTACATGTGACTCTTACCTATCTCACCGTTATCTATATCCACTGTGGCAGTGCCTGAGTGTGGAGGGAGTCCCTCACACCCGTGCTGCCGTGCATCTCCCTGTCCTACATCCGGTGACAACACACCGGCAGGTTAGATCAGCCATGATGGGAGTACTTACACCATGGGAATGGGTGGGTGGATGCTACAAATCAGCAAGGTGCTTTTAAAAACTGTCATCTTTTCACAGGGTTGTAAGGCCAAACAAATAAATAAAAATAAGATAGAGGAGCTGGGAATATGGCCTAGTGGCAAGAGTGCTTGCCTCGTATACATGAGGCCCTGGGTTCGATTCCTCAGCACCACATATACAGAAAACGGCCAGAAGGGGCGCTGTGGCTCAAGTGGCAGAGTGCTAGCCTTGAGCAAAAAGAAGCCAGGGACAGTGCTCAGGCCCTGAGTTCACGGCCTAGGACTGGCCAAAAAAAAAAAAAGATAGAGACTATATGTGGCCACAAACCCTAAAATACGTTTTCTTTGGTACGTTTATAGAGAAAATTTGATAATCCTGGGCTGGAAAATAGGAAAAAATAACAATAAGGTAACAGATTTAAAGTACCCATGTCTCTACATTATGCATTACATTGTGAAGAGAACAAATAAAAATTGTGGACTTATTTTCCCAGCATTCAAAAGCTGATATCTGATTCAGCAGAGAAATCACTTCATTGAAGAAGGATTAAGGTTCTGACACATCTGTTGCCCTTTCTTCTTGCTCATTTACACAAATGAAAACAATCACCAACAGGGGAGTCAGCTATTAATGACTTCTCAGCAAGGCATTAGAAAATCCTGGAAAATTCCACACGGACAATTTATTTGATATGTAGCAATGACATAAGGGAAAGTGTGTTGGATTAGAATGGAAGGATCTAGCTTTTTCCTTGAACAACTTACTACATCAAGTTTCTATACTTCTAAAATGAAAAGAGGACAGATAATTGGAAAGGACATGTCCAGTAACATTCTCTAATACTAAGATATTGTGATTCTTTCTCAAAGCTTTGTTTTTTGGCTTTACTTCTTGTTAATTTACCTGTTGATTAGTTAGAGTTCTTTATTTATTATTACAGTTTCTATCACTATGTAGGGTTATACACATGATCCACCCTTACTGCCAAATGAGGGGGTCTTCATTATTATTTGTATCCAATATAATTTAAGAGATAGCCAAAATTATAGCACTGTTTGCTATCCTGTGATGTCCTGCAGCCGTTTCTGGGCCACAGCAGTGCAAAGAAGTCAGTGTGGCTCCTCTGTGCTCTGAGCTCCCCTTCTGGGCTGTGTCTACCTGAGGTCAGCCCTCATTTTCGTGAAGGCATGTTTTCACTCACTATGCAGCCCAGCCCCGCCTAGACTGTGCAATCTTTCCGCCTCTGCTTCCCTGGGCTTGATTACAGGGCATGCGCCATCAATCCCGATTGGCTTCTAAAAGATTCCACTAGTAGACGTGCTCCTCAGAAAAGCAGCACAAATACGAAGGAGTGGTAACCAGTTACCATCTCACACTGATCAAGGAGAAGGAGAGGCAGAGGGGGCCGAGTCTTCAGAATGGGGTCAGTGCAGTGGGGCCTCGGAGGCCTCCTAAAAATTGAGTGTGCCAACTTTTATAGCAGTCTTTCTGGTTCAGGACCAGAGCAGGAAGCAATGGTCAGATGAATGACACTGGTGGTACAACAGATGCCTCCTAACAGGAAGGGTCAATTATTCTCTTCGGAGTCATGCGGGATGCAGATAGGTCTACGGTCCCTAAGAACTTATTCTGATGTTAGATCCTTCCACAGGCACCCTACCAACTATCAACACTACTTCCCAGTTGCCACAGTCTTTAGCTTAGAATTAGTGTTTGAAACAAGTTATTTTCCCTGTAGGTATGTCTAGCGAGATATGTCTTCTTTCTCATTCTTTAGCAAAGAGTTCTAGTTCTTACCTGCTGTCTCTCAGAATGCCTGGAGTCATCATCGGGACTACAGAGGAATTCCAGAACCTGGCCAAAAAAGGTAAGCTTTATTGTATATTAGCAAGCATGCCTAAAACTGTTGGGATGGAAACAGCAATAACTACCCTTCCAATGTGAGGATTCTTCGCTCAACTGTAACAAATACCATAGCGTATGGTACTATCCCAACTGACTGTCCTGGTACATGAGGCATCAGGCTCCCATCTGCTAACAGTGTAACGTGTGCTTTTTACCCGTATTTCCTTACTCTTCAGGAATCCAGTTGAAAATGTTGCTGTGCCAACCTTTTCCGATAATGCCATAAGGCAGTATCATCTAAACTCCTTAACTTTCAGTTCTCTCAGGCCATGGACTGAGCACCGACTTTGTACTCATGATGCCTGAATTTAACTTTAGTAACACATGACAACAAATTACTGTGAATAATAAATGAGTTACTTAACCTCTCCAGGCATCATTTCAAAATGGGGAACTGTATCACTCCAGAACTGTTGGGAGGATTGACTTAATGAACACATACACAACTTGGCAGCAGTACTTGGCACTATGAAGCGCTGAGTAAATACTAGTCATTATTGGCTGCTTTCTTCAAGAAGAAAGCATTTTCTTTGCCATCTAGAGATATATAGAATTGTGATCAGGAAATACTTTCCAAGCCAAAAGTCATTTGTAAGTAAATTCAAATTTTCTAAAAGTAATTTCTGCTCCAGATGATTGCCATCATGATTTTACTACCAGTGAGGTGAGGTGGTTCTTAAATTAGAAAATTCTTGAGCAAAGAGGCAATTCTAGGCCACTGAAAGCAACTCAATTTATTATAGGGCAGAATCTCTATAAACCAATCTCTCAAATGGTATCAGAATCACTCAGAATATATTAGTATATGATTATTCAGAATACATCTTTAAAATACTTAACTCAGATGTTTAAAATGCTTAACTCAGATTGAAGACCTCTAAAGTCGTCTCCTTGGTAGAGTGCTTATTCAATGGTTGATCATATTAAGAAACAGTGAACATTTTTGGGATCAGTAAATAGGAGAAACAGTTCTAGTTCTTGTTAAAGACATTTACCTGATCAAAGAGGGTTCTGTTCACAAACAAGGTATTGTCAGGCTTTGCAAGCTGCCGAGCCAGGAAAGTAAAGAGACACCCTACTTGCGAGGGAGTGAAATCCGAATTTTCCACCATAACCTGGAAAAGAAGAGACCATTTATTTAATATGCCATCTGGTTTGGAGGCAAGAAGAAAAAATATATACACAATTAGAAGCGAACCTCATTACTGAAAACTCAGAAAAGATTCTTGTATGGACTTTGCAAAAATTAAGTTCAGTAGCATTTAGAGAAGGAGCACAGTTACTTGCATATTCTGAAAGGAAAACATTTTAGTGGTTTTGGCAGCTTTCTGGCACAACCTGGAAGAGAACTGAATCATAAGAGAAGGGAATGTGAGATTTCAAAGAAATATTAATGTCTCCCTCCAGGATTCTTAGGATCCTACTAAAATGATATTTAAATTAAATTTAAATAACCCTACAAAATGTTCCTATGAGCCAGGCACCAGTGGCTCATGCCTGTAAACCTAGGTACTTAAGTGGCTGAGATCTGAGGATTATGGTTCCAAGTCTGCCTGGACAGGAAAGGCCGTGAGACTCTTATCTTCAATTAACCACCAGAAAAGCACAAGTGGTGCTGCACGTGGCTCAACGTGGTGCAGTGCTAGCCTCAAGGGAAAGAGCTCAGAAATAGAGCCCAGGCCCTGAGTTCAACGCCCATGAAGAAGGAAAGAAGAGAGCTACTTTGTGGTCTGAGTTAAGGAAACCTGTGAGTAGAGCGACCTCAATGAAGTGAATGGCTTCTGCCTTGTCCACAGCCAGACGGGGAGTGGCGGGTGATGGAGATTCACTGATAGGAAACCACCCGCCACTCCCCGTCTGCCTGTGGACAAGGCAGAAGCACAGTGGAAAAAAACAAAAAACAGTTCAACTATTAGAGTGAGAATTTGCAAAGAAATGAGAAAAAGAGCTTTGAAGTTAAGCTTTAAAGGCCATCCAGACCCCTTGCCAAAGGAAAAGTCCGCAGAGGAGTGAGCAAAGAGAGGGACACAGGAAAACCAGTGTCTGTCAGGGGACTGAGAGCTTCATTAGGATTCAGCAGGAGGGAGAAACTAAGTGAATAAAAGATCAGGCCTCAAATGTCAACATATGGAATGTGGACGTGTCTACAGAAAATTGAGAAGCTGCTAAAGTAGTGATTCTGACCAGAACAATGCTTCTAAGGATGACCTCATCTGTACAAAGGGATGAATAACAGAAGAAAAGGAAAGCAGTGGGGGTGGGCGTGGGGGGTGCCATGGAGGTGAGCGCAGGAGTCCCCAGGAGGGAGGGACAGAGGCGTTCTGAACTAGGGCAGCAGGATGGACACGGAAGGAGAAACGGACAAAAGCAGAGAGGAGGCGGGACAAGTGTTCCCATGTATGCAAACGTGTGACGAAAGGCCCAAATAAAAACGGTTGATTTTGAGTATGATTGGCAAGCGGCAGAGTGCTGCCATCAAGCTTTGAGGGCAGGGAGACGGTGTTTTGGGCTAGCCGAATCAATGGAGACAACTTGTCACATCACTGCATACCTGTTAAAAAAATCTCAGGTTCCTTCCCTCCATCTCAATTCAAAGATAAATGATAAGATTTGTTCTATTACAAAATAAGATTTGTTCTATTACAAAATAGTCCTGTAGAGCCTTTGTTTAGACCTATCTTTTCTTATTTTGCTAGTAATCTACCCTTTATTTTCATCTTTCTGCTTTGCGTCCAGCAACAGGCACTTGTGAACGCGTATATTCATAATCACAATGCCGCATGTTTTGTTCTATGCAGTAGACCTTTGGTATCCATTCAGATATGGTTCCAAGGAGACGATCATTGAGGAAAGCCCTCATGTGCTCAGGACGCAGAGTTCAGTGCTGTACCGTAGGTGCTTGATTTATTTTCCCCATAACTTCACCCAGCTTCTGCTAAAGACATGTGACCTTTCAACTCACCGTTCCCATTTCATCATGTAAATTAAGCACAATAACATTTACCTTGCTTGTGGGGCACCATTTGCCATTTGCTTTTGAGGAGGCAGATTCATAAAATTAAGAGCAATAAGTTAAACACAGCTGATGATAGGAGGTTGATAGAGTGTTTCTCCACATCAGCTGAGCTATGGACTACACTGCAAGAATTAAAATTTTAGTTTCTGAAATTCTTTGGAATTTTAAAAATTATTTTTCATTGTACTTGCCAAGCCCATGTGTAATAAATCCTTGACTAAAGTGGGATTACCAATTTATCTATACTTACATCTACATCATCTACATCTGTACACACACTTTCAGTTTGTAATATTCAGAGCTTTCAGTAGCTTTAAAGATGTCAGTCATCACCCTCACTGGTGTATAGGAGTCTACTTTTATGGCCCATCAGGAGACCCTCTCTGCCTTTAGCCCTTGCTTTGCCTCTGCAAGTGCAGGTTCCTAAATCACCTGACGGCACGTCTTTAAGAAAACAGTTCCAACACACAGTTAATTATTTTCCTAACTTAACAAGTGTCTAAATTGGTTATCACTGTATAGCTTTTCCATTTTCTCTCTTTAAAATATGCTTACAAAATTTCCCTGACAATATTGTAAAAAGCCACACGTTAACAGTAGTTCCCTCTATGTCTGCCTCAGTCAGCACATGCAATGAGCCCACTTGCTGTTCTCTGATCTCTGCCTGCACTTCTATTCCCTCCACCCCCTCCAAAGTCCACACATCAGTGAATCCAGAAATGAGAAAACAGTCTAAAAAAATCACTCCTTGTTGAGCCAAAATAAATATTACCAAAGCATTATTCGAGAGTGGCAGTAGTCGTCACAGTGGAGTAGGTTGTAGAGCTTTCTTTATCTCTTCATTTGGATCATTTTCCAATGAAATGTAGTTTTATACTCAAATTTCAATTTAAACAACTTAACAAACATGTCTTGAACAACTACTAGCTTCAAAGCACTGTGCAGAACTTGTTCTAGATATGCGATAACAATACTTTCCTCAAGTAAAGAAGTATGATATCATCATCATCATCACAACCACCATTTGTACTCTACCTGCAGGGAGCTTCAGTCCTAGTTCAATAGGAAAATACGTAAACAATTATGAGACAATGTGCTAAGCATAGCACAAAACATTGTGAACAGTGAAGAGCAACAAATCAACTTAGCATAGATGATTTGTGTGTGTGCGCACGTGTGTGTGCGTGCGCGTGCCAGTACTGCAGTTCTGCCATCCCTTAGCTTTTTTTGCTTAAGGCTAGCACTCTAACACTCGAGCCACAGTTCCAGTCCTGGCTTTTTGCTGGTTAACTGGAGATGAGTCTCACCAACTTTCCTGCCTGGGCTGGCTTCAAACTGCAATCAGATCTCAGCCGCCCGAGTAGTCAGGATTATAGGCATGAACCACAAGTGCCCAGCATGGGTGGTTTTTATATCTTAGACAATGAGAAAAATCTTCCATTCAGAGGAAGGGACACATAAGGCATGACAAGCTGAAAGAAAACCAATATAAAGAACACAGAGCATTAACACAGGAGGCTTCCAATAACGTAGTATGTGTAAGGAATGCCCATCAAGTGTGGGGTGAGGAGGTGGTAAGAGAGGGACCAGTCATAAAAACGTAGTCAGGGATCAGAACATGTAGACAGACTGAGGTGTCATGTTAAACAGTCTGGATGGGTATACAGAAATTGCTACCTATACTCTGTACCAATAGATTTGTGTGCTGGAAACTTGGTTCCCACTGTGGCATTGCAGAGTGAGACGAGCTGTAAAAGGTGGAGCTGAGCAGGAAGACCTATCGCTGGGAATTGTCCTTAGCTGGTC
The DNA here is from genome assembly GCF_023159225.1 of Perognathus longimembris pacificus. Lineage (NCBI taxonomy): Eukaryota > Metazoa > Chordata > Mammalia > Rodentia > Heteromyidae > Perognathus > Perognathus longimembris. The sequence continues at coordinate 85,323,037 of NC_063165.1, read as the reverse complement.
TTAATGAATTTTTTTCTCTCAAAAATGAGTTGTTACCAGGTGTCGGTAGCTCACGCCTATAATCCTTGCTACTCAGGAAGCTGAGATCTGAGGATCACAGTTCAAAGCCAGCCCTGGCAGGAAAGTATGTGAGACTCTTATCTCCAATTAACCACCAGAAAACCAGAAGAGGCACTGTGGCTCAAGTGGTAGAGTGTTAGCCCTGAGCTGAAGAGCTTAGGGAAAGCGCCCAGGCCCAGAGTTCAAGTTCCACAACTAACAAAAAAAGAGATGTTATAGGTGGGTACCAGTAGCTCATGCCTATAATCCTAGCTACTCAGGAGGCTGAGATCTGGGGACCACCGTTCAAAGCCAGTACAGGCAGAGGAGTCCATGAGATTCTTATCTGCAATTAATCACCACAAAAGTCAGAAGTGGCGCTATGGCTCAAGTGGTAGAGCACTAGCTTTGAGCTAAAAAGTTTATGGACAGAGCCCAAGTCCTGAGTTCAAGCCCCAGGAGTGGCACAAAAAAAGAAAAAGGGGTGTTATAAAAATACTGAGCCTGACCCCCAAATCTATCCGACTTCCTGGCTCACCATGTGATTCCTCCCTTTCACACACCCTCACACCATAGCATCACCTACCCTGTAGTGACACAGCCAGAGGCTTGGGCCCTCACCAGGGACCAAACACACGGTGCTGCCCAATCCCAACGTTTAGCCTCCATAACCGTGAGCTACATACATTTCGTTTCTCTGTTAAGTGACTGTCCTCATATATTTTCTCACAGTAAGAAAAAAAAAAGAACTAATATATGCCCCAACATTTAATGATGCCTCCTAACTTACAAATACAAATCCTAATTTTTAGCTAAGCATATGGTTACACAAGATGCAGACTTTATTTCTCAATCTGTCTCAGCAGCAAAGAGTTCTGAGCAAAACTACAGTATATAGAGTCCAAAAAGTTTTCTTAAAGAAGGGAACCATTTCCTTCTCCATATCTCTACATTCAGGCTGGCTAGAACATGGAGGTAATGGCTAGAGCCTGAGCAGCCATCTTGAGCCAAAGACAGAAATCATTTACTAAGTATAAGAGTAAGACAGACAGAAGATGCATTCCTGCTAGGTTTTTTTAAAACCATCCTACTAGATCAGCTTGCTTCCTTCCAGACTTAGATGAGAAAAATAAATTTCCATTATAATTCAATTGTTGTCATTCTGAGTTTTCTCTCACAGTAGCACTTAATCCCAAGTGATCCAAAGGAGAGCCACAGAAGAACATTAGATAGAGAAGAGGCAGACCAGAATTAAGGAGGCCATACAGAAAAGTATATTTGGGGAATCTAGGTGAAAATTCTCCATAATACCCATTTAGATTTTACTGGTATTATCTGAGAATGTAGCAATCCCATCCTTACATGCATCACTACTTGCCTTATTGTTAATCAACAACTTAAAGAAGATCATATAAATACTTACTGTAAGGGCTAGGAATGTAGCTTAGTGGTAGAGTGCTTGCCTAGCATGCATGAAGTCTTGGGTTCGATTCTTCAGTACCATACAAACAGAAAAGGCTGGAAGTGGCTCAAGTGGTAGAGCCCTAGCCTTGAGCAAAAGAAGCTCGGGGATAGCGCCCAGGCTCTGAGTTCAAACCCCAGGAGTGGCAAAAAATAAAAAACAATGCAAAGGTTCTTTGAAAATTATAAAGAATAAGTATAAATATGCTCCATTGCCCCGAGGCACAATCAGAGAACATTTTAATTCTAGTCTCTCGTCCAAAATAATCTAAGTCATTCAAAGTAAGAAACCTTCATTTGACAGCCTGATGAGCAGAATGAAAACTCGAAACACCTGCTGAAAGTCCTACTGAAAGAAAGGACAAGAAGCTGTCTCTGCATTCACTCATTAGCGACAAGGAGATTCTCAAAATAGCTCTTGACTGAGCCAGTTAGAGTTAGATCAGGGTGATTAGCTCTGTGTTCCTGAAATCATTTTCAGTGTCACCCATCATCTGAATGCCATGGCAAAACATGGCATTACCATAGCAACCAAGAGATGCTAGGAAGAGAGAGAAGATGCTTCATATTATTTCCTCAAAGCATTCTGAAGTTAGTCTCTGCTATTACCAATGTAGCGATTATCGCAATATACATTTCTCAAGTGTAGTACCCAGTATCCCAGTATAAATTGGTTTTTTCTTTTTTTTTGGGGGGGGGGGGCCCAGTCCTGGGGCTTGGACTCAGGGCCTGAGCACTGTCCCTGGCTTCTTTTTGCTCAAGGCTAGCACTCTGCCACTTGAGCCACAGTGCCACTTCTAGCCATTTTCTGTATATGTGGTGCTGGGGAATTGAACCCAGGGCCTCATGTATACGAGGCAAGCACTCTTGCCACTAGGCCATATCCCCAGGTCCTAAATTGTTTTTTTCCCAATAAATGATCTGTAGTTTAATCACCTCTTAAGGACCAACATGTCATGATATAATTTTAGGGTATGATTACAATAAGTTGTTTCACTAAACAAGACAATTTTAGACCTTGTTATAAAACAATTCATTTATTTTAATATGAATATCAACATTAAAATATGGAATCTTTGAATGCTTACTTTCAACAAAATATCCACAATTCGCTGCTGGTATTCCACAGCTTGTTTGTCATTTTTAAAATCTTCAAAGGTCTAAGAAGAAGAAAGAAAAATTTTAAAGTAGTTATTATTTGCAAATTTTAAAAGGTAACCAGCTATTAAATTCTTGTGGATAAAATCCAAGTAAAATCCCCAATAAGATAACCATTTCTCATCAGGGTTTTTACATATACCTTTAGTGATAGGTTATTTTTAGGAAGTCAAGCAGAATGCTACATTTATTATTTCATGGTTTGCTAAGACCATAAAAATTATAATGTTTTAAATATAGTGTCATCACACAACCAAACAGTAAGAAAGGAAGAAAAGCAAACTACAGGTTGAGAAAACAGAAAGCACACTAATGTTAAGAGGCCATCTGAAAGCAAAGGTCTGAGAACAGAAGGCCAAAAGATGCCACCTGTTCAAATAACTGAGTGTATAACCACTGAACATAGCATCATGAAAAATTACTCTCCTAATTCTTATAACAATTGAGAAAATTATGTTCAAAATAAGACATTTTTTATTATAGGAAGGGATAGGGGATACACTAGGGCTCCTTGGCATAGGTTGAAATTTCCTAAATAAAGATCCAAAAATACAACAAATCAAAGAAAGCATGGATAAATGGGATCACATTAAACTGCAGGGCTTCTGCATGACAAAGGACATAGCCAGCAAGATAAATAGCTCAGATTGGGAGATCTTCACTAGCTATATAATAGACAAGGACCTCATATCAAAAATATACCTAGAGCACAAAAAAGTAACCCCCTCCAAAGCCAATCCTCAAAGAAACAAACACCCCCAATAATAAGTGGGCTAAAGAATTAAAAAGATTTCTCGGAGAAGAAATAAGGATAACCAATAGATACGTGAAGAAATGTTCAACATCTCTGGTCATACAAGAAATGCAAATCAAAACAACAATGAGATTCCACCTCACCCCAGTAAGAATGGCCATTATCAAGAAAATAAATAATAACAGATGGTGGTGGGATGTGGCCAAAAGAGAACACTACTACACTGTTAGTGGGAATGTAAACTGGTTCAACTACTCTGGAAAGCAGTAGGGAGGTTCCCCAAAAGACTAAACATAGAGCTTTCCTATGATCCAGCAATCCTTCTCCTGGGCATTTATCCAAATGATTACAAAGTAGGCCACACTAAAGCTACAAGCACAGCTATGTTCACTGCAGCATTGTTTACCCTAGCAAAGATAGGGAACCAACCCGGATGCCCCTCGGTAGATGAATGGATCAAAAAAATGTGGTATATATACAAGATGGAATTCTACACTTCCAGCAGCAAGAATGACATCACCCCATTTGTAAGGAGATAGAAAGACTTGGAAAAAAAATCATGTTAAGTGGTTTCCCTTGTTTGTAAAAATTAGTATAAGCCAAGGATAGTCCTAGCAGAGGATCAAACAAGAGGGCTTGGACTCAGGGCCTGAGCTTCTTTTTGCGCAAGGCTAACTACCAGTTGAGCCACAGGGCCAATTCTGGCTTCCTGTTTATGTGGTGCGGAGGAATGGAACCCAGGGCTTCATGCATGGAAAGCAAGCACTCTACCGCTAACCCATATTCCCAGCCCAAGAGGGTTTTTCTGTTGTTGTTTCTTTGTTTTTGTTTTCTAATGTATACTGTGTGAAGTTCCTTCTTTTTTTTCCTCCCTTTAGTTTATCCCCTGCTGTCACTGTCTTTTATTTTGGTATCTATCCAGTGTCTTGCATATATGTTTATCTGATTTGGAGAAGGGAAGGGGAATAACAGAATGGTGAGGAAAAGGACAAAGGTTGAACCAATGCAACAGCAATACTCACAAGACACTATTTGGAATGAACTTTGCAATTCAGAGAGGAGGGAAGCTGGAATGGGGGAGTGGGGGAGGGAGAGTGGGAGAAAACAAGGAAGGGGGTAACAATGTTTGACAAGAAATGTCCTCATTACCTTAATTATGTAACTATAACCCCTATGACATCACCCTTACAATAAAATAAAATTAAATTAAAAAAATAAGAGAATTCTAAGGTATTATAACAGAACTGCAAAAATATTAAAATTCCTAAATCTGCTCACAAGGATTAGGTATCTTATTCTCCAAGCACTGTCAAGTACACACATTATATTTTTATATTTCTGCTTGAGTGAGGCAAATGGATTTTGGATTTTGTTTGGCAGTACAGACAACGGCATGTCATAGAAGTACCTAACACAAATAGGATTCTTATAAGGAGGAACTGAAATGGTATCCATTATTTAAAAAACTGAAATGAAAATGCTAAATAAGAAGACCTGTGAAAGATTTGAAGATCTTTCCTATAGTTTTCATTTAAGGCATTTGGTTCTGAGAAATGTTTAAATCACATACAATCATTTACTGGCATTTTCTCTTTTTTGTTGTTGTTGTTGGTCATGTTGTTGTTCAACTCAGGGCCTAGGTGCTCTCCCTGAGCTTTGGTGCTCAAGGCTATGCTCTATCACTTTGAGCCACAGCTCCACTTCCACTTCTCTGGTTGTGAAATGGAGGTACAAGTCTTGGGGACTTTCCTGCCCAGGCTGGCTTCAAACGGTGATGTTCAGATCTCAGCCTCCTGAGTAGCTAGAATTACAGGTGTGAGCCATCAGCACCCCACACACTTCCTTAATCAAGAAAATAGACAACAAGCCAAGTAGTGGCTCATGACTGTCAGCTACTAAGGAGGCTGAGACCTGAAGGATTACAGTCTGAAGCCAGCTCAGGCAGAAAAATTCATTAGACTCCATCTCCAAAACAGTCGGCAAAAAGCAGGGCCGGAAGAGTAGCTCAAGTGGTAGAATGCCAGCCTAACAAGCAAGCTGAGGCAAGTGTGAAGCCTTTGAGTACACCATGCTCCCAAAAGAAAATAGACTATATATTGCATAAACAGAGAGAGAGAGAGAGAGAGAGAGAGAAAGACAGAGAGAGAGAGAGAGAGAGAGAGAGAGAGAGAGAGAGAGAGAGAGAGAGAGAGAGAGAGAGAGAGAGTGTGTGTGTGTGTGTGTGTGCTGGAGTTTCAACTCAGGACCTCACACTTGCTAAGCTAGCTTTCTACCACTTGAGTCATGCCTCCAGATTTTTTTATGAATTTTATAGCTGTGAACTCTGAAGTCTATATAATAGTTCTATTCAAAATGGAATACTTGGTGGTCTTTAAGTGGGCCCTAGATTTCCCCAACTTCCTTTGTTTTAATTGCTGTACACTTTGGTTTCTTCTCTTGGGCTAATAGTTAAGTGCTTAGCAGTTGAACGTCCAGCTAATTACTTATGAAGTGAAAGAAAATACATTTTAAAGTCTAATATAGGAATAAAAGACTCTTTAATTATGTTTAAGTTGCAACTGAACATGTCAATTTATGAGTGTAATGCATTTTGATCAATGCCACCCCCTCCAACATATAAATTATTTTCAACTAGTCTGCTTTGCTGTTAGTTACTTGAGAAAAACTGAACTGAGTTGCCAAGGAGACTGTAGGAACTCTTAATCTGGAAGCTTCAACCAGGAGATATTTATATGTTTATGTGGGTTATATATGACCCTGCCTGAAGACAGGAAGACAAGGAATCTTTCCACTCTGGTTTCTGGGAATCAATTTCTCTCTCTCTCTTTTCCTCTCTCTCTTTCTCTCTCATCCTTGCTATAGCAAGATGTCACTCTACACAGATACGGAGGGTGCCATATGCTAAGCCAAGTGCGATTCCACCAAAATCTAAAACTGTAGAGAATTAACAAATGTATGTAAAATGTCAGCAATGACAGCAAATGAAAAAGAATTTCCTTAGCCATTTTCCTTCTGGCAGCATGCTGTCATTGCTTTAAAACAGATATTAAAAATTTGTTTCTATGGATATAATTAAGTAGTGACATATGACAGTGTAAATGTTATGATACATACAATGACATGTTTTGGTGGTAGTTATCAACTGCCACCCAAATGGCACACTACTGCCAGAACATGATCATTCCATGATGACGCTTCTAAATAGTCAATGTTTGCTACAGAAATAGTAAGCAAAGGTCCTAATGGCGATTTACAGTTTAAGAAGCACAAAGGACCTAAAACTTAGGTCCAAAGCAATCTGTGAGTTTCGACATTCAAACTTCTTTCTGGAGTCTCTTACAAATTATTATGGGGAACTAGGGGAGGGGAACACCAAAATGGAGAGACAAAGGGTGAAAGACAAACCAATGCAACAGCAATACTCACAAGAACAAGACAACATGCTGTAAACCAACAGCACAACTCAGGGGAGGGTGGGGAGGGAACCAGGAAGGGGGGTGGGGGGAGCAAAACAAAGGAAGACATAACAAGTTTGATAAGAAATGTACTCACTGCTTTACGTATATAATTGTGACCCCTGTGTACATTACTTTGACAATAAAAAGTTAAAAAATTGTTATGGGGAGAATAATAAAAGGAGTGACATCAATCAAGATGCATTGACTGGTAATTCCTTAAAGATAATAAAAATACAATAAAAAGGGAAAAATAATAATTAAAAATCATGATGGTGTTTCTGGGTAATAATTACAGCAAGTTAAAGGCTAATTCAGGGGTCTGCCAGATAGGGCTGAGGGAAATCTAACCTTCTGTGTTTTCTTTACAGGATTTCAAATACATATGTGCAAGGTCTGAGTTAGTGTACTCCTCTTTCCCCAGCCAATGAAGCCACAATTCAGTGCTCATCCCATCCTTGGCCTGATATAGAAGCTCAACCAGTACCGAGTGGAAATCTTCAGTATGAAACACAGAATCCCAACAGGATGCTGTTTGACCATGTGAAAATGTTTAGGCCCTGAGGATGCACCATTGAATTCTTATGGATCCAACTATTTTGATGGTTGAACTCACATGTTCAGCTCTGGGAAAAATTACTTGGAGCTTAGTATGGATGACTATTTAGACTGCACTGTAGGGGTCTGTAGGAATCCTGAGATATGGAAGAACCCACAATAACTGAATCTGAAGGCATATTCCTCCTCTTATGTGCAGGGAATAGTTATTACAATCTCTTTACCAACTCCCCATTACTTCCTCAGTGTAGAGAGAAGCCACAGGGCCAGGTTGCTGTGTTTCTTGATCTTGAGAATGGATGTGTGAGTTTTTTGAATGTTGAGAAGAGTTCCAATATCTGGAAGTGCCCTACTGGCTGCTTCCATTTTCCTATCAGACCTTGTTTTTTCCACTAGCCACACATGTAAATGTATCTGTTAATAACTTGACCATGGGCCAGACACTTTGGATCGCAGAGAGTACATCTCACTTAAAGGAAATTACTAATACTGTACATGTATTTCTTTGTTTTTATTGTACTTTAATATAACTTCATTTTGTTATTAAATATATATTTATAGTAAAATGAAAAAAGAAATAAAGGGTCAGGGAGTAAATATTTCAGGCTTTGTGGACTACACATGGTCTCCATCACATATTCTTGCTTTTCACAACCTTTAAAAATACATATGTATGTATTTTAATATATATATTCTGAGCTTCAATAGGCATGGGTTAACTGGGGCTGGATCTAGTTCTCAGTCATTTGTCCTAATCTATACACACACACGCACACACATGCACATACACTAAAAAATAAAAAAGAGCAAAAAGAAACAATCTGTACTAATGACAAAACTAGAATGAGAACAAATATCACATACTCCAATTGACCCTAAATAAAATAAACACCTCATGTTAGACAAGTTGATTCTCAACAAATTATCCCATCAAATTTAAGTCAGGATAGAAGCGTGTAATGTAAAAGTAAGAGAGTGCAATCAAGTTTTAGTAGGAGCAGGAAACTTATAACCCTCAATAGAGTTCACCTCAAGAAGAGAGAGTTGAGGAAATCCTGGGTGAGGAAATACTGAGATCACGCCTGAGACCTAGTAGATCAGAGCACCAGCTTTAGCAAAACCAGAAGAAAGGGTCTGGAGAGTATGGATCAGAAAGTCTGGTAAGATACAACATTTGACAGAGAGAAAATATACCTTGGAATGGGAAAATGTTCCCTAGAGATTTGGTAGTAAAGGCTTAGCGATAAAGTTGGAGCAAGTCAAACACACCAAAACAAGAAAAGGTCTCAGAATGAAAAGATGATAGACTACCTACCCCAAAAGGTATCATTCATTTAAGAAATTGCTCTTAATTTCTTGTCTGGACATATTTTTTTTTTTATTTTGAGTAAATACCTAAGAATTTCTAGAGCTTCTGGATCATTTAGTACCTGTATTATTTTAACTTCAAAAGAAATGGACAAACTTTCTCACAGTGGTTCCTGGTATGGTATGTAAAATTATTCTAGTTTCTTCAGGAGTAAAGCACTGTAATTCTAATTGTGAACAATAAACGTCTATTGTTTATGAGTCACTTAGTCTATGGCATTCTGTTCTAACAGCGAAGGAATCTGAAATAGTGATTCACACCTAAATCCCAGCATTCTGGAGGAGGATGGAGTGGCCAGCCCTGGCCTGCTTAGTAAGACCCTGTCTCAACATAATAAAAACAAACCAACAAGTCAGAAGGAATCTTCTAAAAGTACAAATTACAATATCCTTCTTTCTAAAAGACTTTCACGGCAACCTACTGGTATAATATAAAGCCAGTTTGTAAATGTTACTTTTTATTAGCATATATGAATCACACAGAGGTCTCCCTGTGATATTTCCACGCATGTACTTTGATAGATGTCACCCCCTCTCCCCCTCTGCTTTTAGTCAATTTCCTTGGTAGGTCCTGGGGTCTGAGGTGAGAGCCCCACCCTTGCTAGGCAGATGTTCTACCACCTGAGGCGGTCAGCCTTTCTTGCACTGGTTACTTTCCAGATAAGGTCTCTCTGTGGACTCGGGCTGCCACGCTCCCACCCGTGCTCTCCTCCGCTGCTGGCTCACGCGCTGCACCACTGGCTGCGATGGGGTCTCACAAGCTTTGATGTTTGGGCTGGTCTCACACTAGAATCCTCAGTCACCACCTCCCAAGAAGCTGGGATTGCAGGCTTCAGTCAGAACCAATTTCAATGGGTTTCAGTATCCTATTTTCATACATGCATATGAAATACTTGGATTATAACTAAACGCCTGCATCACCTTCTATTCCCCCCAGGTTTCCCTTCCCAAACAGTCCCCATTTTACGCTCATGTCATCTTTTTTTTTTGGTCTAGATTTCATATGTAAGAGAGAACATGCAATACTTATTTTTCTTGGTCTGCAAAGTCCAATCCCTTACGATAGCATGCAAGAACTAGTGTCTCCTTTTCTCTCTAGATTCGTTTCTCTCCGCATTGTCTTACATTTAAAGATGCAGACATACTAATTTTCTTCTGCCTCATTTCCAGAACTTCTTATGTATTTTGGTCTTCTCCCTGGAATATCCTTCTGCAGCCTCCACCTCTTCAGCTGTCTCTGGAGCTCCATGTGGACGGTCATTTCACCTTGAAGCCCTCCCCTAAGCCTCTCCTGGGGCCCTTGCTCGGTGTCCCCTGGCGTCCTGCACTCGAAGCCGCAGGGCGCACTGTGGGGTAAGGAGTGAGCTATGGATCTGGATCCACTTCCTGCACAAGGCCACGGCTCCCAGCCGGCCAGCCAGGGTTGCGTCTCCCAGCCAGTGGAAGGGGTGTACTAGGTGAACAGCATTGGCCAAGCAAAGGAAAGGGATTGCTTTGCAGCTTTACTATAAATTCCAGTATCATAATCCACATAGCAGCACAATCCCACATTTATTTCGCCATCGTACAGCCCTTAAAAAGCAAAAATGGGACCAAATTTCTTGCTGTCCACCACTCTTTCCAAACTCTTTTACTCCATCACTTCTTATTTCTTTATTCTAAGTGCCAGCCACCAAGTACGTTCTCTGGACATCTCAGGTCTCCCAAACTCACTAGATCTGAAGTCCAGTTCTGAGACCTTCTTTCCTTCCTCCTATGCTATTAAATTACTGCTTCCAAAGTTAAAATTTCAAGTAAACCAATTCAAATTAGGAAATAAAAACTTTCTCATAGGTATTCAACTACTGAAAGTAACTTAGTAGCTTACTCTATTATTGAAGTTATGTCCGTAGTATATGCTCATAGGGAAATTTGCCCCATCTGAGTTAATCGTTATGAACATTTAGATGGTCCCTTGTTTTTGTTGAAGTCAAATACCATGTGTAAGTGTGTGCACTACATATTCTGAACCTGATGCGTTCACAAACCACTATTGTAGAAGCACTTCCCATCGTTCCCAAGCTTTAAAAAAAAAAAAGCAAAACACTACAATATGATTAAATTGGGAGGATTCATCATATTCTATATAATTATCCCCCTAGGGACACTTCCACAGAAACCCTGCTTCATCCAAATTCATCTCTAATTAAACATGAATAAGGATTTTGCTCAGCACGAAGCTTTCATGTTCCAGTTCAACTACAATTATTTCCCCTGCCCTCACCATGTCTACTTGGATCCCCCATTCACATCTAGGAAGCTAGGCCATACAATTTATAAAATCAGAGATGCATATCTAACCTCTTCTTTTTAACTTTCTGACGAGTGTGCAGAGACAAGGAAACAAAGGAAGAAGGACTATAAAGAACCAGAGAGAAAACATGTGAGACCCACAAAAATCAAACATTAGAGACTTTGACTTACAATTACTGCACTTTTCTAAGGATAATTGTTTCTTCTTTCATTCTATTAAAAAAAAATGATCATTCTGACTCCATCGAAAACATCAATAAAACCCGACCATCCTTACCAGTGCCAATACGTTCAGAAATTCCCTTGTGTCAAAATGTAGCAAAGTCCGGACATAAGGATAGACTTCTTCCTCAGAAGAAGCTTCTGCAGAATGCAGGCGAATCAGAAATTCAAAAACCTGCAAGGTGAACAGCAACTGTTGATGATTTCCTCCCAGATTTCAAAGCATCTTGCTGAAGTAATAATTCCCACTTGGATAAAATAAAGGTAGGTTGAATTCAGTTTAAATTGCTACTGTGTTATAAGATCTCTCTAGAATCCTCTACCAACTGAAATTGTTGATTCTTTTGACAGTGAGTAGATTCCTGTATTGGACATAATCCCTGAGCTGACTGTAATCCTCCACTGCGAGTTACATTCAGTGCATTTCAAGTGGCCTAGGTGTGAAACGCTGTGAAAACGGTACCAACCTGGTTTTTAACCAAGGGGACAAGATCTTCAGGGATGTCACCCAGGGGATAGGCGCGACCTGCCAGACAACAACTAGAAGAGAAGGGGGGTAGGGAAGGGAGGGAGAGATGTAGTGACTTGTGAACAGGCATCTTACAAGTAAGTAGCGCACTGCATTGTCTCTCAAGCCCAAGATGCAAGTTTGCTTTGGAGGCAGGCTCAGCTTTGTCAGCTCAAGTTCAAAACCAGATCATAACTATTGCACAATAAGGTTACACACAATAAGGTTACACACATAATGATCATGTGTGGCATGTTTCAAAAAACTACAAGGAAGGCTTTGGGTTTGCTGGGGGAGGGGGGGGTTGCCATAAAGCTAAATGTTTGAGGAGGCAGATGTGTTCATCCTGATCAAACATCAATGTATACATTTATCAAAACATCACATGGTACCCTCTAAAAATGTACATTTTAATGTTCTTATGTAGCAGGTTTTTTTTTTTTTTTAAAGACAGCCCATTCAGAAAATGGTGATGAAGTAACCCATCCTGAGCCTGAGTGAAGACTTCCATTTCTGTACAACAGCGCTAAAGGGACAGAGAGCAATGAGGACTTAATCCAAAGGCCTCACACTCCGCATCTGCAAAGAACCGACAGTACTATTCGTAGCCGCCTGGTCAGTCTGACGTGGCTTTAAGAATGGTCGTTAGCTGGGTGCTGGTAGCTCATACCTATAACCCTGCCGCTCAAGAGGCTGAGGCTGGTAGCTCATACCTATAACCCTGCCGCTCAAGAGGCTGAGATCTGAGGATCAAGGTTTGAAGGTAGCCTGAGCAAGAAAGTCCATGAGACTCTTCTCTACAATTAATCACCAAAAAGACAGAAGTAGAGCTGTGGCTCAAGTGGGAGAGTGCTAGCTAGCCTTGAGCAAAAAAGTTCAGGAATAGTGCCCAGGACCCAGTTCAAGCCCCAGGACTAGCACACCAAAACAAACAAACAAACAAACAAACAAACAAAAAAGAATGATAGTTAAAAGTCTGTGAGACTCTTATCTCCGCTAAGCTACCAAAAAACAAAACAAAAAAACAAACAAACTGGAAGTAGAGCTGTGGCTCAAGTAGTGCTATCCTTTAGCAAAAAGAAGCTCAGAGACAGTGCACAGGCCCTGAGTTCAAGCCCCAGTACCAGCACTCCCCCCCCCAAAAAAAGGCGCTCTGGAAATGGAAAAGCCTTATATAGACAAGTATTAAATAATAACATTTCTTCAAACATTAGGGAGAAATAGGGAAAGAATACAGTCACAGATAAATAAGCAAAGAGTTCTTACCTAATATATACAAGAAGCTTATTGCCCATGACAACTTGCTCATCTGAAAAACAAAGACAAGTATTGTTAGCAGTTTCTCTCTCAAAATTTTCTCAGAAATATACTCTTTATGTGGAAACAAAAATTAAAACTTGGCATTTAAAGGTGAAACAAATACACCTCCAAAGAACATAAAATTGAGAGAAGATCACTTTAATGTAAAAAGAAAATCTCCCAATGGGTTCTATACACAGGCACAAAATCCACAAGTTACTCAACAGCACACATAGAAAGAAATAGATCTAAAAAGAAAAGCTTCCATATGACTGCCTTATCCTCTGGCTTGGGTCCCAAGGAAGATGTAGAGCAGGCTGTGAGTGGGTAACTAATTCATTAATATTAAGGTAATAGCCACAATGACTTCTCCTTTTTAATATAAACTTTCACTACCCATTGTCTTCTAGGGCTGAGAAGGACACTGGTCTCAAATATTTCAAGTAACTGATTTTGAATAAACTTTTTAGGGATCGTTCTATTTTAGATTCTGTCAAAAATGTAAGCTTCTGTCATTTGGTGAGATAAGCCTATTTGCCTGGCTGATGGATATCAGAAAGATAAATAAATACTTAGGTCAAGGGTCAAGGGCATAGAATGGAACAGGAACATCAACAAGGTATACAGATAATAGGAGTTTGTAGCTGGTAAAAATGAAAGCTTAAAACTTCTAACTTTGCTATGTGGCTCTAAGAAATAACATAAGCATTATATGGTGAATTGAACTGATGTAGTGCTTTTAAGTGTACTCTTTATAAATACTGCTTGTGATGTTACTTATACAAATAATCTTGAGTTGCACAAAACTGTATGAGCAATTATATCTTGTTTTAATTCCAAATGTTACTTAGTCCAACACAATTAGTATGACACAGGTACAGATTATCTTACTGATGAAATTACCAGTTTCATTGTATTGACTAGATAATCACTTTTTTATTCACTTAGCATCAATCACTTTTATTACCAGAAATGCAAGGCAGAATCTCTAGATCATAATATTCCTAGGCAGAGTTAAACCCGCTCATCTCCCAGGCCGCCTCCATGATTCCCCTAATCATGAGCTTCTTACAGGCAGAGAATCTGAGTGTTTCTATACTTCTATTGTCCCGTAGTGTCTGGCCTGTACGGAGGTGATCAGTAAATGTATAATAAACTGAACTGCTACCCAGCTTCATTTGCTATAACTGATATCTCCTAAATCTTTGTTTAGACCATTTTCTGTTGTAAATGCTCAACAACTGCATTTGGACTTTTCAGTGCTGTATTCCATGTTCCTTCCTGGTAGATAAACATGTTAAAACCAATTTTCAAGTTGGTTCCAAAAAGATTAGGCTCAAGGCGGTTTCATGGTATGAGATTAAGACTACAGTAAATGAGTCCCTTACAGCAGAAAGATGAAACCTTGGGCATAATACAAAAGTAACTCCTGAAGTTATTGGAGAGAGGACAGATCCATCAATCTGGTGAGGAATTCTGATTCATGGCTTCCCTCTATGGCCTTTCTCAAAGGGCAAGTGCACTGAGACCTGCACTCATGAGCCAGCAGTGGAAAGCTCCTTAGATTTTCTGGCCTAAGGGAAAGTGAAATCAATAAACCAGGACTGGAAGAGAATGAGATAATTCCAAAATGGAAAGAGTCAGAGAGTGGATCTGCAAACTGTCTGACTACACCTTTGACTGATCACTAAAGCACCATGCAAGAGAAAGACTGCAAGCAGCTCAGCCAAGGACAAAAGGCCAGAGCAATCGCCAGCTCCTGCTCCAACAATGCCAGAGTGGGATGACAAGCATGCAGGCCTTGTGGGGCTTTCTGCTTCTTGGAGCAGAAGAGATTGGGAGCTGTACAAGTAAACTGCCATCACTATAGCTTTCAGCCTGGGACTAAATACAGCCTGTGTAGCAAACACAGCAGGATCAGGGTTCACAGGGAAAAAGCAGAAAACTTTCTGGCTGGGGAACAAGAAAAGAGAAGCCAGGAAACACAAACAGTTAAGAGATTGGGAACAGGGGGACCTCTTACAAAGAAAATGAGCAAAGGAAGGACTCAAAACCATCTTAAAGCAAACAGCTCAAAACTCAAGAGATTACCAGTCACCCTGACCCAAAGTAAAGTGATAACAGCTTTTCCAAAACTCCTCCACAGGAGGAGAAACTAGGGGGAAAGTAAGGAGGATCAAGATCCAAGGCCAGTCCTGAACAAAAAGCAGAAGGCTCCATCCAAAAAAATAAAGCAGCGGAGTGTGGTGCCTTACTCCTGGAATTCCAGCCGTGTACTTGGGAGAGGGAGGCCAGCCGGAGCAAGAAATGAGGAAGACCCTACACCCTATCCCAACCAACAAGCTGAAGGTGGTGGGTGTTGCCCATCACCTCTGTTATATGTGGGAGGCACAGATGGAGGGATCACAGTCCAGGCTCCCCTGGGTAAAACAATGCAAAATCCTACATTTAAAAAAACAAGTGAAAACAGAAAAGGCCTGGGGCATGGCCCAAGTGGTAGAGCAACTACCAGACGTGAGGTCTGACTTCAAACTCCAGTACTATATAAAAAAAAAAAAGAAAGTCTGTGATAAAACAAAAGGAAAAAAATAGGCAAGAAAAGTAACAAAATATTAGGACAAATACAAAATAACACAACAGAACCAAGGCGGGAAAAAAACTAAGACAAAAGAAAATTGAGCAAGTCCAATCCTGAGATGAACCAAATGTTAGAACAGATGAGGGTTTTAAAAGAACTATTATAATTATCCTCAATAAAGTAACACAAGACATATTTCAATGCATAAAAATTTCAACAGATAAGTTAAGAGTTAGAGCAGAGGAACAGAACCAATAAAAAAGAGAACTAAATTAGACTGCATATAAAAAATTGTTGAGTGGGGTGAACAGCTGAATTGACATGAAAGAGGAAAAACCAAGTCAACTTAAAGGTAGAGTAAAAGAAATCACCGAATGTGAAAGACAGAGAGGTGTTTTTTTTTTGTTGTTGTTGTTGTTTTGTTTGTTTGTTTTTAAAGCCCAAACAAAACCCCTAAAATCAAACAGGACAAACCCTGAAATAGTGAAGTGCTCCAAAAGTCTCTTACTCCACGAAGGTAATGAAAACATAGGCAAAATTCAACTTTTTCCAAATTCTTGAAAAACTAAAGCTCTGCGATAATCTGAGAAATGTTTCTGTAAGTAAAATGTCTGAATCTCGGTAAGAACAGTAAGCTTTGTAGTGTACAACTTTACCTACTACCATACCTTCCCCGATTTCCTAGCATTATCAAAGCTTCTAAAACCAAAGCTGAACGCTAGTGCTTAGAATCCTAGCTATTTAGTAGGATGAGACCTGAGGATTGTGATTTGAAGCAGTCAAGACAGGAAAGTCTGAGACTCTTAACTCCACTTAACCACCAAAAAGCTAGAAGAGGAGCTGTGGCTTAAGTGGTAGAGGACTGGCCTTGAGCACAAAAGCTTAGGTACAATACCAATCTGCTGAGTTCAAGGTAAACGCACGTGCATGCACGCACACACACACACACAAACAAGTACACACACACACTTCTAAAGTAATAGCCTCTCAACATTCACAGCTGTGAAAACCAGCAACCCAACACAGATCAAGATGCACTGTACTCATAAACTGACTGTTGAACTGAAACCCCTCTGTACAACTACTTCAAGATAACGATAATGACTGTCACCTCGCAGCTGTGTTCTCAGAAAACTATTGATAAAAAGGGAAAAATACCCAGTGGAGAAAAAGAACAAAAGCCACACGTTTTCCTTCCTGATTCAGAACAGTACTACCTTCAGGGCATCTGAGAATAATTAGCACTATTCGTTAACATGCAGCTGCCTTAGACAATGTTAATAACAATTGGGACTAGTAAGAAGCTCCTCAAAAAATGTAAAAGAGTAAGATGGAGAATGGATCTGTGTCCTGTTTTTTAAATGCCATATATATTTTTGGAATTTTCTTAGAAGGATCTGCACAAGTGTAGAATTGTACACCTGACCTAAGACCAGAAAAAGCCCACTATAACCTATATGGCTAATTTTGAGGCTCTCCCTAAGCAGGAAGTGAAAGCTAAACCAAAACTGTATACTGCCTCTCAGAAAACTGAAAATTCCAAACTAAAATTAAGTAGCAACTGCGTCTCTGGCTTCCTGGCCTAACTGGCATTTTTGTATGTGCTTCCGCCATTGTGACATTTGCCATAAGGCCTTCACACGAGCGCAGCAGAAGCCAACACGTACTTTTGGACCCTCAGAATTGAGGACTCTGAGTAATGGTACCTACTGGACCACACATGAGTGGAAAAAAGAGCCTGCATAATACAGTTTGCACTGATTTCTATCAACACAATGGTACAAACTGGCCCAATTGGCTTCCATGTTCCTACGCAGAAAATGGCAACAGGATTGCTGGTGGCGTTTTCAGGAGGAAGAGTGGTACAGATGATGATACATAAAGGACAGAGCAAATGATGGAAGAAGTGAATAACAGAAGAAATCAGCAAAGCACCCTTCTAGTCCATGGTTATCGTGGACCAATTGGGAAGAGGGAAAAATACCCATGATGGAATTGCTTATGCTACATCAGAATATTTTATTAGAGCTATGAAATCCTTAACCCTGTTTGCCACCGCATCCACCAGTCTGTTAAGTAGAAAAAAAAAAGTTGGTAATAACAGGTAGAGAATTGCCACACAATGTTCTTGGTCAATGAGGATGAAAGCAAGCAGGATCCACGTGAACTCCAGAAGCGAACAGAAGAATTTCAATTGGAAGACATACACTTTTCTTTTTGAATAATAAAGAGTCTGTTTTTGAACAAAAGCAAAGGATTAAAATTTCTTTACTGATTAAAAAATTCTGTACTGGTACCACAATACAACCCCTAGTAAGAACCTTGTCAGGGACCCCTGATCTCTCTGGGCAGGGCTGACGGCTCCCTTGGCTCCGTCAAAGGCACCAGGCGAGGGATGCTTACGTGGCAAGGGTCACTTAGGCAGAGTGCAGAGTGCACAGGCCCCCACCCTCACCATCTCCCAAACCAAGAGAAGCAGATAACCAGTTAACTCAACAACTCCAGCTGAAGATTTGTGCTCGGCGTGGCTCCCGAAAGCCCCTTCCAGACCAAGACAAGAAGACAGCCAGTTTACTCATACGGGTTGGCGCAAGCCCTTGTTTAGCTTGGGGTTACTTTTCTAGCAGAATGATGCCTGCTTTGAGCTAGAGAAGAAACATGTATACATCACTAGTTATGTATAACGTTTACTGTCTTTTCTACTACAGCATACTGGATAATAAAAAATGCTTGGGAGATAAACTAGGGGGCCTTTGTCCTCTGAGATGGAGTGTCCCCTGGTTTCCTGGCTCTGATTCCTGAAACTGTCTTTGTGTCTGTTAGGAAAATAGAGGAGAAAGGAAGGAAACAGGCTGGACTCAATCTTCCACAGGAGAGGACTGTTTATTGAGACAGAGCAGCAAGGGACACAGCCTTCCCACAGGCTTGGAGACTGTGTGTCAGAGCTGGGTTTCATGAGGTCTGAGCAAGGAGGCGGAGGTTAGAGAAAAAGCCATTAGGTCAAGGGAGGTAGGAGGCTTTTCAATCGGGCCCAGGATGGAATGTTTACAGCCAGGCTTAGGGAGAGGGCCCTGCTGGAGTCAGGCAGTCAGAGCTTATCTTTGGTGGTTTGCCTGGTATCTGTATGCACCTGGGAAAACAGGGTGGGAGTCAACCCTTCAGTGTCAGCCGGTTGTTCTCATGCTGCTACTCCCCCTTCTAGATAAATATGTTCACTTTGCAGCACAGGACCCGCACAGCTTATCTGTGTGTGATATGTAAGCATAAAATAGAGGTCATGGTAAGCTGGGCACCAGTGCCTCACGCCTGTAATCCTAGCTACTCAGGAGGCTGAGAGCTGAGGATCACAGTTCAAAGCTGGCTCAGGCAAAAGAGTCCCTATGAGACTCTTACCTCCAATAAACAAAACAAAAACAAAAACAAAACAAAAAACCCAGAAGTGGTGCTATGGTTCAATTGGTAGAGCACTAGCCTTGAGCACAAAGAGGCTCAGGGACAGTGCCTAAGCCCCGAGTTCAAGACTCAGTACTGGCAAAATAATAATAATAATAATAATAATAATAATAATAATAATAATAATAATGATGATGATGATGATGCCATGACATATTCCTAATAGTAGCAGTGTAGCCTCATGTAAAGACCTTTTCAGGTTCTGTACTACTAATTTTTCAAAGTAAAAATGCTTTTGAGTATTAAGACTTCTGCTATGTAATTTAAAAATTTCACAGACAGTAAGCTTCTCATAAAACCAAAACCAAAATAACACCAAAAGTGGCAGGATGCAGGTCATGAACTTTTGAAGAGCAATAAAAATTAGATTCATGTTTTTCTTTGTTTCAGTTCAGTTCAATGGGAACTGGGTAGAACTGGATGGAATCTACCTTTTCATTTAAACTAATTTTGTAATGCCACCAGTGTAATTAATTATTGACTAAAGAATTCTTACAAGAAATGGAAAGAATGTCCAAACTTTTAGAAACTGCCACACAAAAGGAACATAGCATGAAATGTGGGAAGTTAAGTGTTGTCAGAGTTTTAAACAAGTTAATGACTTTAATTTTGTTTTGCTTTGTTTTTTGCCAGTCCTGGGGCTTGAACTGAGGGCCTGAGCACTGTCCCTGGCTTCTTTTTGCTCAAGGCTAGTACTCTGCCACTTGAGCCACAGCACCACTTCTGGCTTTTTCTATATGTGGTGCTGAGGAATAGAACTCAGGGCTTTACATACACAAGGCGAGCACTTTACCACTAGGCCATATTCCCAGCCCCAAGTTAATGACTTTTTGATGAAATTATTTGTCATTTGTCTAAGTGATAAATAAATTAAGTAAGAAATGACAGGATTTTAAGCTAAAAATTGACAGGGAAACAATAATCTTTAAAGAATCTAATAACCTACTTCCCATACTAGATAAAACAATCAGCAGAAGATAAACAGGAAATAGAAGATCTTAACAAAACTACAAGACAACCGGACATACTAAAATATTCTACTAAACAGAAGAATACATTCAATATTTTCTTCCCAAGAGTAAACCATATTTTAGCCGGTAAAATAAATTTTAATAAATTTTAAAAGGCAGAAATCATAAAGTATGTTCTCTGACTATGGTAGAATGAAATTAGAAATCAATAACAGAAAGAAATGTAATAAATTCACAAACAGGTAGAAATAATGCTTCTAAATAAACAATATCACCAGGGAAATTAGAAGTACAGAGGACAAGAAGAAATTTTTACTATGAGAAAAAAATACAATTCCTTCTATGGTTTGACTATGATGCTGGTTACATATGATCATCAAAACTCATATTCATACATAAAATTGGTGAATTTTATCATGCTTAAATCATAGTATAAAATATGAAAAAGAGAAAAAGATTAAAGCTTACAAAATTAATACCTGATAGCGTTTTTCCTGCATTCAGAGGAGGAGCAATGACTCTGAAAAGTTTCTGTATTAAAATTAATAGAAAAATAATCACCATCATTTCAAAGGATATTTTAAAGGATAATAAGAATCTTAAGTTATTAATCATCTTTCTCTGATGAAATTATTTTCTATTGGGTTTAAATATAAAAACATAACACATACATGCACTGTATAGAAGGATTACTAAGGAAAAATCATTGTCATATTCCTCATTAAAACAAACCATTTAGACAAAGTTAATTACTCAGACGATAATTTCTTGTATAAGGCATCTTAGATTCTTAAACTAGCTCTACGCTTTTTTTAAGATATTGACATCCCAATGAAGTGGTACTGAGATTGCTTTCTTTATACTAAAAACATCAAACATCTGATGGGGTACAGGGTTGGAACACCAGGACATTATCTGACCATAGGCACAGTCTCGAAAAATTATAGATGCCATGGATCCACTGAAGAAACTTCCTTCTTTGAGAAAGGACTGAGCCACAGCACGGGAAAGTACAAAATTCAGCTGTCTGCATCAAGAAGTCTCCCCAAAATGGAGTGCATGCCTATCGGCCTAGCTCCTACCAGCTACTCAGGAGGCTGAGGCAGGAAGATCTCAAAACAGCAGGAGGCCTTTGTGGGGAGGGGAGGGAAAGCAGGAGAAAAATGAGGGAGGGGGTGACAAGAAATGTACTCACTACCTTGCATATGTAAGTGTAACCCCTCTGTGTATCACCTTGACAATAAAATTAAATTTAAAAAAAGAATATGAGGTCAACCCACAAAGTAAAAATCTTATGTCAAAAGAGAGAGAGAGATGGCTGGGGATATGGCCTAGTGGCGAGAGCTTGCCTTGTATACACGAGGTCCTGGGTTTGATTCCCCAGCACCACATATACAGAAAATGGCCAGAAGTGGCGCTGTGGCTCAAGTGGCAGAGTGCTAGCCTTGAGCAAAAAGGAAGCCAGGGACAGTGCTCAGGCCCTGAGTCCAAGGCCCAGGACTGGCCAAAAAAAAAAAAAAAAAAAAAAGAGAGAGAGAGAGATAGAGAGAGAGAGAGAAAGAGAAGAAGAAGACGAAGAAGAAGAAGAAGAAGAAGAAGAAGAAGAAGAAGAAGAAGAAGAAGAAGAAGAAGAAGAAGAAAGATTTCCAAAGAAGTTCACATACTTTCCTAATATAGCCCTACCTCCATTCTCTCTGTTGTTTGTTAAGCTGGTATATAAATCCTTCCTTCTAGCTATTCATGGAGCTACTCACTAATTAGGGTTCCCATATACATAGGTAAACACAATTTCCTTTTCTTCTGTGACTTTGTATATTGATGTTCTTTCCCACTGCCTCCTCATGGCCTATCAGCATTGGAACCTCAGTTGGTAGAGAAGTTTTGCTTCCTAACTTATGTTGGCCCTATTTTTACATTAGAAACATCCAAAACTGCGCTAAGCCATAATAGTCATCTCAACTGTGATGACACTTCCATTCTGAAAAAGCCAAGAAAAAATTCAAAAGTTAGGAAATCTCTTCAAACACTGAAAAGTGATTTCCATACGGGCAGAGAATTAAAAAAGAGGAGCCATAGGACTCTTCAAATGACTGGCTCCTGCTGAAAGCCATTGAACTTGAAAGCTACTCTGAACACAGGCAACCCCAGGAGCCCAGTGTACCACGTGACGTGTACAGGTACAAATGTGAAGCAGCCCAGGAGGAGTAAAATTCACACCCAACAGAAACTGCAAAAGCAACATAAAAATCCAACAACCATTTCTGTTGGTGTGCCATGTGTTAAATCAAATCTCTTTCCAGGGATTTCTTTGAGAGAAACTAGAAACTGTACGAATTTTTCCTAAGTGTGGTCTTACGAGGACACAGAGAAATTTGTGCATGCAAGGAAATCCTGCTCATTGCTCATAGCTTTCTAGGCGTCCCAACGAGGAGTCAGTTGAAAGGTGTTATGGGAAAGAACACTTAATACAATCAGGGTTGAAATCAAGCCAAGAGGAATGTGGTATTAATCTCAGAAACTGACCAAGAGAAGAAAGGTGTTACCCAAGTTGAAAGGCTAGGAGTTAGGCATGCTTAAGAAGCCTGAAATTTCACAGAATGATTGCCAACTTGGTGACACTGAAGACAGTTTGGGATTGCAATAAATATGAAAAGAAAAAAAAGTCGCCTGGATGTGATCAGCAGATGCCCTGCTCTTGTGAGGTACATGAGTACATTAGCCACTGCGATAAAGCCGCAGGCGGATGAGAAGGCATGGTGTGCACCTTCTCCACAGTGCCTTCATCCATTTCAGGCAAATAACAAAATGGACAAAATCAAAGCCTAAATGTGTCTGGGGTTCTCTAGGAAAGGACGATTAAAAAACAGAATATCATGAATGTTACAAGATTCTGAATTTGGAAAATCAACACATTAACAACATTACAAATAATAGCTGCTCGGGCTGGGAATATGGCCTAGTGGCAAGAGTGCTTGCCTCACATACATGAAGCCCTGGGTTCGATTCCCCAGCACCACATATACAGAAAACGGCCAGAAGTGGCGCTGTGGCTCAAGTGGCAGAGTGCTAGCCTTGAGCGGGAAGAAGCCAGGGACAGTGCTCAGGCCCTGAGTCCAAGGCCCAGGACTGGCCAAAAAAACAAAAAAAAAACAAATAATAGCTGCTGGCTGTTTTCAGGACCCATCCCTAGCAGAATACATTTTCAAAAATTACAAAATAGTAATTTATTATATATAATAGGCATATAAAATGAGTTTCTTAAACCTTTTGAAAAAATAAAAATTTTATAAAAAATCTTTAGCAAAAAAAGAATTTAAAGTCTTAAAACTTAAACAAGCACACATTATTGCTCCTTGAGATTTAAATATCTATATGTACAAATAAACAAGAACACTGTGACAGAAGATATGAAATGAAAGTCTGGTGCAGATCAGTGGTAGAGAATATACTTAGCACACGAGAAATCCCAAGTAATAAAAGTTCAACCTCAGTAATAAAAAATAAAGAACAATAAAGACAACCTGAGAGTAAAAGCTAACCTTGGGGTAAGTCTAATAAATAAAAAAAATTAAATGACTGGGTAAAAACAAACTGTTCAAAGCAAATTGAGACTAGGGGAAAACTAACAGACAACACTAAATATGTCCTACATTTAGCAAGTACTTACCTCCATGGGACTAATAAATTCATTCATGCCTCTGTTGTAGACATAGATCATAGCATCATAGAGACGATTTTCCCAGCACATGAGGACTATCTATAGAAGGAAAAGTTCATACAACTTAGTGTATCTTAAAGCATTAAGAATGAAGAAAATCTTGAATTCTTTCCCCTTTTTATTCCTTCTCTGATTTAAAAACTGAAATTGAAGGACTCATGCACATACTCATGGGTAAGCATTATCATGGGTTCAGTTTTGCTTTGGAATACCACAACACCTACCGTGTGTGTGTGTGTGTGTGTGTGTGTGTGTGTGTGTGTGTGTCAGTTTTGCTTTGGAATACCACAACACCTACCGTGTGTGTGTGTGTGTGTGTGTGTGTGTGTGTGTGTGTGTGTTTTTTGATCCTACAGCTTTAACTCAGGGCCTAACCACTGTCTCTGAGCTTCTTTTTGCTCAAGGCTAGCACTTTACGACTTGAGTCACAGCTCCAGTTCTGGCTTTTTTTGGTAGTTTAGGGAAGATAAGAGTCTCACAAACTTTCCTGCCCAGGCTGGCTTTGAACAGCAATCCTTAGACCTTAGCCTCCTGAGCAGTTAGGATTACAGGCGTGAGCCACCAGCACCCAGAATACAATAGCTACTTTTAAACATCTTCCAGTGTCTCATTTTGTTTCATCTCTATCCTTCTGTTTTCAATCTTTACTTTTAGTTAGAGGTGGGGGAGCAGTCTTGTGGCTTGAACTCAAGGCCTGGGCGCTGTTCCAGAGCTTTTTTGCTCAAGGCTACTACTGGAGCCATTGCTCTACTTCCACCTTACTTGGTGGTTAACTGGAGCTAAGAGTCCACAGACTTTCCTGCCCAGGCTGGCTTCTAATTGCAATTGTTAGTACTCGGTTTCCTGAGTAGCTAGGATTATAGGTGTGAGCTACCGGTACCTTATTTTACTTTTGATGAAGAGTTGAAATCGTACTGTAAATATTTATAAAACCCTTATCTTTGAACACTCTTCAGGCATCAAGAATAAAGTAATGGAAAATCCAGACCTAGGCTCCACCCTTAACAGAACTTATAGTCACCTGGACACTAACCAAAAAAAAAGGAGGGGCACAAATTGGCATGAATTCATACAGGAAAAAAGATTCCACTACATTAATAATCTTACACATGTGATAAGCATTATTATTTTTTAAATCTGACTTGGTCTACAATATTAAAAAAGACATCCCTGAGGAAGCAACATGTAAGCTAGACCTACGGATGTCCACCTCCACTTGCATGCCAAGAGCAGAAATAGAACGACGGATATATCAGGCAGAAGAGAGTAAGGAAGAAGGCTTGATGTGTTTAAAGGATAGGGCGCCATCTATTGAGAAGATGCTTAGAAAAATGAATGGATGACTTACAAAAACTGAAGGTTCCATATTGTTCCCATGAGAGTGACATGGTACTCAACTGACAAAAGGACTACAGCAGAACAGCAATGGTCAGGGAGAATGGTCTATCTCCTTACGGATGAGCAACACACAGTTCTACTCTCATCTCTCCTCTGGCCCTTTCCACCCCTTCCGTAGTATCTTCACCTGAATTTTTAGCAGCTATTTCAAAAGAAAATGCCAAAGCAAGACTCCTGATTTTGTCTCTCAGACTTGGACTTGCACTAGTCTTCCAAGTGCCTTAAAGAACTCACTCTTTATCCACTCTGTTTCTCAAGCTAAAACTCTCATTTCCCCATTTCAACATTTTCACATCCAGTTTACCAGTAAACCAATTGTACTTCCGAAACACTTACATAAAATGGAGATATTTTACCTTGCCTTGCGAAGTCTTTCTCACCAAACTCCAGATTTGTTTTCTTCTTTCTGTTACTTCAACACCAACCTCCCCCTCCCTTTACATTAACTTTCATCTGCAACAATTTTCTCTTCCAAGATCTGTATATTATAGATTCGTTCTTGTCCTCAGATTCTAAGACTCAACATCGCTTTTTCAAAAATGCTTCCTATAGCTAACCAGTCACAGGAAGCTTCTCTTTCTCCCTCCACCATATTGTCCCTTTTGATTTTTAACACTTGTTTGGATTCTTTTCTAGTTTTCTTACTTATTTATATGTTTATTGCCAAACTTTCCTGCTAAAAGTGAAGCTTTAAACTAGATGCCAGTGGCTCACACCTGTAATCCTCACTACTCAGGAGGCCGAGATCTGAGGATCACTGTTTTAAGCCTGCCAGAGCAGAAAAGTCTGTGAGACTCTTTTCTCCAACCACAAAAAAAAGCCAGAAGTGAAGCCCAAGTGATAGAGCACTAGCCTTGAGCACGAAGGCGCTGGGATAGTGCCCAGGCCCAGAATTCAAGCCCAGCACCAGCAAAAAAAAAAAGAAAGAAAGAAAGAAAGAAAAGAAAAGAAAAAGAAAGAAAGAAGCGGGGGGGGGGGGGGGGGAGGGTGTTCGGCTTTCAGAGACAAGCCTGTTCACCAGGAGATCTGTAGCATCCCCAAAGTCTGACACTCAATAAATACTTCTTGAAATGCCGAACAAACACTGCCAAAGACCAAGTAAAATATGGCTGAACAATATTCAACAGGATGAAGAAAGGTCACTGATGACTTCAGTAAAGCAATCCAAAGTTTTTAGAATGTGAAGAGCATGTAAATAGCAAGACCTGGAAGCAAGAAGGAGTGGAAGCTTGATGTGGAGAGATAACTTTTCTTTATGTTGCTGTCAGAGGGTATTTACATGATACTGAGAAAAGATGAAAATACTGGGTATAAAATTTTCTCCTCAGTTGGGCACTGGTGGCTCATACTTGTAATCCTAGTTACTCAAGAGACTGAGAGCTAAGGATTACAGTTCAACGCCAGCCCAGGCAGAAAAGTCTATGAGACTTGTATCTTCAATAAACTACTCAGAAAAAGCCGAAGTGGTGCTATGGCTCAAAGGACAATGCCCAGGCCCAGAGATCAAGCCCCACATGGAATCAGATTGACAATGTGCTCTCAAATCACTGGATTGCTACCAGACTAAACAATATGCCAGATTAACCAGCTAACAGAAAGACTTGCATAAAAAAGATACGGCTTTGCTTTATAGTCATAGCTACTCCAGAAAGAACTTGCAGAAAGAAGATCAACAGCATGTTTTAAAATCGTTCATTTAAAGCCTTTGATCTCTCTAAAACCTTTGTTAGTCACCCATATTTTAGTTCAAGAGGGCTTAGCACTTTTGTGCAAAGACATTCATTATTAGAACTAATGTGGAATTAAAGAATTTCACTGCACAGTATTTTAAGCCAGAATAGATAATGACTCTCAATGAGGGACTGAAAAATTGTTGTGGGAACTTGAAATATACCAGAGGTATATTATCAAACAAGAGCCAGGCTGCCTGGGCTAAGAAGTTCTGTAATTTGCCTTTCATATCATTGTCACGCATTTCAAAGCTTTATATACAAGCTCTTGGCAAAATGGCATTATTCTCTTAAAGGTAAACATATTCTATTATTTATGCTGCAGTGTAGCTTGTGATAGAGAGCTTGTCTAGCATGCACAAGGCCATGGGTTCAATCCCCAGCACAACAACAAAAAGAAAAAGAATACAAACAAAACCACTATTGTTCATGTGAAGGCTATCTGTAATTGAAACTGAGTCAGCTGCTGGGTGAAAGCTGCATTAATGAACAAACTGATGAATCAGCCAAGAAGCCTTTTTTTTTTTTTGGTGCCAGTCCTAAGGCTTAACTCAGGGCCTGGCACTGTCCTTGAGCTTTTTTTGCTCAAGTGCTCTAGTACTTGTACCAGCACTCTAATTCCAGCTTTCTGCTGGAAATAAGTCTCATGCACTTTCCTGCCTGGGCTGGCTTTAAACTGTGACCCTCAGCCTCCTGACGAGCTAGGATTACAAGCATGAGCCAGTTTAAGAAGCATTTCTTAAACAACTAATAAAAGCAAACTCTATGCCATAAGCTACTAAAGAATTTTGAGGCAATAGAAGGCTTAATCCTGGCTTGCAGGCATTAATGATCCAGCGTTCACACACATAGTCCTAAGAAATACATTGACAAACACAAATTTGTAAGCTATTTTCCCCAAAGTATTCAATAAACAAAAAGCACTTTACAGAAGACAGACAGTCCTTATCAGTCAGGTAAATATAATCAATAAAAGAATGTTTATTCTGTAAGCTAGCAGACCATCGACACACTCACCTGCTGAATGTCTAGGCTGGTGATATCCATATGTACAATGAGGGCCTCCACATTTTCCATTAACTTTT
Source organism: Perognathus longimembris pacificus (assembly GCF_023159225.1). Lineage (NCBI taxonomy): Eukaryota > Metazoa > Chordata > Mammalia > Rodentia > Heteromyidae > Perognathus > Perognathus longimembris. The sequence goes on along the minus strand of NC_063165.1, from coordinate 85,294,990 downwards.
TATCTTGGAAATGAACAATTAAGTCCTTCATGACCTGGGGTGTGATCCCCATCAATTTATCACTCAAAATATATGGCTCAAGGCACTCCAAAAATACTCCCTTGGCCACTGAATTCTCGCTTAACTTGTCATACATTTGGCTAAATAAAAGATCCCTGAAACAAAAAGAAAATAATTTTAGCAACATTTCAGATATGTGTTAGTCTGCTAAGACTATCCCATCTTTTCAAACTATTTCAACTTACTCATTAATTTATTAAAAAGCAGCAACAGTATTTGCATAGAACTTTAAATTATGAAAACTTCCATATACACATATGTGTGTATACACACACTCATATACACTCAATCTTCCTAATACTTCTTTTACAAGATGTTGTGATAATGACAAAAAAAACCTGTAATCCTACCACTCAGGAGGTTAGGGCAAGAGGATTTGCGGTTGGAGGCAAGCCTAGACTACATAGTGAGATTGTCTCAAAATGAACAAAATACAAGAGAAATTATTAAATAGGCTAGATTGTTTACTGAAAGGCACATAGCAAACATAACAGAGACAGAATTCAGACTTCAGGCCTAAATCCTATGCACACACAGGTTTATTATGATACACACTTCTTAAAGGCAGTTAGCACTAGCATGGGGACAGGTAAGAGCAGACATGCTGAAGCAGGAAAAGTTGAAAGACTGATTCATAGTTATCTTTTCTTCCTTCCTTGTACAAAAAGTTTCATAAGTGATCTGCAGAGCCAATAAGCTTTTATCTGGCTCTAGTCTTTTGCTTCCCAAAGGGATTAGACAATGGACAATGATGATTGATGGGTGAAGAAAATGAAATATAATAACTAAAACACATACCAATTACTTATCAGAGACAGTTTTACTGAAAAATTTTAAATTATTCTCAACAATCATATTTTCTTTCATATTTTTTCTGTAAGTAGTCACAGTTTCATTATACTTAGGATTCTATTCTGAATTCTGTTTACATGCAACATCACATGATAAACATTCTGTTACTTTTAATTTCAATTCTGCAATTTTGTTTGGTTAATTGAATTTACAGTCATTTTTACTTCTAAATGGCACGTTACATATTTACAGAGTATGGAGTGATGCTTCAATGCTTGTATACAGTGTGTAATAATCACACACAGAAACAGACGTTTCTTTGCCATACACACTTGTCACTGCTTCACATTAGGAATATTCAATATCCTCCAACTATTTCAAAATGCACAATTGCCACCAACAAAAACTTTTCTACTATGTTACAGAATGCTAGAAACTACTGTACCTATCTTGACGCACCCCAGCATTCCATGTAAGCCCAGACTGGCCTTGCATTCTTGATATTCTCGCTTCAGCTTCTGGAGTGCGGAGATTACAGGTGTACAGCAACAAGCCCAGCTCTGCTTGTCCCCTGTAATCACCCTTACCAGCTCCTATCTACCCTCTTCCAGCCTCTGATAATCACTACACTAATTTCTATTTCTATGGCATCAGCTCTGTAGCTTTCACAAACAGATAAGAAAATGTACTGCTCATCTTTCTGAGCCTGACTTATTTCACTTCACGTAATGTCCTCCAGGCCCGTCCACGTTGTCCCAAAGGAATGAATTTCATTGAGTATGTACATCTGTTTTCGCCATTCATCCCCTGAGGGACCCTGAGTGACTTGCTTGCATTGGCTGTTGTGAAGAATGAAGTCATAAACAAGGGCTACAGATGTCTTCCACACACTGCCTTCCTTTCCTTTGGACTCATGTCCAAATGTCTATACTGCTGTCCACTTTGGCTCTTCTCCTTTATATTACCCCTTTCTGTGCAAGCACTTCTTTAGCACAATCATTTTTGTCTAACGCTTGAAGCTTCAATACGCTAAAACATCAGAGCTAGTGTAGCTATTTCTAGAGTGCTGCATGTGTCACGTACTTTCTGCATTTCAAGTGATGCCACAATAAATAACTCCACTGACAGCTTTTGCCACACAGGGGTCTTAATCACTTTGTCATTGGATTTTGAGAAATGTAATGGAAGTGAAAAGATACAGGGTCTAGGGATCTAGCTCGGGGGGGTATAGTGCTTGCCTAGCATGCATGAGGCTTTGAGTTTAATCCCCAGAACTGGGGGGGGGGGGGAAGGAGGGTAGAAGAGAGGCAGGGGAAAGGAGAAGGGAAACATGAAGGATGCTGTGTACTTCAAGTGTGTTTTACTAAATTATCTTCAAAACATATCACATTACCATTTACAGGGCCCCCACCACTCTTTCACAAGAGAATTAGATTTTTTTCCCATAATAAGCAAATTAAACAACATCATCCATCATTTTCAATTCTGTATCAACTGGCAAGATTGAATATTTTCCATTTCCCTTTATAAAGTATATTACTTTGTATTACTTTGTTTAAAATGTAAAACTATACTAATTCAATTTGTCCGTTATGATTGCAAATTTTGTTGTCTTCACATGTAATTCCTTTGTATGTATGCCGTGTTATTTTCCTTGTGGAAAATGGAGATGGTTTACACAATCTGCAGGTATGGTCTTTCATGAGGAGTTTCACAGAAAGGTCACGGAAGTTCTTGAAAGTAGACAGGCTCTGCCTCACCTCAGGTCCCAGAACAGTGTGGCTCTGATGACACGAGAATCCAGAATTCTGTGTACTTTCTATAAACAGCGTTTGCGACATCCTGGGGCAAAATCCATACCTACTTTCTTCCTTAAGTGCACAAATGTAATTTTCCTGTCATTTTCCCCTCTACTTCACATTTATTAGAAGATTTTTTTGTTCATTACATTTTAATCAATAGTCCATCACATTTTTGTGAGTACCAATTACTAGCCAAGCCAAAGAATCTGAGATTAATGAAGTCTAACTGCAAGAAAGAAAGAGTAAAGGGCAACAAAATGACTGCAATAAATTCACAAAAGCTGTTCTATTTTTCAGCCTGGGCACTGAGCATAGACAGTTAAAAGCAACAAGCTAACAAAGATAATTACAGATTTGAGTCAGGTACAAAAAAAAAATCCTTGGGGAAGAGAATTAAAGAAAGCTAAAAAGAGCATAAAAGTTGACAGACAAGGTGGAAAGATGAATGGCAAACCAGTCTAAGGCTATGGTTAAAAAAAATTAATCAAGAAAAGTCAGTCAGCAACTCCTACCTATATAAAAATGAAACAAAATTCTATGACATGGTCTCATCATTTGGAAAAATATTTACTAGGGCACAAGAGAAGAATGTGAGAGGAAAGTACAGGAAGCAGTTTTGGGCTCTCATGTTTCTCTCTCTATGGAGGTACCATTCTGCAAGGTGCAGACTTCGTTTCCTAGAAGAGAATAACCCTGTCATCTGAGCTTGGCCTCACCCAACCAGCATACCAGAAAAGCCATCATGACCAACAGAGGGTCAGCCAAGACATCTTTCTAGAAACCATACTCATGAATACTCATAATAAAGATACTTTAACTTAAATACAGAAAAAATGATTAAATTCACTTTGTACATTATCAACTTTGTAATATTTTTTTAAATGTGAAGGACTGCTTTAATTATGAGATAACCGCATATTCAAAGGCTGACGAACAGGGGCATCATCAGTCAGAATGTATAGCCAATCTATACTAAACGTATAGCCAGAACCAAATAAATCAATTCTCACTGAATATAAGTGAAACAATTCCAAGTTGTTTGGAGCTGATCTCTTATAAAAGTAAAAGCAACGTTCAAATGGACTTTAAGAAATTATGGCCAAACTGCTATTTTCTGATAGTAATATCACAGTCTGTAAAGATGTTCTTTAAAAAGGCATGGCTAAGTGCTGGTAGCTCATGTCTACTGAGGAGGCTGAGAATTAAGGGGTACAGTCTAAAGTTAGCCTGGGTAGGAAAGTCTGTAAGAATCTTCAACTAACCACCACAAAGGCTGGAAGTGGAACTGTGGCTCAAATGGTAGAGTGCTAGCCTGTAATACCAGCTACTTGAGAGGCAGAAGCAAGAAGATCAAGAATTTGAAGCCAGGCCAGGCCAGGTAAAGGTAATTGTGAGATCCTGTCTCAAAAACAAATAATTTTTTTTTTTAAGGGCTGAGAGTATAGCTCAAAGTAAAGCACTTGCCTAGCATGTACAAAACTCTTCATTCAATCCTCAATACTGCAAAACAAAATAAAACAAACATGGCTTAACTATGTGATGGTTGTACAATTCTGTGAAAACAGACAAAAATTGTATACTTTGAAAGAATGTTATGGTATAAGAATTATCTGTCGGGGCTGGGAATGTGGCTTGGTGCTAGAGTGCTTGCCTAGCATGCATGACGCCATGGGTTTGGTTCCTCAGTCTCACATAAACAGAAAAGGCCAGAAGTGGCGCTGTGGCTCAAGTGGTAGAGTGCTAGCCTTGAGCACAAAAGAAGCCAGGGACAGTGCTCAGGCCCTGAGTTCAAGTCACATGGCTAACAACAACAAAAAAAGAGTCCTACAAAAAGTCGAGATACTTTATATTTTTGTCAAATACTGAAAAATATAAACATTTGATTGAAATGAAATTGTTATACCAGAAAACAAGTATTAATCTTCAAAATCTATCATTTCTGATTTTAAGTAATTCACAAACAAACCACTAGTTCATAATAAACTGATTAGTACTACCTGCCAGAGAAAAACAAGCAAGGTCCCTGCTACTGTAAAAAGAACTTTACATCGGGCTGGGGATATAGCCTAGTGGCAAGAGTGCCTGCCTTGGATACACGAGGCCCTAGGTTCGATTCCCTAGCACCACATATACAGAAAACGGCCAGAAGCGGCGCTGTGGCTCAAGTGGCAGAGTGCTAGCCTTGAGCGGGAAGAAGCCAGGGACAGTGCTCAGGCCCAGAGTCCAAGGCCCAGGACTGGCCAAAAAAAAAAAAAAAGAACTTTACATCATCAAAGTTATTAGCATAAATTGAACAGGAATATATATTAGTTCAGTTAACATTCTGTCGAGGAATGGGGTTTATGAGTTATATTATGAGACAAGTGTAAGAAGGGTGGTAGTGAGTTAAGATTAATTTTGAAGCATAGATTTTGAATAGAATTGACCCATTTAAGAAACATTTTTCATACTCTGCAGATAATGAACCATATATAACTTGTGGGTGGGCACAGAAGGGAAAAACTGGGAGACAGTGAGGAAAGGGTGACACCATCCAAAGTGAAAGATACTCATTACCTGACTTACATAACTGCAATCTCTGTTCATTACCTTTAATAAATAACAGTAAAAAAATTAAAAATTTAAAAAGAAACACTTCTTCATGCATTTATTACACATGGTTTTGATCAAGCATAGTAAAAAAGCAAGGCCAGTGTTAAAAATCAAAAGAGCAATTAAATTCCTGCATGCACACCACCAGCTCAGCTGATGGGGAGAAGCTCTCAGTCTTATCAGTGGTTGTGTTTAAATCACTGTGTGATCTGCTGCTTCCCTGTCCTTAATTTTGTCAAAATCTGCCTCCCTAAAAATAAACAGTGACCCAAAGTAAAAGTGAATGTGCTTAACTTTAGTGATAAACTGAAACTCTGAGATTATTGAACGATGGGGTAATAGGGCAAACGAATGGCACATCTCCACTATAGCACTGATATCTAGGCATCTGGAGCCTTGAAGAGGTAGTCAGTGGTAGGCTCCTTGGAACCATATTCCCCAGGATACCAAAGGTCTACTAGAAAAAAGAAAAGGATGAACAATAAAATGTATTCTGCCAGAATACACTGTCAGAATACTCTCCTTCCTGGAGGGTCAAAACTGTGTCAGCATGGTAAGCCCCAAAGAGGTTACCTGAATCTGGCTGAGTATGAAAGTAGGTTTTGTAAGATTTGCACTGGACACATCCGGAGCATTTCTTAAAGCAACGTTAATGTCACAAATGCTTTGCTACTTTGAGAACAACACTAGCTATACATAGAACCAAGCCAAAGAAGACAGCATACAGAGTATCCAGTTTAAGAAAGCTGTCATTATACAATGAAGCTATATATAAAAAGCAGTCCTCTGATTCAATTAAACCCAGGGAATTGATCACTTTTATCTTTATAATCTATGACAATTCTAAGAAAAAAAAATTCTCTAAGGACTCCACCATTTAAGACTGATTATACTGAACTATTTATTTAACTGTTAAAACTAATAAATCTTTAATCATTGCATGTTTGGAATAGAGAAAACTAACAGATGGACCTAGAAACAAAGAATCAAGGTGATCAAATAGCCAGCTCCATCCTTTCTAAATGCAGGCTCAATTTCTGATTAAAAAAAAAAAAAAAAACCCAAATGGAGAGAAAAAGCAAGTAAAAGAATTCAAATCTACAACAAAGAAGGGAACATTGACCCAATGCTTAGTTTTAGTACCTAGCCCTTCTGCCTTTTCTGGAATCTAAAATAGGAATAGGGAAAGAAAGAGAAAGAACGAATGAAAGAAGGAAGGAAGAAAGGGAGGGAGGGAGGGAGGGAGGGAGGGAGGGAGGGAGGGAAAGGAAAGGAAGAGAGGGGGATGGAGAGAAAGGGAGCGAGAGGGAGAGAGAGGGAGAGGAGGAGAGAGAGAGAGAGAGAGAAATCACACAGAAGCTGGAACTTTCTCAAGTGTAAGTTTACTTAATTTAGTCTTCACACCCTGGACACAAATTGATTGAGGACCACAGTGTGATAGTACATGCTGTAATCCCAGCTACTGGAAAGGCAGAAGAGACAAGTCAAGTATGGTGGTTCACACCTGTAATGCCAGTTACTTGTTCACTAGGCAAAGGTAGGTGAGTGACAGTTCAAGGCCGGCTTCAGCAAAATTAATACAAGACACTCTCTGAAAAACAAATGAAAAGCAAAAGAACCAGGAGGGTGGCTTGAGGCAGAGTGCTTGCCTAACAAGTATGAGGCCCAGAGTTCATGGCCCTCCAGTACCACGAAAAAGAAAATCGAAACTAAAGTCACACTATTTGTGTACATGCACTTGATCTAGGAGGAAGAGAGAGAAAAGCTATGAAAAGACCAGGAAGATCTGGAAAAAGAATTAGGGAACGGAGGGGGAACATCAAAATGGTGAGACAAGGACAAAGGGTGAACCAATGCAACAGCGATAGTCACAAGACAGAATATGCTGGAAATGAACTGTACACCGTGAGGGGAGTGGTTGGAGGGGAGGGAAAGTGGGAGGAAAATGAGGGAGGGGGTAACAGATTTGACATTTGAGAAATGTACTCCCTGCCTTGCTTATGTAACTGTCCATCACCTTGACACCCTCTGTACATCACCTTGATAATAAAAAGAAGAATACAGGAGCTGTACCCCTGTGCCTGACCCCTACCTCTGCCCCAACACTTGTGCTGGAAATCTGGGCAAGTTGTTAAATCAATTTCTGCCTTTGGAATATGCTCTATAAAATCAAGAGTAATAAGACTGACTTCACTTTTTTTCTTTTTTTTTCTTTTGCCAGTCTTGGGGCTTGAACTCAGGTCCTGAGCACTGTCGTTGGCTTCTTTTTTGCTCAAGGCTAGCACTCTGCCACTTGAGCCACAGCGCTACTTTTGGCCTTTTCTATATATGTGATGCTGAGGAATCAAACCCAGGGCTTCATGTGTATGAGGCAAGCACTTTACCACTAGGCCATATTCCCAGTCCTGACTTCATTTTCATAAAAACTACATAAATTATATACATATATATGTGTTTTTGTGATGTTCATAACAGAATACATGAACAAAAAAGAACGTGTGTGCATATATGTACATATACACACAAATCACATACTTTTTACTTCAAAAATCTCTAAGTAGCATTACTCTTGTTATATTCTTTGCTTCCATTATTGTGGCTCACAAGAACACCTATGATATAAGCATCTGTTTAGGAAATGTTGATTTGATTAGATGAATGGATCGAATATCTGTGAAATTTTTTTAACCTATGCAGTGAAATTCATAGAACTCATGGCAAGTAATTCTGCATCACCACAGTCGCAGAGTCTACAGCGACCAAAGGTGACAGCCAGGCCACGCATACTCACTTCCGCTGCAGCAGTAGGCAGTAATCAACGATGACCGGCACGGTATCCTGCAGGGGAACCACAAAGACAACGTGAGGCACACTGGTCACGGCCTCACTCACAGGAGCAGAAGACGCTGGCCCACCGTCGGGATGACACCGTGGACCATGCTTGCGGTAGGCAATCTGGCATGACGCTGGTCGGGCCACCGTCGGGATGACACCATGGACACCATGCTTGCAGTAGGCCATCTGGCATGATGTGCCAATAGTCTTAAAACTATACAAATGCTCTGGTCCATTCATTTTCTTTCTGGAATATTCTCCTAAATACTTTTAAGGAAAACACGTTAAGGTGTTTGCTGCAGCCTTGTTACAGAAGGACTAGGAGAAGGACGGCAAGGGAAGTAGAGAAGGAGAAAGGAATGAAATAAAATTCAATAAGCAGTATGGGAAGATCATTAAATTTTGCTTTTTGAATAAAATATTATGTATCTAAGTTCACAGACTTTCTAATAACACTGAAACAAACAGTAGGTATCTCACAACTTCGTAAAGAAATCTTGCAGAGAAGAAAATACTCTGAGGCCAGAGCTAGCCCTGCTGGTGGCTGGGTGCCTAAGTTGACATTGTCACAACCCTCCAAACTAGCAATTTTAAGGTTGATTTAACTTCTCAGCTTCATAATATTTTGATGGCTTTAAATTCATCACGTACGGACTCACAGAAAGTAAGTGGCAACCCATAATTTTGGCCCCTTTTCAAAGGAAATAATCTGAGGATGAAACAATAGCTTATTATGACTGAAAATTGTCAAGGAACCAAGCATCAGATTTCAATAGAACTGTTTAGCTCTCTGCTGGTGACAGGGAATTGGTTTACTTTTTAAAATCCTAGGGGACATAGGCTCTAGGCAGAAAACCAATTCTATCTGGGGGAAAGGGAACTATGGGAAAACACAAACTTCGTGCCAATGCCTACCGGATAGAAAAGTAGAAACCAAAGGGACCCTTCTTACTAGACAGAGGACTCTGAAGATGATGTGCCATCCTGAAAGGAATACAGAGCTATCCCTGACACTGTGCTCTTTGTCATCAATATTCAGTATTTCTAGTGAGCAGATCTGTAATGTTATTTCTACTCTTCAAACACAAGAACTAGAAATCACAGGTTTGAAAAAGGTGAGTCAAATCTCAAGCTGAGCATATAGAAGGGTAGATAATGGTATGGGAGGAAGACCTCTCTAGAAATGCTGGGGGTTTCTAAGAAACATCCTTTCAGATATACAAGTAAACTCTCAAAACTTCCTGGAGGTTTGTTGGTCACAGAGAAGCTTGGGCTTTGTTTTTTAATTAATCTTCTTTACTGTTATTATAGAGGTGATATATAGAAGGATTACAATTGCATGTGTCAGGTCATGAGTACATTTCCTTTCATATAGTCTTTTGTTCCCGATTCTCTCCCAGTGCCTCCCTCCCAGTGGGTTTTAATGCCAGAAAGAATTTGAGGCCTGAGATCCCTGCAACACAGGGAAAGGAAGCCAAGGGCCTGCCTAAAACCAGGCTCCTTGAAAACCTGCACCTTCAATTAAAAAAATGAAGAGCCAGGACAGTGCTGTACACTTGTACTCCCAGCTACTCTGAAAGCAGGTATCAAGAGGATCACCCGTTGAGGTCAGCCTGAGGAGGGAAAGCGCGTGAGTAAGCTGGACATGGTAACACACATCGATAGTCATAGCTACTCAGGAAGTAGAAATAGGAGGATCACGGTCCCAGGCTGACCCCAGGAAAAGTATGTCTTAAAAGGAGTAACAACAACAATAATAATACTGGTAAAGATGTGGATGATGAAAGAAATAGTCAGAAATAAACCCTGTCATTTATGAAGGGGAAATTCTGATTTCTCCATAAAGACATTTTCTGCCCGAAAATAATAGAGCAATATTTCTAAGATCCTTAATGAAAAACCAAATTTTTTCAATAAAAGTCATAGACCAACAATGTGATGACACTGTACCTCACAGAATACGATCTTGAACCTTTCCTGGGGAAAAATAAAATGCTTTGGCAACCAAGACATAACTTAGAGAGTAACAACAACACAAAAAGGCTCAAGTTCTGATCTCCAAACTTAAAAAAACAACAACAACAAAACACACCAAAACACCAAAACACACCAGAGCAAATATATCTTTAATGCACAGCCCTTAAGTGGCCAAAGTAGAACACCTCTCTTGGTAGATAT